>NC_136271.1:110924934-111537434 GCF_964187855.1 Myxine glutinosa
TACTTGCGCGGCAAGATAACCACGTGACCAGAACCCACCTGGTGGCGTAAAACTCAAAATAACCAACATGCGAAAACAAAATGCAGCGCTATACGACAGAGATACTGTACTTGCACGGCAAGATAACCACGTGACCAGAACCCACCTGGTGGCGTAAACTCAAAATAACCAACATGCGAAAACAAAAAATGCAGCGCTATACGACAGAGATACTGTACTTGCACGGCAAGATAACCACGTGACCAGAACCCACCTGGTGGCGTAAACTCAAAATAACCAACATGCGAAAACAAAAATGCAGCGCTATACGACAGAGATACTGTACTTGCACGGCAAGATAACCACGTGACCAGAACCCACCTGGTGGCATAAACTCAAAATAACCAACATTGCGAAAACAAAAATGCAGCGCTATACGACAGAGATACTGTACTTGCACGGCAAGATAACCACGTGACCGGGTGGCGAAAGCTCGTAACTCAGATCTCGGCTCGCATCTCAAAGCAATAAACCGCCCGAGCGACGGCTCGTATCTCGGAAAACTCGTAAGTTGGGGCACTCGTAAGTCAAGGTTCCACTGTATATATATTGTTGCGGTTTTGTGTTTTTATAATAAAGGTTAATATACCCTCTTAGTTTAGTTACACTACAACATGTAGCCTCGCGATAGTTCAGTTATTTCTTAGTAAATGTAAGCGTAGTCCTTTTCCTGTGTTAGTTTGCGTTGAGTAGGACAATGAGAATTAGGTGCTTTTACAATGCCTCGATTGTTTTTGGTTTTGGCGCGAACTACCACGAGGCTGGCCTGAACAAGTCGATCAAGGCCAAAGGAAGGCGGGACAGGAGAAGTGGGAGTGACCGGTAAGCACGAGCCGCCAATCAGGGCTCGAGGGGAGTGGCTTACCACTGCGGCAAAAGGCGGGGCTTGGAACATTCGATGCGGGCTAGGGCGTAGAAATATAACCCTGTGCCCGTAGTCCCCACCTCAGTTGAGTCCTCAGTTATGAGACGAGAGGAGATGCGCTGAATTGAGTGATGAGAAGGGATGCGCTGTGTTCAGTCCTCCGTTGAGTTATAAGGCAGACAAGTTATCAGTCGGGGCCGAATACGAGAGTTCTCAGTTGGTACACTCCGCGCAGTTGTATTAATCGCGCTGTGAAAGACAGCCGTGCCGGGCCACAGACGCACGTATTTTCCCGCCTGCCTGCCTTTGCCGAGATACGTGCCGCGAGGATTTTCCCGCCTGCCTGCCTGCCTTTGCCGGGATATGTGCGGTGACCGCCAGAGGGCCACACCAGGTGAGCTGTTCCTGGAGGACCAAAGCCGGCGCGTTCGGCGCATGAACATTCTTCCTTCATCTCCCTGTGTGTGTGAGTGGGCCCATTGAATGAATGAATGAATGATCGTTTTAAGGCCATTTTCCCCGCTAGAGCGGGGGTTAGCCTTGCGGGCCCCATGACAATCATGGTTCCCTGTTTGAGGCAATGTTTTTATGGCCGGATGCCCTTCCTGACGCCAACCCTTGGTCGCCTCTTACGATGTGCAGGGATACGGTGTACCTATTCTAAACCGGGGTACACACCGGGATCATTCATCCCAGTGGAAATAAGTTAAGACTGCTTAAGACTGTCCTGTGTCTCTTCTTCTTCTACCATTGTACATTGTGTAAATAATAATTAAAGCTGTTCTTCCTTTGATTCGACCGTTTCGTCCCTTCCATCATTGACTTAGCATGGTACGAATTAGATCGCTCTGATTGGGTTCCAATAGCAAGGTAACAGCACGGACCCCATGGCACGCCATCCGCTCGGGTGTACTCAACTACGCGTGGTTATTGCGAGACTTGATCCCCGCTACCGCGGCGGCGTGGGTACTTCGGTACGTGCGAAAATTGTCCCGAGACCCTTTTCCACGTCTGCCCGGAAGTGGCGACTCAGTCTCGCGGTTCGAAGACCCAAGGAGAACAAGGGGCTTAATCTCCCCTTGGTAAGGGAACGGGCTTCGCAAAACCGCAACTATATATATATATATATATATATATATATATAAATATATATAAATAAATAAATATATATATATATATATACAGTGGTACCTCGGCTTACGAGTGCCCCAACGTACGAGTTTTTCGGGATACGAGCCGTCGCTCGGGCGGTTTGTTGCTTTGGGATACGAGCCGAGATCCGATGTACGAGCTCAAAAAATTTATTTTTTTGAATTTTCCGGTTGTGGCTTCCGGTTCCGGTCACGTGGTTATCTTGCCGTGAAAGCATCTCTGCTTGGATATAAAACACGCAATCGTCGAAATACATGAGCGAGGAATCTCCTTGCTCCAGCCGGTGACGTCATCGGCGGGGATCCCCGCCTCCAGAGTGGCTGGTCACGTGACCGCCAAAGCGTGTCGCGCGTGCGGGTATAATGAGCTACACCTGTGGATCACGTGACCACGGAAGCACGCCTCGCTTGAGAGGCATGGCTTTCGGTTTGCGTTTTGCTTTATAAGGCGCGATAAATGGGCTTTTGAGTGTTAGCGGTTCTTGGCGTTGACGGTTCATGACGGTTCATGGCGTTGACGGTCAAAAACCCATTACATCAATTTTACCAGGCACTGTACAGTAAGTACAGTGGACACCAAATGCACGGTGGAAGGCCAGAAGTTGAAGATCGTCCAAGACAAGTGAGAATAAGCCATACTTTGGAGATGACGTCATTCGCTGGTCCGATAACCAAAGATGTGGTATAAAAAACCAGGTGAGCTAACAATGCAGCAATGAAGGAATTCGGCCAAGGCACCGGCACACAACGACCTACCTACATCGAAAGACTCAATGCCAATGGTGACAGAAGCCAAGACGGCCGGCTTAAACACCGCCGAAAGACCACGGTGTACCAACTTACGATGCAGAACATCTTGCACTTAATATGATGACAACAGGTGCCATCCTCTGACGTACCATTACAGGTACAGGTACAGTACACGTGAGCACAGAGCAAAAGTTCACTGAAACCGAGATTAAGAAAAAAGAAAAAACACCTCGTGGTCCGTGCTCGATATCCGAGTTTCAATCTTTTCAAACACATGATGCTCTCGGTCACGGTATCTCCTGCGAGCTGCTTCTCCTTCAACCACACAAACAACAACTTCTCCATATCTTCATGGATAGAGGTCCGGAGCTTTGAAATAATCGTAACGCCCTTGGCTGGCGTTATAGCCTTTATGGACTCCTTCTGCTTCAAAATCGTACATATCGTAGAAGGAGTACGATCGTACTGCCTCGCCAAGTCGACAACACGCACACCTCACCTGGCATGCTCTTCTCCTCTGCTTAATAAAACCAGTTTATTTCTTTACATTCTCTTGTATTATGTACAGTATATACGAGGTCGTGCTTGTTTATACATTATTTGTTATTTATAAAGTACATTTTTGTTATTTAAAAGCACCTAACAAAAAAAATTGGTGTTTTTTTTTTGAGGCTGGAACGGATTAATAGCATTTCAATGCATTTGAATGGGAAAATTTGCTTTGACTTACGAGCGATTTGGCTTACGAGCTCCGTCACGGAACGGATTAAACTCGTAAGCCGAGGTACCACTGTATATATATATATATATATATATATATATATATATATATATATATATATATATATATATATATATGTATATATGTATATATATATATATATATGTATGTATATATATATATATATATATATATATATATATATATATATGTATATATATATGTATATATATATGTATATATATATGTATATATATATGTGTATATATATATGTATATATATATGTGTATATATATATATATATATATGTATATATATGTGTATATATATATATGTATATATATGTGTATATATATATTGTTGCGAATATGGAATTTGGCCTCCATATCCGCTTGTAAATATTCCCCTATTTTCTCCAATACTCCCCAACTTTCCCCGATCCCCCATTCCCTAGTCCCATTGCATGTAAATAACAATCAGTAGAGCCGACCTTCCCCTTATTCCCCCATTAAATGTCGTGCCCAGGTCCACCGCACCACACGTAGACAACTTTCGGACATCTTCCTAGTTATTCTTATTCTATGTCAGTTAAGGCCTCGTCTCCATTAATTATGACTCTTCGTTGCACCAGAATGTGATAATATGGCATCAGTAGTGAGTTTAGGACCTTTCCCATACCTCCTTCCATCTTCTTCCCCAACAATTACAACAACAACAGAGGAGATGGCGGCGGAGCGGGGGAGGATGCGTCCTCACACCGGCTCGATTAGCTCCAGACCATGCGCTCCACGGGGTTACCACGAAGGGGCTCCTTGTCAGCTCCTCGTCAAGGGCGGAGCCTGGTAAACCCCCCCGCACGCACCCAATGAGAAGCAACGTGCCGATTCCACGAGGCGGAGCTAACGAGCCGAGGGCGTGTCACTCCCCGCCGGATATACGCGGCCCAGCGCCGGATGTGACGAGAGATGCGCACCCAGCTTGGAGAAGGAAAGCCACCTGCGAGCGCTGAGTCAGATGCGCCCCCCCAGCTTGAGCAAACAAGACGCCATCCGAGCGCTGCGACCTCCCCGCATCTCTGGACCGGACCGAGTCGATTCTGACCTTTGAGCCCAGGTGCACCTGGAGCCATCGCTACCCGCCTGTCCTTTTCATCAACCCCCGTGTGAGTCAGCCTTGTCCCGTTTGTCTGTCGTCTGTCCGGGGTTAATATAAGTGTGTTTAAGTGCCCACCTTCCTATGTTTCCCTCTTGTCCCTGTAATCTAACCTTCCGCCTTAATATAACCTCCTCCGGAGGTCTTGAGAACTGAACCCCTGGTGTCGTATTGTGTTATTGTGATCCAGCCGGGTGTCTTCTTTTTCCTTCATTGGTCTAGCATAGCGCGATTAGTCAACGTTCGGGCACAATCGGGTAACTTGTGCAGACGTGGTCATACCATAAAACCGCTCGGTAAATAACATCCAAGCCACGTCTGTAACAATTGGTGTCGAGGAGTGAGATTCGGACCCGGGACTAAATTAGTTAGGCCCAAATTTTGGGAGGGAAAATCGGTTCGGAGCGCGTACTGCGCTCGACAAAATCGAGCCGGAGCGCGGTCCCGCGGTTACTGCGCTCGACGAAATTATAACGGCGAAATTTCGAATTTGTGTTACGAAACTCGAATTTTGAAAGTCGCGCCATGGCGGATCAAGACGGCTGGGGTCCGGTAAAGGAGAGTGAGGTAGGGTCGATCCAGGACCAAATTGAGGGACAAGAGGAGAGCGAAGCAGTGAGGGCGGCAGGTTCGCAAAATAGCGCCGTCACGCACGAAGTAGCGGGCGCGCAAAAAGGCGCCTCGCACGAGCGTGCGGTAGCCGAGCCGGCTGTATCAGCGGGCTTTAACATGCAGCCGATTGACATGCAGGCCCTCATTGCGCAGTTACAGGCAGCTGTACAGATGAGTATGGGGAGCCAAATTGAGCGATTGGGTGAGCGGTTGGGGAACCGGATGGATGCTCAGAGTGAGCAATTGGGGGTAATGGGGAACCGGATGGATGCTCAGGGTGAGCGATTGGAGGGCCAAATGAGGGTTGATAGTGGGCGATTAGAGGGCCAAATGAGGGGTACCGGTGAGGGATTAGAAAAGAAATTTGAGGGGTTAGACAACGGGATAAAAGAGGTGAAACATGGGTTAGAGGGGGTAGAAAATAGAATGGCTGCCCAGGAGAATCAGATAGAGGGAGTGAAAAATGGGTTAGAGGGGTTAGAAAACAGTATGGAAGGCAAATTGAGGGACATGAGGGACCAAGCGGAAAGGGAAGTTAAACAAATGGAGCAGCAGATAGAGGGGGTCAGAATGGGGGTAGAAACCAAACTGGATGCTCACAGGGAGGAAATGGAGCAGATGAGGGTGGCATCTGGGCAGGAGATGCAAGTGATGGGAGAGGAGATCAGAAGAGGAGTGAGTGAGGAGGTCGGAGGAGTGCGCGAGGAGGTGAGGCACTGTAAGGAGCGCATGGAGAAAGAGGTGAGAAAGGGGACTGTAAAATTGCAAGGTGGTATAGAGGAGTTGACGCTGGGAGTAGAACAACTGACAGTGGGACAAAAGGAGTTGGGGGACCAGGTAAAGAAGAACACAGCGGTAATAGAGGGTTTAAAATCGACACAGAAGGAGATGAAAAAGGACGTAGGGGTAATTAAAAAAGAGTGTCAGACGGTACATGAGGACCTGACGAGGAAAATGGACAAGGTGGTAGAGGTAATGGAGGTTAAAGAGCGGGAGGTGCGGGAGCACATAGAAAAAAATAAAGTGGAGTTAGAGGAAGAACTTAAAGGGGCGCACGAAGAGATGAAGGAGATGAAGCAAAAATTAGAAGAAGTGGAAGAAGGGGTGAGCGAAATTAAAAAGCGACGGAGAGAGGATAAGAAAGAGATAAAAGAGGAGGTAAAAGAATTGGTCCAGAGTCTGTGTTCGGATCGTGATGATGTGCTCATTAACCGGATGAGGGATTCGCAGGTGATGGAGGAGAAGCGAAGAGAAAGAGGACCCGGTGTAAGTGGTGACCAATATGGTCGTGCGTATGATGCGCCAGGTGATTTAATAAGCTTGGGGGTCGAGATAGACCCGGATGTTCGTGAGAGGCCAAGAGTGAGGTGTATGGCTGGTCCGGAGGGTATGGAACGAGAGGTGCGAGGTGTGGGTGAGCAAGGTTGTGGTGGTGGTGGTATGGAATGGGTAGCGGGTTGCGGAGGTGTGACCCATGCATCAACACCAACAGGGGTAGTTGTTGGAGGGACCGGGGAGGCACGAGAGCCCCTTGGGGGTAGTGTACTGTGGGGGTTCGGCCCCGCGCTGACCCCGCAAGGGGCGACGCACGGGGTCCGGCAGGCGGGCAACGACTCACATATGAGGTGGTCCCACAAGGTCCCACTCGCGCCGTATGACGGCAAGAGTGATCTACGCGCGTACCTGGCGCAGTTCGACTGTGTGTGTAAGGGCAACGGTTGGGGTGAGGACGAAGGTGGAGTACACCTGGTGGCCGCATTGCGCGGCGCGGCGGCGGAGGTGCTGACGGCATTACCAGCGGGTGCTCTCACCCTGCCAGCCCTCCGCGACGCCCTAATTAATCGATTCGGCATAGAACAGCAGAGCGAGCTTGTTAAAGCTCAGCTCGCGCTGCGAAAACGCAAGCCCCAGGAAGCCATCGGGGAACTTGCCCACGACATTCGCCGCGCAGTGGGGATCGCACATGCTAGCATGGCAGCGGATTCCCGGGAAAGCCTGGCGCTGGACCATTTTATCCAGGCCCTCCCGGATATTGAGCTCCGGCAACAGCTCGCCATGTGGCGCCCGCAGACTCTGAGCCAGGCGGCTGACGCTGCGGCCCGTTGGGAAGCAGCGAGGCCCCTAGCCCGAGGGGGCGAGCGTCTCGCAATGGCGGTCCGCCAGGTGGGACCCCCGATGGAGGGTGGACCCCTTAGGGGACCCGCCCCCGACGTGGGTCCTGACCTGGCGGGCATGGTCCGGAGGCTGGTGGACCAGCGCCTGGCGGGACCTGGACCATGGCAGGCGGCCCCGGAGGTGGCCCGCGGTGGACCACGAGCGGGTAATCCAATTCGGACCTACAGGGGGGGGAATTTGGAATTCCGGAGGCAAGCACCTTATCAGGTGAGGTGCTATACCTGCAACCGCCTGGGTCACCTGGCGCGGCACTGTCGAAACGCGCGCCGGGATGATCCCCGGCAGTTGAGGTCCTCAACTCCGCCCAGGGGGGAGCGGGTTAGCCGACCCCAGACACCCCCCCGCCAGACCCCGGGAAACTAGAAGGTGTCGGGCACGTAGGGCGGTGTTCGGCAGCAGAGGATGGAGGAGAGCCCTCATTGACGCGACAGGTCATTTATTGTGGCCAAATTGGAACCGGTAGCCTGACAATTAGATGCAAAATTGCCGGCGTGGGGGTAGACGCCGTAGTGGACACAGGAGCTAGCGCCACGATCATCAGCCCTGTGGTCCTTGATTCGAGCGCAGGTGGCTGGGATAAGATCCAGCGCCTGCAAAATTATAGTTTGCAGCTTGCTACCGGGGTAACGGCCCCGATCATAGGGCGTGGTTCTGTGACCCTCAAGTTAGGGTCGGTAAGGAGGGAGATAGATGTTTGGGTGGCGGAGGTGTGCGACCCATGTTTAATAGGGTTGGACCTGTTGACTGCCAGCGGTTGTAAAATCGACTTGTGCCGGGGGATCCTGCAGGTGGGAGTAGAAGAGCTGCCGTTAGGGGGAGTGAGCACGGCCGAGAGAGCGGAGCTGGAGGCTTCCGAGGCCGTGACCATTCCCCCAAGGGCCGAGGCGATAGTGCCGGCCCGGTGGGCAGCTCGCCCAACATGGCAGGAGTCCTGCGGCCTGGTCGAACCGGTGGCAGCGCAGTCCATACCGGGTTTAATCGTGGGCCGCACCCTTGTAAAAACGGACGGACCGGTAGTGGCCGTCCGAGTAGTAAATGTGAGTACAGAACCACGCACTATAGTAAGGGGCACGAGGGTAGCTGGCTGCACCCCAGTTGAGGAAGTCGCGACAGTGAGGGGCGAGAACGTCCAGCCGAGCCGACCCCGGGGGGAGCCTTCAATAACAAGTAGGAATTGGCCCGATCCCATTTGCGAGATGGTAAATCGTAGTAGCGTAGAGTTGGGAGGTACCCAGAGGGAGGCCTTACACAAACTGGTTGGGTCCCATTTGGACCTCTTCTCCCTGTCCACCGAGGATATTGGACGTACGGGCCTGGTGAAACATCAGATCCACACCGGTGAGGCCCGGCCTATTCGTCAGGCCGCCCGACGGCTCCCTTGGAGCAAGAGGGCGGAAGCTGACGAGCAGGTTGCAAAAATGCTCGACGCAGGTGTGATCGAGCCCTCGGGAAGTCCTTGGATGTCACCTGTTGTGCTGGTCAAAAAGAAGGATGGGACCACGCGGTTCTGCGTGGACTATCGCCAGCTAAACAACGTGACACTCAAGGACTCATATCCCCTGCCAAGGATTGATGACACCCTCGATGCCGTTGCGGGCTCAAATTGGTTCACAACTTTGGACCTCAAGAGTGGGTATTGGCAGGTGGAGATGGATAGGGCAGGGAAGGAGAAAACGGCATTTTCCACAGGTAAGGGACTGTATCAGTTTACTGTGATGCCGTTTGGTTTGTGTAACGCCCCCGCCACCTTTGAGAGATTGATGGAGCATGTACTAGGCGGCATGCCATGGCAATCATGCCTGGTGTACCTGGATGACGTCCTGGTACATGCCCAAACGTTCCCCCAGGCACTAGCTAATTTGGACCAGGTGTTCGGGTGCCTCAGACAGGCAGGGTTGAAGCTGAACCCGAGTAAGTGCACTTTGTTTGCAAGAGAGGTGGCCTATCTAGGTCACGTGATTGGCCGCGAGGGGGTAAAAACAGACCCAGACAAAATTAAAGCGGTAGAGGAGTGGCCCGCACCACGTACCATCAAAGAGGTGCGGGGATTTTTGGGACTCTGCTCCTACTACCGGCGCTTTGTGGCGAAATTTGCGGAGTTGGCCCGTCCCCTCCACCGGCTTACGGAGAAGGGGACGCGATTTAATTGGACACGGGAGTGCCACGAGGCCTTCCAAAAATTGAAGGGGTGTCTAACATCCGCACCCCTTCTAGCTTACCCCACTAGTGACGGGACATTTACCCTGGACACGGATGCGAGCCAGGAAGGATTGGGCGCAGTTTTGTCTCAGACACAGGAGGGCGTGGAGAGAGTGATTGGTTATTATAGTCGGGCCTTAAGTAGGCCCGAGAGAAATTATTGCGTCACTCGCAAAGAGTTATTGGCTATGCTGGCTGCCATGAACCATTTCCACCCGTACTTGTACGGGCGGAAATTTTTGGTTAGAACTGACCATTCCTCCTTGCAATGGCTCCTTCGGTTCAAGGAACCGGAGGGCCAAATTGCAAGGTGGTTGGAAAAGTTGCAGCAGTACGATTTTGATGTGGCCCATAGGGCCGGGAAGGCCCATGGTAATGCGGACGCACTCTCTCGGCGTCCTTGTCTGGGGGAAAACTGTAAATTTTGTGCGAGACACGAGGAGAGGGAGCAATTGGGCGATTCCGCCCCGATTCTCGTCGTCCGGGCAACCCGGGTGAGAGGGCCAATTTTGCCACTAACCGCGGACGAGGAATTTGGAGAGTTGGCTTGGAGCACGGCCCAGCAGGAGGATCCTGTTCTGGGGCCGGTGTTCCAATGGGTCAAATTGGGGCAAAGACCAAAGGGGGAAGAGGTCACCCCCCTCGGGGCGCAGACAAAGGCATATTGGGCTCAGTGGCAGACCCTGGAATTGAAAGGCAACATCTTGTATCGCAAGTGGGTGGAGGTTCCCTCTGATCGAACTTCCTGGCTGGTGATAGTCCCTGACAAATTCAAGAACGTCATATTGCAACAGGTGCATGGTACCCGCTCCGGCGGCCATTTGGGCAGGACAAAGACAATATCTCGGGTCCGCCGGAGGTTCTATTGGGTGAATATGGGGCGCGACATACAGGACTGGTGTCGGAGATGCGACGCCTGTTCTGCCAAAAAGGGACCAGCACGGAGGATGAGGGCCCCCCTTCAATTACATCAGGTGGGGGCCCCCCTTGAGCGGGTGGCTATGGATATTCTAGGACCGCTGCCCCGCACCCGCCAAGGTAATAAGTATATCCTCGTTGTAATGGACTATTTCACCAAGTGGCCGGAGGCCTACGCCCTCCCCAACCAAGAAGCAGGGGTGGTAGCGCAGGCCTTCGTGGAAGGATTTGTGTGCCGGCATGGGATTCCACAGGAGTTGCACACCGACCAGGGACGAAATTTTGAGAGCAAATTGCTAAAAGATGTGTGCAGTCTCCTGTCAATTCGGAAAACCAGAACAACGCCTTTAAGACCTCAATCTGACGGGATGGTGGAAAGATTCAATCGAACTCTAATCCAACAACTGGCACTGTTCACCACCACCCGTCAGGATGACTGGGACGAACATCTCCCTTACTTGCTCATGGCCTACCGAACCAGCCAGCACGGGGCCACCGCATGCAGTCCAGCGTTGCTTATGTATGGGCGGGAGTTACGGGCTCCCGCCGACTTGCTATGCGGTCCCGTGCCAGACACAGTGGTTAACCCGCCGAGGGAGGGGTACGCACGTCACCTAGAGGAAGGCATGGAGCTAGTCCATGCCTTCGCCCGCCGCCAACTCCATCTGGCGGGGGAAAAGATGAAGCGCAGGTACGACGACCGGAGCCAGGGGAGTCAATACGCTCCGGGGATGAAGATTTGGTTCTTTAATCCCCGGAGGCGAAAGGGAAGGTGCCCAAAACTCACCTCCCCCTGGCAAGGCCCAGGAGTCGTCCTGTCGCAAATCTGTGACGTGGTCATTAAGATCAAAATGGGGCCACGAGCCCTCCCTCGGATCGTCCACGCCGACCGGATAAGACCTTACACCGGCGAGCAGGCGCCCCCGTGGATTGCCTCGGCTTTAGATGCCGAGGCGGGACCCAGTACCTCTGAATAAGGGGGGCTTATTGGTGCCAGAGGACTGGGGGATTGAGGAGCGATAGGCCCGGTGGGAGAGGGTGGCATCCCTGCCACCTTTCCCATGTGGGGGCAAAGGAGCAATAGCTTATGGGGTGTATGGCAGTGAAAACTAGCCCGGGTGGGTTAGGTTATATGGATAGGGCCCTAGAAGATGACATTAGGTGACGTTAAGGTTAGTTAGTGACTGATACCTGTAGTGGGGACGCAGGTAGTTTAGTATGGATGATAATGACGTGGGAGCGCAATAGTTTTAAGGGACGACTGGGAAGCGCAAGTTTCAGAAGGGAGTAGTTAGCTGAGATGATGCTGTGTGTGTGAGAATTGAACAGGTGTGATTGCACAGGTGTGCAACTGGACAGGTGTGTGGAGCAGTGTATGAGCAGTGAGTGTGTGGATCAGCGCGAATGCGCTTGGGGAGAGAAGGGTGCAGGTGGCACCAGGTGTGAGAGCACAGGTGTGCAGGTACAGGTGTGTGGAGAGAGTTGGAGTAAGTGGTACGGAGTGGTGTGCATGGTGCGAAGGTGTGGATGGGGGAAGAGTGGACCCCTTTCACGAGTACCCGGGGCGGGTAGTGTAAGTGTTAGGTAGAGGGTGCAGGTAAATTGTGGTTGGATATTGGCATTTGTGGTGCGGTTGCAGAATGGTGTTGTGAATGGGTGCATTAGTGTTGTGGAAATGGCTGGGCGTGTAGCCTGTTAGTGTGTGTAGTTGGTTGGGCACTCCACCACTGTGAGGATGTCGGCCAGGTGAGGCCGCAGGTGGGCTCTGGGAGCCGGTAGTTGTGAGTGGGTGCCTGAGGATCCCGGGTGTGGATCGGGTAGCCCAGTGCCAGAGAGGGCACCGAGTGGGGAGAGCGCCAGAGGGCCTGCCCCAGTTAGTTAGGTTAGGGTAAGGAGCAGGTAAGCTCGGAGGCAACCGCAGTGGTGGAGGTGTGCAGGTGGGTAGACCCACTGGGAGAGGTACACGCCGCAGCCCAGAAATTGTGCGATGGCACCGGGAGATGAATCGGGGGAGTGAGACCCCAAATTGAAGAGCACCACAGTTTGGCCAATGGGAATTGGTTTTTAGAACCCATAGTGTAAGAGGGCCAATGGTTTGGCCGGAGAGAGACCCCGGGTAGTGTAAAGTTGTTAAAGTCATTTAGGAAATAGTTAGGATTGATGAACCTGTCGCACCATACGCAGCCACTTACCTGTGGTGATGATGATGACTCCACACCTGTGTTTTCTTTGTTTGTGTTGCAGGAGATGAATCGCTGTGTGGATTTGTGAGACGCATCACGACGTGGATGAGACATTGGGGTGATTCCATCTCTCCCTCCCTAGGAGGGACTGATGATGAATTGGTAATGGCAAATTATGATGTTGAGTTGGAGATGGCAAATTTTGATGAGAGTTGAAAATGGCAAATTTGATTGGTTAGGAGGGAGAGAAGACGAATTTGGTATATGGGAGGAACGGGGAAGACAGTAGGGATGTTTGTTGATTTGTAAAGTAGATGTTTATGGGTAGTGTTGTGTTGTGTGGATACAGTAAGGGGTAAGGGAGGGGCCATGTAGGTTACCTGGTGGGGGGGGGGGCGTACGATAGGAACGTACCTGTCTCACCTGGTTCCCATGTGCCCCCAGTGTGCATCACCTTACATTGCGTGCACTTTTGCGCCCTTACCACCTTACTCACTTGTCTGCTTCTTTTGTCTCCCACCTCCGAGGATCTGGCTTTGGGGTAGAGAGAGAGGAGAGAGAGGTGCTGGCTGCGCAGTTGTGGGCCTGCACTTTCGCTGTTTGCTGCCGGGATCGATACACCATATGGACCGCAATGTTTGTGGCCACCCACAATGGACCGCAGTTCGTTTGCGGCCAAGCACCACCCGGGGATGGACCTATGGGTCAACGTGGCACCTATGCCATACAGGTGAACCACTTTTAGTTAACACCACCAAGTGCACCACAAGAAGAGCAAGAGACACCTGCAGGGTTAGGGGTTGTCAAATTTATTTTTATTCCAATGAACAATGGTGACTGCACCGATTGGTGGTGGGGTGGTGCTGTTGATGCTCGGGAAGGGTGCTCTGCACGTTATTAAAGGCCGTCGGCCACAGAGCACTCGTGGGTTGGTGTATCGATGTTGGCAAGCGCGCTCTCTCTATGCATAACATCTGCATGTGTTCCTCCAAAAACAGGTCCTGGATCGTAGTGTAAATAGCAGCGTAGTCGTGTAAATAATGCTCCCTACCGGCTGTATGTTTAGTTTGAGGATTCTTTCCGGATTCGGTTATCCTGTGGGTGTGTTTCTGTGAGGAGAAGGGTGCAACGTCGCAGGGGGACATATTTACTCATTTGTGAATATCTGTAAAACTGTCGCACTCAGGGTAGAGTTAATAGTAGAGGGAACTACATTGCGTGCCACACTAAAGTAGGTAAAAATTTATCGGGTCGGGACGCCCCGAGGGTAGAGAAGGGTGCAATGTTGCGAATATGGAATTTGGCCTCCATATCCGCTTGTAAATATTCCCCTATTTTCTCCAATACTCCCCAACTTTCCCCGATCCCCCATTCCCTAGTCCCATTGCATGTAAATAACAATCAGTAGAGCCGACCTTCCCCTTATTCCCCCATTAAATGTCGTGCCCAGGTCCACCGCACCACACGTAGACAACTTTCGGACATCTTCCTAGTTATTCTTATTCTATGTCAGTTAAGGCCTCGTCTCCATTAATTATGACTCTTCGTTGCACCAGAATGTGATAATATGGCATCAGTAGTGAGTTTAGGACCTTTCCCATACCTCCTTCCATCTTCTTCCCCAACAATTACAACAACAACAGAGGAGATGGCGGCGGAGCGGGGGAGGATGCGTCCTCACACCGGCTCGATTAGCTCCAGACCATGCGCTCCACGGGGTTACCACGAAGGGGCTCCTTGTCAGCTCCTCGTCAAGGGCGGAGCCTGGTAAACCCCCCCGCACGCACCCAATGAGAAGCAACGTGCCGATTCCACGAGGCGGAGCTAACGAGCCGAGGGCGTGTCACTCCCCGCCGGATATACGCGGCCCAGCGCCGGATGTGACGAGAGATGCGCACCCAGCTTGGAGAAGGAAAGCCACCTGCGAGCGCTGAGTCAGATGCGCCCCCCCAGCTTGAGCAAACAAGACGCCATCCGAGCGCTGCGACCTCCCCGCATCTCTGGACCGGACCGAGTCGATTCTGACCTTTGAGCCCAGGTGCACCTGGAGCCATCGCTACCCGCCTGTCCTTTTCATCAACCCCCGTGTGAGTCAGCCTTGTCCCGTTTGTCTGTCGTCTGTCCGGGGTTAATATAAGTGTGTTTAAGTGCCCACCTTCCTATGTTTCCCTCTTGTCCCTGTAATCTAACCTTCCGCCTTAATATAACCTCCTCCGGAGGTCTTGAGAACTGAACCCCTGGTGTCGTATTGTGTTATTGTGATCCAGCCGGGTGTCTTCTTTTTCCTTCATTGGTCTAGCATAGCGCGATTAGTCAACGTTCGGGCACAATCGGGTAACTTGTGCAGACGTGGTCATACCATAAAACCGCTCGGTAAATAACATCCAAGCCACGTCTGTAACAATATGTATATATATATATGTATATATATATATATGTATATATATATGTATATATATATATATATATATATGTATATATATATATATATATATATATGTATATATATATATATATATATATGTATATATATATATATATATATGTATATATATATATATATATATGTATATATATATATATATATATATGTATATATATATATATATATATATATATATATATATATATATATATATTGTCGTGTGACTACCCTGTAGTGAACACCGCAGAGTGACACGGATGACCAAACGAGCTTTACTCCAAGGCGTTCAATACAAAACTGACAGTATTCTGTACACACGAGGAAAAAGAGGATGACGAACTTACCTGGACAGCTTCTACCCGAAGTCTTCGCACCTGGATAGATTAACTCAAACGACACAGGATTAAAATGTACAAAAATACCGGCTTTATTAAAGAAAATGCCAGTCACAAAGAATGCACGATAAAAAAAAACTATGATTCCTAAACGGGACGTCCCCACTCAGATTCGATTACAACACAAGGGAAAAAATAACTGGAAAATAAATGTTATTTTTGTGGACACTTAGCTCTGAGCAGCTCTTGAACTTCCGTCAGGAATCGTCCAGAACCCCCTCGTCCTTGGTGGGAAACCGCTCATTGGCATGGTCTGTGCGTGGGAACGGCCTTGACGCGCAGCTCGCTCTCCCAGCCCTGAGCTCAAAATGAGCAGGCCGCGCTTGTCCCACTCGCCCCTGTTCGTTCCTGTTGATCTTGTTCACCAGCACCAACGTGCCAAGCAAAATAAAATGCGGCCGTATCTTCAATCCGAACCCCGCGCAAACAGAGCACTACGAAATGTTTATGTGCTCGTCAATGAATTCCCCTCACGCAGGAGCGCCATGAACTCCGACCGCTCGCCGTGAAATCCCGAAGCAGAGCGAAATATGAAATCGTGACCGTTCACCACCAAAGCCAGAATATGCAAGGAAGTCAAGAGCCTCGACCGTTCTCTATCAAAAGCCAGGACTCGAGATACAAAGAAGAAGAGTGGAAAGCAAGAGAGCGAGGGAAAGCCAAGAGGAGAAAATGTCGGCAGAGCGTTCTTTTATACCCAAGGCTCTGACGTCATCTCACAAGTCTCTGTGTCTGCTCCCATTGGCGAGTGCCATCTTAGCAGTCCTTGCGCCAATCAATCCCGGACCAATCACTGCTCTTCAGGGCGTGGCCTCCCGGGTCCGCCTGTTTGTTGCGGCGATGTGACAGCTGGCAGCACCAGCGGTATTGTTCGATGCCTGGTTTCCAGTTGGTTTTTATTTTGGGGTTATTATTGCGCGATTTCCTGGGTAGGTGTGTGTGTGCTGCATGTATCGGAACAGAAGAAAAATAACAGAGGCTTACATACAGGGGATTAACTACCCATAATCCCTAACTAATTAACATAACCCCACCCCTTGTGATGGGAACGAAGATACGCTCTTCCACGACATACGGTCTACCAGATCCCTACTTATGATACATGAGGGTTTCTTCTTCTTATGAGGGTTTCTACCTATGCAATTCTACCTGGACTAATGTATGGCCTACCTCCCCACAAACGTAACTATATATATATATTGTCGCGCGAATCCCTCAGTTAATACCAGCGCTCGCGGATGACCAAACGGGCTTTAACTCCGAGGCGACTATCAACTCGGGTTCGGGTATAAAAAGCACGGGAGGAAGAATGAAGAGGAAGGAGCAGCCAGCGCTTACCTGTAGCGATCCAACGGCAGCCTTCAAATCAACCCTGCAAATTAATGAACTCGAACACGGGAGGTAAAATGTACAAAAGGAATGATTTATTACGAAACCGATACAATGGAACGCGACGGAAGATAAATAATGTTCCTAGTTCGGGATCCCGCACACAGACTGCAAATACGAGACAAAGGAAATGAATTAATATAATAAAATGTTCGTCATGTATTTGTAAGATGTGGTGCGTGCTTATCTGTCTGCAGTGGTGCGTCCATCGTCCAGCGCGGCCCCCACAGTATGCCTCGCTCACGCACTCCGCCAGGCCCCAAGCGACCCGCTCAGCGGCACGCCCCGCTCCAAGCTCCTCGTCGGTCGCACATGAGGTTCCGTTCGCTCACAGCACTGAGCCTCGCTCCCAGCACCAAAAGCACCGCGAAGGACCGAGCACCAATAACACCCCAGGGAAGCGAGCGCGAAGGAAAACCAGGGCAGAAACCAGCCAAGAGTCTAGCGCAGAGTAGCACAAGCACGAAGGGTCGATCTCCAACACGAAGCACAAAGGGTCCAGTGCGAAGAGAACAAGAGAGTACGAAGAACCCCAGGAAAGCACAGAGAGAAAATGGAATAGAGGAAAATGCTGGCGAGCCAGCAGTTTTATCACTTGCCCTGTGACGTCAGTTCTTTCTCTTTCCAACCAGCGCGGTGACCCTAGTCTTCCTGAATGTTCTCACCATGCTGGTGTCCTCCCATTGGCCAAGTGCTTCCCGCCCTCCGTCATGCCATCCTCGTGGCCAACCACAAGTGCTTCTTTTCCCCCCAATCACGGGGCAGTTCTCTGTCCCTCCTATTGACCAATCGACAGTCCTCCTGGGCATGGCGATAGCCTGCCTTGCACGATGTTTGATGCCCACGCCGGCGTTGTACGCGGCCGCTTCCTGCTCGTCTTTCCGGTGCGTCTTTTTGTAAGGGAGGGGATTTAATTAATGTGTGCACTAAGGGACCTATCTAAGTGTCTATATGAGAATGCGTTGCCATAAGGGACACTGGATTGGCGACAGAGGGAACGACAAACAAAGGAATTATATCCATAATCCCTGTACTAATTAGCATGCCCCGCCCCCCTCACGGTGGGGACACAGATACGACTTATACCGACATCCAGGCTAAACATAGAACTTATTACAGGTAGATTTCCTATCACGACAGTCGGGTTACCTACCTATACAGATCTGTCTGGCTCTAGATATTGCTCTACCCAAATTCATAACAATATATATATATATAATATACTCCAAGGGATATGCAAGGCCTTTGAAATATTTTTATACCCATCCCCTGATCTGTGCCTTTCGACAACTTTATCCCGGAGGTCTTTTGAAAACTCCTTCGTGCTCATGGTTGAGTCTTTGCTGTGAAATGCACTACCCAGCAGAGGAAACCTACAGGAAGAGCTGATTTTATTGTGAAATAATCAGAATCACGACACATACATGTGTATATACAGGTGGCCCATAATTCTGGAACTGTCGCATAAGTCATCATGAAATGAAAAAAATCATGAAACAATCATTCTTAAATGAAAAAAATCACGACTTACTTATTTTGCCCTATAGTTCCAGACTTGTGGGACACCCTGTATATATAAAAATATAGAATAAAAAGGAAGGTTTGTGTGTGGGTACATGGGCACATGTGGCAAAATTGCAAATGACAACTTGCGACTGGTTATCCCCACAGGATCTTCCAGGAATCCTTTTTTGTTCTTGCCCCATAGATTAGTCATCACAGCAAAGATTGGTATTCCTGTCAGTGAAGCGATGCTGTCGCATATGCTAGTATATATAAGAGATGCTTTGTTATGATTCTCCTTGTGCATGGGGAGTGATTATTGCTTGACTGTTTGGAAATTACAGATTCATCCCGCAACAGAACCAACAGATTTTGTTTCCAGAAACCCAGAAATAATTGAAATGGGACCAGCTGCGTCACGACAGTGCAATGTAAGTTTTATGTTTAAGCAAACTAGTTGTACAAATGTTATCTTAATTTTTTTTTTTTTTTTAATTCTCATGCATGTGCAGGAGGTACATTACAACTGTGACAGCAATCAATGCGTACTTGCCTCAGTGGTACCAAAACAAAGGAGGTCATATTTTTCTTTTTATTAGCTTGTCATTGCCTTTTGTGGGCTCCTAATAGGCCACCTTGTGTCACCCTCCATCCTGACCCATGATCTTTATTATCACTATTAACCCTTTAACTGATCCGTCTTACTTGCTGATTTCAGTGTTTCTTGCCTCTCTCCCTTCTTCCCTCCCTCTCCTTTCCTGTCCATTTATGCTCTTGCAGATTGTGCCAAATTGTTTCCCCGCTACCCCACTGTCAAGTTGACCTTTCTCTTCCATTCATTCACTTCAGACAATTTAGGTCTTTTTCCACACATCTAATTATCATTAAGATAAGTTTCACTTTACCAGAAGAAGAAAATAATAAATGCCACATGTGTATGCTGTTGTGAGCTTGCCAGATGAGAATAAAATGTTGCCATTAACTAGAACGGCACTCAGTAGAGAGCATACCTCCACCAGGCTGAACAATTTACATTTTGTATCCCACTGATAGGCCGGATCTGGATCCAGACCTGAACCAAAATCGAATCGACTTGTTCTCGTCACCCACCCAACTCATCCACCAAGTTTTGTCGGAATCCGTCCATAAATGTTAGAGATATCGTGTAATGCAGTCGTGCCCAAAAATATTGGCACCCTTACACTTTTTTGAAATAACTCAATTTTCTCTAAAAATAAGTTGAAATTGACAAAAGTATTTGTTCTCCACAATTCTTTATTTCACTGTTAATATTACAGAACCTTTGTTTTTGATTCAGAACTTTTAATATGTCCATTTAAATCAGAAAATAAAAAGGAATGGCATTGATAAAATTATTGACACCCTAGACTTAATATTTGGTGGCACAAAACAAAATAACTGCAGTCAAGCATTTCCCATAACCATGAATGAGCTTCCTACACTTCTCTACTGGCAGTTTGGCCCACTCTTCTTGTGCAAACTGCTCCAGTTCTCCCAGATTTGAAGGGTGCCTTCTCCCAACTGCTGTTTCCAGATCTCTCCATAGGCGTTCAATGGGATTTAGATTTGGACTCGTTGCTGGACACTTTAGAACAGTCCAGCGTTTTGTATTGAACCATTCCTGGGTGCTTTTTGAAGTATTTGGAGTCATTGTTCTGCTGCAAGACCCGTGACCTTCGACGGAGACCCAGCTTTCTGACACTGGGTTTAAATTCTGACACTGGGTTCCTTCTGACGAATTCTGTCATTTCTGACTCTGGGTGCTCCAAAATGCCTTGGTAATCTCCTGATTTCATGATGCCATGCACACATTCAAGGCACCTAGTGCCAGAGGCAGCACAACAACCCCCAAACATCACTGAACCTCCTCCATGTTTGACTGTAGGCAAGGTGTTCTCTACTTTTAAGGCTTCATTTTGTTTTCTGTAAACATAGAGATTATGTGCTTTATTAAAAAGGTCTTATTTTGTCTCATCTGTCCACAGGACATTCTTCCAGAAGGATTTTGGCTTGTTCAAGTGTGTTTCGGAAAACTCCAGTCGGGCTTTCTTATGTCTCTCTCTCTCAGCAGTGGGGTCCTCCTGGGTTTCCTACCATAGAACCCATTTTCATTGAGTTGGTGATGGATGGTGCGAGTTGAAACTGTCGTACCTTGTGTCTGAAGGTCAGCTTGAATCCATTTGGCAGTTGATCGAGGTGCTTTCTCCACCATGGTGCTTTCTCCACCATACGAACAATCCTTCGCTGCAATCTTCGATCAAGTTTTCTCTTGCGGCCACATCCAGGGAGGTTAGCTGCAGTGCCATGGGCCTTAAAGGAGAACGGACACGACCAAAACAACTTTGCAGATTTCGAAACATAAACATATCTTAAACACTTCTATTGGGTTCGTTTCACAAATATCTTCGCGGTTTTATTAGAATTTGTCAAAATATCGCCGAACAAGCAAAATCAGTTTTGTCAAAGCCGCAAACCGGAAATGACGTTTGCGAAGTAACCCAGTTTTTCGTTCTTAAAGCCTTGTTGGCTTCGTGACGATCAGAACATCGCTTTGTTTTCATTATGATCAGTTGGAATCATGCCCAGTCGTTGTGTGGCTAGTGCGGGGAGGTAAGTACGTGGACATACGTACCAAAAATAAGGCCTCACTGTCCGGAAGTTTGCATATCGCAGTTACGATTAATCGCAAATTAGTTTTAATGGCCAAGTATTCAATTTTCAAACCGCGAGGCAGAAACAACAAACACACGCGGTTCCTTCGCTGTCGCTTGACCGTACGTGCAAAGAAAAATTAAAACTTGCATCGTTCCTTCGGTCTTCGCTCTCGTCCTTTGCCGTTCCTTCGCTCTCGTCCTTCGCTGTTCCTTCGCTCTTGTCCTTTGCTGTTCCTTCATTCACGTACAAAATGTATGTGTTTGCTAAATAAATGGCCATAACTTGGTAACCACTTGTCCGATTAATAGCAAACCTTGAAAAGGCACTTCCTCAGGTCCCCAGCAATATACCTGGCAAGTTTCACTTAGATCGGAATGGTGGTTGTCGAGAAACAGCGGTCACAGACACACAGACACACAGACACACAGAGATTGCTTGCATTATACAAAACAAACAACAACATGCATTTTAAAGGCCATTTTCCCTGCTAGAGCGGGGGTTAGCCTCATTGCTTGCATACATTGCACCGTATGACGGTCCCCATGACAATCTTCTCCATTTTGCCCTATTTTCTGCATCTCTCCTTGTTAACCCCCTTGCCCGCATTTCTTCTTCCACCATCTTTAGCCAAGTCTTTCTCGGTCTTCCCATCCTCTGCTTCCTTCTACATTCATTTCCATCACTCTTCTCAACCAGTCACTTTCATCCTTCCTCAACACATGACCAAACCATCTCAACCTGTTCCTCTTCACAGCATCAATCACAGGCTCTATTCCCATCATCTTTCGCAATTCATCATTTGTCTTCCTCTCTCTCAACGATACTCCGCACATCCGTCGAACCATTCGCATTTCCACGCTTTCCAACCTTCGTTGCTGCTCTACGTTCATTACCCATGTCTCGCTCCCATAAATCATAACACTTTTCACACATGCAGCATACACCTTTCCCTTCAGCTTCAACGACACTCCCCTCATCATCAGCACGCCACTCAGTTCCCGAAACTTCTTCCATGCACATCTCACTCGAGCAACCGTTGCCGAGTCTGATCCACCTTCTCCATTCAGCATGTCTCCGAGGTAGCAAAATGTTTTCACACCTTCCAGCTTCACACCGTCTCCAAGATCCAACTCAACATCTCCTCCATCTGCAGCTCCCTCTGTGCACACCTTACACTTGAATGTAGCTGCCACACTGGTTAATGACCCTCTCTGACCACTCTCTCATTGCTTGCATTATAGAGAGTGCTTTAATGATACAATTACAACTGATACACCTGCAGTGCTGCACTAAGTCAATAAAGTCGTATTTCGTTTGTGTTTCTATCCATTTCTTGCCTCACAGCACCGAACATGAATTAAATATTAGTTATGTATTCCATTGACCAGAAAAAGAAACTTTTTCAATTAAAAAAGAGACATAAAAATGAATACCATTCAGTATTTTGGAGGCGCCCGAGATCAAAATCGATCGCCATTGTGTCTGTGTCCGACGATTTCTCTTCTTCACTCTCTGGACGGTATGGTTCGAATCTGTATGGGAGAATCGAGTGTGATTCCCCAAGATTATTAACTTTCTCTTCATTTTCCGCATCAGATTGGTCAGAAATATCGCTGATATCCAGACTTACGCAACTATCGGAGTCGGTGTCTGTCATTCTTTACTATTGCGCAATCACATCAGCTTCCTCCGATGACGTCACGATGATGATGATAGTCATCACCAGATGCTGGCCGGCGCGAGAGAAATCGTCTGCTATTGGCATTTTAAAACTCGGATATCTCACGATTCACGCAGGCTAGAACAACAATTTTTGCGCCAAACTTAATCTTTTTTTGTTGCTACAATTAATTAATCTTATGCATTTGATGTCTATACTCATGTCCGTTCCCCTTTAACCTTCCTGATAACATTGTGTACGGTGGACACAAGAACATCAAGGTCTCTGGAGATGGATTTGTAGCCTTGAGATTGTCCATGCTTCGCAACAATCTTGTGTCTAACCTCCTCAGACAATTCTCTGGTTTTCTTTCTTTTCTCCATGCTCATTGTGGTACACACAGTGCCACAAAACAGCAGAATGACTCCTTTTCTCCATTCAAATTGGTTGAATGAGTGATTTTTATATTATCGGCACCTGAAAATCATTGTGAAGAATCTCTCAATTGTGAAGAATCCCTTTCAATTAAAAAAAACTCTCCTCTCCAGATCCGGATCCGAATCTTCACCAAAATCGAATGAATTAATTCCTTGTCTCACACCCAACCTGTCCACTGGATTTTGGCTGAATCCATAACTTTTTGAGATATCCTGTTTACAGACAGACAGATTGGGGTGAAACATAACGTCTGTCCACCTTTCGTGGCAGAGGTAATTACTTAGATAGAATCACCGCCATTGCTCTTGACATAGAGTTGTATTCTTCTTGAATATTTATTGCAAGCATGTTTATCTTTGAGTGTTAAAAAGACACGTCTATGTTGGGGTTAACCATGTGTAGCTGAGACTGTGTTTGCAAATGATTTTGTCAAAAGTCTGTTTTGTCAAAATGTGAAGTGTTGATCATTCAGACGTGCTTAATTGTGCCTCTTAACATGCTATCCTTCACATATGATCCTACAGGGCAGACAAACCGCTCACTTCTCTGGCAGCGTGCATGCCACACAGCCTTCCACACCCGGGCTGCAGCCGAATTCCATTAACAGACAGTTTGAAATTGAAGTAGACGCGGAGGAGCCTCTATGTCGACCAATCGAGGAAATGACGTCCATGCCCACTGCATTTGTGAACACCCTGGAACACGTTGTGAACCAGTTGGATGTCTTAACACAGGTGAGGCTGGCATTCCTGCCATGATGGTATGATGTTCTTTCTGAGTTGACCTTGCAGGGATAAATGTATTGACATGGTTAGACCTTGTCTACCTATTATGTATTCATGAGGAATTGACTTGGGAAGAAAATTAATAAAGGGAAGGGTAGTAGAAGAGAGGGAATGAGGGAGATAGTTATAAATATAACAAAGGGAAGGCCAGTAATATGTATTTGAAACCACTTATTGGCATATGCAGTCCGTATAATCTTTCATTGAAAATTATCATTAAACAAATATTGATAAGACAAATATCACATTTACTTAACTGTCACATCAAGTCAAATTTGATATCATTTGCTTTTGACAGAATGGTGTCTGGTTCTGTATGTTCAGCTGCATTTCTGTTCTATTGTGTTCCATTATTCATGCCATGATAGTGTTCAGCTGCGCTCCTCTCCATTTGAATCTTCGCAACGTAACCCTTGCCTTGCTGTTTTTATGCCTCCTCAGCCGAAAGCAGGGGTTTCTTTTTGCTTTTGTTTTTGCTTTTGCTTTCTTTTCCACAGCCTGGTGTTGGCTTGGCGGTTAGGGTGCCAGTTTGGGATCCTAGGATCCTGGGCTCGAATCCCGGGTCGATCGCTGAATTAACGCCAGGGGGTTGACTCAGCCTGTCATCCTTCCGAGGTCGGCAAATCGAGTACCAGTTCACTGGTAATTCCCTGTGTGTCGCAAGAGGCGACTAACAGGGTTGGCGGCAGGAAGAGCATCCGTCCGTAAAACATTGCTTCCAAAAAAAAGGGGGCCATGGTGCCCGAAAAAGGCCAACCCCTGCTCTGCGGGGAAAATGGCCTCTAAAGGTGGTTCAAAGAGAACAGAGGGGGTACAGATTAGCTACTGTGCTATTACAGTTCAAACGTCGAGTACATCACAGTCTCAAATGCATGGTAAATGAGCATTCAAAATGGATAACAGGTGGTAAGATTAGAGCTGCTGAGAGTGATGAGGTGTAAGTAAACAAGCATTCTGAGTATTGCACTGCAATACATGTCCCCTACCAAAGTTCAAAGTCAAAGTCTCTCTCTCTCTCTCTCTCTCTCTCTGTCTCTGTCTCTGTCTCTCTCTCTCTCTCTCCTCTCTCTCCACTCTCTCCTCTCTCTCCACTCTCTCCACTCTCTCCACTCTCTCCTCTCTCTCCACTCTCTCCTCTCTCTCCACTCTCTCCTCTCTCTCCTCTCTCTCCACTCTCTCCTCTCTCTCCACTCTCTCCTCTCTCTCCTCTCTCCCCTCTCTCTCCCCTCTCTCTCCTCTCTCTCCCCTCTCTCCCCTCTCTCTCCCCCCTCTCCCCTCTCTCTCCCCTCTCTCCCCTCCCTCCCCTCTCTCTCCTCTCTCTCCTCTCTCTCCTCTCTCTCTCACACGTTATTCATTGTAGTCTCCTCCAGACGAATATCATTTATAACCAATGGTCTATGGTGTAAATCTGTTCACATTAACGAGTCTCCTTTATAATACATAGATTGCCCCTTGTTGGGCTGATGACTCGCATACAGTTAAAGTGTCCATAGCCACTGCACACCAGTGTAGCGAACTTAGGGTTCTTGCGTTGTGCCCCGCAGACTGTTACAATTCTTGAGAAGCGACTCACTCTGACTGAGGACAAGTTGCAGGAATGCCAGAAGGCCCTGCGACGCATTGAGTGCCGGAATCCTGGTCCAAGCTATCCATCCTGAAAGTTTTAAACTTCAACCTTCCCTTCACACCCCCCTCCCCCCACCGCACCAATTTCCCAATCCGACATTTTTGTTTGATCGCGGTATTAACCCTCACCATCTTCACCTGCATGTGTTTTTGAATCTACGTCTTCGACATTCTCAACCTTTTGATCCCGTTCGTTTAAACATTTGAAATAATACATATGTAAATGTTGTACATTTGGCTTCCTTATGAATTGTTTATCTTATTTAGCAGCCACGTATGACTTTTTTGCTTCTAATAAATGTACAGTACCGTTTTTGCCCTGTATTTCAAATGAGAGGAAAATTTAACGGTTGCCCATACATTGTGTAGATAGCATACTGGTTTGCTGTGTGTCTGCAATTCTTCCTGCAGAATACTGAGTCCATGCATCTAATTACCTCATATCCTCAAGATAGCCTCCCTGATCTCCATCCCCCCTGTACTACTTGAATATTTTGAGCACCTGTCAGCAGTGTGACCGTTGGTGCTTTAATTTGAATGAAGAACTGGCCTTGCTCGTGAAGGTTGGTGTCTATCTGTTTGTGGACAGATAGAATGGTGGATGGAATCAACAGAACATTTATTTAAATATGCTAACCACTGTGGGAAGTGAAGACGAGCTGATGTTCGGGTGTTAAACCCTTCGTCTAGTTTTCCATGTTTCTCTTCCTGTGATGCATGAAAATGGTGATCAAATACTGGTTTGGACACCTGGTGCCATGTGACTATGATGTAAGTATGCATTTGTGTATCTCCCAATGACCTTAAATGCCAAATGTAGCTTTTTTTTTTGTATACAAAGGGTGTTGGTGAACAGCCATCTTGAAACCCTGAAGTGAGGAATGGGATTGTGCAGACTGTGGAAGTAGGTTCCCACAGGTGAGAGAATAGAAGAACATGAGTCAAGGTGAGTAGTGATTCTGGATTTTGAGTTTCAACAGAAGTGGTTTGGATGTGCCCCAATGGGCCCATAGAGACTCGGCTTCAACGCAAGAGATTCCATTATTATTGAAGGTGTTGGTTACCAAAATGAGCAAGGTGTGAGGCAGGGATGGAACCAACCTGTGGAATTTACCCAAAGGGGAGAGTAGTACTCCACCAAGCTGTGAATGAAGGCCTTGTAGGTGGACAAGAGTTCAGGTGTGCCAAGGAAGGACTTTGCATGACGGAGGATACCCAGTTGGCAGTTGATATTGGAGGCCTACTTTGAAATGTGGTTTACCCAAGAAAGATCATGGTTAATAGTGAAACCCAGGAGTTTGAATGACTGAACTTCCTCAAGAGGATTGTTGAGAAAGTACATGAGATGGTTTGCCAGATGGTCCTTTCGGAGGGAGAGAGTGAGAGGGTGACATTTGTCAGGGTTAAAATCAAATGGAAGACTTGAGCTTTGCGCATGCGCAAGATTGGAGGTCTCGTCTCTTCAGAGCTGTCCATGCACACTCGCTTTCGAAGTTAAGTAACTTTTCACAATTGTGTTTTTGTCGAAACTGGTCTTGCATGTACCTATTGGGGTGTCTTTAATAGTATTCTTGGCGTTGGTTTTTCATACCTGTGTACAGAATCGTCGGTCTTTCTTATCGTGTATTCTGAGGCCTAAGTGTAGTACTAGGCTACTGTGTCCAACCTTGGCTTTAGGCTTTGTTTTTGTCTCAGCGGTTGTCCGATCGCGCTGCAATTATTTTCCGGTCTCTGTTTTTCACGGTCTTTTCATCCCATACTTCCTTGTTTTAAAATCTCAAAAAAAACCCCAAAAACATTTCCTTCCGTTTTTATTCGTTTATTCGTTCTTAGTTGTTCGTTCGTTCATTCTTCGACCACGCTGTTTGTGATCACGTTGTTAAAAAATGTCTCATCTGAACCCTGAAGACCTGTATTCTGTCATATTCTATAACACCTTTTTCTTCTTCTTCTATAAAAGGATGCTTTCGACTTGCTCACCAAATCCATTCTTTCCAAAAAAAAATTCCATCTCTTATAGTGCATCTTTCATTCATTCCCTAAACTCTCCAGCACTCCATCCTCCCTCCAGCGTCCTCAAACGTATTTTTGACTCGAATGTCTCAAGAAACTCATTTTGCAATAAATGTTTGTTTCCCATTAATCGTACATTTTTCAAAATCCCATCACCCCAAAATCCCATTTCCCATCACCCCTCCCCTCTAAATCTACCCCCTTGCCCATCCCCTCCAAATCATCCCCATCACCCATCTCTTTCAAATCTTCCCCCTTGCCCCTCCCCTCCAAATCTTCCCAATCACCCATTCCTTTCAAATCTCCCCCCACACCCCTCCCCTCCGAGACTCTCCCTCGCTCCTCCCCTCCTAGACTCCCCTCTCACCCCTCCCCCTCAAAGCGTCCTCCCTGCTTCTTCCCCCTTCCAACTTTCACCTCATCTCCCTCAACCTTCTGCCTCGCTCTTCCCCCTCGTCAAATAACACTCACTGCACCTCTCCCAATCACCATCAAACCTTTTGTCTGCCCCATTCTTCCCTTTCTCCAAGCTATTCTGTAATCTCCGACACACCTTCAACAGCTCTCCCTACCTCTTCCTCCTCTTCCACATCTTACCCTACCGCTCCCCCCCCCCCCCCCTGTTCTGTATCCGATGCTCCCCCTTCCTCTTCCTTAACAGTATGGACCTCAAACATCCGGGGCCTTCGCTCAAACATGTCTGATCTCTCCATACAGGTTGCTTCTGACAAACCAGACGTGATCTGCTTAACAGAAACTTTCCTCCTTCATGATGTCTCTGATTCCTTGGTATCTCTCCCAGGTTACTCCCTCCTCCGGTATGATAGACCTGAGCCTCGTCCTGGAGGTGGGGTTGCTATCTTTATTAAAAAACTCTTCCTCACTCGCCCTGCACTGCCCTCTCCACCTCACCCCCAGGAATACCTTTGGCTACGGCTTCCCCTTCGCTCCCACCTTTTGTTCATATGTGTGTTGTACCGTCCACCAAACAGTGATGACTCCATCTACATCTCGCTGTCTGAGAATATGGACCAACTTCTATCTACCCATCCCAACTCTCTCTTCCTCATATGTGGTGATTTCAACTGTCACCATGCCAGTTGGCTGGGTGTGGGTACCTCTCTCACCAGCCATGGCTCTTCAGCAAAGGACTTCTGTGACTCACTGGGACTGACACAATCTGTCAATTTCCCGACCCGGATTTCAGTCAACGGAGCATCTTCTCTTCTGGACTTGGTTATGACTAACTTCCCTGAAAATGTCTGCTGCTCTTCTTCTGCTCCAATCGGCTCTTCTGATCATGTGCTTGTTAAAGTGGACATCTCTCTGACCATTCTCAGAGAGCCTCCTCAGCGTCGACGAGTCTGGCATTTCACTCAGGCCAACTGGCACGGTCTTCAAGCAGCCATCAATCATCTGGACTGGTCTCCCATCTCTACTGCCTCTGACATAAATTCTTCCTGGGAATTCTTCCAAAGCAAACTGCTCTCTCTCATGCACAGATTTATCCCATCTCGTCTTCTGTTGTCATACCCTTCCTCCCGTCCATGGTACACGGAATCTTGTGGTGAGGCTATTGCCCAGAAACAACTTGCTTTCGTCTCCTGGAAAGCAAATCCAACGGAAGGAAATCTCATTTCCTTTCACAAAGCCCGAAACAAGTGTGTGTCCACCCTCAGGAGAGCCAGGAAACAATATCTCTCCGTTCTCAGGACCGAACTCTCTTATCTGTCTCCCTCTTCCAAATCCTGGTGGCGTCTGGTCAAATCTGTTTCTGGTGTTTGTTCCCCCTCCATCCCCTCCCTCACCTCAAATGGCCACACGGCTGACTCTGCACGTGAAAAAGCTGAATGCCTCAACTCTGTGTTTGCCTCTAAATCTTGTGTCCCAAACCCATCCCTCTCTGTACCCACCGTACCCAGTCGTACCCAGCTGCTCCTGGACTCTGTGTCCTTTCCTCCTGACAAGGTGGAAAAGTTTCTGTCAACCCTCGACTCGGATTCTGCAACTGGACCTGACGGCATCAGCCCACGGGTCCTAAAATCCTGTTCTTCCGCTCTTTCACTCCCTCTCTCTGTTCTCTTCACCCTCTCTTTTGCTCAAGGTCATCTTCCATCTGCTTGGAAATCTGCCAACATCACCGCTTTGCACAAAAAAGGTGCAAAAACAGATCCCAGCAACTACAGACCAATCAGCCTTCTCCCAATTATCAGCAAAGTCATGGAATCCATCATTGCTTCAGATATGAAATCTTTCCTCTTCTCCAATGGCTTGATCTCTGATCATCAATTTGGTTTCAGACCTGGACACTCTACTCTGGACATGCTGCTTCTGCTTTCTCAACAATGGATGGAGGTCCTCAATGCCAAACAGGAAATTAGAGCAGTCTCCCTTGACATATCACGTGCCTTCGATACGGTCTGGCACCCTGCTCTGCTCACCAAACTCTCCTCTTTTGGTATCCATGGAAATCTCCACGCATGGCTGGCGGACTTCCTCTCTAGTCGTAGTCAACGTGTGGCCCTGAATGAGTTTCTCTCATCTCCTCTTCCTGTTCAGGCTGGAGTTCCACAAGGCAGTGTTCTAGGCCCTGTGCTTTTTCTGGTCTTCATCAATGATCTCTCTGAGTCTCTTGAAAATCCTCTGTATCTCTTTGCTGATGACTCTACTCTCTGTCGCTCCATTCTTCATCCCTCAGATCGGCAGTCTGCTGCCTCCTCACTCTCTGCAGACCTGGACAAAATCACAGACTGGGCAAACAAGTGGAACATGTCTTTCAATCCTGACAAATCTCACACTCTTACGATGTCTCTCCGAAAAGACCGACTGGACAACCCTCCCATCCACTTTCTGAATAATCCTCTCCAAGAAGTTCTGTCACTCAAGCTTTTGGGGCTCACTATCTGCCATGATCTTTCCTGGGAAAACCACATTTCAAATCTGGCCTCCAAAGCCAGTCGCCGACTGGGCATCCTCCGTCGTGCGAAGTCCTTCCTTGGCACACCTGAGCTCCTCACCACATACAAGGCTTTCATTCATCCGCAGCTCAATGGAATACTGCTCTCCCCTCTGGGCTGGTACTCCTGCCTCACACCTAGCTCGTCTTCACGCTGTTGAAACCAAAGCATTCAGAATCATTGGAATCTCCCGCGATGAAGCTAACTCCAAGGGCCTCTCACTCACTCACCGCAGGCAGGTTGGTGGTCTTTCCATCTTCTACCGACTCCTCTCTGGCCTTGCCCCCCCAGCTCTCTCTGGGCTCTGTCCCGCAAATATTCCTACAGGTCGCACAAGATCTGCCTGCAACCCTCTTATGGTCAAACTGCCAAAATCAAGACTCTCTGCTCACCTTCACTCCTTCATTCCTCTTTTCTCCCACCTCTGGAACAAACTCCCTCACTCTCTTCAATCCCACTCCACCCTCCAGGTCTTTAAAACAGCTGTTCACCACCATCTCTTATCTTCCCCCATCCAAAACCTTGATCTTTTCTACCCCCGCTAATTTCACCCCAATTCCACTTTTTTGAAATACCAACTTCTGTCCTGAAAGTCCTTGGTGTCCTTGTGTTTTATACTTCTCCCTCCACCCCCCCCCCCCCCCCTTCCCATGCCTCCTCCCCCCAAGCCCTCTCCCTTCCACACATCTCCCTGCTCTCAAATGTTGTGTTTGTGTGCTTCCCCTTCTCTCCCCATCTTGTTTTCCGCTCCCTCTTTTTGCGTGTTTTGTTTGTCTGGTTGATTTGTTTGTGAAGTAAATGTTAGCTCTTTCACGAGCCTCGATTCAGTATACAAAAAAAAAAAAAAAAAAAAAAAAAAAAAAAAAAAAAAAAAAAAAATACTACATCGGAGTCATTAGAAGGAACCCAAATAAGCAAAGATGGAGTCATCAGGAGAAACCTGGCATATTCCAAGTGTTTGACCAGCTTGTGATTTTTTTTCCTCCAAGATCTGAAGATGGAAGAGGCTGCAGTCTGCCTTTCTGATGGATGAGTAATCAGCAAATAGATAAAGAGGATTTTCCAGGGAGTCAGAGAGATAATATATGTGATGATGATGATGACCACTCCTTTCGCACCGTGACGATGCATAGTGCTGCCGAAGCAGTTTCGTTGGCTATTGGGCACAATCCTGGATGGGTCGCCACTCCGACGCAGGATACCTGAATAGCTCATTCATCCCCAGCAAGCTGGTACTCAATTTGCTGACCTCGGAAGGATGACAGGCTGAGTCAACCTGCCTGGCGTTAATTCAACGATCGACCGGGATTCAAACCCAGGATCCTAGGATCCCAAGCCAGCACTCTAACCGCTAAGCCAATGTCAGGCATATGATCATTAGACTACGGATTTTTATGTTAAGAAAATAGGCCTTTTATCTGTCTATAATTCCAGTAATCTCTGTGTGTCTGTGTGTATGCGACCGCTGTTTCTCGACAACTACCGGTCCGATATACTTGAAACTTGCCAGGTATATTGCTGGGGACCTGAGGATGTGCCTTTTCAAGGTTTCATATTAATCGGACAAGTAGTTACCGAGCTATGTCCAAAAAACGATTCAACCAATCAGAGAGCAGCGAGCTATCACGTGTGCCGAACGTGGCGAACAGACTCTGCCTCGGACGGCACATTTGAGAGCGTATTCATTTATTTCACGTTGGCAAACTATGTTGCCGCTATGTTGGCGTTAAACTATGTTTTAAAACTAATTTGCGATTCTTTCGCTTTCCTGCGCGTTTGTGCACGCTATGGCGATTTCTTTACCAAACTCCGCAAGCCGTTCGCTTTGGACCAAACCATTTCATGTAAATAGAGGGGGGGGATTGTCACCGTACTCGCAAGCCGTTCGCTTTGGACCAAACCATTTCATGTAAATAGAGGGGGGGGATTGTCACCGTACTCGCAAGCCGTTCGCTTTGGACCAAACCATTTCATGTAAATAGAGGGGGGGGATATAATTTTAGATATCTATCTATAATTCCAGTAATCTCTGTGTGTATGTATGTATGTATGTATGTATGTCTGTATGTCTGTGACCGCTGTTTCTCGACAACCACGGGTCCGATATACTTTAAACTTGCCAGGTATATTGCTGGGGACCCGAGGATGTGCCTTTTCAAGGTTTCATATTAATCGGACAAGTAGTTAGCGAGCTATGTCCAAAAAACGATTCAACCAATCAGAGAGCAGCGAGCTATCACGTGTGCCGAACGTGGCGAACAGACTCTGCCTCGGACGGCACATTTGAGAGCGTATTCATTTATTTCACGTTGGCAAACTATGTTGGCGTTAAACTATGTTTTAAAACTAATTAAAACTACTTTGCGATTCTTTCGCTTTCCTGCGCGTTTGTGCACGCTATGGCGATTTCTTTACCAAACTCCGCAAGCCGTTCGCTTTGGACCAAACCATTTCATGTAAATAGAGGGGGGGGATTGTCACCGTACTCGCAAGCCGTTCGCTTTGGACCAAACCATTTCATGTAAATAGAGGGGGGGGGATTGTCACCGTACTCGCAAGCCGTTCGCTTTGGACCAAACCATTTCATGTAAATAGAGGGGGGGGATATAATTTTAGATATATATATAGTACGGGCATGCCCTAGTATATATAGTACGGGCATGCCCTAGTGTTTTGAAAAGCGGAAATTTTTTTTTTTTACGTGAAAAAATCCCGAAATATTTTTTCCCCCGTTTTATTCATTTTTTATTATTACCAAGTTTTTCAGAAATCAGTCAAAAAAAGAACAAAAAATGGTAAGCTTTTTCCTGCACAACATTAAGCACTCTGGGCTAGTAAACTGGTAAAAAAATGACGTTCAGGTACCTTTATTGCAACCGCATTGTTTGATAAGTAGAGGACAAGAAGAAATTGACAAGACCCTTTCAGGAACGGTTAAAGTAGGTGTTTGAAATCATTATCTTGGTAATGTTCTCCTTGGTGAGGCGGTGTCGGCGGTCGGTGAGGACGTTTCTGTAGACGGAGAAGGACCTTTCCACGTCGACGCTGACGATGGGGCAGTACCTCAAGAGGGGGATGTCAGCAAGCTTGACTCCAGCCGGCACACCAACCTCAGATCCGTGCTGATCTCCATCCAGGATCAAAGCCACTGTCCTCAGCACACCAATGTCGGGATTGCGCTGCAGCACTGCCTTGAACTTGGTGAGCAGGATCTCCTTACGGCAGCCTCGGATCTTTTCGAGCTCCTCCTTGGCCTGATCAAGGAGCTGGAAGGCCTTGGCCAGCTCCATGCCGGCCTCCTCCAGCTGCTTAAGGATCTTCGGGATGAACGACACGTGGGCATTTAAGAAGACCAAACTGAGCTTGATGTCCGCCTTTCCGAACAGGTCCTTGGCACTCCGGATTGCCATCGCGTCGTCATCGTTCAGCTGGTCCACAATGTCCTTGACGGCCTCGAAGTGCTCGGCGTAAAACACCGCGGCGTCGATCCACGTCCCCCACCGAGTCAGAATGGGCTCCGGGGGGAGAGAAAGATTGGGCTGCTGCTCCTTCCAAAAGACAACACGCGACGGGGCTTTGACGAACACCTTCTTCGTCGTGGCAATCAGGTCGTTGACGTCCTTGAACATTTCTCGGACTGTCTCGCAGACACGGTGGAGCGCGTGGGCAACGTGAGTCACATGCAGCAAGTCCGGGAAGAGTTCCTTCAGGGCATGGCCGGCCGTGATCATATAGGCCGCGGCGTCGCTGACGAGGACCTCGAGGCACTCCGGCTTGAAATCAGGCCAAAGATAGCGCAGCGTGTCATTGACTGCACGCACGATCTCCCCGGAGATGGTCTTCTCCAGAAACATGCACTGGACGAGGTGGGGACGAAAGTACCCCTCCTTGGACAAGCGTCCCGCGATGATGTTGGCCACATATCGACCTGCCGAATCGGTCGTCTCGTCGACGGACAGCCAGATGGGCTGCTGTCCGAGGTCGGCACGGATCCCCGCCAAGGCCTCGTCGTAGCACTTGTCGAGGTAGTGCTTTCGAATCCAGCTTTCATCGGGGATCTGGAGAGTGATGTGCTTCTCCAGGAACGACCGGAGGGCAGGGTTTTCCAATTTCGACCATGGGATGCCAGCGGCCAGCATGGCCTGGCACAGCTCCTGAGCCACGACGTCGCACTTGTGTCTCTTTCCGCCACCAAAGTCCTCCATGGTGGCTTGCGTGACCGTCCTCTTCTTCTTCAAGGCCAAGTTGCTCTTGTGGCGGTCTCCTCGGACATGTTGGGCCAGCTCAGACTTCTGCTTCGCCCGGAAAGTCTTTTCACAAGCTCGACAGAAAGCCGTGTCACTCGACACGTACTTGAAGGTGGCCCCATCGCCGCCAGCGTTGAATTCCTTCAGCCACTTGTCACGAAGAGCAGCACTCATCTTGATAGGAGACTTGTTCACACTTTGTGTACACTCTCTCACTGTAGTACACCGCCTCACTGCTGTACACGCTGGGGACGCAACGCACGCAAGTGGACGCAACGTTTTGTTTTTGAGATCGATCGCAGTTAAAAATTTCGAAAAATTCCCTAATTTTTTTTAGCGTTGCCAGACATTTTCGACCAAAAAGGGCATTTTATTTTATTTTTCCCGAAAAAGGGCGAAATATTTTTTTCCTCCGAAAATAGCAAAATATTTTTTTTGCGCGCAAAAAAGCCGTTTTATGTGAAAAAATATTTATTTTTTTTTCACATAAAAATCCGATGTATAAATTGATCATATATGTAGATCAGGAATAAGACTAGGCCCAGAATACTGCGCACTCCAGCCATGACAGGGAGAGGAGATGAAAGGATTCCATTGGGTGCCACATGTTGGCTGTGAGAGTAGAGGAAGTCATTGAGCCATGTGTGGAGTTGGTCTTTGGATGCCATAGGCAGAGAGTTTGCAGAGTAAGGCAAGATTCCAGACTCAAAAGCATGAGAAGTGTTCAGAGATACAGCCCTGATCTCATGTCTGACATTAAGGGCCTCCATACATTGTTGGGTGAGTAGAAGCAGCATGTCCAAGGTGGAGTTTGCAAAGTGACCTGGGCTGAAACCAAATTGTTGAGATCATAATAGGCGTTTAGTTAGGATGATTGGTTTTTGTACCTTGTTTATGAAATGCTGTGATGTTGGTTGAATTCCAAGCATGTGGAAGGTGACCTTGAGCAAATGATTGGGTGATCAGAGCAGAAAGAGGATGTGAACAGCAGAGCATGCTTTGTAGGATACATGAGCTGATGCTGTCTGGGCCAATACCCGACTTTCAGAATGACGTATCTATGCTAAACAGGCCTTTTGCGCATGCACTGTGTGTGTCTCGCTTCTGCTCCTCCGAGCACTTTTAACCTGCTGTTGCTAGTGCAAAATCTGTAAGTGAAACAAAATGGCCTTTTCAACATCATTTTCAGCATTTAACGAAAAAGTGGCCATTTCGAAATGGATAACCATAATTGTTGTTTCTGGATGCAATCATACTCACAAAAGTATAGGAATACAAGAAATATCTGTGGATGAGACAGAGAAGTGTTGCATTTCTATAATTTCCTCTTGATGCAAGCAAGCAGCCACACTTGATATACAGTTCCTTCAGAAAGTATTCACACCCCTTTGACCTTTTCACATTTTGCTGTTGCAGCCTGAATTTTTAATTGATTAAATTGAGGTTTTTTTTGTCACTGATCTACACATGTCACTGATCTACCCACAATACCCTTTAATGCCAGTGAATTTTTATTGTTATTCAGAAATTTTAACAAATAAAAAATGAAAAGCTGAAATGTCTTGAGTCAATAAGTATTCAACCCCCTTCTGCTATGACACTCCAAATTGAGCTCAGTTGAATCCAATTTCCTTTGGATCATCCTTGAGATGTCTCTAAAACTTGATTGGAGTCTAACTGTGGCCAATTCAGTTGATTGGACATGGTTTAGAAAGAAACATGGTTGTATAAGGTCCCATAAGTTGACAGTTGTTAGATCTGAAGAAGGGTATAGAGCAATTTATTGTGTTGAAAGTTCCCAAGAGCACAGTAAGCTCCATATTTAGAAAGTTGAAAAAATATGGAACTACGCAGACTCTTCCTGGAGCTGGCCGTCCGACCAAACTGAGCAACCAGGCACAAAGGACCTTGGTCAGGGAGGTGACAAAGAACCCAATGACCACTCTTACAGAACTACATAGTTCCTTGGCTGAGATGGGAGAACCTGACGGAAGGACAACAGTCTCTGCAGCATTTCACAAATCTAGGCTTTATGGGTGAGTGGCCAGACAGAAGCCACTCCTGAGAAAAAGGCACATGACATCATGCCTGGAGTTTGCAAAAAGGCATGTGAAAGAGCATGATGCAAAATATTATTTGGTCTGGTGAGACGGAGATTGAACTCTTTGGCCTAAATGCAAAGTGCTACGTCTGGTGGAACCCGAGCACAGTTCATCACCCATCTAACATCATCCTTACCAAAAGGCATGGTGGGTGCAGCATCATGCTATGGTGATGCTTTTCAGCGGCAGGGGCTGGTAGACTTGTAAGGATAGAGGGAACAATGAATGAAGCTAAATGCAGTCAAAAACCTTGAGGAGAACCTGCTTCAGAGTGCAAAAGACCGAAGACTGCGGTGAAGATTTACATTCCAACAGGACAATGACCCCAAGCATACAGCCATAGCAACACTGGAATGGCTTCAAAACAAGAACGTGAAAGTATTTGAGTGGCCCAGCCAAAGGCCAGACTTTAATCCCATTGAGGATCTGTGGACAGATTTGAAGATTGTTGTTTGATGACGCTCCCCATCCAACCTGACAGAGCTTGAGCAAGTCTGCAAGGACGAATGGGAGAACCACCCCAAATGCAGATGTGCAAAGCTGACACAGACATACCCAAGAAGATTCGAAGCTGTAATCATTGCCAAAGGCACTTCTACAAAGTATTGACTTGGGGTTGAATACTTATGTAAATTCGATATTTTTGTATTTCATTTTAATTACTTTATAAAAATTTCTAAAAAAAAAAAAAATTCCACCTTGACATTATGGGATATTTTGTGTAGATCAGTGACAAATAATTCTCAATTTAATCCATTCAAAATTCAGGCTGTAACACAAACAAATAATCAAAAAACAATAACACAAATAATGTGAAAAAGTCAAGGGGTGTGAATACTTTTTGAAGGCACTGTACGTGTTATTTTTTGAAGGCAATGCATGTAAACACACTGATGGATGCTTCTCTTTTTAGCAATAGATGCAAGAATATTGTGGTAGTAATAGGCATCCACACCAACTCTTGACCATGTTGTGTAACGTCAGGTGATGTCCTTGCTTTGTTTTTCTTCTACCCTCACTTTTTCACCATTATTAGCTTTTAATTTCGTTTTCTCTGCAACGTCTTGAGCGATTGACACAAACTTTCAACATAAGAGCGCTGACACATGGAATTGTTTAACCAAAGTTACATGATTATTGAATGGAAAATGTGTCCGGCATTCCAAAAAGTCTGTTTTATTTAGGAATATGTTTTCGTCAAAATGCCAACAGAATTAGGTGTTTCACTCATCAGGAATAAACGGCCTCGACCTCGCTTCACTTGGCCTCGGTCAAATTATTCCTCTTGTGGAACTCAAGTAAACAAATATACTGTAGCGGCACCGCTGGGTATACACAATCGCCTTGCACCTACCGAGGACGCGGAGCGATCACCATGCAGGGCTCGCCCAGGACGCCCGGGCATGCCCGCTCTCGACTTGCCAGGCCTCATCCGGGACGCCCGGGCGCGCCCGGGCATGCCCGCTCTCGCCTTGCCAGGCCTCGTCCGGGACGCCCGGGCATGCCCGCTCTCGACTTGCCAGGCCTCGTCCAGGACGCCCGGGCACGCCCCCTCTCGCCTTTCCTGGGCAAACGCTCCGGGATAATGTGTATATATATTGCTGCCCGATAAACAGGCTTTTCAGAGTACCCGAGTTGATTTGACACAACAAAGAAACTCGGACGAATTCCAGCTTTTTGTCGCGTCCATTCTTTCGATTTACGTTGGAGCATAGCTCCTACATTGGTGACCCGACATGGACACGGCAGTTGCCCTCAAACTGCCTACCTTCTGGGAGGCTCACGCGGTGGTTTGGTTCGCCCAGGCGGACTCCCTGTTCGCCCTGCGAGGCATCACGGCCGACGACACCTGCTTCCACCATGTGGTAGCAGCACTCGGCTCAGCCACCGCGGCCCGCGCCCTGAGCCTCCTCGAGAGCCCGCCAGCCGCTGAAAAATACGACGCGATTAAAAAGCTCCTCCTTGACGCTTTCGCCCTCTCATCAGCGGAACGTGCACGGCGCCTGCTCGACCTGCCCGAGCTCGGCGACACGCGCCCGTCCGAGCGAATGGACTACATGCTTTCGCTGCTCGGCGAGCACTCTCCGGCATTCCTGTTCCGGGAGCTGTTCCTCCGTCAGCTGCCTAGCCCGGTACGCCTCGCCCTGGCAAGCACGACGATCACGGATCCCCGCGCTCTCACCAGGGAAGCCGACAAGATCTCCGCGGCAGGCCAACGCATTGGAGCAGCGACCTGGAGCCCACCGCCGTCCGAAGCAACGCCCATGGCGCCCGAGCACCCGGCACGGTCGACGACCGAACTGCCGACGCAATTGGCGGCCGCTTCGCCGCGCCAACCACCTCCAGCACGACGACCGGAGCCTCCACCTGACCAGGCGTGGTGTTATTATCATGCCAGGTTCGGACAGAAGGCCCGGACATGCCGACCGCCGTGCACCTTCGGCAAGCCGGGAAACAGCCGGGCCGGCGTTCATTACCAGCCATGAGCGCCGGCCACACGGGCAACTTACTTTTCATCACGGACAAAGCGTCCGGACGGCGCTTCCTGTGTGACACCGGCGCCCAACTGAGCGTCATACCCGCCTCCGATCAGGACAGGCAGTCCGCGGTTTGCGGCCCCTCCTTGGTTGCGGCCAACGGATCGGCCATCCGCACCTTCGGCCCGCGCAACGTCACCCTCTGCTTCGGCGGCCAACGCTTTAATTGGACTTTTGTAACCGCAAGCGTGCCCATTGCTCTGCTAGGCGCCGACTTCCTCTGCGCACACGGACTGCTAGTGGTCGTCCAACGGCGTCGCCTCATCAACGCCGAGACCTTCAGCTCCCTGGCATGCACATTGAGCAGCTCCGCCCCGACCGAGCTGGCATGTGCCCTCCTGGCGGCGAACGAGTTTGCTCGCCTGCTCACGGAGTTCCCGGCCCTCACGCGGCCGACGTTCTCGGCCGTCGCAGTACGACATGGGATCGAGCACCACATACCAACCACGGGCCCACCGGTCTACGCCAGAGCCCGCCGCCTCGACCCAGCCAAGCTCGCCATGGCCAAAGCCGAGTTCGACGCTTTGGAACACCTCGGCATCGTGCGGCGCTCCGATAGCGCGTGGGCTTCGCCACTACACATCGTCCCAAAACCAGGGGGCGGCTGGCGCCCATGTGGCGACTATCGCCGCCTTAACGACGCTACCACCCCCGACAGGTATCCGATCCCGCACATCCAAGACTTCTCCGCCCGTTTGGCAGGACGGGTCATTTTTTCAAAGATCGATTTAATACGGGGATATCACCAGGTACCTGTCAGGGCGGCCGACGTCCCAAAAACGGCCGTCATCACGCCGTTCGGCTTATTCGAATTCCTGCGAATGCCGTTTGGCCTCAAGAACGCGGCTCAGGCGTTCCAGCGCTTGATGGACGGCGTGCTGCGCGACCTGCCGTTCCTCTTCGTTTACCTGGACGACATCCTCGTCGCCAACACGTCCCGGGCCGAGCACCTCCTCCACCTCCGAACACTGTTCGGGCGCCTCAGCGAGCATGGCCTCATCGTCAACCCGGCCAAATGCCACTTCGGCACGACGGCCGTTGATTTTTTGGGCCACCACATCACCAAGAACGGGGCCGTGCCGCTGCCAACCAAGGTCGAGGCCATCACCACGTTTCCGCATCCCCGCTCCATAAAGGCCCTGCAGGAATTCCTGGGAATGGTGAATTTCTATCACTGCTTCGTGCCTCACGCTGCTCAACTCATGCGGCCCCTCTACGAATCCCTCCGGGGCAAGCCGGCCAAGTACGATGTCGTCTGGTCCGCAGCAATGGACGCGGCCTTTAAAAGCTCAAAGCGGGCCCTCGCCGACGCAACACTGCTCGCTCACCCGGTGCTCAACGCTCCCATCGCCCTCACCACGGATGCCTCCGACTACGTGGTGGGCGCCGTACATGAGCAATGGGTGAACGGGGTTTGGCAGCCACTCGCTTTTTTCAGCCGGCAACTCCGGCCGAACGAGCTCAAATATAGCACGTTTGACCGTGAGCTCCTCGGTCTACACCTGGCCGTTCGCCATTTCCGCTACCTCCTGGAGGGCCGACCCTTCACGGCGTTCGTCGACCACAAGCCGTTGGTTTACGCAATGGCCAAGGTCACGGAGCCGTGGTCGGCCCGCCAACAGCGCCGCCTCTCCGCCGTGTCGGAGTTTACCATGGACATCCGGCACGTCGCCGGCAAAGACAACGCCGTGGCCGACTGTCTTTCTCGGGCCAGCGCTAACGCGGTCCACCTCGGCGTGGACTTCGCGCTTATGGCGGCGGACCAAACCACCGACACCATGGTGCAAGCCCTCCGGGCGGCGGACACGGGCCTCCGCCTGGCCGACATCCCCTTCGCGGACACTGTCCTGCTCTGCGACGTCTCCCAAGGCCAGCCTCGCCCCATCGTGCCCGTTACCTGGCAACGCCGCATCTTCGCCTCCCTCCACGGCCTTTCCCACCCGGGCCGGAAAGCTTCCCAGAAGCTGGTGTCGGCGTGATTCGTCTGGCACGGCCTTCGACGGGACGTCCGCGATTGGACCAGCACCTGCACAGCCTGCCAACAGGCCAAGGTCCACCGACACACCCAGGCCCCGCTGGCACCTTTCACCGTGCCCGAACGACGTTTCGACCATGTCAACATGGACCTGGTGGGCCCCCTCTCCCCATCACAGGGTTTCACACACCTGCTCACCATGGTGGACAGGACCACCAGGTGGCCTGAGGCCGTTCCCCTCGTCTCCACCACCACCGCCGACGTGGCGCAGGCTTTCATCGCCACCTGGGTCGCCCGCTTCGGCGCACCGGCGGACATCTCGTCGGACCGCGGACCGCAGTTCACCTCCGAGCTGTGGGGCACGGTCGCCCGCAACCTGGGGGTCAAGCTCCACCGTACTACGGCCTACCACCCCCAAGCCAACGGGTTGTGCGAGCGATTCCACCGCTCCATGAAAGCCGCGCTTATGGCCGGCCTTCAGGACGGGGGGTTGGGCCGACCGGCTGCCGTGGGTCCTTTTGGGCCTCCGCACGGCCCCCAAGGAGGACCTCCGGGCGTCCACCGCCGAGCTTGTCTACGGCCAGGCACTACGCGTCCCGGGCGAATTCATGCCCGACGCTACCAGTCCCTGGTCCGCAGCTCACCAGCGCTCGGACCTCCAGGAGACCGCCCGACGGTTTGCCCCTGTGCCAACGTCCCACCACGGTGACCCCCAGTCCTACGTCCCCCCAGCGCTTCGCACAGCGGAGTACGTTTTTGTGCGTCATGACGCACATTGAGGGCCACTCCGGCCGCCGTACGACGGGCCCTTCCGGGTCCTGCGACGGGACGACAAGTCGTTCGTCATCGACATCGGCGGCAGGTCGGACCGGATTGCGGTGGACCGCCTCAAGCCGGCGCACGTGGACATCGACCAACCGACACGGTTGGCCCTTCCGTCGCGGCGAGGCCGCCCCCCGTCCACGGTGCCCCCCATTCGCCCGCCCACCACCACACCGGACCCCCCCCCCACCCCCCCACGACCCGCCAGGGGTCGCTTCGGCCGGGTCATCAGGACCCCCCTTAAATTGACCCTGCCGGTGCAAGTCGATTCTGGGGGGGACTTGTGTAGCGGCTACCGCTGGGTATACACAATCGCCTTGCACCTACCGAGGACGCGGAGCGATCACCATGCCGGGCATGCCCGCTCGACTTGCCAGGCCTCGTCCAGGATGCCCGGGCACGCCCCCTCTCGCCTTTCCCGGGCAAATGCTCCGGGATAATGTGTATATACATTGCTGCCCGATAAACGGGCTTTTCAGAGTACCCGAGTTGATTTGACACAATAAAGAAACTCGGACGAATTCCAGCTTTTTGTCGCGTCCATTCTTTCGATTTACGTTGGAGCATAGCTCCTACAATACTGTATTTATAACAGCACTCATCCCTTCCCAACATTATTAATAGTAAAATCATCATTTTACAACTTACACTGTACATTCACAAGCCCCATATATGTCCTTCCCATCGATGTTCAGAAGCACCCCAAACCAGATAAGTTGTCTTCCTCAGGGAAGTGTGCAGGAGGATACATCCAGATCCCACATAAATATACACGACATGACCAAAAGTATGTGGACATCCGAACATCGAACATCTCATTCCAAAATCATGGCCATTAATATGGAGTTGGTCCCCCCTTTGCTACTATAACAGCCTCCACTCTTCCGGGAAGGCTTTCCACTAGATGTTGGAACATTGCTGCGGGGATGTGCTTCCATTCAGTCACGAGTATTAGTGAGGTCGGGCACTGATGTTGGGCGATAAGGCTTTGCTCGCAGTCGGCGTTCCAATTCATCCCACAGGTGTTCGATGGGGTTGAGGTCAGGGCTTTGTGCAGGCCAGTCAAGTTCATCCACACTGATCTCAACAAACCATTTCGGTATGGACCTTGCTTTGTGCATGGGGGAATTGTCATGCTGAAACAGGAAAGGGCCTTCCGCAAACTGTTGCCTCAAAGTTGGAAGCACACAATCGTCATGGTATGCTGTAGTGTTAGGATTTCCCTTTACTAGAACTATTGGGCCTTGCCCAAACCATGAAAAACAGCCCCAGACCATTATGCCTCCTCCACCAAACTTTACAGTTGACCCTATGCATTCCGTCAGGTAGCGTTCTCCTGGCATCTGTCAAACCCAGCCGACTCGTCCGGCGGACTGGCAGATTGTGAAGCGTGATTCATCACTCCAGACAACGCATTTCCACTGTTCCAGAGTCCAATGGTGGCGAGCTTTACACCGCTCCAGCCGACGCTTGGAATTGCGCTTGGTGAGCTTTGGTTTGTGTGCGGCTGCGTGGCCAAGGAAACCCATTTCATGAAGCTCCCAATGAACAGTTGTGCTAACGTTGCTTCCAGAGGCAGTTTGGAACTCGATAGTGAGTGTTGTAACCGAGGACCGACAAGTTTTACCCACAACGCGCTTCAGCACTCAGCAGTCCCATTCTGTGAGCTTGAGTGGCCTACCACTTCACGGCTGAGCTGTTGTTGCTCCGAGATTTTTCCACTTCACAATAACAGCGCTTACAGTTAGTTGACTGGTGCAGCTCTAGCAGGGCAGAAATTTGACGAACTGACTTGTTGGAAAGGTGGCATCGTATGACGGTGCCACATTGAAAGTCACTGAGCTCTTCAGTACGGCCCATTCTCCTGCCAATGTTTGTCTGTGGAGCTTGCATGGCTGTGTGCTTGATTTTATTTATATATATATATATATATATATATATATATATATATATATACACGTAATGTGTTCAAAAAGTATCCGACCTTTATTTTTCGTGTGTAAAAAAAAAAGAAGCTAGGGAGGCATTGATTGGTGCACGTATGTAGGCGATCCTAATGCACACGCGTTAATTTTTTCCCACCTGCAGAAGCTGTCATTCGACGGCAGACCGCCGATGAGTGAGGACATGTAAGTGAGCGCCTTCGGATTTTCGTTTTTGACAAAATGACGGAAAAACTTGAACAACGCTACTGCATCAAATTTTGTGTTTTTTGGCCTCGGGGATGTTGGATGCTTCCATTGTGATGACTGCAACTTGGTTTCTGGGTCGTACCCATAAACCCAGGACTCATCGCCAGTGATCACTGTGTTGAGGAAGCTGGGATCGTTGTTCACAGTCTCCAGCATGTCCTGTGCGATCTCCAAACGGAGTTGCTTCTGCTCAATCGTTAGCAGCTTTGGTACGAACTTCGCTGAGATTCTCCTGAAGCCCAAATCCTCCTTCATAATGGAATGAACGGTGTTGAATCTTGCGGATCGTTTCCACTTGGGAATCGCCAAGCTTTACACAAAATTTGATGCAGTAGCGTTGTTCAAGTTTTTCCGTCATTTTGTCAAAAACGAAAATCCGACGGCGCTCACTTACATGTCCTCACTCATCGGCGGTCTGCCGACGAATGACAGCTTCTGCAGGTGGGAAAAAATTCACGCGTGTGCATTAGGATCGCCTACATACGTGCACCAATCAACGCCTCCCTAGCTTCTTTTTTTTTACGCACGAAAAATAAAGGTCGGTACTTTTTGAACACATTAGTGTGTATGTATGTATGTATGTATATATATATATATATACACAAAGAATTAAGTTAAGCACCCCCCCCCCCCCCCCCCCCGTTTTTTTACAACCTCGCACATTACAAGTTTGTTGTCGTCAAAACAGTGTAATATACCCATGATATTGCTATATTTTCTGGAGAAGTGATATTATGGTCACATAAAAACATAACAATCATGCCGTTTTCAATATTTTATTCTGAATAATTTAAGGTGAAATTTTTTGGGAATTTTAGGCATATTTTCACCTCAATTTAAGTATGGAGCTATAGGTCCATCACGGACAGTGTGGATGACGTTTATGTTTTCTAACGTACAGTCATTGTTCTGAGAAGACCTCTAGCGATCTTTGCGTCAATAACGTGTGTAGGACCCACGTGATCGGATCACTGACTCAACCCTACGTCTCATAGACCCTGTAAGCCGTCGTATGCGTTGCTGTGGCAGGTTGTTCCATTCCCGATGTAATGCACGTTCCAATTCATCCAGATTGGCTATTGGAGGGACCATCTTCGCAATTTGTCGTCCCAACATGTCCCAAACGTGCTCGAGGGGGTTCAGGTCAGGACTGTACGCAGGCCAGGGGATGGTTGTCACAGCACCTTGCTCCAGCAAGGCTCGGACGCGTCTCGCACGGTGAGGCCTGGCGTTGTCCGGAAATCCTGAATACCACCGTAATCCCGCACTTCGATGACCACACCCTCGCCAGCAGACCCATCTTCATGGATGACAACGCCAGGCCTCACCGTGCGAGACGCGTCCGAGCCTTGCTGGAGCAAGGTGCTGTGACAACCATCCCCTGGCCTGCGTACAGTCCTGACCTGAACCCCCTCGAGCACGTTTGGGACATGTTGGGACGACAAATTGCGAAGATGGTCCCTCCAATAGCCAATCTGGATGAATTGGAACGTGCATTACATCGGGAATGGAACAACCTGCCACAGCAACGCATACGACGGCTTACAGGGTCTATGAGACGTAGGGTTGAGTCAGTGATCCGATCACGTGGGTCCTACACACGTTATTGACGCAAAGATCGCTAGAGGTCTTCTCAGAACAATGACTGTACGTTAGAAAACATAAACGTCATCCACACTGTCCGTGATGGACCTATAGCTCCATACTTAAATTGAGGTGAAAATATGCCTAAAATTCCCAAAAAATTTCACCTTAAATTATTCAGAATAAAATATTGAAAACGGCATGATTGTTATGTTTTTATGTGACCATAATATCACTTCTCCAGAAAATATAGCAATATCATGGGTATATTACACTGTTTTGACGACAACAAACTTGTAATGTGCGAGGTTGTAAAAAAACGGGGGGGTGCTTAACTTAATTCTTTGTGTATATATATATATATATACATATATACATACATACATACATACATACATACATACATACATACATACGCTTGGCTCGGCTCGCTGCGCTCGCATCACCAAGCGTCGTTACTGAGGAACGGGCTTATTTTAGCTGAGGATAATGACTGTACCTGAGTTGCTGTGTTGTCATGATTTACACCAATCATAATACAAACAATTATTTTGCACAAATGTATTTGTTGTGTTTGTGATATTACCTTTTTTTTTTTTTTTTTTTTTTTTTTTGTATACAAGATCGAGGCTCGTGAAAGAGCTAACATTAATCACACAAAAAGACAAACCGACACACAAAACACAAAAAACAAGGGGAGTGGCAGACAAGATGGGGAGAGAGGGGGAAGGACACAAAAGAGAGGGGGAAGAGGGGGAAGGACACAAACACAACATTTGTGAGCAGGGACATCGGGAGGACTTGGGGGGAGGTGGGAGAGGATTAAAACATATGAACACTGCAAGGACTCTGGGGTGAATTACCGGGGGTAGAAAAGATCAAGGTTTTCGATGGGGGACGATAAGAGATGGTGGTGAACAGCTGTTTTAAAGACCTGGACGGAGGAGTGGGATTGAAGGGAGTGGGGGAGTTTGTTCCAGAGGCGGGAGAAAAGGGGAATGAAAGAGTGAAGGTGAGCAGAGAGCCTAGACTTTGGCAGTTTAACCATAAGAGGGTTGCAGGCAGATCTTGTGCGACCTGAAGGAATATTGGGGGGACAGAGCACAGAGAGAGCTGGGGGAGCAAGGCCGGAGATTCATGTTGATTTTTTTTCTTTTTTTCAAGAAAGAACCCCTCAGCACATACATAGGGGAGGGGTAGGTGCAGACTGGAAGTTTGGGATGATTACACCTCACCACCACGTAATTCAAAACACCTCACCACCAAGTAATTCAAAACGCCTCACCACCAAGTAATTTAAAATGCCTCAGCCATAAAACACGTAATAAAAACACCTCACCACCACGAAATTGAAAACACCTCACAGCCATAAAACACGTAATAAAAACACCTCACAGCCATAAAACACGTAATAAAAACACCTCACAGCCATAAAACACGAAATAAAAACACCTCACAGCCATAAAACACGTAATAAAAACACCTCACCACCACGAAATTAAAAACACCTCACAGCCATATAACACGTAATAAAAACACCTCATAGCCACGAAATTAAAAACACCTCACCACCACATAATTCAAAATACCTCACCACCACGTGATTCAAAACCACCACAATGTTATTAACAACACTCAAAAAAAATTCCCTTAGGACATCCCGACGGGAGAGATATGTGTATACCAGAAGTTTGGTACGATTTCACAAAAGTTTGAGAAACTAGTTCAGTGACAACACAACACAGGACAGGACAGACTGCACAGATATACGTATATATATATACAGTGCATATCAAAAAAAGGTAATCCGAATTCAAGGGGTTAATATGCAAAGGTTATTTAGTTTTTACATGTGGTTTACTAATTATGAGGAGATCCTCAGCTTTCCATTGATGCCTTTCATGCATCATTGGTGTCACACATGACCGAGTACATGTTCATTGAAAATGACAAGTTCAAATCGCATTTTTACAAGTTTGGCTAATCGGTGCAAGACAGTTTTAAATGGACGCATTACTTGTCGACTGCCGAGTTGATTATGTAAAATTGTTAAGCTGGTCTGGTAATCGTCGGTTGCGTCATCCTTTGTTTAAGATGGGTATTTAAGATGGGCCTACAGTGTATGGGTTTAGAGACAGTCTGAGTCATTGAAAAGATGGTTCAACTTACGACTGAACAGCGGACCTTTGTGGTTACAACTTTTCAGCGAACTCGTGATGCGTTCAGGGAACGTTTCTCAGAACGGGAGCCTCCAGCAGCCAAAACCATCTGGGCGAATGTTAGAAAATACCAAGAGCATGGCACTAGCCTCAACCGCAACAAGGAGAATTCTGGTAGTAGGCGCACTGGGCGATCGAAAATGAACATTGCAGCAGTAAGGCAGCAAGTTTTGGAGCATCCTCGGGATACCAGCGCAAGACGAAATGGGACGGGATTGCCTTCGGCAACATTCAACCGAATCACAAGATTGGACCTCCACCAACATCCATATTGGATTCACATCCGGCATCAACTTACGCCAGGGGATTTTGCCAAGAGGCTGGTGCTTACCAGATGGTTGATAGCACGTTGTGAAGCAGATGTCAATTTCCTGCGGTATCTCGTTATCGGCGACGAAGCTGCTTTCGCCATGGACGGCAAGGTCAATACCCATAATATTCTTGAATATGCACCGACAGGACAACCTCCGGAATTTAATTTTGACACCAACATGAATCGACAAAAGTGGACTGTTTAGTTGGGACTTTGTGGAAGTGGTCAGGTACATGTTCACGCGTACCTCTCCCACCTCTCACCTCTCCCACCCCCCCCCCCTTCACATGCCTCCCCCCCTTCACATGCCTCCCCCCCAAAGCCCTCTCCCTCCCACAGATCTCTCGATGTCTCCATGTCTCTCGGTCCCTGCTCTCAAATGTTGTGTTTGTGTCCTTCCCCCTCTCTCCCCATCTTGCCTACCGCTCCCGATGTTATTTGTTTTATGTGTCTGTTTGTCTTTCTGTGTGATTAATGTTCGCTCTTTCACGAGCCTCGATCTTGTATACAACAACAACAACAACAACAAAAAAATAATAATAAATAAATAAATAAATAAATAAATAAATAAATAAAAAACAACAACAAGTGATCGGGCCATTTTTCTTTCAAAGGAATGTCAATGGTAACAGGTATCTGCATTTGATCAATGATGAAGTTTTACCACAGCTGGAGGAGAACTTTGAGCGACAAGTTCGTGGTGTCTTCAGATATCTCTGGTGGGCCAAAGACAGGGCCCCAGCACATCGTCTTATCGCTGTCCGAGATCGACTGAGGGAACTCTTTGGAGACCTAGTCATCGCCCTCAACCATGCAGTGGAATGGCCGCCAAGATCACCTGACTTCACACCATGTGATTATTTCCTTTGGGGACATTTAAAGAACAAGGTGTTCGTAACTCCTCCCCGTGATCTTGACGAATTGCAGGGCCGTTTTCCACATGAAGTGGATGCTTTGCGCAATGACCCGGCTATTGTGAGACAAGCAGTTCAGGGCATGCTCTGCCGCTGTGAGCTTTGTGTTGAAAGGGGAGGTGAACATGTTGAAGGTGTGGGTGCATAAAGGCCAATCATTCTTGAGAAAAGTTCACATCTGATGTTCATTTTGCACCAATTATCTTGACTTGCATCGATTAGCCAAACTTGTAAAAATGCGATTTGAACTTGTCATTTTCAATGAACCTGTACTCGGTCATGTGTGACAGCAATGATGCATGGAAGGTATCAATGGAAAGCTGAGGATCTCCTCTTAATTAGTAAACCACATGTAAATTGTCAAAAAGAAATAACCTTTGCATATTAACCCCTTGAATTCGGATTACCTTTTTTTTTGATACGCACTGTACAGTCACGTGAAAAAGTAAGTACACCCCATGTAAAGTTTTGACTTTTTCAACATATTTCAACATACAGCTATTTGATCTTCATTTCAACAATATTGATAGATAAAGGTGATATAATATAACAAATGTCATGAAACATTTACATTTTGTAGTCCATTGTATAATTTAAATAAACATAAATGCAAATTTCGCATGTGGAAAAAGTAAGCTTACCCTTGGCTCTAATAGGTGGTATTGCCCCCTTTGGCAGAAACAACCTCAAGTAGGCGTTTCTTATAACTGTCTACCAGTCTCTAACATCGACTGGGAGAACTTTTTGCCCACTCCTCCATGCAGAATTCTTTCAGCTGTGCGATGTTTGAGGGGTTTCTTGGTAAGTTTCTTGGTAAGTACACCCCATGTAAAGTTTTGACTTTTTCAAGATATTTCAACATACAGCTATTTGATCTTCATTTCAACAATATTGATCGATAAAGGTGATATAATATAACAAATATCATGAAACTAAATCATGTATAATTTAAATAAACATAAATGCAAATTTTGAATGTGGAAAAAGTAAGTACACCCCTACATTTCTCACTTCTTCAAATACCTAAAATTAGAATCAGGTGCACCAGCTCAGGTGCAAATGATTAGAACACCGTGAGAGAGGATCTTGGAGGAACCTGTCTTATTTAAACCTCAGACATTTAGTTTGGTTTGCTCTTTGTTGTTGAAATGTGCGGCATCACCATGCCTAGATCAAAAGAGCTTTCTGAGGCCTTCGGAAAGAAGGTTATAGATGCCTACGAGTCTGGGAAGGGATTAAAAATGATCTCCAAACAATTTGAAATCAATCATTCGAGTGTCCGGAAGATCATCGACAAGTGGAGAAGATTCCAAACAACTGCCAACTTGTTCAGACCAGGCCGCCCCAGCAAGTTCAGCCCGAGAGCAGACCGCAAGATGCAGAAAGAAGTCTCGAAGAGCCCCAGAATGTCATCACGGGACCGACAGGTAGATCTTGCCACTGTCGATGTCAAAGTGCACGAGTCTACCATTAGAAAGAGGCTGCACAAATTTGATCTACATGGGAGGTGTGCCAGGAGGACACCTTTGCTGTCCAGAAAGAACATCAGGGCAAGACTAAAGTTTGCCAATGAACACCGAAGCAAAGACCAGCACTTCTGGAACAATGTGCTCTGGACAGATGAGTCAAAGGTAGAGGTATTTGGCCACAGTACCAGAAGACATGTTTGGCGAAAACCAAAGACAGAATTTGACCACAAGAACCTGATACCAACTGTAAAGCATGGTGGTGGAAATATTATGGTTTGGGGCAGCTTTGCTGCATCAGGGCCTGGGCAGCTCACCATCATAGAATCCACTATGAATTCTTCATTGTACCAGAGGGTGCTTGAGGATAATGTGAGGCCATCTGTCAGAAAGTTGAAGCTCAACCAAAGGTGGACCTTGCAACATGACAAAGACCCTAAACATACCACTAAATCCACCAAGGAATGGCTGAAAAGAAAGAAATGGAGGGTTCTGGAATGGCCAAGTCAAAGCCCGGATCTAAATCCCATCGAGATTTTGTGGGGGAATTTGAAACGAGCTGTTTCGTTTTTTAACCTTTCGGTTTTTAACCTTGCTGGCGGTTCTCCACTGATGATATGAAGGTCGCATAGTGACTGATATAAAAACCGAAAGGTTCACAGAGTTACAAGTGTATGGAAGCCTCACTGCGTTGCCCTGATGAAGCCCCAACAAGGGCGAAACCAGGTCGGTAACTGTGAGTTTTGCATGCACTTGACAGTATAAAACCACCTTTAGAGGCCATTTTTCCCCGCAAGCGGGGGTTGGCCTTTTTCGGGAACTGTGGTTGTTGTTGTTTTTCGGTCCCCTTTTTGAAGCAATGTTTTTTTTTACGGCCGGATGCCCTTCCTGACGCCAACCCTTTTTGCCGCCTTTAACGACAAGCAGGGAATTACCAGTGAACTGGTACTCAATTTGCCGACCTCGGAAGGATGACAGGCTGAGTCAACCCCCCTGGCGTTAATTCAGCGATTGACCGGGATTCGAACCCAGGATCCTAGGATCCTAAGCCGGCACCCTAGCCGCTAGCCCAACACCAGGGATCTGGCCTCAAATGATCACGAGTGTGAGGCGCATGCACTTGACAGTATCTGAATTTATAATCCGTAATGACGCACTGCTAGATGGTTCCTCTGGAGCTTTGCAGGCAATGCGGACATGCATGGTGATGACGTCATGTTGTCCGCTCATTAGGTTGGAGAACCAGATTACAGATACTCTATATATATATATATATATATATATATATTGTTACGGACACGGCTAAAGATGTTGCTTGACCGAGCGGAATGGCCACCGTGTTCGTACAGTTTACCCGATTACCCCCAACTCACCCGATTCCACTCGAACGTTGGCCAAATCGCGTTACGCTAAATCAATGATGGAAAGGACACAACGACTGGGATAAATGAAACGACGCAAGGGGTACAGTTCTCAAGACCTCCGGAGGAGGATATAATTAGTGGTGGAGAAAAGGGGTAGATTACAAGGTCGAGTGAGATAAAAGACACAGAAGAGATAGGCACTTAGATACAATCTTATCTATCCCAGACAGACCACAGACAAACGGAACAAGACTGACTTACACAGGGATTGATGGCAGGGAAGGACAGGCAGTCGATAGCACAAGGTGCACCTTGGCTCAGGGACAGGATAAAGCACGGTCCAGTCCAGAGATGCGGGGAGGTGTCACAGCGCTCGGAGGTGGCGTCCTTCTCTCTCCAAGCTCAGCGCGCATCTGACGTCACCTCCCTCTTCCTGCGCATGCTCAGCGGGGAGTGACACGCCCTCGGCTCGTTGGCTCCGCCCCAGATGGGATCGGTCCGCCGCTTCTATTGGGTGCGGGGGTTACCGGGCTCCGCCCTTGACGAGGAGCTGACAGCGAGCCCCTACTTGGTAACCCCGTCGAGCACATGTTCGATGGCGGCTCGTTGGAAAGGCCTGGTGCCCTCCCAACACCCCCTACCAACCAAGCCGGAGTGAGGACGCACACTCCCCGCGCCGCCGCCGCTGTTGTTGTTGTTGTTGTTGTTGCTGAACCGTGAGGAAGAGCTGCGGGGAGGTATTGGGAGGTCCTAAACTTCCTAACCGTGCCATACAATCACATTCTGGTGCAACGAAGAGTCAGAATTAATGGAAACGAGTCCTTAACCGACATAGACTAAGAATAACTAGCAAGATGTCCTATAGTTGTCTACGTGAGATGCGGTGGACCTGGATGCGACATTTAATGGGGGAAATAGGGGGAGGTCGGGTCTACAGAGTGTTGTTTACAGAAAATGGGACTAGGGAATGGGGGATTGGGGATAGTTGGGAAGTATGGAGGAAATAGGGGAATATTTACAAGCGGATATGGATGGATGCCAATCCCATATCCGCAACATTGCACCCTTCTCTACCTCGGGGCATCCCGACCCGATAAATTTTTACCTACGTTAGTGTGGCACTCAGATGTAGTTCCCTCTACGATTAACTCAACCCTGAGTGCGTCAGTTTTACAGATGTTCACAAATGAGTAAATATGTCCCCCTGCGACGTTGCACCCTTCTCCTAACAGAAACACACCCACAGGATAACCGAATCGCGGAAAGCATTCTCAAACTAAACATACAGCCGGTAGGGAGCATTATTTACACAAGACTGATATTTACACTACGATCCAGGACCTGTTCTTTGAGGAACACATGCAGATGTTATGCATAGAGAGAGCACGCATGCCAGCATCGATACACCAACCCACGAGTGCCCTGTGGCCCTACGGCCTTTAATAATGTGCAGAGCACCCCGTCCAAGCACCAAAAGCACCACCCCATACACACAGTCAGCACCATCCGGTGCACCAATAAAGTGTTCATAAAAATGCACAATCAAGTGTCCATGGTCACCGGTGGTGTCGCAGCCGGCCGATGTTCTGCCGCTGGTCTTGCCTTCCTGGAGTGCACTTGGCCTTCTGGCTTCTTTAGAAATAAAGAAAGGCGCCAACCGCGTCCATTTCTGAATTGTGGCCGTCAGGGGGGCCAACTAAAAGTGGTTCACCTGTATGGCATAGGTGCCACGTTGACCCAGAGGTCCATCCACGGGTGGTGCTTGCCCGCAAAAGAACTGCGGTCCATGGTGGGCGGCCACAAAAATTGCGGTCCATATGGTGTATCGATCCAGGCAGCAAGCAGCGGAAGTGCAGGCCCACAACTGCGGAGCCAGCACCTCTCTCTCCTCTCTCTCTGCCCCAAAGCCAGATCCTCGGAGGTGGGAGACAAAAGAAGACAAGTGAGTAAGGTGGTAAGGGCGCAAAAGTGCATGCAATATAAGGTAATGCACACTGGGGGCACATGGGAACCAGGTGAGACAGGTACGTTCCTACCGTACGCCCCCCCTCCCCCCCCCCCACCAGGTAACCTACATTGCCCCTCCCTTACCCCTTACTGTATCCACAAAACACAACACTACCCATAAACATCTACTTTACACATCAACAAACGTCCCTACTGTCTTCCCCGTTCCTCCCATCAACCAAATTCGTCTTCTCTCCCTCCTAACCAATCAAATTTGCCATTTCCAACTCTCATCAAAATTTGCCATCTCCAACTCAACATCAAAATTTGCCATCTCCAACTCATCATCAGTCCCTCCTAAGGAGGGAGAGATGGAATCACCCCAATGTCTCATCCACGTCGTGATGCGTCTCACAAATCCACACAGCAATTCTCCCTTCCTGCAACACAGAACAAAGGAACACAGGTGTGGAGTCATCATCATCACCTCAGGTAAGTGGCTGCGTATGGTGCGACAGGTTCATCAATCCTAACTATTTCCGAAATGACTTTAACAACTTTACATTACCCGGGGTCTTTCCCTGCCAATCCATTGGCCAACTTACACTATGGGTTCTAAAAACCAATTCCCATTGACCAAACTGTGGTGCTTCTCAAGTTGGGGTCTCACTCCCCCGATTCATCACTCGGTGCCCCCGCACAATTTCGGTGGCTGGGTCATGTGACGCTCCTAGCTGGTCCGCCCACCTGCACACCTCCACCACTGTTGTTGCCTACCGAGCTCACCTGCTCCTCACCCTAACCTAACTAACTGGGGAAGGCCCTCTCGCACTCTCACCCCCTCAGTGCCCTCTCTGGCACGGGCTGCCCGATCCACACCCGGGATCCTCAGGCACCCACTGACACTAACGGCTCCCAGAGCCCACCTGCGGCCTCACCTGGCCGACATCTAACAGTGGCGGAGTGCCCAACCATTCACACTCATACTAACAGGCCACACGACCAGCCAATTTCACCACACCAATGCACCCATCCACAATACCATTCTGCATCCGCACCACAAATGCCAATATCCAACCACAATTTACCTATACCTTCTAACTATTCTTTAAACTACCCTCCCCGGGTACTCGTGAAAAGGGGTCCACTCTTCCCCCATCCACACCTTCGCACCATGCACACCACTCCGTACTACCACTTACTCCAACTCTCTCCACACCACTCATTCTCTGCTCCATATATTCCACACACCTGTACTTGCACACCTGTGCTCTCATACTTGGTGCCGCCTGCACCCTTCTCTCCCCCAAGCGCATTCGCGCTGATCCACAACACTCACTACTCATACACTGCTCCACACACCTGTCCAGTTCTCACACAGCATCATCTCATCTAACTACTCCCCTCTGAAACTTGCGCTTCCCAGTCGTCCCTTTAAACTATTGCGCTCCCTCGTCATTATCATCCACTAAGCTACTACGTCCCCACTACAGGTATCAGTCACTATCTAAACCTTAACGTTACCTAATGTCATCTTCGCTAGATCCCTACACACAATATCCTAACCCACCCGGGCTAGTTTTCACTGCCATACACCCCATAAGCTAGTGCTCCTTTGCCCCCCCTTTGTGAGGGATGACAGAGTTGCCATCCCACCACACCGGGCATCTCCCACTACCAATTTTGCACATCAAATTTCAACAAATCCAAAATTTGCCAATCACTACCCATCATCTGCCAATCATTACTGCCAATCCTTTGCCAATCATCAAATTTTGTTTTTCTAATTTCGGGGCCAAAACACTATCCTCGTCATTACAGTCTACTTACTAATGCCTCTCGGTGCGCCAATTCACTTCTAAAGCTCGGCTTCGTACAGCCAAGCCATGAATGCGGGTTGTTTTGGGCCAGCGGCTGGATACGTCCCGCATTCGGGGCAGGGACGGGGGCTTACCCGGGCCGAGATCCCACGCACCACCCCGGCGTGGAGCCATCCAATGTCCCGATCTCGACCTGCCGGCACGTCTCAACAAAAAGTGGTCGCCATGACGACCCTTCCTATCGGGCTGCCCGCTCCGCCTAGTGGAGCACGGATGCGGCCGTTCAAAGCGAGGCCCAGCGTGGATCGCGTACGGCGGTCCTTTCGAACCCGCCGTGGCTCGGATCCCCGCTGGTTCTCGCGGCCCGCGAAGCCCGGCACGCACCGAGGGCCCGATTCGGCTAAAAGTCGCTCTACCCGCTAACCTGGTTACCGTCGATGCCTCACCTGCATGCTTACACGCATACGCTACCCCTTTCTTGCTCATACCTCCAGCTGTTCCCATGCTCCTCGTACCTTTCCTTACACACCTCGGTACACTCATTCCACTCACAGACTTGGTCACACACCTGACCACCGAACACCTTGGCACACATTCGTCGCTCGCACACCTGACCAACACACCTCTTCGCGCCCCTTCCTCGGTCACCTCTGTGACAATCACAGGTGTGCTTTCACTCGCACACCCAACCACGTGCCTCACGACCAACTCAAGTGTGCATTCCCACACACGCTCTACCATTCCAGGTGTGCTTCCTTTCTCACCTGTCACAACCAACTCACGCTCCGTGTCACTCTTACTACTCTCACCTCCACTCTTGACAGCGCACTCACCCTTACTCTCGACAGCGCACTCTTTCCTCATGCAACCGTCCGTTACACACCTTTCTCGCGCACACTCTCCCGTTACACCCTCTGTAACACTCACCACAGGTGTACACTCTTCCTTACTTTTGACAGCGCACTCTTTCCCCATGCACCCCAGAGTCGGACTTTTTCGCACACCTCCTTTTTCGCACACCAGACCTGTCGCACACTTCACCAACGGCCTCTCACGAACACCCGGATCCATCTCGACCCCCAAGCTTATTAAATCACCTGGCGCATCATACGCACGACCATATTGGTCACCACTTACACCGGGTCCTCTTTCTCTTCGCTTCTCCTCCATCACCTGCGAATCCCTCATCCGGTTAATGAGCACATCATCACGATCCGAACACAGACTTTGGACCAATTCTTTTACTTCCTCTTTGATCTCTTTCTTATCCCCTCTCCGTCGCTTCTTAATTTCGTTTACCCCTTCTTCCACTTCTTCTAATTTCTGCTTCACCTCTTTTATTTCCCGGTGCGTCTCCTCAAGCTCGTCCTCTAAGGCCACCTTGACCGTTTCTATGTGCGTCCTCACCTGCCGGTCCTTCGTCTCCATTACCTCTGTCACCTCGTCCAACCTCGTTGTCAGTCCCTCACGTACCATCTGACATTGCCTCTGTGTCGCTATCAAGTCATTTTTTATGTCGTTTTGTGTCGCTTTTAACCCTCCTAGTACCGCAGTGTTCCTTTGAACCTGCTCCGTTAGTTCTTTTTGTCCCTCCGTCAGCTGTTCCACTTCCAGCGTCAACTCCTCTATACCACCTTGCAATTTTACAGTCCCCTTTCTCACCTCCTTCTCCATGCGCTCCTTACAGTGCCTCACCTCCTCGCGCACTCCTCCGACCTCCTCACTCACCCCTCTTCTGATCTCTTCTCCCATCACTTGCATCTCCTGCCCAGATGCCACCCTCATCTGCTCCATTTCCTCCCTGTGAGCATCCAATTTAGTTTCTACCCCCATTCTGACCCCCTCTATCTGCTGCCCCATTTGTTTAACTTCCCTTTCCGCTTGGTCCCTCATGTCCCTCAATTTGCCTTCCATCCTGTTTTCTAACCCCTCTAACCCCTTTTTCATCCCTTCCATTTGATTCTCTTGAGCGGCCATTCTGTTTTCTACCCCCGTTAACCCCTTTTTCACCTCTTTTATCCCATTGTCTAACCCCTCAAATTTCTTGTCTAATCCCTCACCGGTATCCCTCGCTTCGTCCCTCATTACCCCCAATTGCTCACTCTGAGCCCTCGCTTCGTCCTTCTGCAGGTTGAGGGACGCCTGCATTTGTACCATAAATTGCTCCATGAGGGCCTGCATTTGGGCCATCCCTCCCACTTGTGCAGCGGGTGCGGCCGCCGTAGCCATGTGCGAGGCGCCATTTTGCGCGCCCGCAACCTCGTGCGCGAGGACGCCATTTTGCGAACCTGCCGCCCTCACTGCTTCGTTCTCCTCTTGTCCCTCAATTTGGTCCTGGATCGACCCTGCCTCACTCTCCTCTACCGGAACCCAGCCGTCTTGATCTGCCATAGCGCGACTTTCAAAATTCGGGTTTTTATTTTAAAACAAAACAAATTTCACCGTTAATAATTTCGAGCGCGTGAAGCGCGCTTCGGGTCCAATCTCACTTCCTGACACCAATTGTTACGGATCGCGGTTTAAAGATGTTGCTTGACCGAGCGGGATGGCCGCCGTGTTCGTACAGTTTACCCGATTACCCCCAACTCACCCGATTCCACTCGAACGTTGGCCAAATCGCGCTACGCTAAATCAATGATGGAAAGGACACAACGACTGGGATAAATGAAACGACGCAAGGGGTACAGTTCTCAAGACCTCCGGAGGAGGATATAATTAGTGGTGGAGAAAAGGGGTAGATTACAAGGTCGAGTGAGATAAAAGACACAGAAGAGATAGGCACTTAGATACAATCTTATCTATCCCAGACAGACCACAGACAAACGGAACAAGACTGACTTACACAGGGATTGATGGCAGGGAAGGACAGGCAGTCGATAGCACGAGGTGCACCTTGGCTCAGGGACAGGATAAAGCACGGTCCAGTCCAGAGATGCGGGGAGGTGTCACAGCGCTCGGAGGTGGCGTCCTTCTCTCTCCAAGCTCAGCGCGCATCTGACGTCACCTCCCTCTTCCTGCGCATGCTCAGCGGGGAGTGACACGCCCTCGGCTCGTTGGCTCCGCCCCAGATGGGATCGGTCCGCCGCTTCTATTGGGTGCGGGGGTTACCGGGCTCCGCCCTTGACGAGGAGCTGACAGCGAGCCCCTACTTGGTAACCCCGTCGAGCACATGTTCGATGGCGGCTCGTTGGAAAGGCCTGGTGCCCTCCCAACACCCCCTACCAATCAAGCCGGAGTGAGGACGCACACTCCCCGCGCCGCCGCCGCTGTTGTTGTTGTTGTTGTTGCTGAACCGTGAGGAAGAGCTGCGGGGAGGTATTGGGAGGTCCTAAACTTCCTAACGGTGCCATACAATCACATTCTGGTGCAACGAAGAGTCAGAATTAATGGAAACGAGTCCTTAACTGACATAGACTAAGAATAACTAGCAAGATGTCCTATAGTTGTCTACGTGAGATGCGGTGGACCTGGATGCGACATTTAATGGGGGAAATAGGGGGAGGTCGGGTCTACAGAGTGTTGTTTACAGAAAATGGGACTAGGGAATGGGGGATTGGGGATAGTTGGGAAGTATGGAGGAAATAGGGGAATATTTACAAGCGGATATGGATGGATGCCAATCCCATATCCGCAACTATATATATATATATATATATATATATATATATATATATATATATATATATATATATATATACACAAAGAATTAAGTTAAGCACCCCCCCCCCGTTTTTTTACAACCTCGCACATTACAAGTTTGTTGTCGTCAAAACAGTGTAATATACCCATGATATTGCTATATTTTCTGGAGAAGTGATATTATGGTCACATAAAAACATAACAATCATGCCGTTTTCAATATTTTATTCTGAATAATTTAAGGTGAAATTTTTTGGGAATTTTAGGCATATTTTCACCTCAATTTAAGTATGGAGCTATAGGTCCATCACGGACAGTGTGGATGACGTTTATGTTTTCTAACGTACAGTCATTGTTCTGAGAAGACCTCTAGCGATCTTTGCGTCAATAACGTGTGTAGGACCCACGTGATCGGATCACTGACTCAGCCCTACGTCTCATAGACCCTGTAAGCCGTCGTATGCGTTGCTGTGGCAGGTTGTTCCATTCCCGATGTAATGCACGTTCCAATTCATCCAGATTGGCTATTGGAGGGACCATCTTCGCAATTTGTCGTCCCAACATGTCCCAAACGTGCTCGAGGGGGTTCAACCTGCCACAGCAACGCATACGACGGCTTACAGGGTCTATGAGACGTAGGGTTGAGTCAGTGATCCGATCACGTGGGTCCTACACACGTTATTGACGCAAAGATCGCTAGAGGTCTTCTCAGAACAATGACTGTACGTTAGAAAACATAAACGTCATCCACACTGTCCGTGATGGACCTATAGCTCCATACTTAAATTGAGGTGAAAATATGCCTAAAATTCCCAAAAAATTTCACCTTAAATTATTCAGAATAAAATATTGAAAACGGCATGATTGTTATGTTTTTATGTGACCATAATATCACTTCTCCAGAAAATATAGCAATATCATGGGTATATTACACTGTTTTGACGACAACAAACTTGTAATGTGCGAGGTTGTAAAAAAACGGGGGGGGGTGCTTAACTTAATTCTTTGTGTATATATATATATATATATATTATAATAGCCGTAGATGATTCTGTCTGTTGGGCATCTGTCCGGGGTGTGGCTTACTCGGTTTGCAGAGTAGCTCCACCCATTCTGGGAGTGGCTTCATATAATTATAAACAAAAAATATCCACCATTTTATTAACTCGCATAGCTTTGAGGCCTGTTTTGTAGGCCCGTGGTGTCTTGCTCTCTCTCCCAGTTTTATTTCAAATCAAATTCGATATATCATTTCATTTTTCACAGTCGCTAACATAGTTTTAGACTCGGTTGAAAAAAAAACGGGAAGAAAATCCAATGAAAGTTGCCATTTATAGAACGAAATGAATTCTCAAACACCTGTAACTTCAAGGCCATTGAGTCTCTCTCACGCCTTTATCTCCAATCTAACTCACCATATGATTTCATTTTTATCGATGGTTTTAGACTCGGTGTCAGCAATAATTGAGAACATTCCACACACGCGGGAAAATGCAGATATATTTTCAAAAATCGCGTCATGGTGTATCATACACCGCCCAACATGACACCGACGGCAACGTGTCGATATATATTAAAAATTCGCTTTTGCTTTTCCGTTAAGATATATTACTTTTTCGTTTGATGACAGTCGTCACAAAAACGTCAACAATGATGCCGACATATATTTCTTCGTTTTTATTTCATTCAACATTATTAGCCGGAAGTAAAATATGTTTCAGGAAATTACCGAGAGATATTTCTTCGTTTTTTTAAATTAGTTATGTGCGCATACACTTTAAATAGGTTTATTTGAAATCTTTAATTTTCCACAATATAATTTACTTGCCATTTATCATTTGATGATTACGAGACAAATTCCTCTTGAGGATCGTGACAATTCATGCGCTGCATGGAAACTTCTATTTCCAAAATGAATGAGACGATCGATGAAGACCGCAGACTTGAACAGGATGTAGCAAGAAAACGAATGAGACGGGCGAACGAGTCCATCGACGAACGTCAATGCAAACTTGCGGGGTCACCCGTGGGAATCCCACGGGCATGGATGTGTGTGACATTTCGACATATTGAGTTAGATGCTGCACATTCATTTTTAGAAAATGGTTACTGGCAAGTCATCAGATCCAGAAATGGTGTAAACCACCTTTAGGTGTGCTGTGTGCAGATCCAGAAATGGTGTAATGAACACAATTTATTTACGCGCAAGCATGAAAGCAAGACGGGCCGATTTCCGATTCCGACGGGCCGACGGGCGAGACGGGCCGATTTGGAGCAAGAAAAAGAACGAGACGGGAGAAAAACGAGAGAAACGAGACGGGGAAAGCCGATTGGAGAGGCGAGTGAGGAGCGATTGGAGATGCGAGTGAGGAGCGATTGGAGAGGCGAGTGAGGAGCGATTGGAGAGGTGAATGAGGAGCGATTGGAGAGGCGAGTGAGGAGCGATTGGAGAGGCGAGTGAGGAGCGATTGGAGAGGCGAGTGAGGAGCGATTGGAGAGGCGAGTGAGGAGCGATTGGAGAGGCGAGTGAGGAGCGATTGGAGAGGCGAGTGAGGAGCGATTGGAGGGGAGTGTGATGCGTGATTGGAGAGGAGTGTGAGGCGCGATTGGAGAGGAGTGTGAGGCGCGATTGGAGAGGAGTGTGAGGCGCGATTGGAGAGGAGTGTGAGGCGCGATTGGAGAGGAGTGTGAGGCACGATTGGAGAGGTGTGTGAGGCGCGATTGGAGAGGCGTGTGAGGCACGATTGGAGAGGAGTGTGAGGCGCGGTTGGAGAGGAGTGTGAGGCGCGATTGGAGAGGAGTGTGAGGCGCGATTGGAGAGGAGTGTGAGGCGCGATTGGAGAGGAGTGTGAGGCGCGATTGGAGAGGAGTGTGAGGCGCGATTGGAGAGGAGTGATTGGAGGGGAGTGTGAGGCGCGATTGGAGAGGAGTGTGAAGCGCGATTGGAGAGGAGTGTGAGGCACGATTGGAGAGGAGTGTGAGGTGCGATTGGAGAGGAGTGTGAGGCGCGATTGGAGAGGCGTGTAAGGGATTGGAGAGGTGAGGGATTGGAAAGGAGAGGAATGTGAGGGATTGGAGAGGAGTGCTAGGTGGAGAGAGGAGAGTGTCAGGTGGAGACAGGAGAGTGTCAGGTGGAGAGGAGTGAGGGGTCACATATTATGTGAAATAAATAAATTGTGTTCATTACACCATTTCTGGATCTGATGACTTGCCAGTAACCATTTTGTAAAAATGAATGTGCAGCATCTAACTCAATATGTCGAAATGTCACACACATCCATGCCCGTGGGATTCCCACGGGTGACCCCGCCAGTATATATATATATACCTGGCAGCAATGGGTGTGGCTGAAATAGCTGAATCCACTAATTATAAGGGGTGTCCGCATACTTTTGGTCATGTAGTGTAGCTGGCACAAATTTTGTGTATTTTCACATTGTGATTATGTCCTTTGTGGAAGTTTTGGTTGCCGTTACCTGGTAATGATGCACATAGTCGTCTTTCCAATAATTGCAGACTTCCATTATATAAACTAGCGTGACTCGGCGCGCCCTGCGCGCCTCATCACACATCGTTTCAGAGGGGTAGGCATCTTTGACCATTTCGGTGTCTTTTCGGTTTTCATGGTGCTTTGGGTTTTCAGGGCCATTTGGGTCTTCAGGGTCTTTTGGATCCTTTGGGCCTATAAGGGTATTTTGGGTCTTTGAGGTGTTTTGGGTCTTCAGGGTCTTTGGTGTATTAAGGGCCTTTTGGTTCTTCTTAGTCTTTATGGGTCTTCGGGTCTTTTTGGGTCTTCGGGGTCTTTTTGGTCTTTGGGGTCATTTGGGTCTTCGGGGTGTTTTGGGTCTATGGTGGGGTTTTGGGTCTTCGGGGTGTTTTGGGTCTTCGGGGTGTTTTGGGTCTTCGGGGTGTTTTGGGTCTATGGGGGGGTTTTGGGTCTTCGGGGTGTTTTGGGTCTTTGGGGTGTTTTGGGTCTTCGGGGTGTTTTGGGTTTTCGGGGTGTTTTGGGTCTTCGGGGTGTTTTGGGTCTTCGGGGTGTTTTGGGTCTTCGGGGTGTTTTGGGTCTTCGGGGTGTTTTGGGTCTTCGGGGTGTTTTGGGTCTTTCGGGTCTTTGAGGATCTTCAGGGTATTTTGGGTCTTCAGGGGTCTTTGTGGTCTGAAGGGTCTTGGGGGAATTAAAGGGTCATCAAAGGTCTGAGAGGTCTCAGCAGTCTTAACGCAATTAAGAGGGTTAATTAAGAGGGTGGTAATTTAATTGAAGAAGAAGAAGACGTTTTCGTTGAATATTAACATAGCGACCGACATACATAACCATATACGTTTGTTCTATTATAATAAGATTACCAAGTCTGTCGTGTTCACATGAGGCACTCGCACAAGGTCAAAGTCTATTCGTTGGTAGCTATCTATCTGTGCGGGGGTTTGTGTAACACATGCCCGTCCACTCGGGTCTTGCACCGACCCACATGGTCAGGAGTTTGCAGTACTAGCAGCTGCCCGTTTGGGGAGCTGAGAAAGTTCCCCAAGTCTTTTGTTGTGCAGAGGCATAGCCTTCTCTCAGGCACTTTTCCAAGTATTTTCGGCTTTTTTATGAGGTTTGTTAGCCATTTCTGGTAACAATCCTTATCTTGCACATACGATATACTTTATGGTACCCGAATACTGCCGTTTCTAGCGGTTTCTGCACATGCGCACTGAACATTATGGGCTGGATTCCGTCATTTTGAAAGTCACGCACAGTGTTGCAGAATCCGTCTATGGTTGCCAGAAATTTCTCCACCTTTTCATGAGAAAGACCATGTTTGGGAGCAGTTAGGTACAAGTGTGTCGAGTAGGTACTGGGAGTGAACCGTTGCGTATGTGAGATTTGGAAGCAAACATAGAATTGAGGAATTTGGTCTTGTGTGCACAATCGGCTGTAATTCTATTCAAAGTGAGGAATTGGATGGAGGAGTAGCATACACCGGATGCTTTTGAGGAAGGAGACAAGTTTATTCGGTAAACCTTGAGGTTACCCAGATGTTTTCTGGCTCTCTTACAGTTGACTGGGGCAGCTCGAGGAGGGCAGAAATTTGACGAACTGACTTGTTGGAAAGGTGGCATCCTATGACGGTGCCACGTTGAAAGTCTGAGCTGTTGAGGCAACACTCTCTCTTGTGGACACACTTGTTGCAGGCTTTGTGGAGTGATCTGTTGTTGTCTTCAGTCGGATTTGCCTTCCATGAAGAGAAGGAAAGTTGTTTGAATGTAACTGTCCCATCGCAGGATTCAGTGCACCAGGGGAGATAATGTGTATGGTAGGTAAATGCAGATAAATTGGGATAAATCTGTGCATAAAGTTTTGTGGAATAACTCCCATGCAACATGAATATCAAGTGAGGTGGAGATGGAACACCAGTCCTGAAGTGAGAGGGCAGCTTACAGTCCTTGACAGTCAGCCAAAGTGAACTGCCAGACTCTTCAGCGCTGAGGCAACACTGACAATAGCCAGAGATGTTGACTCTCACAAGCATGTGATCAGATGAACCAATTGGATCAGTGGAGGAACAAGATACGTAAAGCAGTCATGAAATTGGTTGTCATGAAATCCAGAAGAGAGGGATTTGCCAGAAGCAGAAATTCGCATATGACATAAAGATGAACTGATTCAATTTTAAATTGAACAGGTCGAAGGTCATGTGCCTTTTGAAAATCATTTTGCAGACCATAACTGGAGTTAGAAGCATCTGATGTCTCTTTCTCTCTCTTACACACACACACACACACACACACACACACACACACCACACCACACCACACCACACCACACACACACCACACACCCCTGGTGTTGGCTTAACTGCGAAGGTGGCTGGCTTAGGGGGTCCTGAGTTTGAGCCTCTGCCATGCTGTTTAATTAACACCAAGTGGGTTGACTCAGCCTGTCATCTTTCCAAGGCTTACTGGTAACGGGGGCACTGCATCAGCGGTACAACCACACCCCAGAAAATGATGCAGCCAAGCAGGCACATGCTGCATACGAAACCAACACACACACACGTAAGAAATCCAGACACATCAAAACAAGAAAACAAAAACATGAAATATTAGACATCAAAACAAGAGAACTCCTTGCCATCCACAAAATGGTTTTACAAAAACCAGTGCATCCCGAGACAAGAGGGAGGGCGTGGCCGGATGGAACTCAATCAGTTGCACAGAGCGACGAGTGTAGGACTAGCTGAGTATGTGAAATGCTCAACTATCGGATGCAATTTGTAAACAAACGAACACAGCAAACCTGAAAAAGTATCCCTAACGCACCTTGCAAAGAATTTCCAAAAACAGGTGTGAATAGAAGATGCCGCACAGGAAAATTAAACAGCAACAAATACAGCCCCAACAATTGCAAAAAAGACAAAATAAATTTAAAAAAAGAAATATCAAGAAATATACACCAACAACTGGGAGAACGATAAAAGAGCAGGAAAATCCAAAAAAGAATTGGACAAAGTGGGGATAGACAAAGAAGGCTCATTGGAATGGTGAAGACGTCAGCTCAACTGGGATGGCGAACAAATCATCGTAAATGCCCAAGATCAAGGACACTAGACCAATGGATTTAAAAAGATGGTGGGATTTAGCCAGACGGGCAAGTGTAGATTCTGCAAGACAGCAACAAAGTACTAGTCACCTGATCTCGGGATGCAAAAAACTATCAGAACTTTACACACAACAGCACAACAAAGTATGCAAACTGATTCATTGGCAAATCTGCAAAAGTTTAAACATTCCAGTACCAGAAAACTCATGGAAACACAAACCAAGGGCAATCATTGAAAATGAGGACGTCATGCTCATGTACGACCTGATGATTCCATCGAGCGTGAACATAGAAAACAAAGCATTGTGTCTGGACATTGTACTCGGGAACAAAAAGGAAAAGACAGCATTGATGATTGAGATACCAGTACCCAACGATTTTGGCCTAAACAATGCAGAAAGCAAGAAAATGACTAAATCAAATGTACCAGAATCTCAAAAATGAGGTTAAGAGATCTTGGAAGCTGAAGAACATCGAAATTGTAGCAGTGATAATTGGAGCAACAGGAATGATGAAGAAGAACCTCACTGATATATAAAAAAAACATCCCCGGGAATATTACCACAACTTAACTACAACTGGAGGCAATCCAGGGTTCGGTGATGATCCTGAAAAGAGAACTTGGAACAAAACGATGAACAAGTTGAACAGTTTGATCCATGAACCGTGATCCCTTACTGAAGAGGAGGACACTTTGGGTCCTGGGAGTACTCCGTTCCACCTCCTGAAACCCACAAATGTAGATAAAAACCAACCATACACAGACGCTCTCTCTCAAGGGAACTTTAATTGAGATCAAGCATGACAGTGGTTAGACATCTAACTTTGGCGAAGCCATGTCCATCGACGTATCTGCATCAAATTCTACTTTCTAGTTTTTTGTTCCCCTCTAGTAACTGATGGCATAATCATCAGCTATTCCAGGTGTCATTTTTTGAATGGTAATCGCTTCTTCTTCTTCTTCTTCTTCTTCTTGTGGACCTTCTTGTTGTATTGTTATTTATTTAGTATTGTTCAAATCAAATTGTTTACTATTTTTAGTACAGCAGATGTAGATGCAGATGCGCTTGCAGATGCAGATGTGCAGCAGATGTGCTTATTATCTTGCACAGCTATCCAAGGGTAAGTTTATGCACTCAAACATTATAAACTCGATGTCAATCATATGTCTCACTTGGGATTACAAAAGGGAAGCCAATGCCAATTACTGTCTCATTGAACATGACTGAAAATACAAATATCAATGTTTCTGCTGAGGCCGAGGGAACTTGTGTACAAACCATGTATTTTGAGATTGCCTGATTTTGGTGGTGAGTACAAATACCTAGGACAGGTGTGAATCTAACTTTAAAAGCTTTTTTCCCCCATACTGAATCACATATATAATTATTTTGTAATGTAAACCATGTATTATTCTTATTATTTTTTTTTGCAGCTAGTTTGTTGGTTCCTCTCTCCGTTTTGGTGCATTGGGCAGGAAATCGTCTCCGTTGAATCCGGTTCCAAACCAGCTCTTTTGCTCTGCTCTAGGTGGTTTCTCGTTCGGTCTTCTTTGAAGGTATGGCTCCAAGTCTTTTTTGGCCTCCCTCTTTCTTTTCCCGCCAGGTGAAATCCATTAGTGACTAGCAGGTCATCTCTCGGGCAGTCGTAGTACACGACCTGCCAAACTCAGGTGCCGTTGTCCACTCTGTGCCAGCACATCCTCATTGGTGGTGTGGTCTCTCCAGGTGATGCCCATGATCTTGCAGAGACATTGCTGATGATACACGTCCAGCCTCTCTGCCACATTTACTGTCCTCTTTTTGCAACCACAAATACTGATATTCTACTATCCTGGTTGTCCTCTAGTTGAAGACGGACCATTCACATATGACATGTGATAAACATGGGTACAGGGATTTGTTTATAGTGTAAGAGCTGCTGCTCAGACAAGAACCACACTGAGATGGGGACAGTAGATAAGGCTGTATTGGCAGGGTGTAAAGCAGTGTAACCTGGTGTTGAGGGATCGCTGAGAATTTCTCATTTTGTGATGGAACCCTGCACACATTCTCCATTGATGGAATGACTTAAAAGATGAATGGGGTGTCTTTCCCCTCGCTTCCACCCCACTCCCCCCCCTGCCCCACCCCCAATTTTTTTTAGTGCACTGCAGATGTCCCCAATTCATTTTCCCATACTAGGGGACCCATTGGTCCTTTGGACCAAATTTCATTTATCTTCACCGCCTTGGAGCACATCTGTCTGCCGGACTCGGGGAAGGAAGGTCTTTTGGGTCCTCAGAGTCTTTTGGGTGATCGGGGTCTTTTGGGTGCTTGGGGTCTTTTGGGTCCTCAGGGGACTTTTTGGTCTTTTGGGTCCTCTTGGTTTCTAGGTGTATTAAATATCTTCGGGGTCTTAAAGGGTCTTCAAAAGTCAAAGGGGTCTCAGCAATCTAAAGAGTTAAAAGGTACATTTCAATAGTACGTAATTAATTAACAGACGTATGTAATTAATCGCCATACAAAGTATGACACACACACACACACTCTCTTAACTTATCCATTTATAGTAGATAGTAAGGTTTAGACACTTTTCTCATTTAATTTGCATGTTGTATGGACAAGCAGGAAGGACAAAAGTTTTAATGATAATGGGTTATGATCCATTGTATCTACCATTTCTTTACAATAAAAGGGGAAAGGAATGTTACAAGACACTCCAGGACACCACGCTCCTTCCCTCTCTGCACTGCCCCACTCTCCTCCGCCCCCACACTGTCCCTTCCTCACCCCACCTTGCAAGAAGTTGTACATTATAATGTCGGTGAGAATATGAAAAACTTCAAAGTGATCAAACGACTGGTTCACTGGAGTGGTTCTACAGGAGTATGTTTGAAACGAGAGAAATAAGGATTCCACCTGTTCCTATTATTAACCATTACAGGGCTCGATATGCAAACTTTGCTTTTTTTTGTTAGTGTGTGTCCATAAAACGTCCAGGGGATTTCTTTTCATTGGTATAATAAAAACAAAGCGATGGAGGACGAAACTGTCCCTTAGAGACGCAGAGGAAGCATCGATGCTTTCAGGGCAAACATCACGCCTTTCCCACCCTTTGTCATCCGAAACAATAAGTTGCCTCGGCTCCTGTCTCGATGACGTCATTATGCATTGTCGCCCAAAGACGAATGGCGTGTTTGCCCTTTGAGGGTCATGGCCCTTAACGCTGCTCCCTCCCTGTCGTACGCACTCCGACGACTCGACGCTTTGCGTGCCTGATCTTTGTTTTCTCGGGCCTATGAATTGTTTCTATGGCTTGCTGTTCCATCAACTATTCACAACGGGCCTACAAAGTGTCACCTTGGTGCTGCACAAACGAGCAGGGTTTTGCATCATGGACAATGCAGTTTGGCAGAGGAGACGTTAAAGCTTGTTAGTCTAGTCGTTCCTTCTTCAGATGCTTTTCAAGGAGTAGACCATTTCTTGCCTCATGCAATCATATATTACTGCATGACTGTCAGTGGAAAAGCAATGGTGAGCATCCCTTCACCCTCTCCCTCATGGTGTGTTCCTTACCACAAGACCGCTTGTCCCTTCGTAAAAAGAACAGAACACTTGACCAGCAGGAGACTCCATCAGAGTTCTGGAAGATGTTTTTGTTATTCCAGAGAATTTCTCCAAAATAACCTCATAGGGTGGGTTCCGGTGCCCGTACGTCCGTTAACATTTGACTAAAACATCTTCTCACAAACTAACCGACCGATTATGGACCAAATTTGGTACGATGCATCAGTACAGCAAGGTCTCGTGGGGTTGTGCTCCCCAGCCGGATTCGCCCCCTATTAAGGGGGGTTTTGCCCCAAATATTGATATTTAACCCAAAAGTCTTCTTAGAAACTGCCAGACAGATCCAGACCAAACTCACCACGAAGCATCAGGACCATGCCATATTGCCATAACCTTAAGTTGTACTCCCCTTGACCGTATGTATCTCCCCGAGAAAGGGGGGCTATGGGCTCCCTCCCCAAATCCATTTGCACTAAAACATCTGCACAGCTATCTAAGTGATACGGACCAAATTTGGTGCCATACATCAGGACAGTAAAGTCTCATAGGGTTGTGCTCCCCAATATGATCCACTTATTTTAAGGAGGTGAAAGGGGTGGTTTGCCTCAAATATTGGTATTTCATTCAGAAATCTTCTTCTCAGAAACTACAAACCAGATCCAGACCCAACTGGGCATGCGGCATCGTGACCAGGCCCTAACCTTAAGTTTTTCTTCACGTGACCGAATCTCCCCTGGAAAGGGGGTCACGGCTCCCTTCACTAATCCCTCTGATTCACTAAAACATATTTTCCTCACAAACGACATGACCGGTATGGACCAAACTTAGTATGATACATCAGAACATTAATGTCTCATAGTTAATAGTGTTCCCCAGCCGGATTCTCAGAAAAAATGGGGGAATAAGCCTCCGTTTCGGACTAAGTCCAATGGGGGCTAATAACCGTAAGTCCCCCAAGGAGATATTTTTTTTATTTTCAACATTTCATTTTCAAGGCTCGTGGAAATTGTACGTGCAGTTAGAAATAAAACTAACTCGTCGGGTTGATTGAAATAATCTTGCAAATGGTAAATAGAAGCTCACAGGTTCAGGTCCAAATTGGACAGGCAAGTGGAAGTGCTGTGTGTGGTCATGTAGATTACCTTGAGTCTGTTGTTCATGATGTCATGGCCAGCTAGGTATGGGTGTCCACAGTTGCATGCAGAGCTATCCTCGGATTTCCACTTGTGGAGATGTGATGATGGAGAGTGGAGATGCGGTTTCGTGTGGTTCATTGTTTTTGGGGGGTTAAAGGGGAGGTTAAACCTGGGGGCTCCTCTGTGGGGTTGCTGACCAGTTCTTTGTTGGCAATGTTGGTTTTTCCCCAAATATGACGTCGCTCTTCATTGACGTTGAAACCTACATTGCTCAATATCTTGGTGTAACTCCAGAATGGTTGACATGATTTGAAAATAAACTAAATGATGATGGATGATGAAAAATATCTCTAGGTAATGAAATCACAGTTAACCACAAAACTACAAACCAAACACCACCTGATAAAAACAACCACACATTTATTACATCACATGATAATCAAGGCATGGATAAGATAGTGTGATGATTATTGTCACAAATAGACAGACAGTGATGAACATATTGTTTATAAGACTGTAATGATAGAAGCCTAATTTTAACCAATCCGTCGGGCCATGAGGTCTGCATAGATCCAGAAGGAATATTACTGGTATTTATGAATACAGGTGTGGTGCAGTATTAAATATGTTGTGGTGCGAGATACATCAGGTGTGGTGTGGTGCATGTGGTGGTGATGGGTCATGCCATAACAGGCTCACTTTGTGGGTGCTATCGTTTCTTCCTCTTGCTTTGCCCAAGATTTAAATGTAACAAGTCAGGCTTGATGTAAAAATTAATTATACTCAAGAATTGTTGTTTTTTGTAGAGGGAAATATCGGTGAGTGCAGGAGCTGGAAGGCAGATGGTTCGGACTGATACAAAGATTGACAAAAGGATCAGAGGGGGAAAAAAGACATCACACATGAGTGGCAGAAAGTTAGGGGTCAAAGGCCAGTGATGAAATAAGAGTCATGTCGTTAAATAACACTAGATGGGTTGACTCAGCCTGTCGTCCTTCTGAGGTCAGCTATACAAGTACCAGATGACTGGTTATTGAGAGGCAATCCATCAGCGGCAGCCGCACCCCAGAAAATGATGGAACCAGCACCCACAGGCTGCACAGCATCCACCACCAATTATATTTCCATAAGAGATTCATGTCATAGAGAAAACTGACATATCTGCAAAAAACATCTCCAAGAGGAAGGTGCCAAATTGAGTAAAAGAGGAAACCAAGTTACTGAGCCTTGAGTAATGGTAACAATCGAAGGCATAGGTGTGAAGTGAAAAAAACGTTTGAGCATTTATATTTACAAGAGGTCAAGGGTCAGGGAGGAGCTACATGCCAAAGGAAGACATGCCATCACACAACAGAGCAGATGGAAAGGCAAAAAGAGCAAAGGGACACACAGTCCGTCCCCTTCAAATACAAAAAGGCAGATGGACAATACGACAAATGAAAATAAGCAGCACACAGACACCTGTGACAATTCAACAGGTGAAATCCAACCCAAGATAAAGGTTACAGGTGGCCAGAGGGGAAAAAGTCAAATGAGAATAGAAGGGTCATAGGTGCAAAGATGGTGCGTGGTGCGTCACCAACTTAAAGGACCGAGGGAAGAGAGGATCAATCGATGCAAGAGATTACCCAGATGGAAATAAAAAATGAAGGTGCACAGTGAATGTAGATTTGGGAATGGTTGGGTTGAGGGGGTTACTCAAACAAGATCTGGAACTTGTGCAAACCAGTCCTGAGAGCACAAGGTGAGATGAGAGTTGTCCAAGAAGAATATCATCAACGGTATGTGTGGCAGATGGCAGATCCAAGCTGTGTGGCAGATCCAAGAAAAGAAGTAACTGGAATAGAGTTCGGGCAAACAAGGAGCGCCATTACTTAAGTGAAGAAGAGCAGTTTCAGTGCTTTGAACACGTTTAAAATCCACAAAACACATCGAGTGGCGAACGCCATTTCAGTTGTGTTAAATGTTCACCAATCCTTGTCTCGAGAATCTTGGACGGAAAAGGAAATTGCTAAAGAGAAACCAAACTGGTTTGTAATGCTGAAGGACCCTGCACTCACGTGACCATTGTGTCCCCCTGGCTGTGGAAAGCATTGCCAAATGGCAGGTGGAGAGAAAGGAGGTTATCACGAGTGGGTTTGAGAGGAAATATCCTGGAACACTATACGATGTCCAACAAACTGCCTTTTGTGGACAACGTGAGAAGTTCCAGTTTTCGAACAACCATGACTGAGGAGTTTGAAGAGTTGCATGGGCCCAAGGATGCGCAACTCACTGTTGAAGGATTTTTCCGATTACATTTTTTTAAATTTTTAACAAGTCAAAATTTGACACAGTTTGAATATGCCACTTTGCAAGTGCAACATTTTCAGGAATGGTGGCTATAGGAGAGTTATATGGGTTTTGAAAGTATTAGATCAGTTCTTAGAGATTGGAGATTGGTTGAGAGGGGCATCCAAAGAAAATGTATGGCTTAGAGGACAAGTGAGCAGGTAGGAATTTGTGAGATGCTGATGTGGTATCGTAGCACGAAGACCCTGCGCCTCCCACTTTTGAATGAAATCAAATAAATAAAAATGTAAAATACCAATGTAGAACAAGTCCAATAATGCACTCACAAAAAAAAAAAAGATGTCAACGGTCATTATGAATCCAAATGTCTTTTTGAAAGTCGACAACACCATTGTAACTGCAAGACATGCTTCAGGCATAGCAAAGGATACCACCTTCCTTCCATCCACGATGCAGCTGCCACATCTCCATATCATGGTTCTGGGCTCTTTAGGTCTTCAGCAGAGTGGCGAACAGTAACACTGCTTGAGGGCAATAGAAGGTCCTCCATAGAAGTGGATGAGCGTATCCGACTGCGGGCAGCATGGCACCGCCGCCTACGCCCAGCTAGACGTGCCAAGTCCTTTGGGGGCAAATCCAGAACTTCAAATGACTCGCAAGACAAAATACTGTCCATGCTTCCTTTCAAAAAGCCTGCTCCCTCTATCTCTACCTCGTCAACTAAATTATTAAGTGACAAAGAAGGTCTCTTGTTTTTCTTTTTAAATGACTCGCTGCTGTAAAGATCTCCGTAGCTACACCTACGGCTGCCAATAAATTTATCATCACCCTGCCCAAAATCATTTGCTGCAGTGTTCGTTTCCTTGGATTCCAAGCGCTCATCTGAAGTGGAACATCCCGACTTGGCTCCAGGTGACCCTTTCTTCAAGATACCTTTGCGTGGTGCTTTAGCTGTACTGTTTTGAAATTGTTGAGGATAAACACTTCCCCTGTGTTCTGGCACTTTGTTCTTAAGTGCTTGGTCTTTATCACATCCGTTTACACTGTTCTTGAGGATACCTTTGGGAGTTGGACCTTCACAGTCTTTCCAAAACTTCACTCGAACGTCGCTTGCCCGCTTTGATTTGCGAAGCGAGCTGTGGTTATTTAAACCTCTGGACCATGTGGCATGGCTGTTTTGTACACCTTGCCTCGATAGGTTATGCAGAAGCGGTGTACCATGCGGACGACTCTGACAGTCACAGGCTAGCTCCTTGTAGCCCTGGTTTACCCAGGGGTGATGCACCACATTCTCTGCTGTGGCACGATCCTCTGGGGAAACGCAAAGCAGCCAGCCAATGAGATCACTCGCCACTGGAGGGAGGGATGGGGTACCGAGGAGACCATTGGTTTGGCTATACATATGAATGTATATTAAAATTTTGAAAACAGTGCTCCAACCAAAATTTAAACTAAAAACAAATAGGCTTGGTAAAAAATAAGCAATTTCGATTTGTCCACATCCCAAGCTGTCATGCTGTGATCTTTTTCTTACTCGATTTGTCATCTGGTTCACTGTATTCTCCATGGGAAATTTGCTGCAAGAGGGTCCTGTAGTCTTCTGCGATGAAAGGCAGAAAACCGTACACCAGCGCATAAAGAATAACACCCAGGGACCAACAGTCAACCTGTCAAACGGCACATGGACGCTTTGAATTAGTTACCACCAGGAACCAAAACCTTCGTGAGGAACCTGATGGAGCAATGTGGAATTTTAAAATGGAGCAGCAAATGCAAACTGGGCCTACTGGTCAGGTAAAGGCCTTTCACAAAACAAAATTAGATACTTGGCTTATCTAATTACAAAATTAGATACAAAAAGCATTGGCTTGAGTCACTATCTAGTTGAGTGTGAAATAGAGGAACTTAATGTTCTAAGTCAATTGAGCACAAGCTATACAAAAAATTCAGTTGTCCTTCACAAATCCCTTCACCAAAGCATCATTTCCAGTGGAATTAGCAATTGTAATTGCCTTTTTAGTCGCTTATTTATTTATTTTAACATTCCTGAACTGAAGTTAAACTGGGAAGGTACTCTTCGACGTTGCGAGGTTGACAAACATGTCTTCCCCCCACATTATTACATCATTATAATACTTGTACCAAGTTTGATTTAAATCCTTTCAGCTGTTCTCAAGTATCACATTTTACCTGACATGACCTTTGACCTTTCTGGGTGAAATGTAATCAGTTCATCTTTGCATCATAATATATGCTTGTACCCAGTTTGGTCAAAATCCTATTACTGGTTCACAAGTTAGCACGGTAACAGTCTTTTTACCTAACTGGACCTCTGACCTCTGACTTTTGACCTCTTGACCCATAATCTAAGCAGTTCATCTTTGCATCATTAAGCATACTTGTACCAAGATTGACTTAGATTCCTTCAGCCATTCTTAAGTTATTGCGGTAAAGAAAACCTATCACGGATGCATGGACAGCCGGACGGATAACCTGAAAATATTGTTGTGTTTTGGGGTAGCGATGAAATACCTAAGTCAAGATCGAATCGTGTAGGTTTAGAATGCTCCGTATGCCGCGAAGCCACCTCGATGTAAATTATGTTAGCCCAATTGTCCGGGTAAGATCATATAGGTGTCTCCACACGGAGGAGTGGAGTTGTGCTAATAAATTATAGGGTCTGTAAGGTTAAATTCCCCTATAAGTGATTGTCTCCCTGTGGGTTTTCCCAAATGTTCTTTTTACATTCGGTCAGCCAGGAAATCAAAGGCTCAATAACGACAATGATCGCACTGTAAATGGACTCATTCGCTCACAACGCCGCCAGGTCCGACAAACCCGGCACATTTGCCGATCGGCATGCAAGCCCCGCCTCACGGCCAACGACGTCGTCCGAACATTCTGGAAGGAGATTAAACTTCGCCCTCGTGGCGGGGAGGCCACACCCCGGCCTTCATGATTGAGCAGTGCTCGGTGATTGGACAGAGTGTGACGTCATTGTGGAAGATTCGAGAGTGAAGGAAAAAGGACGCGGTCACGCCATCTTGCTCTCTCTCGTTCTGGCTCTCGTCGTGAGCGTACGCTGTGTTTTCGGGTGCGCTGGTGAGGAGACGTGTCGGGGATTTGGGACTGTTTGCAACGTGGAAGGAGGAGGTGTTGGTTGACGGTGGTGCCCTGCGGAGAAGGAGGGGTCGCGAGTGAAACAAAGAGGGATCCTGCCCGCTTGCCTCATGCCGGCGGCTGGCTGTGGGCGCCATTCTGCGCCATTTTGTGCATTTCCCGCGCGGTGGTTTGAGGCGACGACCATCAGCCTTTCCAGCCATTTGGGGACGCCTAGCTGTGTTCAGCCGATTAGAAAAGGGATTTTATTTTTACTCTCGTTTTCCCTTTGTATATGAGTCTGAATGGAGACGTCTCGATTTAGGAATTTTAGTTTTACCTCACATTTCATTGATTGTTACTTACATTTAATTTAATCAAATCGTTATTTGTCGAATCTTACTTTTCTTGTATTGTGGATTTTGCTGTCCCGTTTCTGTGTCTGTGGGGATCAGATAACCCCTGCGTGTGTTCCCGATCAGGTAAGACCTCGAACCTTCCCGTGTGTGTCACCACTGCCAAGTTGGGTATACGCCTTGGAGTTAAAGCTCGTTTTGGCCATTCGTCCTCTTGGGGTCTTAACCCCGGGGACACGACAATATAATGCTTTCATCGGTGGAGGCATCATTAAAAAAATAGAGGGTTCATGGAATACCTTATCCCACGTATTCTTGTAAAAAGGACATGAGAAGGGTTCCTCAGAGGAAACTAACCCTATTCCTCAGAGGATTGGTGGGGGCAGCAACTTTAGGATTACATTTAATTGAGCAAAGGATCACATGGCACTCAGTGAAGGCATGTCAAAGGCAGTTCCATTTCTAAGAGAGTTTGATAAACAAACCTCAGTGACAACATGCATCATAGAAGGAATTCATCAGAAGGATACTTTTATATAAGTGCATATTTTTTCCTTCAGAAACATGATTTTTTTTTTGTACACCGCTCCTTTCCTATTCCATCCCCAGGCGCTGCATGATGTCATCGCCAGGCACGGAAGGTGGCCCGGCGATGACACGTGCTGAAAGGGAGTACTCTGTTTTCACTCCGGTTGTTTGTTTGTTTGTTTGTCCGGGCGATATCTCAGCCATCCTTTGAGCTTGGAAGCTGACATTTGGGCACAATAGTGAGCAAGTACTTTGGCAAAAACTGTATTTTTGTTTATTGATTAATCAATTAATTGATGAATTAATTATTATTATCGATAAATTAAATACTTATTTATTTCCTTTCTCATCTGGCCAATATCTCAGGCACCTTTTGAGCTAGGAAGCTGATATTCGGACACAACAGTGACCAAATGATTTGGCTAGAAAGGATATTTTTGATTTATTGATTAATCGATTAATATTTATTGATTAGTCAATCAATTATCTATTTAATTTTTTTGATTAATGGTTTATTTAATTAATTTTCAAAAAGTTACAGCTTTGGATGAAACACTGGTGGGTGAGGTATGCTATTAGCCAATTGATTAAGAAATTATTTTACGGTTTTTATTTATATATTTTAATTATGCAATTAATGAATCAATTATTGTAACCTCTCTCTCCGAATACCGTCTCTATGTGCCGCACTGGAGGATGTCATTTATTTATTTGGCATGGGGGCGGTTTACTTTGAATGTATCTGTACTTGTTTGTCTTTTTCCACAAATTGGGAAAATCCAAAGAAACATGATCAACATTTACATCATCAAACATTATCAATTCCCCACCCAGCTTGTGTTCACCAAGATACCAACCCCAACTTACCAATTCACAAAATATCCCTGATTTAATAATCAGAGGGGATCTCAATGCAAAAGACCCATTTTGGTTAACACAAGAGGTACACTAATTGCAGAACGAGACCATTTAAATATACTTAATGATTGCAACTCACCCATTAGACTCCTTCTCCACACCTAGGACTATCCCACACCTCCTGATATAACTCGATGCTCTTCTATGCTCAAGACTACCACATCTTGACACACTATTTCCAAACTTCCATCTGATCACCCACCAATCATCATCATACATCAACTCAATCCCATATCCATTCCGAAAGATTACAGAAAAACTCATACCAACTTTAACAAAGCCAACAGGCCTACCTTCATGCAAAACATAAAACAAGCTTTAACAAATTCTGACTTCCTTGCATTCAATGCAATAGATGCAGCAGCAAAACATTCTAATCTCAACTTCACAAGAGGAACTAGAACTGCACTCGTTAGAGCGCATACCTCTGTCAGGCTGAACAGTTTACGTTTTGTATCCCATTGATAAGCCGGATATTACATATCGTTTTTGGCCCTATCTCTCAATTATGAATAATCACTTTAAAAATAAATAATTCCCAGCACCTCATCTTGTATTATTACCAATAACCCAGCATCAAATCGGCCCATCTCTCTCTCTTATGCAACCCAAGCATAATACTGCAAAGACTCATCCTAAATAACATCTCTCCATTTATTCCTTCAGCCCCATCGCAGCATGGCTTCCATCCGCTACAATGAACTCATCTCTCAACATTAACACAATACATTGCAGATGGCTTCAACATAAAACCCCTCACTGTGACCTGTTCTACGGCAATACACATGAATAAAGCTTTTGACACCGTACACCGCCATATTCCCATAGGGAAAATTCTCAACACGAACATGCACACCAACAATAAGAAATGATGGCAAACTTCTGTCCAGTCATCGAGCTCAAATAAACAATTACCAAACCCTCTCTTCCTTAAGACGTCTTCCGAAAGGCATCCCACAAAGCTCTATCCCATCTCCCTCACTCCTCAATGCAATCCCTCCATGACCTTCCAACCCCTCAGGTAGATCTACTACTTCTATCATATGCAGATGATCGAACCATTTCCTCACAGCATTCCAATTTTGGCCAAGGTACCAACACCCTCCAGCAATATCTCTACAATCTTGAAAATTGGTTCACACTGAATCGCATGACTTCATCTCCATCCCAATCTTTTGTAACCTTTGTCACACCAGACAGACATTAATCCAATGCACATCCAGCCATTACCCTCTTCAATCAACAACTTTCACTCAACAGACGTCAAACATTACCCAGATGGCTTTTACACAACACACAGATCAACTCACTGCCAAGGCTAACCGCAAAATCAACACACTAAAACCACTCACTGATACAACCTTTCAACACCACACAGAATCACTTTTAACAACCTACAAATGATTCATCCAGACTACCATCAATTATACCAGGCCAAGGTTGGGCCGCCACTCCTTCAGACCATCTATACGTATATCATAAAAGGAGCCGTGTCTCTCTGTCTGTCGTGTTTATTAACTTGAGAACTTATTATTATGTGTAACTTAAGAATAGATTAACGGATTTCAATGAAACCAACGACGGTGGATTCAGGGAACTCCCGGGAAGGTTTGTGACACAAAAAAAGGAAGAAAGGTTTGTGTAAGGGTACATGGGCGCACATAGCGACAATAACAACAACAACAACGACTACGACAGAGACACCGTGATGTGACGGTGTTCACAAGATCTTCTGTATCGCATGGTTGCTCAGTGCCTCCATTGCTGAACAATCCATAATTTATCTACCCTAATACTTAAGCAAAAGGACTGCAGCAACTTCCCCACTTTTCTTGGGGTGCGCAAAGTGTAGTGTAGTGTAGTGTAGTGTCGTCTCCTACTATTCCCAAACCGGTGTGATGCACTACTTCCATTCGAGACCACTCAATAACAATGTGGTACAGATTACACAAGGTATCGGTGATAATGGTCACACACAACTTACAAAAATCAGCTCAAACAACCATCTCATTGGCAAATTGCCAGGGCCAACTCCGAACACAAAGGCCACATGCAGGCCAGAGAGCATATACCAAGGCCTTGAGAAATTGGAGCAAAACGCTTCTGCTGTTTGTTTAATCAAACAAGGTCCAACCACCCAAAAGTGTAATTGACAAGTAACAGACAACTTGCACAATCACTCCCAAGGCAAACTGGGCATCCTCCGTCGTGTGAAGTCCTTCCTTGGCACACCTGAGCTCCTCACCACATACAAGGCTTTCATCCGCAGTTCAATGGAATACTGTTCTCCCCTCTGGGCCGGTGCTCCTGCCTCACACCTAGCTCGGCTTCACGCTGTTGAAACCAAAGCTTTCAGAATCATTGGAATCTCCCGTGATGAAGCTAACTCTGAGGGCCTATCACTCACTCACCACAGGCAGGCTGGTGGTCTTTCCGTCTTCTACCGACTCCTCTCTGGCCTTGCTCCCCCAGCTCTCTCTGGGCTCTGTCCCGCAAATATTCCTACAGGTCGCACAAGATCTGCCTGCAACCCTCTTATGGTTAAACTGCCAAAATCAAGACTCTCTGCTCACCTTCACTCCTTCATTCCTCTTTTCTCCCGCCTCTGGAACAAACTCCCTCACTCTCTTCAATCCCACTCCTCTCTCCAGGTCTTTAAAACAGCTGTTCACCACCATCTCTTATCTTCCCCCATCCAAAACCTTGATCTCTTCTACCCCCGTTAATTCACCCCCAGATCCACTTTTTTTTTTTTTAAATACCGACTTCTTTCCTGGAAATCCTAGCAGTGTCCATGTGTTTTATAGCTCTCCCACCTCCCTCCTCACCTTCCTCTGCCCCCTCCCACCCAAGGCCTCTCCCTCCCACAGATCTTCCGATGTCCCTGTTCTCTGCTGTTGTACTTGTGTGCTTCCCTCTCTCCCCCCATCGCTCCCTTTATTGTATGTCGTGTGTGTCCGTTTTTTGTTTTTTTGTTGGCTTAGCCTGGTGTTGGCTTAGCAGTTAGGGTGCCAGCTTGGGATCCTAGGATCCTGGGTTCGAATCCTGGTCGATCGCTGAATTAACGCCAGGGGGGGTTGACTCAGCCTGTCATCCTTCCGAGGTAGACAAATTGAGTACCAGCTTGCTGGGATGAATGATCCCGGTGTGTACCCCGGTTTAGAATAGGTACACCGTATCCCTGCGCATTGTAAGAGGCGACTCAGGGTTGGCGTCAGGAAGGGCATCCGGCCATAAAAAAAAAAACATTGCCTCAAACAGGGAACCATGATTGTCATGGGGCCCGCAAGGCTAACCCCTGCTCTAGCGGGGAAAATGGCCTCAAAACGATCATTCTATATTTTATTTTATTGTGACTGCTTTTAGCTCTTACGCGAGCCTCGATCTTGTACACAAAGAAAAAAAAAAAGGCATCTCACATCAAGTAATCAAATAAGCCTAAAATGCTCGCAAGTAAGCCAACATTCAAAACCACAGATGCAAATTGGATTTTACCCTCCGTTACGATCCACCAACCTCAGGACCGTAATAAGGCTTGCCAGCAATGATCTCAGGAGCGGCGTAGAGTGGACTTCCACAAAATGTGTGCAGTAGACTTTCCTTGCTGTATGTGCTCGAGAATCCAAAGTCGGCAATCTGCAGAAAAGCAAGAATAATATTGTTGAGCGAATTTAGCCTCTTGAGCTAATTCAAGCACTCCGAGCATCCATATTTACCGTCCCATGCAAACTACCAATTGTAAGCCGTGCAATGCTTGTTTCAAGGCCTTAAACGCACCCTTAAACATGCCCTAACCGACGTGAAAAATTATTTGTTATTTAAAACGCTTGGGATTAGGTTTTGATCACGCATTATATGAGATCGCGTAACATTCTTCGGTGATTGGCGACTAACTTTGAACGGGTGATCATCGCATGATTAGCTATTCTACACAGGTCTAACTCCAAAATGCCTTTTGTAAATGCGGCCCATGCTATGCATTGAGATACTATATGGTCTGTGACCATTGCACTATCTGCTTTTCCTGACCACATCAGCCATTTTGAGCTGTTTGACATGGTCAGTAAATAGTCATCAGGATTTCGGTGAGTGGTGGGCAGTTTGTGAACACCTTTGTGATTACGGGCAAAAACCTGGATGCCCTTCTTAAATCCAGAAACCAAAAGGCAGTCGGACACACGGGAAGCATTCAGACTTGCATCCAACAAAGAAGGTTCTTGCACAGGAATCAGGTGAGATGATGGTCATTATTTGAGGTGCTCATGGTATTTTTTGCACCAATTGTGTTCCAAAAGGAACAATTGACACTGGACCCGTGACCACATCACCCCCGTTCTTTACAAGCTTCACTGGCTCCCCATCCCCCAGAGAATCCAGTACAAAATCCTCCTCGACATACAAAGCCCTCCATAACCTGGCCCCATCCTACCTGGCTGACCTCCTCTCCAGACACACTCCCACCCGCAACCTCCGCTCTGCTGGTACCAACCTCCTGACCCCCTCCATCCGGACCAAATTCAGATCCTTGGGGGACAGGGCCTTCTCCATCGCTGCTCCCACCCTCTGGAACTCACTACCTCACACCATCAGAGACTCCTCCTCACTCACCACATTCAAAACATCACTAAAGACCCACCTGTTCAACACTGCATTCAACATTCAACCCACAGCATTTAACCCCTGACTATCTCTTCTCCTTCTCCCTCCTTTTGCTTTAAATATTTCCCTATTGATTCTTGTCTTTTTGCAATTGTGGTTTTCATGTATTGTTATGCATTATGTTTTCCACTCTGTCAAAGCGCCTTTGGGCTACTTGAAAAGCGCTATACAAAATAAATGAATTATTATTATTATTATAACAGTTACCGTGAGGTACAGTATTGGAACAACTGTTTGTCGGCGAGGCAGAATAAATAACTGGAACTTGCAGAGTCTGGTTTTCATCTCCACCATGACAATGCCCCATCACTTGGCAATGCTCAGGTGCAAAATATTATTCAAAAAGCAGAACATTGAACATTCTTCCTTCTCCACCCCCTCTATTCTGATCAAGAGCAATGTCATACAGTCTCAGGACCATGTGCCCAGCTCTTGCCCAGCAGCTGTTGGTTATTTCCAAAAATTAAACACAGTCCTCGTAGTCAGAACTTATCTTCCAGATCAGGGTTTGTTCTTGGGCTCTTCACACCCCTGAAGAAAGCTCGACTACAACCTTGTGATCATGGATGTACAGGTGCCAAAAAATCATCGGAATCCTCAGGAACTATGTTGAGAAGTAAAGTGTGTGTCAGTTTCGCAAGTCTTAAGTGCTTGTTGAATTAAATTCAGAGACCTTCATGATTTAACGGGCTTTTTAAAATGTCATGGTGATTTCCAAATTCCAAACAGTCTCTATTTAAGTCTGGCAAATGTAAACATAGGGGCAATACCCCTGGTGCTCACCTGGTAGATTAAACAGTATACTGCACTGACTAAAGGTATTTTAAACCAATTTCAATGGTTGCTAGAAGACGGGGCAGCATGTAGAATCATACAAACAGAATCATAAGACTAAACAAACAAAAAAAACTATTTTGGGGAGCAACCCCCCTCCTCCCCCAACCCCATATACCTCTTCAGACACCTATTTTTCTAATGCCTTGAACAAACATTGGTACAGCACGGGTGGTGCAGATTGTGGTGAAGTTTCATCAAAACTGCATGTGTAGTTTCTGAGAAGAAAGCAAATACCTATTTTGGGTGGGGCGAACCCCCCCCCCCCCCTCTCTCTCTGTAGGTCCCCAAAGGGGCAGATTTTTTTTTAATGCCGTGAACAAACTTTGGTATGGCATGGGTGGTGACGATTGTGGTCAAGTTTAATCGAAATAGTGTGTGTAGTTTCAGAGGAAAAAGCAAATTCCTATTTTGGGGGGCAATGTCAACCCCCCCCCCCATAGAATGACCCTCCATAGATCACCTGTACAAAAATTTGCACTATTTGTATAAAAATTTGCACTATTTGTATAAAAATTTGCACTCTGTATAAAAGTTTGCACTATTTGATTTCAAACTTGCACTATTTGTATAAAAATTTGCACTATTTGATTTAAAATTTGCACTCTTTCATTTAAAACTCGCACTATTTTTATACAAATTTGCACTCTGTATAAAAGTTTGCACTATTTGATTTAAAACTTGCACTATTTGTATAAAAATTTGCACTATTTGATTTAAAATTTGCACTCTTTCATTTAAAACTCGCACTATTTTTATACAAATTTGCACTCTGTATAAAAATTTGCACTATTTGATTTAAAATTTGCACTCTTTCATTTAAAACTCGCACTATTTTTATACAAATTTGCACTCTGTATAAAAGTTTGTACTATTTGATTTAAAATTTGCACTATTTGAATTAAAATTTGCACTATTTGTATACAAATTGCACAATTTGGTTAAAAACTTGCACTATTTGTATAAAAATTTGCACTATTTGTATAAAAATTTGCACTATTTGAATAAAAATTTGCACTATTTGTATAAAAATCTGCACTATTTGTATACAAATTGCACAATTTGGTTAAAAATTTGCACTATTTGTATAAAAATTTGCACTATTTGTTTCGTTTCAGCAATCAAAATAATAAATACCCTCTTGTACCATGGACATGGTGCGGTCGGAGAGCAACAAATTTCACTGAAATCATGCAAATTAGTGCATACCAACATGCCATTTGGCGTGAAGGGAAGTCATGATGTGTAGATTGATAGAAGTGGCTCAAACTGTGCTGTGACCACTTTGGTGTCCTTTATAGTGGCAAAATGTCAACTTGAGGTCAATTGATCAAATTTTCCAAAAATCCATATGACAAGTTCAAATTTTCCTTTTTTTCAATATAATGGTGAAACTTGATTTGGTTCAAACTTTTGGCTACCAGTCAAAAAGGTCAACAAAAGGTCGTGTAAAAGTAAAAATGTTAAAAAGTGCCAAATTTTATGATATACAATTTTAGCTTCAATCTCAATGGATACCTCATTCGCCTTTGCATAATTGCTGGGAGTGTGGCTGTGCTGCTGATGCAGTGCCCCTGTTTCCAGTAAGCTAGTACTCATTTTGCTGACCTCGGAAGGATAAATCGGGCTGAGTCAACCCACCTGATGTTATTTAACGGTCAACAGAGGCTTGAACTCAAGACTCCAATATCTTAAGCCAGCCACGTTAACTGTTAAGCCAACACCAGGCTTAGCTTTTCATGAGAAACGTAGAAAGTACATGCAAGTTTCAAGTGTGTTAAGCCATTTTGAGTGATATTCTGCATGAGAAACATTATCATCATCAATGTATTTGATGGGATGATATCCTGTGGTGAATCCCGGTCTACACTTCTGTATTGGTTGGTTTGCGTTGGTTGGTACATGATGGTTTTAAACAATGAAGGAACACATGCTGGCAGTCAGTGCAAGGTGAAGATTTCACTTTGCCAAAAAGTTATTTTTAAAGGTTATTACAGATGTGGATTCCACTGGAGAAGTTGGGAGGCTGTTCTAATCCTTGATCGCGCCTTAACTGAAGAAACCGCTTCTCAGAAGTAGCGTATAACTTGAACAGCTTCATGGGATGACTTCTGGTAGAGTTAGTAATTACAGGAGTGAAGAAGTGGTGGGAGTTGATGTGGTCCAGTCCTTTTATGATCTGGAAAACCTGCATCATGCCACCTCACCTGTGTCTGTAACTTCGTAAGTACATATACAGGTGTCTCAGTCTCTTGGTCGGGGGAGATGACGTATGGTAGGAACTAATTTGGTCGCCCTTCTCTGTACCTTCTCCAATTTGTTAGTGTCTGCTACATACCTTGCCAAGTTGGCGTACTCCAAGATAGGTCGGACCAGAGACTTGAACAGCAGTGTGACTTCATTCAAGGTTGTGAAGGTACATTTTATTAGACCAAGTGTCTGGTTTGCCTTTGTGACTGTTGTGGAGACTTGATGATGGAATGTTAGGTCTTTGTCGATTGTTATGGCAGGATATTTGTCTTTAACGACATTTCCAAGCCCAATTCCATTCAACATGTAACACTCGTTTGACAGCATCTCTGTCAAGATGAAGCGTTTTGCATTTATCTAGGTTGAAAGGACATTGCCATCGCTGAGGCCACTCTGCTACCTCGTCCCGGTCATCCTGAAGGGCCGAAGAGTCATTACTGTCATTTGCTGAGCCGTAGATTTTAGTATCATGGGCGTATATCTGTACCATGAAATGGGGTGAATAGGGACAGCAAGGTGAATAGGGACACAAACTGAAAAAAGTTCGGAAACTTTTTTCGCTGAAAATTGATAACCATACTGATTTGTTGATATTTGGGTTGAAAGTGTTCTCTTGTTTTTTAAAAAGCAACTTATAGTCCCTATTAACCCCATATATGGGTTAAATAGGAATAAATAGGATTTTTATGGCTGTCCCTATTCACCCCGTTTTACGGGTGAATAGGGACAGTCACTAATACAAAAAAATAATAATCAAGAAACAATCCTGAGTTTCCAACTTATTGCTAAATTGATAGCTCAGATGGATGCACATAATATGCACCCATAATATAAACCACGGTGCCAATGAAAAAAATATGGGATAAAAAGTTTCTCCAAACTGTCGCTATTTCTTGATTATTATTTTTTTGTATTAGTGACACGCGTTAGCGTGCTACGGCATAGACATAACACATAGACATAACTTCTAACACAGAAAACATATCCAATGATATTGCCTTGATTGATTTAGGTCCAAAGTCATACCCCACCACACACAGTATGACTGACATCGATAGTCAGCTGACACTTGTTCCTGCAAGCCTTCAGATGTTCTTGAGACCGATTGTCAAGACAGACGAAAGAGTTGCCGTTTGGGGGCAGAATTTTATTAAGGCCTGTCGACCTCGGTCTGGAGTATTGCCACACCAAATGGGGCTTGCCATACAACTTGATCATAGATTTGGGTCAAAATGGATGCTCAACAAGTTCCACCGGCTGGGATACACTGAGTCTTACACGGAGACACAAAACTACAAATACTGCTTCCTTAATAGTAGGAGTGGAGATGATGTTCCAGATACTTCTGGCACTCTTGACACCATTGTGGAGGAAACCGATGAACAGATCAATGATGAGGTTGCGGTTGATGCTGCGCTTGAGGATCAATCAGTGATGACAGCCAAAGTGCCAGCCAGTGAAAGTGAATTGTCAAGTAATGATCAGGTGGTCTTTATGGAGGTTGGGGAAACAAACAATGCAGTCACTCAGTTTGTTGGAGACAATATAGATTTAAACATTGTCTCTATTCACGGAAACACTCCCTTTCACTCAATGGGTTGGATCGAAGTCACCTCTAACAGGAAGGTAGGGGAACGGGGGAGATGGGAAAAGAGGGGGGATGGGGAGGGAGAGGGGGAGAGGACACCACCTTTGCCAGATCCACAGACAACAGCAGCTTTCCCCCGGGTGAAGTTGAAGGCACTCGACAAAGCTAAGATCCTGAGAGGAACTGAAGTAAAGATTATTCCATTTACGAACAGGAAACAGATAGGAACGAACGCGATCATGTTTCTCCCCCTCGCTGAGCTTTCCTCCTCCCTGTCTCATGATCAGCCACTCCTCACTCCAGGTGACACACACACTCTGTGAATGAGAAATAACTCTTGAGTATTATATATGTATGTGAAATAAAAGCTACTTTGTGTGTAAATGTAAAAGTGAAAATATAAATGTTAACAATCAACTCAGAATCATGAAAAACCCTTATTTGACCCCTCATAAGTTACTTAAGGGCCGATTAAAAAAAATAAAAATTCTCGAAAATAATTTTTCGGTACCCGAATTCAACAGCTTTTTTTCTGGGTTTCCCACGGGAGTTGACCTTCAACATTTTAACACATGTTATTACACACCTTTACAAACATATTGGTGAAGAAATTTTTTGGTAACAATTTAGTTAACAGATTTGTGAAATATCTCATAAAATGCCCTTACTATTGTGTCCCTATTCACCTTGCTGTCCCTATTCACCCCATTTCACGGTACTTTGTTAGTGATCGTGGTAGATAGATCATTGATAAACAACAGGAAAAGAGAAGGCCTGAGGATGCTACTTTGTAGGATTCCACTTCGTACTTTTCTCCAGTCTATCTTTTAGTTGTTTACGACTACATGCTGCACTCTGTCCAACAATAAAGCTTTAATCCATTCCAGGAAAGGGTCTCTGACTTCTAGGGTATACAATTTCTTCACAAGACTTTTGATGAGGGACCGAATTGAAGGCCTTGCAGAAGTCACGAAAGAGGACATCAACTGCCTTGCTTTCATCCAGCATTGCTGTCCAATCTTACAACTCCCAGAGAAGCTGGGTGGCACGAGAAGGGCCTTTTGTGAAGCCGTGTTGGGCATCTGTGAAGAGTTCTGAGTTGATCTTGTGGTCCGTGATGGCGTCTCTCATCATTTGACACAAGAACCTTACTCACAATGGACGTCAGGCTGATCAGTTCCTGATGATTGGTTGCTGCCCTTTTTGTGAATGGCAGTTATGTTTCCCTTCTTCCACACGGGTGGTCATACTCTGCGGATTAAGAAAGAAGTCACCAACTAATATAACCTGTGGCTTGTTCTTGCCAAATACCTGCTCGATGAATGAGTTTTAAAATGTAGTTTCTCTGATCACTGGATGGGCTGCGGTAAACACAACAGATAAACTGGTGGACATTTCTTACTAGTTTTACCACGCACCAAACAAAGTTCTCAAATTCCATATCGATTACAAATTCCATATCAATGAGATCACTTCTTGTGTAGATGGCAATGCCCCCCACATACCTTCCTTGTCCAAATTTGAGAACACCTTGTACCCCTGTAGACTAATGGGTGCTTACTGTGCTATGTTTGGGATTTGGGTGTGACTTCTACATTCATAACTACAATGTCTGAATTTTCTGCATCAACCTTCATATCTAGTTCAGCCATCTTGTTGGGGAAAGAGTCGGCATGAGTGTGGAGTATTTTTAGACAGCTTGCTTGATTTTAGTGCACGTTTTCATGGATTCCTGGTGGTTATCTAATGTTGTACTTTGATCAACTCATTGTTGACTTGATCTGCCTGATACTCCTCCGGCGCTCAGAGAGTCGCTTGTGTTATGCTGGTTGTTTGCCTCCACCTGTGGGTCAGCTGCCTTCTGGGTAACTGTGTTCATCGGTAGATCAGTCATCTCTGATTGCAGGTCAACCACCACCTCCCAATGGTCGACTGTCTTTGCCTGGTCTGCTGTTTGATCACTGGAAGCAGAGATGATGTTTTGTTTGGTTTGAGCATATACTCTGCCATGACGAATGGTTAGTTTCTACTCGTTGTCGAAACGAGTAAAAACACACATACATACAGTATGGTTAGTTGCCACTCCCTCCCCCTCATGTTGGACAAAAAGTTAATTTGTCATTCTGTCGGTGCATTTCCTTGTGTACTACACCGTTGGTACATTACGTACCAAATCGGTTTCCCCCTTCACTTTGACAATCCTGGCTGACGCTCATTATTTCCGCCACCGAAGGTGGATGGAGGTTATGTTTACACCCCTGTCTGTCTGTTTGTGAAAAGGATATCTCAAACAGTTGTGGACGGATTCGGACAAAACGTGGTGGATATGATAGGTGTGTGACAAGAAAGAATTGATTCAATTTTGGTGAAGATTCGAATCCAGATCAGATAATTTTTAAGTGATTCGTCACCATTGAGTGAAAGGGCCAAAAACGATATATAGTATGATATCTCAAAAAGTTACGGACGGATTATAACAAAACTAGGTGGATAAGTTGGTGACGCGACAATAACAAGCCGATTTGATTTTGGTTCACATCCGAATCCAGATCTGGCCTATAAGTGGGATTCGATGCATAAACTTCTCGGCCTGGTGGAGGTATGTTCCCTACTGAGTGCCGTTCTAGTTGTGACTTGTGTTACGGATCCGTCACTTCCGACTTTGTTGTTATTATATATTTGTAGGATTTTTAGTTTCAGGTAATATTGTTGTTAAGATTTTTGTGTGAAATGGAGATGACTTTAGTAAAAGGTAAAAATAAATGTTTGTGAAGGAAAACGCAGCAAAGGAACCGGAAGAGGAGAGAGATCGAGATCGGCAGGGAGAGGAGGAGACAGCCGTGAGTCATATCGAGGCTGCGAGCGGACTTTTTTGATATTGATCGCGAATGAGTTGAGGCTTCCCGGGAAAGGGATTGCCCACGACATCGTCACATATTGTGATTGCAATTAAACCTGCGTCTCAGGTTTTATCACCAAGGGTGAGTTATTGTTGGAGAGAGCCAGCGCCTCCATTACAGGTTGATCCGCCATTTTGTCTTCGAAGAGACTGTCCGCTTGGTACATCTTGTTTTGTCATTACGATTCCCATATCGACATCATCGTGTTGATTGCCACTGGTTTACATATCGGCTCAATTCTCTCACCTCGTAACTCCTCGTCTGCCGCCGTGCTGATACCTGCATGTTCTCGTCATTCTGCAAGGACTTTGGGGAATGTTACATTCCACTCATGTTTGGCGTGTCGTGAGTTTATTGATTTGAGAGCATTGGGGAATGATGGTAAAATCATATGTATTGTTCATTTGATGCAAGTGACATTTTCATTGTACTTTCTTTAAGAGTGTTATTATTGTGCATGTGAGAGTTATTAGTACAATTATTTGTTTTGTTCTACAATTGCATTGGTGTGATTTTACCATGGTTTATGAGAGCACTCAAAATAACAAATCTTTCTGCCGTGTTCCCTCTCGAGACTCTGAGGTGCACCGCAACCGGGGTTTGGGGAGGAACCCGTAACACTTGTAATACTCCCTCCCAACGAGAGCGGTGCTATATATTACACATTTATATGAAGAATTTGCATCCTGCCTCCCTCACTCTGAACTCTGGGAGGTATGAAAATGATGTATCACCCAAAACCTTCCCGGCAACACCCCGAGTACAACCACAAGTTTTCAACTCATTCTGTCGAGCTGTTTAGGGATACATAAAAGTCAACCAAACAAGGCACTTCTCAAATTATATACAGGTGTGATTTTATCTCTGAATGACCTTTTCATAACCTTTGACCTCTTAAGCTTACCAAAATTTGTTGGTGAAAATTTAAACAACACCAAATCTCCATCAACATAATTCCAAACTGGTGAAACTTCTGCTTTTAATGGATTTTTGGGGAATTTTATCAATTTGACCATTGACCCATACAAAGGTCACCAAGAAGGTCAGCCCAGAGTTGAGCCACGTTAATTCTTAATCTACACGCTCTGATCTACCTTCATGCCAAACTGCATGTTGGTAGACACGTTTGCGTGATTTTCGTGCTCTCTGACGGCACTACGATGAGGTTTTAGTGAAGACGACATATGAACACTTGCCATGGTTATGCAGAAAAAGAAATGCACATTCATTTTTCGGAATTCCCCCAAACGATTATTTGCACTCGTGAGCACTTAGACAGTGAGTATCGTCCTTTCTGGGAGGAAGAACGGATGTGCACAAAGTCTCGTACAACATGTCAAGGACAGTTCAGAAACTCATGTTACATGAATAAAACGTTTGTCAATGCTGCTATGTCTATGTAGGTTGAGTGATAACTTCCCTCGGTCACTGACTTTTCTACCCATGTCAACTTGCAACATGTATACTATAAGAGAGCCATACTGTATGTATGTGTGTGCATGCGTATTGCCATTTTCCTCAGAGATGGCCGAATGCATCTTTGTCAAACTATCAGAGGTTCATCAGTGAGTGCCAGGGAGTGTTTTTGGCAAAGGAAAATGGTTGGATTTTTTTTTTATAAAGTGCTCCATCGTGCCTAAGCCTTTTTAGCTATGTAAAAGGTAGTATTAAATGATCCCCAACCCCATTCCTTCGTGGGTGTAAGGAAGTGCTTTAGGCTCCCACAAAAAGAAAAAAAATTGATTTCTTCGAAATGCTAACATGATTAGAACAGCATCAGGCAATGCTGGGCACCCCTGCTAGTTCTCCATAAATTTGGTGTCCTTATGTGACCAATGTGCTGTAATACGGTATTCACCTGTGTCCTTTCTTGTTGCCATTCCGGTGATTGAATTAAAATTCTCAGTAACATTCTATTCAGGTTAATATTGAACTAAAGGCTATTGAAAACGTATTGTTTGGAGAAATATCAAAGCACCGTGCTTTTGGAGAATTGCACTCGTCAACCATGATCATGGTATACCATATATTGCATACTACATCTATTACTAAAAGGAGAGTCCATCACGTGTCTGTCCATCCATGTGTGTATCCATCACGCTTCATTCTGAAGAGTTCTGCTGTCGAAGAATAGTAAAAATGCTGCCATTGGAAAGCTAACAATCGATTTACTTGAAACAAAAATTTGCATCCACTTAATTATAAAATCTGTTTCAGGTGTTTGTTCCCCCTCCATCCCCTCCCTTACCTCAAACGGTCAAGGACAGTTCAAAAAAACAGCTGACTCTGCATGTGAAAAAGCCGAATGCCTAAACTCTGTGTTTGCCTCAAAATATTATGTCTCACACCCGTCTTTCTCTGTACCCACCGTACCCAGTCGTACCCAGCTGCTCCTGGACTCTGTGTCCTTCTCTCCCGACAAGGTGGAGAAGTTTCTGTCAAACCTCGACTCTGATTCTGCAACTGGACCAGACGGCACCATCAGCCCACGGACGGGTCCTAAAATCCTGCTCTGCCGCTCTTTCACACCCTCTCTTTTGCTCAAGGTCATCTGCCTTCAGCTTGGAAATCAGCCAACATTACCGCTTTATACAAAAAATGTGCAAAAACAGATCCTTGCAACTACAGACCAATCAGCCTGCTCCCAATAATCAGCAAGGTCATGGAATCAATCATCACTTCTGATATTAAATCCTTCCTTTTCTCCAATGGCTTGATCTCGGATCATCAATTTGGATTCAGACCAGGTCACTCTACTCTGGACATGCTGCTTCTGCTGTCTCAACAATGGATGGAGGTCCTCAACGCCAAACAGGAAATCAGAGCCGTCTCCCTTGGCATATCCCGTGCCTTCGATACGGTCTGGCTTCCCGCTCTGCTCACGAAACGCTCATGCTATGGTATCCATAGAAATCTCCACGCATGGCTTGTGAACTTCCTCTCTGGTCTTCATCAAGGATCTCTCTGACTCTCTGGAAAATCCTCTCTATCTCCTTGCTGATGACTCCACTCTCTGCCGCTCCATTCCTCATCCCTCAGATCGGCAGTCTGCAGCCTCCACACTCTCTGCAAACCTGGACAAAATCACAAACTGGTCAAACAAGTGGAACATGTCTTTCAATCCTGACAAATCTCACACTCTCACTATGTCTCTCCAAAAAGACCGTCTGGACAACCATCCCATCTACTTTCTCAACAATCTTCTCCAAGAAGTTGTGTCACTCAATCTTTTGGGTCTCACTATCTGCCATGATCTTTCCTGGGAAAGCCACATTTCCAAGCTAGCCTCCAAAGCCAGTCGCCGTCTGGGCATCCTCTGTCGGGCGAAATCCTTCCTTGGCACACCTGAGCTCCTCACCACATACAAGGCTTTCATCCACAGCTTGATAGAATACTGCTCGCCCATCTGGGCTGGTGCTCCTGCCTCACACCTAGCTCGGCTTCACGCTGTAGAAACCAAAGCTTTCAGAATCGTTCGTATCTTCCATGATGAAGCGGATTCTGAAGGCCTTTCACTCACTCACCGCAGGCAGGTTGGTGGTCTTTCCGTCTTCTACCGACTCCTATCCGGCCTAGATTCCGCAGCTCTCTCTGGCCTTGCCCCCCCAGCTCTCTCTGGGCTCTGTCCCCCAAATATTCCTACAGGTCGCACAAGATCTGCCAGCAACCCTCTTATGGTTAAACTGCCAAAATCAAGACTCTCTGCTCACCTTCACTCTTTCATTCCTCTTTTCTCCCGCCTCTGGAACAAACATCCTCACTCTCTTCAATCCCATTCCTCCCTCCAGGTCTTTAAAACAGCTGCCCAACACCATCTCTTATCTTCCCCCATCCAAAACCTTGATCTTTTCTACCCCCGTTAATTCACCCCCAGATCCACATTTTTTAAATACCGACTTCTTTCCTGGAAATCCTAGCAGTGTCCATGTGTTTTATAGCTCTCCCACCTCCCTCCTCACCTTCCTCTGCCCACTCCCCCCCAAGCCCTCTCCCTCCCACAGATCTCCCAATGTCCCTGTTCTTTCCCGTTTTTGTGCTTGTGTGCTTCCATCTCTCTCCCCGTTTTGTCTCCCGCTCCCTTTATTATATGTTTTATGTGTCCGTTTATCTTTTTTGTGTTTAATGTGCTGGCTCTTACACGAGGCTCGATCTTGTATATAAAAAAGCCTCTGTTTTAAAAGCCTGTGTTTCTGGGATTGAGGAAGAAGAAGAAGGATCTTGAGCTCTAATGTAGCGGTTCCTGCTGTCGTAGAATAATATAAATCGTAACGTTGGAAAGCTTATAATCGATTTACTTGGTTGGAAAGCTCAAAATATATTTACCTGGTTGGAAAGGTAATAATAGATTTTCTTGTACCAAAAATTTGTATCCGTTTAATTCTAAAGATGCCTGTTTTAAAAGCCCGTCTTTCCAGGATTGAGGAAGATGTGGGAATGCATGCTTCACGAAGCAGTTCCAACGGTAATGTTTATTCTTCTGGGACAGCAGGAATCTTTTAGGACAGTGGAGGTGAACACAAAATGATATATGGTAAATATACTACACTCTCCAAGCAATGTAAAAATATATAAAAGTACACGGATGGAGCACACAAATAACAACAACTATAGCCATGACAACAACAATTACATGTTATGAAACCTTTTATCATGTTTTACTTCATTTTACATCGTCATTGACATTCACAGATAGATATGCAATATGTTTATGAAGTGCACTTGACATGTTATCTTTTGATTATCCTCGTCAACGAAGCAACGGGTAGGCACGCCAAGTTGACACTAAAAGTAGTAGTATGGCCCCCATGCTACCCTCTTCCAGCTTTTTCACTGACCATCGTAGCATGCATGCCCAGATTTTTGCACAATGAGCCGCACAAAAATGTTCTGTTAAAATGTGTTCTTTACCTTGACGCTGAAGTTCTCATCCAGCAGAATGTTTTCTAACTTCAGGTCTCTATGCACGACCCCATTCTGCAAGATGAGCAAAGTTCTTGTTTAGAAACTCTTGCTGTTCACATTCCTTTGCAGTAGTAGGTTAAGCTAACAGTTAAAACTAATGAATATGCCCTGGGGAGTGGGGAGAGGGAAAGACAAGTGGTGTGGAGTGGATATCTGGTGCTCATAAACCAAATACAGGGGTAGAGAGGGGTGGGAGGATAAAACTGTCTGTCATTTCTGATTAGCAATAAATAAGAATATGGAAAAGAACCAAGCAAAACACAATTCTAAACAAACGTTCCAATTAATTTTGGTAATGCGGCAAGAACGAGGGTGTAGTGGGAGTGAGGACACTGGACTGGGACCACAGAGGTTGTGGGTTCAAATCCAGCTGAAGGTAGCAGTAATGGATTTGGATTACACTCTTCAGAAACTCAAGCTCGTTTTAAAGTGGACATATCACTTAAAATATCGGTAAAAAAAAACCCAGCTGCCTCATCAACAACCTTCAGGGTGGGATGATGTGCCTGCCCAACCTGGACTGGTCCACACGTGGTGCTAGTCGACTCACATAACAGTGGTTTGTTGTTCTTCCCTTCCCTTGTTAGAGGAGGTCGTTCTGAATCGAGGGAAGCGTGAAGCGCTCCTCTCTTTACATGGGATCGTTTCTCTGTGTGCAACTTTAACCCAGGGACTGAAAATCCGTTTCTCGGCTTCTACTGGACGAAATCAGCTGCAAATTTCAGAAATGCTTTGCACGTCGAGGTAATATGTTCCAAATTTCAGCAACGTCCGTTTCTGCATTCTTGAGTTTTATTTAGGAAAACTCGAATTCACGTTGTTAGTGTGTTCACTGTTACTGTTACTGTCAGTTCACTGTCACTGTCACTGTTAGTGTGTCCGTCCGTCCGTCTGCCCGAAATGTGTTGGCGCTCATATCTCAAAGGTTATACATTGAAACTAGCTGAAACTTGGAATATACATCGCCCAATGCATCTAATTAATGGCTTTCAAAACGAATTCCACCTAAATGCACAGTTTTTGCTTCTCATTCGAAATCCTTGTAACAATCATGACAACATATTGTTGCGAATATGGAATTTGGCCTCCATATCCGCTTGTAAATATTCCCCTATTTCCCCAATACTCCCCAACTATCCCCAATCCCCCATTCCCTAGTCCCATTGTCTGTAAACAACAATCAGTAGAGCCGACCTTCCCCTTTTTCCCCCATTAAATGTCGTGCCCAGGTCCACCGCACCACACGTAGACAACTTTCGGACATCTTGCTAGTTATTCTTAGTCTATGTCAGTTAAGGACTCGTTTCCATTAATTATGACTCTTCGTTGCACCAGAATGTGATTATATGGCACCAGTAGTGAGTTTAGGACCTTTCCCATACCTCCTCCCATCTTCTTCCCCAAACAACAACAACAACAACAGAGGGGCACGGCGCTGCGCGGGGGGGAGTGTGCGTCCTGACACCGGCTCGGTTAGCCGCCATTGACAATGCGCTCCAGACCATGCGCTCCACGGGGTTACCACAAAGGGGCTGGCTGTCAGCTCCTCGTCAAGGGCGGAGCCTGGTAAAACCCCCGCACGCACCCAATGAGAAGCAACGTGCCGATTCCACGAGGCGGAGCTAACGAGCCGAGGGCGTGTCACTCCCCGCCGGATATACGCGGCCACGTAGCGGACGTGACGTGAGATGCGCCCCCAGCTTGAGACGACAAGACGCCACCTCGAGCGCTGTGAAACCTCCTGCATCTACTGGACCGTACAGTACCCTGTCCTTGAGCCAAGAGTGCACCTTGAGCCATCGATTCTGCCTTTCCTAGCCATCAAACCCCGTGTGAGTCAGCCTTTTGTCCCGTTTATCTGTCGTCTGTTGGGAATAATATAAGAGTGTGTCTAAGTGCTTGTCTTTCTATGCTGTACCTCTCGTCCTTGTAATCTAACCTTCCGTAACAATATAACCTCCTCCGGAGGTCTTGAGAACTGAACCCTGGTGTCGTGTCATTTGAATCCCAGCTGTGTGTCTTTTCCTTCATTGATCTAGCGTAGCGCGATTAGTCGACGTTCGGGTATAATCGGGTAACATGTGCAGACGTGGTCATACCAAAACCGCTCGGTAAATAACATCTAAGCCACGTCTGTAACAATATATATATACACATACGTTGTACACCTTTAATGAGCGCAGATTTTGATACAGTCAATACACCTTCGTTAGACATCAGATATGCAGCTTGTGGCCAGGTTTACAGATAATGACTGAAGTGTTTGCAGACTCACTCACTGATTGACTGACTGACCTACCTACAGGCACTGCTCGATCGCATAAGCTCACCGGATTAAAGTCCAGTTGAGCTGGAAATGAAGGACCACGAAGCGATCTCCCTTCAATCCAGTTACAGTCTCTTGGTTTCAAAGGGGCCGCGATTGCAAATTTCTTCATGCAGTTGTATGAGTCAAGTGGTCCCTTCGAAACCAAGCGACTGTAACTGGATTGAAAATATATTTACTTCTTCACGCAGCTGTATGAATCAAATTGGCGCCCCTTCATATGAACTTTTCTAGAGCATTACTTTGTTCATCCTAAGAACACGAGGGTAGTCCAGCATGCACACGACATATTTTGAATGTCCCATATTTTCTATACTTTGCCATATGGCACATCTATTATAATATAAGAGAGATGTTGGTCTGTGTCGCCATTTTTCTCAGAGTTGGCTGAACGAATCTTCGCCAAACTTTCAGAGGTTCATCAGTGAGTGCCTGGGAGTGTTTTAGGCAAAAAAAAATTGAAAAACAAAAGTTCGTTTTTTTGGGAGTTAAAAAAGGAAAACCGCTTGATGGTGCTGAAGCCTTTTTAAATTAATGACAGTTATATACAAGTACACATTCGCATAAATATATACAAAACAATCACCAGACATTTGAATACAAATAAATCAAACAATTCCAGAAGTGTACAAAGTTTGTAGCAAGGCTTCTTCTTCTTTCTGATCGGCATCACACTTAACTCAGAAACATGATGAACGCCACATTCACCCACCAGCATATATATGAACCCCCTTCCTCCCCCTTTCCCCTTCCTCTTCCCCTTCCCCCCTCACTGATTGACTGACTGATATCCACCCCTTTTTATACATATACATACACATGTACATATAAACGCACCTACAGTCACGTGAAAAGGTAAGTACACCCCATGTAAAGTTTTGACTTTTTCAACATATTTCAACATACAGCTATTTGATCTTCATTTCAACAATATTGATAGATAAAGGTGATATAATATAACAACTATCATGAAACATTTACATTTTGTAGTCCATTGTATAATTTAAATAAACATAAATGCAAATTTCGCATGTGGAAAAAGTAAGTACACCCTTGGCTCTAATAGGTGGTATTGCCCCCTTTGGCAGAAACAGCCTCAAGTAGGCGTTTCTTATAACTGTCTACCAGTCTCTGACATCGACTGGGAGAAATTTTTGCCCACTCCATGCAGAATTCTTTCAGCTGTGCGATGTTTGAGGGGTTTCTTGCATGCACAGCTCGTTTCAAATCCCCCGACAACATCTCGATGGGATTTAGATCCGGGCTTTGACTTGGCAATTCCAGAACCCTCCATTTATTTCTTTTCAGCCATTCCTTGGTGGATTTACTGGTATGTTTGGGTCATTGTCATGTTGCAAGGTCCACCTTCGGTTGAGCTTCAACTTTCCGACAGATGGCCTCACATTATCCTCAAGCACCCTCTGGTACAATGAAGAATTCATAGTGGATTCTGTGATGGTGAGCTGCCCAGGCCCTGGTGCAGCAAAGCTGCCCCAAACCATAATATTTCCACCACCATGCTTTACAGTTGGTATCAGGTTCTTGTGGTCAAATGCTGCCTTTGGTTTTCGCCAAACATGTCTTCTGGTACTGTGGCCAAATACCTCTACCTTTGACTCATCTGTCCAGAGCACATTGTTCGAAAAGTGCTGGTCTTTGCCCAGGTGTTCATTGGCAAACTTTAGTCTTGCCCTGATGTTCTTTCTGGACAGTAAAGGTTTCCTCCTGGCACACCTCCCTATGTAGATCAAATTTGTGCAGCCTCTTTCTAATAGTAGACTCGTGCACTTTGACATCAACAGTGGCAAGAGCTACCTGTAGGTCACGTGATGACATTCTGGGGTTCTTAGAGACTTCTTTCAGCATCTTGCGGTCTGCTCTCGGGCTGAACTTGCTGGGGCGGCCTGGCCTGAACAAGTTGGCAGTTGTTTGGAATCTTCTCCACTTGTAGATGATCTTCCGGACAGTCGAATGATTGATTTCAAATTGTTTGGAGATCTTTTTAAATCCCTTCCCAGACTCGTGGGCATCTATAACCTTCTTTCTGAAGGCCTCAGAGAGCTCTTTTGATCTAGGCATGGTGACGCCGCACACTTCAACAACAAAGAGCAAACCAAACTAAATGTCTGAGGTTTAAATAAGACAGGTTCCTCCAAGAACCTCTATGACAATGTTCTAATCATTTGCACCTGAGCTGGTGCACCTGATTCTAATTTTAGGTATTTGTAGTGATAAATGTAGGGGTGTACTTACTTTTTCCACATGCGAAATTTGCATTTATGTTTATTTAAATTATACAATGGACTACAAAATGTAAATGTTTCATGATATTTGTGATATTATATCATCTTTATCTATCAATGTTGTTGAAATGAAGATCAAATAGCTGTATGTTGAAATATGTTGAAAAAGTCAAAACTTTACATGGGGTGTACTTACTTTTTCACTTGACTGTATACAAACACACATACATAGATATATTATGTACTTGTAAGTACATGTAAAAGCTATTTTATATTTAAAGTTATAACCTTAATCTATAAGCAATTGACTGGTTGTCCAACTGCCCGGATCATGAGCTAGGCGCCGTTTTTCATCGAGGTTTCGATCCTTTCAGCCCAGAACCTCTCCAAACAGCGGGTCCACAACCCTGACCGCACGTCTACATCAGTAGATTACTCTACATCAATGGACCCACAACCTCAAAGTTGTGTCCAGACAGTTGGTCAACACAGCAACGTCCTTATTCTTATTCAAACTTATTCAAACTTTTATAATTACTACTTTTATTTAAAAGTATCAACACAAACTAATAACTTAATCAGAAATCACTTTATATAACAATATATACTAAGCGATAAATACTCTACCAGACAGACATGTCCATTACACAGCACCTCCATCCAACCATCGACTCAAACTGCCATTCAAATATTCAAACTGTCATCCACAACCGATTCCACTACACTGCACTGCGTATCCTAGCAACCACCAACCAATCACATTAATGCTAACTTATAATACATTTTATACATATTATTTTCACCTAAATACCCCCTTATTTAATATTTCTATCAAATGCATTGCAATAGTAACTTGTTTACATGAAAACCGACCAAACTTAAACAAAAGGTGACGAATCACGGTGACATCATGGGCTGCAGGTAGCTGAATGATGCTTTAACTCCGAGGCGAATAAGCCAAAATTTGGTAGTCATGACAACAACAAAACTATTCTCTGGTCATCTTAATTATGGTTCTTATCTTAATTATTATGGTATTTATGGTTCTTTTGGTATTCTATGGTCATGCTCTCAATTTGCTTCTCGTGGATTTTCTTCATTGTTGTGCGATTGTGAAAAGGTTCAGAAAGGAATCCTCAAGCACAACTGAGATAAATGGCTCCAAAAATAACGATTTTTAGAATCGTAAATGCCACCTCTATTTGATCATCATAAGCCACAATAGTGGAAAGCCCTAAAGGCAGATCAGATACCGTGTGAACCAGTAAAACTACTTTTCGGAGTTCCCAACCCATCACAAGCAGCTGCAATGGCAATCCCTTTACTTCCCACAGTCAAACCCATTTGCTTCAGGGAAGTCTAAGGTTTTTGAAAAGCCACACCTTAAATTACCAGGAAATAAATAAATACATTTTCTGTCATTTCCACTGTTCGGTCCACAAAACCCTCACAGACATGTTTTAAATCTTTCACATACATGACATGCACACAAATTGTCCTTTACATGGCTTGATTAAAAATGGCGTTTACGTAACTCTTACGTAGAATCTGCGGAATAGCACGACTAACAACTGGACAAACCACCTCATTCTCCGCGTGCATGTACCAAATGCACGCCGATGCCAAACAATTTGACTCGTTCCCTCCGTCCCACCACAACCAAGGCCCTACTCACACTGTGACAGTGCATCGTTGCAGACAAAATCTGCCGGAAAAATCGCCGAGCCTCGCTCTCACGCAGCTTGCCCTGCTTGAGCAGGTAGTCAAACAGCTCGCCGTTGCAGGCAAACTCCATGACGATCACCAACTTGTCATTATTTTCAAAAACTGGCAAACATGGGGTCGGGATGAACAGCTCATAATGCCATAAAATCGTGAATCAATCCAGTGATATTTTATACTGAATTAATTACAACAGGAATGATCAGAAATGTGAGAGGGTTATACAAATAAATAAAGGATGCTCCAGCCTGCCGTATCAACTACAAACACAAACCAATATTTGTAAACTCTTAAAGTTAGCTTTGTTTCAATTTTACCTCCTCTTTAAATCTAATCGCGTTTGTATTTGATGTCCCATTAGGTTGACCCTTTGATGTTAATCCCAGCAAATGGTCCCGTGATGGAAACAAATGTAAACTTCATGGAACACCGTACCTCACCCAGTCTTGAGAAACAATGACATGGGCAGGGTCTGCGAGTGGTAAATTTGATTAGTTGAGATGATGTGTATATATATATATATATATATATATATATATATATATATATATATTGTCGTGTCGCCATTGATTAAGATCACGGGCGGCAGATAGCTGAACAATGCTTTCACTCCGATGTGAATAAGCCGAAATTTGGCAGTCAGTCCGCCGTGCGCGGGCGAAGGAAACCAGGGTGCGTACCTGCACGGACGAAACACGGGGCGTATTCCTTGAACCCACAAACACAGAAACGAGAAAAGGAAAAATCAACAATACAACAAATGAAATGCAACAAATAATGGTTTAATGAAATAAAGCACGGCAAAAGAAAGGTTGAGGTAAAATAAATCCTGCGGTGAGACGTCTCCATTCCGACACGAAAACAGACAAGGGGAAAGATTAAATAAAAATAAAATAACGTTCTTTTTATATCGGGTGAAACAGCTTGCTCAAGAAAGTCGTTGAATAAAGTCGGCAGTCCGATGTGGCCTGGAGCCGCCCGCGCGGGAACGCACAAGATGGCGCGAAGTTCCTCCTCACTGCACCATGAACGTAAAGCAATTCATGCGGCCAGTCCTGCCTCGCTCGATCCAACCGCCAGCACCAGAGAGAGAGAGAGAGACGCTTCTTCTTCCTCCTCTCCACAATCACACACGAGCCAGGAACAGCCAAAACTAGCATTCTGCTCAAGTCCACGAGCAAAATCGTACCAGCACGACCAAAGGAAAAAAGGCGCAGACTTCTTGTTCATGCCAAGAGACCGAGAGAGCGACAGAGACGGCCGGCCACGATAGTTTCCACACCCCTCGTCCCATTCTGGGGGTGTGGCCTTGTTCCTTAGTCGGTTGGTGGGGCAGGTTAATTGTCCGATCGGGAATGTTCGGCACTATGTTGGTTGTTGTGGTTTAATGAAGCTGATTGCGTGGATGGCCGAGTCAATGTAAAAACATAAGGGAAAATCATAGGAGGCAATTACATACTGGGAATTATCCTTAAGCCCTATCTAACACAAAACCACCCTCTGTGTGGTGACACGGAAACACTATTACGCTCACATTTTTTTTAAACTTATGTACATCGAAATGTGCTTTCCACTCACACGCTGTCCATGCTAATCTACATGGTTCTACCTCCTCTATGATATCTCATCCCTTCCACCAGGCTCACCAGTTTACGTTTTGTATCCCACTGATAGGCCGGATCTGGATTCGGACCTGAACCAAAATCTAATCGGCTTGTTCTTGTCACTGAACCATCTTATCCACCAAGTTTAGACATAACTCATCCATAACTTTTTAAAATATCATGTTATTTATCGCTTTTCGCCCGATCTCTCAATGGTGAAGAATCACTTAAAATTAAATAACTATCGTATCCAAATCCATATTCAGATCTTCACCAAATTCGAATTGATTCGTCATTGTCACACACCCAATGTCCACCAAGTTCCGTCCGAATCCGTCCATAAGTTTTTCAGATATCCTACTATCTATCGTTATTGGCCCTATCTTCCAATGGTGAAGAATCACTTTAAAAATTCCACTGGCCGTATCCGGTTCTTCACCAAAATCTAATCATTTCGTCCTTGTCACATACACTACCGCTCTCTCAAATTTCGTCCGAATCTGTCCACAACGTTTTGAGATATCCTGTTCAGAAACAGACAGACAAACAAACAGACAGACAGGGTTGAAAACATAACCTCCATCCACCTTTGTTGGCAGAGGTAATAATAACACCCAAGCCTCTAAAAAATTGACATCAAATCTTTTAGCTATTAAATAAGTGGTATTTTCACCGATAAACAAATATTCTGAGTTCCACCCTCCAACAAAATACCAAAAAGCTAAACAACTACCAAGTATATTAGTCAAAGGCAAAGTAACAATGAGCATTTAAAATTCGACATCATGTGCAGGGGTTGGGTAAAGTGCAACATGTAAACCTTTAACTTGCTATTTCAAAACCCACTCATGCGGCCAACATTCACAACATACCTTCGTCGATACGAATAATATGTGGGTGGGTAAGAGAGGATAAGATTTCCATCTCCCGGCGAATAAGGTTCAATTCTTGGTGATTCTTTATCTTCAGTTTGTTCACAGTCTTTATTGCCACCTTCAAAAAAACAAATTCAAATACAATGTGACGTACAACACCACAAAACAACAAAAGTCCCCATTTGGCACTGCAAAAAAGTTGTTTTTATCCCATCAAGAACAAAACAAAACCCACATCAGGTTAACCAAATAGGAGATCAAGAATAGATCAAGTAGAAACTGGAGTTTGGTTTGGCCTGTTCTAATCTCAACAACAGCCCGGTGAATCTGCCTGGTGATTCTGGGATCCTAGGATCAAATCCCATAATTTAACACCCCGTGTTGCTTTATCCATCCTCTCATATTTATCCTCTCATCTCATCATATAATTTAACACACAAACATTTGATTGTTAAAAATACAATTTGTCCATCGTCCGATTGGATTTTGAACATTCTGTCTTCCCTCGGAAAGACGTTAAGTCGGGGGATGCAATTGCCAGCACTGGTCTCTGGTGAATGCTGAAGACCCCTAAGTGTCTTTCGAGAAGAGTAGGAAAGTTATCACCAACACTCTGAGCAAAGTAGCATTCCTGCATCTTCAGTCGAGTACCCTGCATCAGTAGAAATTCATCCAGAATTGGTTCTCGCCTCTTAACGTTTCACAACTAACCTTGATATGCCCTGGAAATTCATAGAGTATAGGCCTCCAATTATTAAATTATTCAGGGTGGAACAGAAAAGAAACTTTTTTTGAAAAACAAGTGAAAAACAAATTCTACAAATTTCAGAAAATTAATTAAAAATACAAAACTACAATATCTTGGTTGGATAAGTGTCCAGTCCCCTGAGTTAATACTTGCTGGAAGCACCTTTGACAGCAATTACAGATGTGAGTCTGTTGGGATAGGTCTCTACCAAATTTGGACACCTTGATTGGGCAATATTTGCCCATTATTCTGTGTAAAACTGTTCAACCCCAGTCAAGTTGCATGTGGGGAGCGTTGATGGACAGCAATCTTCAAGTCATGCCACAGATCTTCGATTGATTTAGGTCGAGGCTCTGATTGGACCAGTCAAGGACATTTCTCTTTTTGTTCTTTAGCCACTCCGGTGTAGCTTTGGCTGTATGCTTCGGGTCGTCGTCATGCTGAAAGGTGAACTTCCGTCCCAATTTCCGCTTTCTTGCAGAGGGCAGCAGGTTTTCCTCTGATTTTTCTGTATTTTACTCCATCCATTTTCCCTTCGATCCTGCCAAGTGCCCCAGTCCCTGCTGATGAGAAACATCCCCATAACATGATGCTGCCACCACCATGCTTCACAGTAGGGATGGTGTTCTTTGGGTGATGTGCTGTGTTCGGTTTGTGCCCAATGTAGTGTTTTGCATTTAGGCCAAAAAGTTCCATCTTGGTTTCGTCGGACCACAAAACTTTTCCACACATGACTTCAGAATCTCCGGAGTGTTTTTTTTTGCATACCTCAAACAGGACTCAAGGTGGGCTTACCGTACATGCCCTTTGTGCCACCCTACCGTACATGCCAGACTTGCGGAGTCCTTGGAATAATGGACAGCTATATATATATATAAAACCAAGCTTGCTTGATGCAAATCTGCCCGTCTCATCAAGACGGGATGGAGCAGGAGGAAACTCACACGTGCATAGTTACACCCCTCTTTTGAATGAGATGTCGTGGAGCAACTTTCCGTAAATATGGATATGCAGTCAAGCTCCGCCCCTATCGTCAGCCGTTCCGTTTGTCTGTCTCTACAGATGCAGGTGTATTAATTACAGATGATTGAAATGGTAATGATTATGAAAACGATACAAAACAATAATGATAATGATACATAACAAAAATGAAAATTATAATGGTACCTAATGATAATGGTAATGATGATAATGATACATAATGATGATGATACATAATAAGAATGATAATGATGATAATGACAATGGTACGTCATGATAATAATGATAATGGCACAGAATGGTAATGCTACATAATGATAACAATAATAATGACAATATTGAAAATGATAATGATAATAGCAATTATAATCTATATATGATGGAGAAAGTGTATATATGTCCATCCATTCACACACATGACTGCAGTATATGTCTCTTAATTACATACTATTGGAATGTACCTTTTAAGCCTTCAGACTGCTGAGACCCTTAGACCTTTGAAGACCCTTTTGATGCCATTAGACATTGATATCCTTTTGACCCCTATATAGCTTTAGACCCCTTAGAATAAATACCAAGACCCTTAAAGTCCCTATATACCCTGTTGAACCCCTAAAACCCGATATACACCTAAGACCCTTACCCCTTTCTACCCTTTAGACCCTTAACACCTTCAAGACAATTCTGACCCCCTGGACTTTAAATTACACTCTTTAGACCGCTTCGACCTTTTTATACCCTTTCGACCTTTCGATACCCTTGACCTTTACAACTAGACCATTTCGACCTTTCATTTGCAATTGCAATTTCATTTCGACCAACAAGGAGAGATGCAGAAAATAGGGCAAAATGGAGAAGATTGTCATGGGGACCGCAAGGCTAACCCCCGCTCTAGCAGGGAAAATGGCCTTAAAATGCATGTTGTATGTTGTTGTATTTGCAATCAATGACATTTCAATTAGTACATCTTTGTACTTCCATTTATTTGCCACACAAAACAAGTCCTAACGAGGTTCTGATTGTTCTTTCTAGTTTTCTTTTTTTATTACTGGTGAACTTTACTGACCAAGATTTACATACCCTTATAATACAATATCTACAATATACAGTTCCCTCCGCAAGTATTGGAACAGTGAAGTCAAATGTGTTATTATTGCTGTGTACCGTACCAATAGATTTGGATTTGAGAATATTTGAGAATACAGAAAGTCACATGATGATTTGAGGTACATGAAGGTCAGCTCTGATTTCCTGGTATTTCTATATATATATGTATATATGTTTCACCATTGTAGAATATTAACACTTTTTATGTTCAGTCTCCCTATTTTAGGTGAGCATAAGTATTGGAACAGATTAACTTAAAGTAAATTAAAGCAATATCATAGTTAGTATTTGGTTCCATATCCCTTGCATGCAATAAATTAATCAAGCATGTGACCCATCGACATTAGCAATCTTTTGGTATCTTCCTTTAAGATGCTTCGCCAGCCTTTACTGCAGCCATTCTCAGTTGTTGTTTGTTTCGGGGGTTTCTCACTTTAGTCTCCTCTTCAGCAAGTGAAATGCTCCATTTGATTTAAATCAGGAGATTGACTTGGCCAGTCTGAAACCTTCCATGGTTTTCCCCCAATGAAGTCCTTGGTTGTGTTTGCAGTGTGTTTTGAGTCATTGTCTTTCTGCATAGTAAAGCACCGCCGAATGAGTTTGGAGATATTTTCTTGTACATAAGCAGACAAAATGTTTCTGTACACGTCCAAATTAGTTCTGCTGCTGCCATCATTAGTTACCTCATCAATAAAGGTTAGTGCGCCAGTTCCAGAGGTAGACATGCAAGCCCAAGCCATGACACTACCTCCACATGCTTCACAGATGAGGTAGTATGTTTTGGATCAGATGCAGTTCCTTCCTTTCTCCACACTTTCACCTTTTCACTTTCACCGTCCATAAGGTTTGGTAAAGGTTTATCTTGGTCTCATCTGTCCATAGAACTTTGTTTGAGAAGTCACTGTCTCACCTCTGTACTTCTTGGCAAATTCTAATCTTCCTTTCTATTTTTGGTGCTGATGAGAGGTTTGCATCTTCCAATGTAGCCTTTGTAATTCTGTTGTGAAAGTCTTCTGGGAAAGATAGATTGTAATACCTTCACCTCTGCACTCTGGAGGTTGTTAGTGATGTCACTGGCAGGGGTTTTTCTTCACAGCTCTGATGATGTTTCCATCAACTGCAGTTGTTTTTCTTGGCAGACCTGGCCGTTGTCTATTGCTAAGTACAGACTTGGCATTTAATATGAAATATTTTTTTGGTGGGGGTGAACTTACTTTTCAAGATGACTTAGAACCAAAAGTTCATTGTAATTATGTTGAAATTATTCTAGATTTTGTTAATGTGACCTTTAAAAGAAACAAAAACCACATTTGACATTTCGAAGCAAGTAAATTGATCCTTGAAAGTGATGTAAAGTGATATTTTACAAGGGAAAATGGCCTTAAAAAAAAAAAGGGGGGGGGGGGAATAGGAATAGAAATAATAAAGTTGACCACTGTTCCAATACTTATGGAGGGCACTGTAAGTGAAAATAGCCATTCCATCCTGTTGGCGGCACATAGGCCTACAATTTCTGGAAGAGCAGATCATGCATACACTGCAACAGGTATAGTGAGTGTATAACGAATTACATTTTCACTACAGATTTCAAAAATAAAAAAGACAACGTACAAAGAGATCACGAGGCACAGCACCAAGATAAACCAAAAGTTTATTTGCCAAAGCTCATCTTTCGCTGTGTGTGTTGTCTATTAAGAACTTGTTATTGGATACCTGCCATGGTTGTTCTCATTACTTAATTATTCTTGAAATATCAGTTATTCATCAAATTGTAGCACATGTAGAGGATGCAGAATACACACACACACACACACACACACACACACACACACACACAATATATTTATAAGCACAACAACAACGAAATACCCTGCTCACTTCCCTCACCTGCATCCATTAGCAGGGCTTACAATTTCTGGGGATGCAGATCATGCATACACTAATGCTGGCAAATGGGACAGCTAGTTTAACGTCCATCTGAGGGATGGCACACATACACAATAATGGATCACCCTGCACAATTATCACCATTCAGTGGGTATTATCAATTAATTAATTTTTAATTGTCAATTTTCACCTAACCTGCCACCCCGACGATGGCATGATGGGCCATATTAAAAGGTGTTGTCCAAAACTTTTACATCATGGCTGCTCATTCAACATTCGGCTTGAAAATCTTTGTAACTGTTGTAACAATTATTCCCCAATTAGAGTGAAAAAAGTTTCACCATTCAAGTTCCACCACATTCCACACCAAAGAAAGATGTACCTACCCCTCGTACCAAATACAAGTTATACAGGACTGTACAAAGAAGGACCAATTAGAATGCAATTTCATATTTTACATTCTGGTTTTGAGCACAAGTTTTAAGCATGTAAATTAAATAAATACAGCATCTTATTTATTATTACAAAGAGAGAATCCCCTCATAACTATAAAAGTCAAATCCATAGAGTCAATGCACATACAAAAGTTTCACTTCTACATTTCAGTGGAGCAACAGAAACACACCTGCATTTAAATACTGTATTTTATGGAATAAAGGCTTTGCACGCCATCAGTTCCTTGTGAGGAAATCTTTGCCCGTCCTCAGAACCTCGTGGGGCAATCCTTGCCCCTCCTCCGAACTTTGCGGGGGAATTCTCGGCCCTCCGCAGAACCTTGCGGGGAAACCCTCGCCTGTCCTCCAAGCCTAGTGGGGGAATCCTCGCCCGACCTCGGAACCTCGCGAGAGAATCCTCGCCCGTCCTCGGAACCTCATGGGATAATCCTCGCCCGTCCTCAGAACCTCGTGGGAAAATGCTCGCCCATCCTCAGAACCTCGTGGGAGGATCCTCGCCCGTCCTTGGAACCTTGTGGGAGGATCCTCGCCCGTCCACAGAACCTCATGGGAGAATTCTCGCCCGTCCCCCAGAACCTCATCGGAGAATCCTCGCCCGTCCTTGGAACCTTGTGGGAGGATCCTCGCCCGTCCACAGAACCTCATGGGAGAATTCTCGCCCGTCCCCGGAACCTCGTGGGAGAATCCTCACCAAACCTTGGAACCTCGTGGGAGAATCCTCGCCCATTCACGGAACATTGTGGGAGATTCCTTGCCCGTCCTCAGAACCTGGTGGGAGAATCCTCGCCCGTCCTCGGAACCTCGTGGGAGAATCCTCGCCCATCTGTGGAACCTCGTGGGAGAATCCTCACCAAACCTTGGAACCTCGTGGGAGAATCCTCGCCCATCTGTGGAACCTCGTGGGAGAATCCTCACCAAACCTTGGAACCTCGTGGGAGAATCCTCGCCCATCTGTGGAACCTCGTGGGAGAATCCTCACCAAACCTTGGAACCTCGTGGGAGAATCCTCGCCCATTCACGGAACATTGTGGGAGATTCCTTGCCCGTCCTCAGAACCTGGTGGGAGAATCCTCGCCCGTCCTCGGAACCTCGTGGGAGAATCCTCGCCCGTCCTCGGAACCTCGTGGGAGAATCCTCGCCCATCCACGGAACCTGGTGGGAGAATCCTCGCCCGTCCTCGGAACCTCGTGGGAGAATCCTCGCCCATCTGTGGAACCTCGTGGGAGAATCCTCGCCCATCCACGGAACCTGGTGGGAGAATCCTCGCCCGTCCTCGGAACCTCGCGGGAGAATCCTCGCCCGTCCTCGGAACCTCGCGGTTGAACCCTCGCCCATCTTCAGTACCTCGTGGGAGAATCCTCGCCAGACCATGGATCCTCGCGGGAGAATCCTCGCCCGTCCTCGGAACCTCGCGGTTGAACCCTCGCCCATCTTCAGAACATCGTGGGAGAATCCTCGCCAGACCATGGATCCTCGCGGGAGAATCCTCGCCAGACCATGGATCCTCGCCCGTCCTCGGAACCTCGCGGTTGAACCCTCGCCCATCTTCAGAACATCGTGCGAGAATCCTCGCCAGACCATGGATCCTCGCGGGAGAGTCCTTGCCTGTTGGCAGACCCATGTGAAGGAATCCTCGTCCGTCCTCAGAACTTCCTGGGGGAATCCTCGTCGGTCCTCGGATCCTCACGCGGAACCCTTGTCCCTCTGCCCTACAGGTCATCGTGAGCGCCCTTCGGCCATAAGGTGAGGCTTAACACCACCACAGCAAGGATTACACTGGGTGGTTTGCCATTTATCATTTGTTCAGGGTGCAGGCAATACCTCGCTTACTTGGACTCTCTAATTGAATATACACGTCAGCACTAACCGCGGGAAATGTGAGCGAGGACAGCGGTATGATGAACCACCTTTACCTGGCTTTAAACACCTTGTGATTACAGCATACAACATTCTAATAATAATATTTCATAGAACATTCACCTGTTAGCAGACTTCTGATGCCTCCCCGTTAACTCACCCTCTGCCGATTCCTGTGAACTCACCTTCTTCCCCGTGATCTTCTCCACGCCCCTGTTCACCTTCCCGTAGGTCCCTTTACCTACACACTCGAGGATATCATAGCGCCGCTTCACGCGTCCCCTCTGAGCCTTCGGGGCCAGCCGACCTGGACCGGCTCCTTCCTCGGGTCCCTTTACAGAAGGCCGGCTCGTTCGGAGGGCCAAGGAGTTAATGAACGCCATCGCCATGGTTACGCGTCAGCGGAGGAGCCAAAGGTACGCGAACGGAACAGTTCCAATCTGGGTGGAGGAGATTCCTTGGACTCCAACGGAACACCAAGAACGCTGTCAATCCGACAACTCGAACGAGCTCAATGTAAACATGGTATGGCGGAGTACGGGACAGCACTTTTAAATGCTGTATCGCGCGTTTCCCCGCCCTGGAAGGGTGGAGCTGGATTGTTCTATCATGCGTTTCCCGCCCTGGAGGGGTGGATCTAGATTGCTGTATTGCGCGTTTCCCCGCCCTGGAGGGGTGGAGCTAGATTGTTCTATCATGCGTTTCCCCGCCCTGGAGGGGTGGAGCTAGATTGTTGTATTGTGTGTTTCCCCACCCTGGAGGGGTGGATCTAGATTGCTGTATTGCGCGTTTCCCCACCCTGGAGGGGTGGATCTAGATTGCTGTATTGTGCGTTTCCCCACCCTGGAGGGGTGGATCTAGATTGCTGTATTGCGCGTTTCCCGCCCTGGAGGGGTGGAGCTAGATTGTTCTATCATGCGTTTCCCCGCCCTGGAGGGGTGGAGCTAGATTGTTGTATTGTGTGTTTCCCCACCCTGGAGGGGTGGATCTAGATTGCTGTATTGCGCGTTTCCCCACCCTGGAGGGGTGGATCTAGATTGCTGTATTGTGCGTTTCCCCACCCTGGAGGGGTGGATCTAGATTGCTGTATTGCGCGTTTCCCCGCCCTGGAGGGGTGGAGCTAGATTGTTCTATCATGCGTTTCCCCGTCCTGGAGGGGTGGAGCTAGATTGTTGTATTGTGCGTTTCCCCACCCTGGAGGGGTGGATCTAGATTGCTGTATCGCGCGTTTCCCCGCCCTGGAGGGGTGGAGCTAGATTGCTGTATCGGGCATTTCCCCGCCCTTGAGGGGTGGAGCTAGATTGCTGTATCGCGCGTTTCCCCGCCCTGGAGGGTTGGATCTAGATTGTTGTATTGCGCATTTCCCCGCACTGGAGGGGTGGAGCTAGATTGCTGTATCACGCGTTTCCCCGCCCTCGAGGGGTGGAACTAGATTGTTGTATTGCGCGTTTCCCCGCCCCGGAGGGATGGAGCTAGATTGCTGTGTCATGCGTTTCCCCGCCCTCGAGGGGTGGAGCTAGATTGCTGTATCGCGCGTTTCCTCGCCCTGGAGGGGTGGAGCTAGATTGCTGTATCGTGTGTTTCCCCGCCCTGGAGGGGTGTAGCCTGATTGTTGTATTGCGCGTTTCCCCACCCTCGAGGGGTGGAGCTAGATTTCTGTATCGCGCGTTTCCCCGCCCTGGAGAGGTGGAGCTAGATGGCTGTATCGTGCGTTTCCCCGCCCTTGAGGGTGGAGCTAGATTGCTGTATCGCGCGTTTCTCCGTCCTGGAGAGGTGGAGCTAGAATGCTCTATCATGCGTTCCCCGCCCTGGAGCTAGATTGTTGTATTGCGCATTTCCCCGCACTTGGGGGGTGGAGCTAGATTGCTGTATCACGCGTTTCCCCACCCTGGAGGGGTGGATCGAGATTGCTGTATCGCGCGTTCCCCACCCTGGAGGGCTGGATCGAGATTGCTGTATCGCGCGTTCCCCACCCTGGAGGGGTGGATCGAGATTGCTGTATCACGCGTTTCCCCACCCTGGAGGGGTGGATCGAGATTGCTGTATCGCGCGCCCCCACCCTGGAGCTAGATTGTTGTATTGTACGTTTCCCCACCCTGGAGGGGTGGATCGAGATTGCTGTATCGCGCGTTTCCCCGCCCTGGAGCTAGATTGTTGTATTGTACGTTTCCCCACCCTGGAGGGGTGGATCGAGATTGCTGTATCGCGCGCCCCCACCCTGGAGCTAGATTGCTGTATCGCGCGTTTCCCCGCCCTGGAGCTAGATTGCTATATTGCGCGTTTCCCCACCCATGAGGGGTGGATCGACATTGTTGTATCACGCGTTTCCCCGCCCCGGAGGGGTGGAGCTTGATTGCTTTATCATGCGTTTCCCCGCCCATGAGGGGTGGATCTAGATTGCTGTATCACGCGTTTCCCCGTCCCGGAGGGTGGAGCTAGACTGCTGCATCACACGTTTCCCCGCCCCGGAGGGGTGGAGCTAGATTGCTGTATCACGCGTTTCCCCGCCCTCGAGGGGTGGAGCTAGATTACTGTATCGCGCGTTTCCCCGCCCTCGAGGGGTGGAGCTATATTGCTGCAACGCACATTTACCCGCCCTCGAGGAATGGAGCTGGATATCCCTCCATCCTCTCCTCTCCCCGACACTCTCTGTTCAAATTCCCGGCACAAAGCGACTCTGCGTTGCCCAGGACCCCCAAGTACTTTTGCTGGTTTGAAATGAATCATCAGGCATTAATGGAAGGAAATGGGGTTTATCAGGTAATGGTGAAGATTGAGAAAGAAATGGGGTTCATCTGGTAATGGTGGAGATTGAGAAGGAAATGGGGTTTATCAGGTAATGGTGAAGATTGAGAAGGAAATGGGGTTTATCAGGTCATGGTGAAGATTGAGAAGGAAATGGGGTTTATCAGGTAATGGTGAAGATTGAGAAGGAAATGGGGTTCATCTGGTAATGGTGAAGATTGAGAAGGAAATGGGGTTTATCAGGTAATGGTGAAGATTGAGAAGGAAATGGGGTTTATCAGGTAATTGCTGTAATTCCCACCCCCCCCCCTTCACATGCCTCCCCCCCTTCACATGCCTCCCCCCTTCACATGCCTCCCCCCCAAAGCCCTCTCCCTCCCACAGATCTCTCGATGTCTCCATGTCTCTCGATCCCTGCTCTCAAATGTTGTGTTTGTGTCCTTCCCCCTCTCTCCCCATCTTGTCTACCGCTCCCGATGTTATTTGTTTTATGTGTCTGTTTGTCTTTCTGTGTGATTAATTTTCGCTCTTTCACGAGCCTCGATCTTGTATACAAAAAAAAAAAAAAAAAAAAAAAAAAAATTGTTAAGATTGAGAAGGAAATGGGGTTCATCAGGTAATTGTGAAGATTGAGAAGGAAATGGGGTTCATCAGATAATGGTGAAGTTGAGAAGGAAATGGAGTTTATCAGGCAATGGTGAAGGTTGAGAAGGAAATGGGGTTCATCAGGCAATGGTGGAGATTGAGAAGGAAATGGGGTTTATCGGGTAATGGTGAAGATTGAGATGGAAATGGGATTTATCAGGTAATGGTGGAGATTGAGAAGGAAATGGGGTTTATCAGGTAATGGTGAAGGTTGAGAAGGAAATGGGGTTCATCTGGTAATGGTGAAGATTGAGAAGGAAATGGGGTTTATCAGGTAATGGTGAAGATTGAGAAGGAAATGGGGTTTATCAGGTAATTGTGAAGATTGAGAAGGAAATGGGGTTCATCAGGTAATGGTGAAGATTGAGAAGGAAATGGGGTTCATCAGGTAATTGTGAAGATTGAGAAGGAAATGGGGTTTATCGGGTAATGGTGAAGATTGAGATGGAAATGGGGTTTATCAGGTAATGGTAGAGATTGAGAAGGAAATGGGGTTTATCAGGTAATGGTGAAGATTGAGAAGGAAATGGGGCTTATCAGGTAATGGTGAAGGTTGAGAAGGAAATGGGGTTCATCAGGAAATGGTGAAGATTGAGAAGGAAATGGAGTTTATCAGGTAATGGTGAAGATTGAGAAGGAAATGGGGTTTATCAGGTAATGGTGAAGATTGAGAAGGAAATGGGGTTCATCAGGTAATGGTGAAGATTGAGAAGGAAATGGGGTTTATCAGGTAATGGTGAAGGTTGAGAAGGAAATGGGGTTCATCAGGTAATGGTGGAGATTGAGAAGGAAATGGGGTTTATCGGGTAATGGTGAAGATTGAGATGGAAATGGGATTTATCAGGTAATGGTGGAGATTGAGAAGGAAATGGGGTTTATCAGGTAATGGTGAAGGTTGAGAAGGAAATGGGGTTCATCAGGTAATGGTGAAGATTGAGAAGGAAATGGGGTTCGCCTTTGGGCTTCTGGAAAAGCGCTATACAAAATAAATGAATTATTATTATTGTAATGGTGAAGATTGAGAAGGAAATGGGGTTCATCAGGTAATTGTGAAGATTGAGAAGGAAATGGTGTTTATCGGGTAATGGTGAAGATTGAGAAGGAAATGGTGTTAATCTGGTGATGGTGAAGATTGAGAAGGAAATGGGGTTCATCAGGTAATTGTGAAGATTGAGAAGGAAATGGTGTTTATCGGGTAATGGTGAAGATTGAGAAGGAAATGGGGTTTATCAGGTAATGGTGAAGATTGAGATGGAAATGGGGTTTATCAGGTAATGGTGGAGATTGAGAAGGAAATGGGGTTTATCAGGTAATGGTGAAGATTGAGAAGGAAATGGGGTTAATCTGGTGATGGTGAAGATTGAGAAGGAAATGGGGTTTATCAGGTAATGGTGAAGATTGAGAAGGAAATGGGGTTCATCAGGTAATTGTGAAGATTGAGAAGGAAATGGGGTTTGTCAGGTAATGGTGAAGATTGAGAAGGAAATGGGGTTAATCTGGTGATGGTGAAGATTGAGAAGGAAATGGGGTTTATCAGGTAATTGTGAAGATTGAGAAGGAAATGGGGTTCATCTGGTAATGGTGAAGATTGAGAAGGAAATGGGGTTCATCAGGTAATGGTGAAGATTGAGAAGCAAATGGGGTTCATCAGGTAATTGTGAAGATTGAGAAGGAAATGGGGTTTGTCAGGTAATGGTGAAGATTGAGAAGGAAATGGGGTTCATCAGGTAATTGTGAAGATTGAGAAGGAAATGGGGTTCATCTGGTAATGGTGAAGATTGAGAAGGAAATGGGGTTTATCAGGTAATGGTGAAGACTGAGAAGGAAATGGGGTTAATCTGGTAATGGTGAAGATTGAGAAGGAAATGGGGTTTATCAGGTAATTGTGAAGATTGAGAAGGAAATGGGGTTTATCAGGTAATGGTGAAGATTGAGAAGGAAATGGGGTTCATCAGTTAATTGTGAAGATTGAGAAGGAAATGGGGTTCATCAGGTAATTGTGAAGATTGAGAAGGAAATGGGGTTCATCAGGTAATTGTGAAGATTGAGAAGGAAATGGGGTTCATCAGGTAATGGTGAAGATTGAGAAGGAAATGGGGTTTATCAAGTAATGGTGAAGGTTGAGAAGGAAATGGGGTTCATCAGGTAATGGTGGAGATTGAGAAGGAAATGGGGTTTATCGGGTAATGGTGAATATTGAGATGGAAATGGGATTTATCAGGTAATGGTGGAGATTGAGAAGGAAATGGGGCTTATCAGGTAATGGTGAAGGTTGAGAAGGAAATGGGGTTCATCAGGTAATGGTGAAGATTGAGAAGGAAATGGGGTTTATCAGGTAATTGTGAAGATTGAGAAGGAAATGGTGTTTATCGGGTAATGGTGAAGATTGAGAAGGAAATGGGGTTAATCTGGTGATGGTGAAGATTGAGAAGGAAATGGGGTTTATCAGGTAATTGTGAAGATTGAGAAGGAAATGGGATTCATCAGGTAATTGTGAAGATTGAGAAGGAAATGGGGTTTATCAGGTAATGGTGGAGATTGAGAAGGAAATGGGGTTTATCAGGTAATGGTGAAGATTGAGAAGGAAATGGGGTTAATCTGGTGATGGTGAAGATTGAGAAGGAAATGGGGTTTATCAGGTAATTGTGAAGATTGAGAAGGAAATGGGGTTCATCAGGTAATTGTGAAGATTGAGAAGGAAATGGGGTTTATCAGGTAATGGTGAAGATTGAGAAGGAAATGAGGTTCATCAGGTAATTGTGAAGATTGAGAAGGAAATGGGGTTTGTCAGGTAATGGTGAAGATTGAGAAGGAAATGGGGTTAATCTGGTGATGGTGAAGATTGAGAAGGAAATGGGGTTTATCAGGTAATTGTGAAGATTGAGAAGGAAATGGGGTTCATCTGGTAATGGTGAAGATTGAGAAGGAAATGGGGTTCATCAGGTAATGGTGAAGATTGAGAAGGAAATGGGGTTCATCAGGTAATTGTGAAGATTGAGAAGGAAATGGGGTTTGTCAGGTAATGGTGAAGATTGAGAAGGAAATGGGTTTCATCAGGTAATTGTGAAGATTGAGAAGGAAATGGGGTTAATCTGGTGATGGTGAAGATTGAGAAGGAAATGGGGTTCATCAGGTAATGGTGAAGATTGAGAAGGAAATGGGGTTCATCTGGTAATGGTGAAGATTGAGAAGGAAATGGGGTTCATCAGGTAATTGTGAAGATTGAGAAGGAAATGGGGTTTATCAGCTAATGGTGGAGATTGAGAAGGAAATGGGGTTTATCAGGTAATTGTGAAGATTGAGAAGGAAATGGGGTTCATCAGGTAATTGTGAAGATTGAGAAGGAAATGGGGTTTATCAGGTAATGGTGAAGATTGAGAAGGAAATGGGGTTCATCAGGTAATTGTGAAGATTGAGAAGGAAATGGGGTTTGTCAGGTAATGGTGAAGATTGAGAAGGAAATGGGGTTAATCTGGTGATGGTGAAGATTGAGAAGGAAATGGGGTTTATCAGGTAATTGTGAAGATTGAGAAGGAAATGGGGTTCATCTGGTAATGGTGAAGATTGAGAAGGAAATGGGGTTCATCAGGTAATGGTGAAGATTGAGAAGGAAATGGGGTTCATCAGGTAATTGTGAAGATTGAGAAGGAAATGGGGTTTGTCAGGTAATGGTGAAGATTGAGAAGGAAATGGGGTTCATCAGGTAATTGTGAAGATTGAGAAGGAAATGGGGTTAATCTGGTGATGGTGAAGATTGAGAAGGAAATGGGGTTTATCAGGTAATGGTGAAGACTGAGAAGGAAATGGGGTTAATCTGGTAATGGTGAAGATTGAGAAGGAAATGGGGTTCATCAGGTAATTGTGAAGATTGAGAAGGAAATGGGGTTCATCAGGTAATGGTGAAGATTGAGAAGGAAATGGGGTTCATCAGGTAATTGTGAAGATTGAGAAGGAAATGGGGTTCATCAGGTAATTATGAAGATTGAGAAGGAAATGGGGTTCATCAGGTAATGGTCCTCTCTCTATCTCTATCTCTTCCTCTCTATCTCTTTGCTGATGACCACTATCTGCCGCTCCATTCCTCATCCCTCAGATCGGCAGGCTGCAGCCTCCTCACTCTCTGCAGACTTGGAAAAAATCACAGACTGGTCAAACAAGTGGAACATGTCTTTCAATCCTGACAAATCTCACACTCTTACAATGTCTCTCCGAAAGGACCGACTGGAAAACCCTCCCATCTACTTTCTCAACAATCCTCTCCAAGAAGTTCTGTCGCTCAAGCTTCTGGGTCTCACTATCTGCCATCATCTTTCTTGGGAAAACCACATTTCCAAGCTGGCCGCCAAAGCCAGTCGCCGACTGGGAAATGGGCATCCTCCGTCGTGCGAAGTCCTTCCTTGGCACACCTGAGCTCCTCACCACATACAAGGCTTTCATCCGCAGCTCAATGGAATACTGTTCCCCCCTCTGGGCTGGTGCTCCTGCCTCACACCTAGCTCGGCTTCACGCTGTTGAAACCAAAGCTTTCAGAATCATTTGAATCTCCTGCGATGAATTCAACTACGAGGGCCTTTCACTCACTCACCGCAGGCAGGTTGGTGGTCTTTCTGTCTTCTACCGACTCCTCTCCGGCCTTGCTCCCCCAGCTCTCTCTGTGCTCTGTCCCCCCAATATTCCTGCAGGTCGCACAAGATCTGCCTGCAACCCTCTTATGGTTAAACTGCCAAAATCTAGGCTCTCTGCTCACCTTCACTCTTTCATTCCCTTTTTCTCCCGCCTCTGGAACAAACTCCGCCACTCCCTTCAATCCCACTCCTCCCTCCAGGTCTTTAAAACAGCTGTTCACCACCATCTCTTATCTTCCCCCATCCAAAACCTTGATCTTTTCTACCCCCGCTAATTCACCCCAGATACACTTTTTTTTGAAATTCCAACTTCTTTCCTGGAAGTCCTTGCAGTGTTCATATGTTTTATACCTCTCCCACCTCCCCCAAAGCCCTCCCCCTCCTACATTTCTCCCGATGTCCCTGCTCTCAAATGTTGTGTTTGTGTCCTTCCCCCTCTCTCCCCATCTTGTCTGCCACTCCCCTTATTTTTTGTGTTTTGTGTGTCGGTTTGACTTTTTGTGTGATTAATGTTAGCTCTTTCACGAGCCTCGATCTTGTATACAAAAAAAAATAAAAAATGGTGGAGATTGAGAAGGAAATGGGGTTTATCAGGTAATGGTGAAGGTTGAGAAGGAAATGGGGTTCATCAGGTAATTGTGAAGATTGAGAAGGAAATGGGGTTTATCAGGTAATGGTGAAGATTGAGAAGGAAATGGGGTTCATCAGGTAATGGTGAAGATTGAGAAGGAAATGGGGTTCATCAGGTAAAGGTGAAGATTGAGAAGGAAATGGGGTTTATCAGGTAATGGTGAAGATTGAGAAGGAAATGGGGTTTATCAGGTAATGGTGAAGATTGAGAAGGAAATGGGGTTCATCAGGTAATGGTGAAGATTGAGAAGGAAATGGGGTTTATCAGGTAATGGTGAAGATTGAGAAGGAAATGGGGTTCATCAGATAATTGTGAAGATTGAGAAGGAAATGGGGTTTATCAGGTAATGGTGAAGATTGAGAAGGAAACGGGGTTCATCAGATAATTGTGAAGATTGAGAAGGAAATGGGGTTTATCAGGTAAGGCTCTCACATCGAGACCTCCTCGAGGGAATGGTGCGCCCATGTTTTTTGTGTTCATGGTCAAGGCTTGTGGAAGAGTAAGATCAGAATGGGAAGGGGAAACACCAGCAGTGGAGTAGAAGTGAGGGTGAGATCAAAGGAGGGGAAGAAGGAGATATTGGAATGAACATGCTGCAGAGAGGCTCAATGAACCCCGGGAAGTAGAGGCAGTGGAAGCCGGGAATGAAGGAAAAAAAAGGAATAATCCAACCGACATCTAACAAATGAAAAGAGGGGAAGGAGAAGGGGAAAAATCTCAACAACTTGGAAAAAAGGGGATGCTTGGGAATAGGTTAATTTGGAGTAGAAGAGGGATTGGGGATGACCTGAGGTAGTCGTAAAACAATTGTCTTGATCGATCGAGCCCTGGAGGGAAGAATGGGGCTGAATCGACTGGGGAAGATTTTATTTTGTATTCTTAGTCGAGGCTCGTGTAAAAGCTAACACATAGAACATATAATAGGCCTAAAGGGAGCGGGAGACAAGAGGGGGTACAGAGGGGGAAGCACAACAGCAGAGAACAGGGACACCGGTAGATCTATGTAAGGGAGAGGGCTGGGGTGGGGTACACGGGATAAACAAGATGGACACCACAAGGAATTTCAGGAAAGAAATCGGAATTTGAAGGAGGTGTATCTGCGGTGAATTAGCGGGGGTAGAAAAGATCAAGGTTTTGGATGGGGGAAGATAAGAGATGGTGGTGAACAGCTGTTTTAAAGACCTGGAGGGTGGAGTGGGATTGAAGGGAGTGGGGGAGTTTGTTCCAGAGGTGGGAGAAAAGAGGTATGAAGGAGTGAAGGTGAGCAGAAAGTCTTGATTTTGGCAGTTTAACCATAAGAGGGTTGCATGCAGATCTTGTGCGACCTGTAGGAATATTTGGGGGACAGAGCACAGATAGAGCTGGGGGAGCAAGGCCGGAGAGGAGCCGGTGGAAGACAGAAAGACCACCAACCTGCCTGCGGTGAGTGAGTGCAAGGCCCTCACAATCGGCTTCATCGCAGGAGATTCCAATGATTCTGAACGCTTTGGTTTCAACAGCGTGAAGACGAGCTAGGTGTGAGGCAGGAGCACCAGACCAGAGGGGGGAGCAGTACTCCATTGAGCTGCGGATGAAAGCCTTGTATGTGGTGAGGAGCTCAGGTGTGCCAAGGAAGGACTTCGCACGATGGAGGATGCCCAGTCGGCGACTGGCTTTGGGGGCTAGCTTGGAAATGTGGTTTTCCCAGGAAAGATCATGGCAGATAGTGAGACCCAAGAGATTGAGTTGTTGTTTTTGTTTAGTGTGTGGCCTGTGGCTGCTGCACGGCTGCATCATTTTCTGAAAACGCGACTGTGTGGTTGATGCAGTGTCCCTCTCTGTTACCAGGAGGCTGGTACTCAATTTGCCGACCTCAGAAGGATGACAGGCTGAGTCAACCCACCTGGTGTTATTTAAACAGCACAACAGCACGGATAATACCTTTAATTGAAGAGTCTGAAGATCCACCAAAAGGTGGCCTGGCTCAAAAACCAAAAAGAGTAACCATTAATGTCGTTTATGTAAATGCAAACTCACAGCGTGGACGTGCTCAGAATAACGAACAGAGCAGGCCATCCATAAGAAATTACCTAAATTATTTCATAAACTAGGCCTACTACACACCTTAGGTCGACAAAATAAGTGACAGCTTCATGGGAACAGTGGGCAATGCATCAGCAGCATAGCCGAGCTCCCAGCAATGATGCAACCAACAGGCACGGGCTGCACACGTTACTTACAGTCACGAAGCCACAGCTTATATTATTTTGAAGGTAGAATGATTATCATGTGGTGTGATGTGCTGTTATTACCTGCCGAGCGCGCGCCCGAAGCCAATAGTGGGGTTCGGCAATCGGTTCACTTTGTCTGTCTGTTGATCTGTCTATCTACTGACGTCAATCTGTGATGGAGGAACTACTTAATTTCTATTGAATTTTTAATTTTCAACACTGTGGACCACGAATTGAAGCATGAATCACAACTCGAACCTGCGTTTTACTAGTACTTTGGCAAATTGGACGAAACTCGTCCTTACCATGAATGCTCAAAGAGGAAAGAGTAAGGTTTTTTTTTACTCTGTCTGCATGTCTGGAGTAAATAACTAGAACGGGATTCGGTAGAGCGCAAACCTCCACTAGGCTGAACAGTCTATGTTTTGTATCCCACTGATAGGCCAGATCTGGATTCAGACCTGAACCAAAATCTAATCGGGTTGTACTTGTCACCTAACCAACTCGTCCACCAAGTTTAGTCGTAACTCGTCCATAACTTTTTTTAAATATCATGTTATATGTATCGCTTTTCACCCGATCTCTCAATGGTGAAGAATGACTTGAAAATTAAATAATTCTTGAAGCAGAATCCTTATTCAGATCTTCACCAAAATTGAATATATTAGTCCTTTTCGCACATACAATATGTCCACCAAGTTTCGTCCAAATCCGTCCAGAACTTTTTGAGATATCCTGCTGTATATCGTTTTTGGCCCGATCTCCCAATGGTGAAGAAGCACTTTAAAAATTTTTTTTATCATATCCGAATCCATATTCAGATCTTCACCAAAATCGAATGTATTTGTTCTTGTCAGACACACAACCGGTCCACCAAGTTTCGTCCAAATCCGTCCAGAACTTTTTGAGATATCCTGCTGTATATCGTTTTTGGCCCTATCTCGCAATGGTGAAGAAGCACTTAAAAAATTATACTAGCCGGATCCGGATCTTCTCCAAAATTGAATATAGTAGTCCTTTTCACACACACAACCGGTCCACCAAGTTTCGCCCAAATCCGTCCATGAGATATCTGCTATATATTGGTTTTGGCCCTGTCTCCCAATGGTGAAGAAGCACTTCAAAAAAAAAAAATTCTCATATCGGAATCCATATTCAGATCTTCACCAAAATCGGATCTGTTTGTCCTTGTCAGACACCCGACCGGTCCACCAAGTTTCGCCCAAATCCGTCCATGAGATATCTGCTATATATTGGTTTTGGCCCTATCTCCCAATGGTGAAGAAGCACTTAAAAAAAAAAAATTCTCATATTGGAATCCATATTCAGATCTTCACCAAAATCGAATCTGTTTGTCCTTGTCAGACACCCGACCGGTCCACCAAGTTTCGTCCAAATCCGTCCATAACTTTTTCAGATATCTTGCTATGTATAGTTTTTGGCCCGATCTCCCAATGGTGAAGAATCACTTTAAAATTCTCGTAGCCGGATCCGAATCCGGATCTTCACCTAAATCTCATCGTTTCGTCTTTGTCACATACGCTACCTCTCCGTCAAATTTCGTACGAATCCGTCCATAACTTTTTGAGATATCTTGTTCACAAACGGACAGACCAACAAACAGACAGACAGGGTTGAAAACATAACCTCCATCCACCTTTGGTGGCAGAGGTAATAATTAGAACAATAATTCATATCTTTTGTTGTCCTAATTTGGAATCTTCTTTGAAGGTAGATCTTTAAAAAGTAAAAAAAATGAGAGGAGAGAGAGAGAAAGAGAGAGAGAGAGAGAGAGAGAGAGAGAGAGAGAGAGAGAGAGAGAGAGAGAGAGAGAGAGAAAGAAAAAAAAAGAAAAAAAAAAAGAAGAAAGCAAGCAAGCTAGCTGGGCGAGGTTGTTTGCCCCAGGCCCGTGCCAGCTCTCGATGCCCATGCTCGTACAAATCAAAGGGGGTGAGGGGAGGTTAAGAGGTCAGATTTTATATGTTTGACCTGATTTACTGCTTTGTATGTAGACAAAGCCTTTGCTTTATAAAATTTGTCTCATGTGTGCACCTCATAAGATTTTCGTGTACTTTTGTCTCGCCTGTATTGTCTTTTGTCCCTATGTTAACGGTGCAGTGAATCAAAGGTACTCAAGACTTCGATGCTGGAGACGTCATTCATTGTCTTGAAGCAGCTGGCCAAACACTTGTTTGAGATGAAATCAGCATTATCTCATTTATGACGCAATAATCACACGTGCTGCAGTCTCCCCGTCTCTCCCCAACCGAGACAATCCAAGGGAATTCCAAACACATTGAATGTTAAAAAGGATTTCTACAAGAATAAAAAACAACTCTCAAAATATCATTGATGTTAACCTTGAAACAAACTTTACATGTACAATGTCTGCATTTCATTTATATCGACGCACTTCTGCCATTAAAAATCGATAGATGATCAGTAAAAGACACAGAATGCATTTGCTAAAAGCTTTTATGTCAAAAACGCTTCTCAAATCAAAATAGGATCGTTTGTTGAAGAGTAGTAGTGTTACTACTACTACTCTTCAATAAACGAAGTAACCCTCAATACACTTCAATAAGTATTCTTCTTCAATAATACTGTCCTGTGGACGACTCTATTAAGACAGAGCGTCCACGAATGGAATCGAGCTTAACGAGGTGACGATCAATGGCAGATTTCCCATACACGCATGGGTGGAAGGGAGGAAGAAGAAGCGGGAGGCTTTTACCTGACACGATCTCGCCGGCAGCTCCGATCATGTAGGAAATGAACTCAAACGGGAAACGGCTGAAAACAATGTACAATGAAAATAAATGAGGCTTTATTGCCACGGATGCCAATAACGATGAACCGCGCCGGTAACTAAATATAATCCTAAATTGGGATCCCACGCACCTGATTTCAACAAGACAGACGAAAGGATGAAAGGAACTGTAAAATAAAATGCGTGTGGTTATTGTACGTATCGCAACCAGCTCGTGTGTCAGGGATCGTCTGGCTTGAGGCAGAGGAATGTCCTCCCGAATTCGGCACGAAGCTGCGATGCACCCAACGTTCGGGTCGCAAAGGAGAGAGTCGAGGTGAAGGAAGGCGTGAGGGCAAGAACAGCGATGTCCAGACACCAACGTCTACCTCAACGAGCAGGGACGAGAGAGACAAAATGTCGGTCTCTTCTTCTTTTTGTCAATCCCTCGTTACGTCACCTCCCTCTCTCTGCCAATCCCTGCCGGCCAACATCACAGGCTCAATTCTCCACCAATGGCCGCGTCACGTCTCTCTCATCCCATTCGTCGGTGGCCAATCAGTATGCCGCTTTCTTTGCTCTTGCTTCACCAATCCCAGCGAGCTGCTTCTTGCTTTTGACCTGACCAATCACCAGTCCTCTCCCACTCCGCCAATCGGCGGCCCTCGTCCGGTGATGTCTTCCTTCTACCAATTATTCGCAAGGTGGGCGTGGCCTCAGCCTGCCTTGTTTGGCAATTGTTTTGTATTTATTTATGCGAATGTGTACTTGTATATAACTGTCATTAATTTAAAAAGGCTTCGGCACTATCGAGCGATATTTTTGTTTTTTAACTCCAAAAAATGAACTTTTTTTTTTCAATTTTTTTTCTTTTACCTACAACACTCCCAGGCACTCACTGATGAACCTCTGAAAGTTTGATGAAGATCCGTTCCGCCATCTCTGAATAAAACGCGGACACAAAAACTGGACACACACACACAGACAACTCGGTTTATACGTATATATAGAAGAAGATAGCAGAAGTACCCGGCGTTGCCAGGCGGGGGAAGGGGGCGGAGGGTGGATAGGGGGGGATGGGGAGGGGGAAGGGGGGCAGGGGATGAGGGGGAATGGGGGGGAGATGGGAGGGGGAAGGGGAGGGAGGCAGGGGAGGAAGGGGGTTCATCACCTTTTCGTTAAATATATGCTGGTGAATGTGGCGTTCATCCCGTTTCTGCATTAAGTTTCAACGTTTCTGCGTTGGAATCTCCTGCGATGAATTCAACTATGAGGGCCTTTCACTCACTCACCGCAGGCAGGTTGGTGGGCTTTCTGTCTTCTACCGACTCTTCTCCGGCCTTGCTCCCCCAGCTCTCTCTGGGCTCTGTCCCCCAAATATTCCTACAGGTCGTACAAGATCTGCCAGCAACCCTCTTATGGTTAAACTGCCAAAATCAAGACTATCTGCTCAACTTCACTCCTTCATTCCTCTTTTTCCCCACCTCTGGAACAAATTCCCCCACTCTCTTCAATCCCACTCCTCCCTCCAGGTCTTTAAAACAGCTGTTCACCACCATCTCTTATCTTCCCCCATCCAAAACCTTGATCTTTTCTACCCCCGCTAATTTCACCCCAGATCACTTTTTTGAAATAACAACTTCCTTCCTGGAAGTCTAACGTCTTTGTGAAGTCTTTGTCTGACGTTGTAACCCCCTCCCCCCCCCCCCCCCCCCCCCAAAAAGAAAAGAAAAAAAAAGCAAACAAAAAAAACTTTTATTTCCCTTTCCCCTCGTGTGCTTTTGTTCCATCGTGCGCCTCTGTCCATGTGCGCTGTCCCACCCTGCCCCCATTATCTCCTTGCCTTCCACCTTTTGCCTTGTTCAAGTGACTCGTGGTGTCCCTCTCGGCTACCTCTCCCCGTTGGTATTTTTGTGAATATAAGATTGTTCTTCACGGTTCTGTTTAAATATGTTTCAACTTTCCCCTTCAGTGTTTTATTCAGTGGTTTATTACAACACGCTGTTTTTCTTCCTATTTAAAAGGCTCCTTTCAATTTCCTCTTCAACTCATTCCATTTCAAAAAAATATTCAATCTCTTATAATTCTTTCTCACTACATGCTCTAAATTCTCATTCATTCCACCCCTACTCCATCGTTCTTAAACGGATCGCTAACTTGAAAATCACAACAAACACAATTTGTTATAAATGTTCATCTTTCATTAATCATCCACTTTCTAAACTCCCCCCTTGCCCCTCCCCTCCAAATCTCCCCCCTTGCCCCTCCCCTCCAAATCTCCCCCCTTGCCCCTCCCCTACTAAACTCCCCCCTTGCTCCTCCCCTCCTAAACTCCCCCCTTGCCCCTCCCCTCCAAATCTCCCCCCTTGCCCCTCCCCTCCAAATCTCCCCCCTGCCCCTCCCCACCTAAACTCCTCCCTTGCCCCTCCCCTCCTAAACTCCCCCCTTGCCCTTCCCCTCCTAAACTCCCCCCTTGCTCCTCCCATTCAAAACTCCCCCCCAACCCCTCCCCTTCAAATCTACCCCCCAACCATCCCTCCCAAATTCTCCCTCCTCCCACCTCCTTCTCAAAGCTGCCTCCTCCCCACTTCATCTCCCTTCTATCTCATACCTCCACCTCCCCCAACCTTCGACCTTCCTCTGCCCCCCCTCAAACAACCCCTCACTGTGCCTCATCCCATCACCATCAAACCTTTCGTCCTCCTCATCCTTCCCTTTCTTGTAACTCTTCTGTAATCTCTGCCACACTATCAACTGCTCTTCCTACCTCCCCCTCTCATCCTTCATCTGACCCTGCCCCTCCCTTCCCTTGTCCTGCACCTGATGCTCCCCCTCTCTCCTCATTAACGGTATGGACCTCAAACATCCAGGGCCTTCGCTCAAACCTGATTGATCTCTCCATTCAGGTTGCTTCTGACAATCCAGACTTGATCTGCTTAACAGAAACTTTCCTCCTTCAAGATGTCTCTGATTCCTTAATATATCTTCCTGGTTACACCCTCCTCCGGTATGATAGACCTGAGCCTCGTCCTGGTGGTGGGGTGGCTATATTTATCAAAAACTCTCTTCCTCACTCTCCTTGCACTGCCCTCTCTTCACCCCACACCCAGGAGTACCTCTGGCTACGGCTTCTCTCCACTCCCACCTTTTGTTCATATGTGTTCTGTACGTACCGTCCTCCAAACAGTGAATATGAATGAATGAATGAACACTCAAGATTGAACTCTCAAACCTGTCTCCTTCCTCCAAATCCTGGTGGCGTCTGGTCAAATCCGTTTCTGGTGTTTGTTCCCCCTCCACCCCCTCCCTTACCTCCAAACAGTGATGACGCCATTTACATTTCGCTGTCGGACAACATGGACCAACTTCTATCAACTCATCAAAATACTCTCTCTTCCTCATATGTGGCGACTTGAACTGTCATCATGCCAGCTGGCTGGGTGTGGGTTCATCTCTCACCAGCCATGGCACCTCAGCAAAGGACTTCTGCGACTCATTGGGACTGACACAATCTGTCAATTTCCCGACCCATATCTCAGTCAATGGAGTATCTTCTCTTCTGGACTTGGTTATGACTAACTTCCCTGCAAATGTCTGCTGCTCTTCTTCTGCTCCAATCGGTTCTTCTGATCATGTGCTTGTTAAAGTGGACATCTCTCTGGCCATTCTCAGAGAGCCTCCTCAGCACCGACGAGTCTGGCATTTCACTCAGGCTGACTGGCATGGTCTGCAAGCAGCCATCAATCTTCTGGACTGGTCTCCCATCTCTACTGCCTCTGACATAAATTCTTCCTGGGAATTCTTCCAAAGCAAACTGCTCTCTCTCATGCACAGATTTATCCCATCTCGTCTTCAGTTGTCTTACCCTTCCTCCCGTCCATGGTACATTGAATCTTGTGGTGAGGCAATTGCCCTGAAACAACTTGCCTTTGCCTCTTGGAAGGCAAATCCAACTGAAGGCAATCTCAGTTCCTTCCACCAAGCTCGGAACAAGTGTGTGTCTACCCTCAGGAGTGCCAGGAAGCACTATCTCTCCACACTCAAGATTGAACTCTCAAACCTGTCTCCTTCCTCCAAATCCTGGTGGCGTCTGGTCAAATCCGTTTCTAGTGTTTGTTCCCCCTCCATCCCCTCCCTTACCTCAAATGTCGACACAGTTGACACCGCACGTGACAAAGCCGAATGCCTCAACTCTGTGTTTGCCTCAAAATCTTGTGTCCCAAACCCATCTCTCTCTGTTCCCACCTTACCCAGTCGAACCCAACTGCTCCTGAGCTCTGTGTCCTTTTCTCCTGAGAAGGTGGAGAAGTTTTTGTCAAACCTCGACTCGGATTCTGCAACTGGACCAGACGGCATCAGCCCACGGGTCCTAAAATCCTGCTCTGCCGCTCTATCTCACCCTCTCTCTGTTCTTTTCACCCTCTCTTTTGCTCAAGGTCATCTGCCAGCATCTTGGAAATCAGCAAACATTACCGCTTTACACAAAAAAGGTGCAAAAACAGATCCTTGCAACTACAGACCAATCAGCCTGCTTCCAATTATCAGCAAAGTCATGGAATCCATCATTGCTTCGGATATAAAATCCTTCCTCTTCTCCAATGGCTTGATCTCTGATCATCAATTTGGATTCAGACCAGGCCATTCTACTCTGGACATGTTGCTTCTGCTGTCTCAACAATGGATGGAGGTCATCAATGCCAAACAGGAAATCAGAGCTGTCTCACTTGACATATCACGTGCCTTTGATATGGTCTGGCACCCAGCTCTGCTCACCAAACTGTCCTCCTATGGTATCCATGGAAATCTCCACTCATGGCTTGCGGACTTCCTCTCTGGTCGTAGGCAACGTGTGGCCCTGAATGGATTTCTCTCATCTCCCCTTCCTGTTCTGGCTGGAGTTCCCCAAGGTAGTGTTCTGGGCCCTGTGCTATTTCTGGTCTTCATCAATGATCTCTCCGACTCTCTGGAAAATCCTCTCTATCTCTTTGCTGATGACTCCACCATCTGCCACTCCATTCCTCATCCCTCAGATCGGCAGTCTGCAGCCCCCTCACTCTCTGCAGACCTGGACAAAATCACAGACTGGTCAAACAAGTGGAACATGTCTTTCAATCCTGACAAATCTCACACTCTTACAATGTCTCTCCGAAAGGACCGACTGGAAAACCCTCCCATCTACTTTCTCAACAATCCTCTCCAAGAAGTTCTGTCGCTCAAGCTTTTGGGTCTCACAATCTGTCATGATCTTTCTTGGGAAAACCACATTTCCAAGCTGGCCTCCAAAGCCAGTCGCCGACTGGGCATCCTCCGTCGTGCGAAGTCCTTCCTTGGCACACCTGAGCTACTCACCACATACAATGCTTTCATCCGCAGCTCGATGGAATACTGTTCCCCCCTCTGGGCTGGTGCTCCTGCCTCACACCTAGCTCGGCTTCACGCTGTTGAAACCCAAGCTTTCAGAATCATTGGAATCTCCTGCGATGAAGTTAACTCTGAGGGCCTTTCACTCACTCACCGCAGGCAGGTTGGTGGTCTTTCTGTCTTCTACCGACTCCTCTCCGGCCTTGGTCCCCCAGCTCTCTCTGTGCTCTGTCCCCCCAATATTCCTTCAGGTCACACAAGATCTGCCTGCAACCCTCTTATGGTTAAACTGCCAAAATCTAGGCTCTCTGCTCACCTTCACTCTTTCATTCCCCTTTTCTCCCACCTCTGGAACAAACTCCCCCACTCCCTTCAATCCCACTCCCCCCTCTAGGTCTTTAAAACAGCTGTTCACCACCATCTCTTATCTTCTCCCATCCAAAACCTTGATCTTTTCTACCCCCGCTAATTCATCCCAGATAGACTTTTTTTTTTTTTTGGAAATTCCATCTTCTCTCCTGGAAGTCCTTGCAGTGTTCCTATGTTTTATACCTCTCCCACCTTCCCCCAAGCCGTCCCCCTCCCACATTTTCCCGATGTCCCTGCTCTCAAATGTTGTGTTTGTATCCTTCACCCTCTCTCCCCATCTTGTCTACTGCTCCCCTTATTTTTGTGTTTTATGTGTCGGTTTGACTTTTTGTGTGATTAATGTTAGCTCTTTCACGAGCCTCGATCTTGTATACAAAAAAAGAAAAGTCCTTGCAGTGTCCTTGTGTTTTATACTTCTCCCACCCCTCACCCCCCCACCCCCATCCCACGCCTCCTCCCCCCCCCCCCATCCCACGCCTCCTCCCCCCCCCCATCCCACGCCTCCTCCCCCCCCCCCCATCCCACGCCTCCTCCCCCCCCCCATCCCACGCCTCCTCCCCCCAAGCCCTCCCGATGTCCCTGCTCTCAAATGTTGTGTTTGTGTGCTTCCCCTTCTATCCCCATCATGTCTACCTCTACCCTTATTATGTTTTGTGTGTCTGTTTGATTTTTTTTTGTGTCATAAATGTTCGCTCTTTCACGAGCCTCGATCCTGTATACAAAAAAAAAAGGAAAAAAAAGTGTGATGCCGAACAGGATTAAGAGGAAGAAGAAGAAGCCGTACTTCCAACTTTGTACACTTCCGGAATTGATTGATTTATTTGTATTCAAATGTCTGGTGATTGTTTTGTATTTATTTATGCGAATGTGTACTTGTATATAACTCATTAATTTTAAAAGGCCTTTTTTTTAACTCCAAAAAAACGAACTTTTTTTTTTCAATTTTTTTTCTTTTGCCGAAAACATTCCCAGGCACTCACTGATATGAACCTCTGAAGGTTTGATGAAGATCCGTTCAGCCATCTCTGAATAAAACGCGGATACACACACACACAGACAACTCGTATTTGTATATATCAGTGTCCTTGTGTTTATATATATATATATATATATATATATATATAGTGCGTATCAAAAAAAAGGTAATCCGAATTCAAGGGGTTAATATGCAAAGGTTATTTAGTTTGACAATTTACATGTGGTTTACCAATTATGAGGAGATCCTCAGCTTTCCATTGATGCCTTTCATGCATCATTGGTGTCACACATGACCGAGTACATGTTCATTGAAAATGACAAGTTCAAATCGCATTTTTACAAGTGTGGCTAATCGGTGCAAGACAGTTTTAAATGGACGCATTACTTGTCGACTGCCAAGTTGATTATGTAAAATTGTTAAGCTGGTCTGGTAATCGTCGGTTGCGTCATCCTTTGTTTAAGATGGGTATTTAAGATGGGCCTACAGTGTATGGGTTCAGAGACAGTCTGAGTCATTCAAAAGATGGTTCAACTTACGACTGAACAGCGGACCTTCGTGGTTACAACCTTTCACCAAACTGGAAGTTTGCAGCGAACTCATGAGGCGTTCAGGGAAAGTTTCCCAGAACGGGAGCCTCCAGCAGCCAAAACCATCTGGGCGAATGTTAGAAAATACCAAGAGCATGGCACTAGCCTCAACCGCAACAAGGGGAATTCTGGTAGGAGGCGCACTGGGCGATCGGAAATGAACATTGCAGCAGTAAGGCAGAAAGTTTTGGAGCATCCTCGGGATACCAGCGCAAGACGAAATGGGACGGGATTGCCTTCGGCAACATTCAACCGAATCACAAGACTGGACCTCCACCAACATCCAGATGGGATTCACATCCGGCATCAACCTACACCAGGGGATTTTGCCAGGAGGCTGGTGCTTGCCAGATGGTTGATAGCACGTTGTGAAGCAGATGTCAATTTCCTGCGGTATCTCGTTATCGGCGACGAAGCTGCTTTCGCTAAGGGCGGCAAGGTCAATACCCATAATGTTCTTGAATATGCACCGACAGGACAACCCCCGGAATTTAATTTTGACACCAACATGAATCGACAAAAGTGGACTGTTTGGTTGGGACTTTGTGGAAGTGGTCAGGTGATCGGACCATTTTTCTTTCAAAGGAATGTCAATGGTAACAGGTATCTGCATTTGATCAATGATTAAGTTTTACCGCAGCTGGAGAAAAACTTTGAGCGACAGGTTTGTGGTGTCTTCAGATATCTCTGGTGGGCCCAAGACGGCGCCCCAACACATCGTCTTATCGCTGTCCGAGATCGACTGAGGGAACTCTTTGGAGACCGAGTCATCGCCCTCAACCATGCAGTGGAATGGCTGCCAAGATCACCTGACCTCACACCATGTGATTATTTACTTAGGGGACATTTAAAGAACAAGGTGTTCGTAACTCCTCCCCATGATCTTGACGAATTGCAGGGCCGTTTTCGACATGAAGGGGATGCTTTGCGCAATGACCCGGCTATGGTGAGACGAGCAGTTCAGGGCATGCTCCGCCGCTGTGAGCTTTGTGTTGAAAGGGGAGGTGGACATGTTGAAGGTGTGGGTGCATAAAGGCCAATTATTCCTGAGAAAAGTTCACATCTGACGTTCATTTTGCACCAATTATCCTGACTTGCATCGATTAGCCAAACTTGTTAAAATGCGATTTGAACTTGTCATTTTCAATGAACATGTACTCGGTCATCTGTGCAAGCAATGATGCATGGAAGGTATCAATGGAAAGCTGAGGATCTCCTCTTAATTAGTAAACCACATGTAAATTGTCAAAAGAAATAACCTTTGCATATTAACCCCTTGAATTCGGATTACCTTTTTTTTGATACGCACTGTATATATATATATAATATACGTATATATAATATATATATATATATATATATATATATATATATATATATATATATATATATATATATATAATATATGTATGCAGTCGTGGCCAAAAATATATTGGCACCCTTGCACTTTTTTCAAATAACTCGCAATTTTCTCGAAAAATAAGTTGAAATTGACAAAAGTATTTGGTCTCCGCAATTCTTTATTTCACTGTTAATATTACAGAACCTTTGTTTTTGATTCAGAACTTAATATATCCTTTAAAATAAAAAAAGAAAAAGAAATGGCATTGACAACATTATTGACACCCTCGACTTAATATTTGGTCGCACAACCTTTGGACAAAATAACTGCAGTCAAGCACTTCCTCTCGCCATGAATGAGCTTCCTACACTTCTCTACTGGCAGTTTGGTCCACTCTTGTTGTGCAAACTGCTCCAGTTCTCCCAGATTTGAAGGGTGCCTTCTCCCACCTGCTGCTTTTAGATCTCCCCACAGGTGTTCAACGGGATTTAGATCTGGACTCATTGCTGGACACTTTAGAACAGTCCAGCGTTTTGTATTGAACCATTCCTGGGTGCTTTTTTAAGTGTTTGGGGCCATTGACCTGCTGCAAGACCCATGACCTTCGACAGAGACCCAGCTTTCTGACATTGGGTTGAACATTGTGCTCCAAAATGCCTTGATAATCTCCTGATTTCATGATGCCATGCACACATTCAAGGCACCAAGTGCCAGAGGATCAAGGAAGCACAGCAACCCCAAAACATCACTGAACCTCCTCCATGTTTGACTGTAGGGAAGGTGTTCTTTTCTTTGAAGGCTTCATTTTGTTTTCTGTAAGCATAGAGATGATGTGCTTTCCCAAAAAGCTCTAATTTGGTCTCATCTGTCCAAAGGACATTCTCCCAGAAGGATTTTGGCTTGTTCAGGTGTGTTTTGGCAAACTCCAGTCGGGCTTTCTTGGCTTTCTTATCTATCTATATATTGTTACTGATCGCGGTTTAGATGTTATGATGGGCCGAGCGGATGGTCCAACCGCGACCGAACAGTTACTCCCCGATTAGAACCCAAACGTTGACCAGATCGCACCACAGATATTCAATCGGGAAACCTCGAAAACGACCGAAAGAGAATGAAAAAGAAGAAGAAGACAGAGTACGGAGGAAGAACAGATTTATTATACACACACAAGCAAAAAGAAAGAGCGACCAAAATTATTTACAGCAATGGATGGAAGAAGCAGTCACACAGTGCATTGTTAGCTTAAACTATTCATTTTACTTAACCCCAAGACAATGAGTAGGACAGACGACGTTCACACTTACACGGGGGATATTGCAGGCAGGTAGGGCTTGAGGTGGATTGCTGGAGAGGGGGGCAGGGTCGGAGGCAGCAGCTCTCAATTCCTCGCGGTTTTTGGCGGGAAAACCCTTCGTCGCGTATCCGCTGCCGATGCTTTAGACGTCACGCGCTGGCTCGGGCACACCTGCTCCTCTCCTTCTGGTGGAGCCGTCTCCCTTCTTTCAGCGCGTCTCTCCTTAGCTGGTTTCCCCTCCGAGTACCTCTCCTCTTTGGCTTAGAGCGTTTCGCATCTCACCGCTCCTCTTGGTGTCGCCTCTTCGCTCATCTCCCAGGTCATCTGATCTCTCATCTCATCTCTCATCTGATGAAGCAGTCCCTTCCAGTCCCTTTTATTACCCCGGGCGGAATCAAGCCGCCGGCTGCGAGGGCACGCCTACCGGGTCGCTAACCGCGGTGCTGGTTGGCCAAGTGGGGTTGGCTCACTCCTCCCCTCTATGACGAGGTGGAGACACGCCTTTCTTCTCCGAGATGAGCACATGGGCAATGGCGGCTTGCGGGATTGAACGCCACTCGCACCCCTTTTTAAAGGAACTTTGGAGAGCGGAGATGTTTGGGGAAATTGAAAGGGCCTACGCTTATTTTGTTTGATACAATGCAAAGTCAATCTAGTGGGAAACACATATTTAGCCTACATAGAATAAGGAAATACACTATTTAAAAAGATATATCATGGCCTACGTGTAAGTTTCATGGAATTAACTAGGAGGACGGCTGCGACCATTATTTACATTACGAGGGTGTCACACATAACAAAACCATACTTTTCACATTCGTTACACTTCCTCCAAAATTGTTACACTTCTCAAAAACCGTTACACTTCTCAAATTCGTTACACTTCTCAACACCGTTACACTGCACCCTCCTTTCTTCAGGTCGGGTCTCGGGCCTACAAAACTTTAACTTAGTGTGACACGTAGGTGTAATTCCCTCTACTTTTAACCTGACCCTGAGTGTGACAATCTTAAAACACAAATAAGTATGTCCCCCTATTGCATTGTACCCTGTCTAACAGACTCAAGCCCACAGCTAACCGAATTACGGAATTATTCTCAAACTATACATTTACGGTGGGGAGCATTATTTACAATGACGTTATTTCTTATTTACAACGCAACCCAGGACCTGTGTTTTTTTTCTTTTTTTTCTTTTTAGGGAACAAGAAAAAAAGAAATTCCTGTTGGGAGGGAGGAGACAGCATGCATTGCATCGATGCACCAGTACCAATACCACCAAAGCACCCAAAAGCACCAAAAGCACCACAAGCACCACAAAGCACCAAAAGCACCACTCGGTGCGCAGTCACCATGGTTCATAATAAACACAACAAAACAACTGGTGGTGGTCTTCTCTTTCTCTGCTGGGCCGATGTTCTTCCTGACGTCTTCTGGCTTCATGCGGCCTACTTGGAAATATAAAAAGCACAAACCGTGTCCATTTTTATTTAGGGCAACAGGGGCCAACTAAGGGTGGTCCACCTGTTTGGCATAGGTGCCACCTTACCGAGGTCCGCAAGCAAGATTCCCTGGCCACTATGGCCGGTCTCCAACAGAGGTGCCCTGCCCCAGAACCTGGGGTCCATCAAGTGGTACTTGGCCGCAGAACAGCGGTCCATAAAGTGGTACATCAACGCAATGCATGCTGGTTCTGGGAATCTCGTGCGCACAATGGCCTCCTCACGCACGCTCCCCTCGGCCCCCAATGGCGCACAGGTCATGTGGGAGACAAAAGAGACAATTGAGCGAGGGGTAAGGTCACAAGGGTACACATCAATAAGGCAATGCAAGGCGAAATGCGTACGGAGGGCGAAGTGAGAAAGCTCGTCCCTACCGTACGTCACCCCCCTGTCACCTACACTCTCCTTGCCCTTACCCCATATTTACAAGATCTACCCATTTACAAATTCGTCACTACTGTCACGTCTTCCCCATATTTCTCCTATACCAAATTCATCTCCACAATCCCTCGACTTCAAAATTTGCCATCACCAAATTCATCATCAATCCTCATAAGGAGGAAGAGATGGAATTACGCACAATGTCACACCCACGTCATGATGCGTCTCACAATCCAAAACATTTGCATCATAAATAATTAAACATGGCATGGTGCGGAGTACCTGTCACCTCAGGTGAGTGGATGCAGATGGTGCGAGGAGATCCTTCATCCTAACTATCCTCTAAATGATTTTAACACACTTTACACTACCCGGGGTCTTTCCCTGCCAATCCATTGGCCAACTTACACTATGGGTTCTAACAACCAATTCCCATTGACCAAACTGTGGTGCTTCTCAATTTGGGGTCTCACTCCCCCGATTCATCTCCCGGTGCCCTCGCACAATTTCTGGGCTGCGACGTGTAGCTCTCCCAGCAGGTCTACCCACCTGCACACCTCCACCACTGTAGTTGCCACCCGAGCTTACCTAGCTCCTCACCCTAACCTATCTAACTGGGGCAGGCCCCTCCTGGCTCTGTCACCCCTCTCGGTGCCCTCTGGCACTGGGCTACCCGGGTCCGTCCTCCGGATCCTCGGGCCCCATCCACAACAACTACTACCGGCTCCCAGAGCCCACCTGCGGCCTCACCTGGCCGACATCCTCACAGTGGTGGAGCGCCCAACCAACTACACACACTAACAGGCTACACGCCCAGCCATTTCCACAACACTACTGCACCCATTCAAAGACCATTCTTTCACCCGCACCACAGATGCCAATATCCAACCACAATTTACCTGTACCCTCTACCTAACACTTACACTACCCGCCCCGGGTATCCGTGATGGGGGTCCACTCTTCCCCCATTCACACCTTCGCACCATCCACTCCACTCCACAATTTCCACCATACTCACTCCACGACCATCCATTCCAATACTCCATTTATTCCACACTACCATTCTCCATACCTGCTGTTGCACACCTGTGCCCTCACACCTGGTGCCACCTGCACCCTCCTTTCTTCCTGGACCATTTGGTCATCACAATACACATCATCATCACTCACTCATACACTGCTCCATACACCTGTTCAGTTGCACACCTGTGCAATCACACCTGTTCAATCCTCACACACACGGCATCATCTCACCTAACTACTCCCCTCTGAAACTTGCGCTTCCCAGTCGTCCCTTTAAACTATTGCGCTCCCACGTCATTATCATCCACACTAAACTACCTGCGTCCCCACTACAGGTATCAGTCACTAACTAAACCTTAACGTTACCTAATGTCATCTTCGCTAGATCCCTAACATTATCCAAGCCCTCCCTGGCTCGGTTGTCATAGCCACCCCATAAACTATAGCGCATTTGCCCCACTGTCTGTGAGGGATGGTGGATTTGCCATCCCTCCACATCGGGGAGGTCCTACTATCAATTTGGCTCACCAAATTTCAGCCAATCAAAAATTTTGCCAATCATCTGCCAATCACCGTACCAATCATCAAATTTCGCCTTTTTCTAATTTTTGAGTCCAAAACACTATCCTCATCACCCGTCTACTTATTACATCCTCTCGGTGCGCCAATTCACGTCTACAGCCCGGCTTCGTACAGCCGAGCAATGAACGCGGGTCGTTTTGTGCCAGCGGCTGGATACGTCCCGCATTCGGGGCAGGGACGGGGGCTTACCCGGGCCGAGATCCCACGCACCACCTCGGCGTGGAGCCATCCAATGTCCCGATCTCGACCTGCCGGCACGTCTCAATAGAAAGTGGTCACCATGACGACCCTTCCTATCGGGCTGCCCGCTCCGCCTAGTGGAGCCCGGACGCGGCCGTTCCACGCGAGGCCCAGCGTGGATCGCGCACGGCGGTCCTTTCGAACCCGCCGTGGCTCGGATCCCCGCTGGTTCTCGCGGCACGCGAAGCTGCCCGACGCGCACGGAGGGCCCGATTCGGCTATAAGTCGTTCTAACCTCTAACCCGGTTACCGTCGATGCTTCACCTGCATGCTTACATGCATACGCTACCCCTTTCTTGCTCATACCTCCAGCTGTTCCCCTGCTCCTCGTACCTTTCCTTACACACCTCGGTACACTCATTCTGCTCACCGACTTGGTCACACACCTGACCACCGAACACCTTGGCACACATTCGTCGCTCCCACACCTCACCAACACACCTCTTCGCGCCCCTTTCTCGGTCACCTCCTTTGTGACAATCACAGGTGTGCTCTCACCCGCACACCCAACCACGTGCCTCACTACCAATTCCAGCGTGCATTCCCACTCACGCTCTACCATTCCAGGTGTGCATCCTTCCATTCCAGGTGTACATCCTCGCTCACCTGTCACAACCAACTCACGCTCCGTGCCACTCTCACTACTCTCACCACCACTCTTGACAACGCACTCACCCGTACTCTCGACAGCGCACTCTTTCCTCATGCACCTGTCCGTTACACACCTTTCTCGCACACACTCTCCCGTTACACCCTCTGTAACACTCACCACAGGCGTACACTTCCTCGTTACATCCTCTGTAACACTCACCACAGGCATGCACTCTCTCGTTACTTCCTCTGTAACACTCACCACAGGTGTACACTCTCTTGTTACATCCTCTGTAACACTCACCACAGGTGTACACTCTCTCGTTACTTCCTCCGTAACACTCACCACACCACGCTTCCATGTACCCCCTCGCACACGCGCTTCGACCAACTCACTCTTGACGGCACACTCACTCCTCGGCGTGCACTTTTTCCTCACACACCCCATGGTCGGACAGTCTCGCACACCTCTTTTTTTGCACACCAGACCTGTCGCACACTTCACCAACGGCCTCTCACGAACACCCGGATCTAAACCAATCCCCAAGCCGACTGAAGCTTTCCTCACATCATATACATTGCCACTCACCTCCGTACCTCGTCGTCGCACCTCTTTTGCCACCTGCAAACTCTTTATTTGGTTAGTGAGCAGCACATTATGAGTTGAGCACCGACCTTGTACCAATTCCATTACCTCCTCCTGGATTTCTCTCTTAGTTTCTGTCCGTCTCTTCTTAATTTCACTCACCTCTTCTTCCACTTCCTCTAATTTTTGTTTAACCTCTTTTATTTCTCGGTGCGTCTTCTCAAGTTTGTCCTCTAAGGCTACCGTGACCGTCTCTATGTGCATCCTCACCTGCCGGTCCTTTGTCTCCATTATCTCTGTCACCTCGTCCACCCTCATTGTCAGTTCCTCACGTACCATCTGACATTGCCTCTGTGTCGCTATTAATTCGTTTTTAATTTCTTTTTGTGTCGCCTTTAACCCTCCTAGTACCGCAGTGTTCTTTTGAACCTGCTCCACTAGTTCTTTTTGTCCCTCCGTCAGCTGTTCCACCTCCTCCGTCAGATCTTCTATTCCCCCTTGTAACTTTGCCGTATTATTTCTCACCTCTTTCTCCATACGCTTCTCACCTCGCTTTACCTCCTCGCGTAGCCCCGAGACCTCCTCACTCACACCTCGTCGTATCTCCTCCTTCATCTTTGTAGATGCCACCCTCATCTGTCCCAATTCATCCCTCTGAGCATCCAATTTGGTTTCTACCCCGATTTTTACCTCCTCTATCTGCTCTCCCATTCGTTTGATTTCCCTGGCAGATTGTTCCCCTATTTCCCGCAATTTGTCCTCCATCCTATTTTCTAACCCCATTAACCCATTTTTCACCCCCTCTAACTGATTCTCCTGGGCAGCCATTCTGTTTTCCACCCCCGTTAACCCATTCTTTACCTCTTTTATCCCGTTGTCTAACCCCTCAAAATTATTGTCTAACTTCTCACCGGTACCCCTCGCTTTGTCCCTCATTACCCCCATTTGGTTTCCCATTACCCCCATTTGGCCCTCCAATCGCTCACCCTGAGCATCCATCCGGTTCCCCATTACCCCCATTTGGTTTCCCATTACCCCCATTTGGCCCTCCAATCGCTCACCCTGAGCATCCATCCGGTTCCCCATTACCCCCATTTGCCCCATAATTCTGCTTTCCATTTGTTCCATACTGTCGTTTTTTTTCTGCATTTCCACCATGAATTGGGCCATGAAGGCTTGTATTTGGGCCGCGCTCATTGGTTCCGCGACCGTGGCCCCCTCAACCACGTGCGCGAGAGCGCCATTTTGTGCGTCTGAAACCTCCGCAACCACACTGCTATTTTTCTCCTCCTCCCTTTCCTCCACATACATTTCCCCGAGGTCCTGGGTCGATTCCACCCTGTCTATCTCTCCCACCGACATCCGATCGCCTTGATTGTCCATGGCGCGATCTCAAAATTCGGGTTTTTCTTTAAAAAAAAACAAATTTCGGCAGCTCGTAATTTTGACCAAATTTTTTTTTTCTATTCGTTTTAAAAATTTGGTTCGGGCCTCGAATCTCACTCCCAGACACCAATTGTTACAGATATAACACAATTGGTGTTCCAAAATTTGGGCCTAACAAATTTAGTCCCAGGTCCGAATCCAACTCCTGACAACCAATTGTTACGGGTCGCGGACAGATGTTATATTGACCGAGCGGTGGTGTATTACCGCGACCTAACAGGATCCCCAATTGGCCCGATTTCACCCGACGTTGACCAGATCGCACCACAGATATTCAATCGGGAAACCTCTAAAACGACCGAAAGAGAATGAAAAAGAAGAAGAAGACAGAGTACGGAGGAAGAACAGATTTATTATACACACACAAGCAAAAAGAAAGAGCGACCAAAATTATTTACAGCAATGGATGGAAGAAGCAGTCACACAGTGCATTGTTAGCTTAAACTATTCATTTTACTTAACCCCAAGACAACGAGTAGGACAGACGACGTTCACACTTACACGGGGGATATTGCAGGCAGGTAGGGCTTGAGGTGGATTGCTGGAGAGGGAGGCAGGGTCGGAGGCAGCAGCTCTCAATTCCTCGCGGTTTTTGGCGGGAAAACCCTTCGTCGCGTATCCGCTGCCGATGCTTTAGACGTCACGCGCTGGCTCGGGCACACCTGCTCCTCTCCTTCTGGTGGAGCCGTCTCCCTTCTTTCAGCGCGTCTCTCCTTAGCTGGTTTCCCCTCCGAGTACCTCTCCTCTTTGGCTTAGAGCGTTTCGCATCTCACCGCTCCTCTTGGTGTCGCCTCTTCGCTCATCTCCCAGGTCATCTGATCTCTCATCTCATCTCTCATCTGATGAAGCAGTCCCTTCCAGTCCCTTTTATTACCCCGGGCGGAATCAAGCCGCCGGCTGCGAGGGCACGCCTACCGGGTCGCTAACCGCGGTGCTGGTTGGCCAAGTGGGGTTGGCTCACTCCTCCCCTCTATGACGAGGTGGAGACACGCCTTTCTTCTCCGAGATGAGCACAAGGGCAATGGCGGCTTGCGGGATTGAACGCCACTCGCACCCCTTTTTAAAGGAACTTTGGAGAGCGGAGATGTTTGGGGAAATTGAAAGGGCCTACGCTTATTTTGTTTGATACAATGCAAAGTCAATCTAGTGGGAAACACATATTTAGCCTACATAGAATAAGGAAATACACTATTTAAAAAGATATATCATGGCCTACGTGTAAGTTTCATGGAATTAACTAGGAGGACGGCTGCGACCATTATTTACATTACGAGGGTGTTACACATAACAAAACCATACTTTTCACATTCGTTACACTTCCTCCAAAATTGTTACACTTCTCAAAAACCGTTACACTTCTCAAATTCGTTACACTTCTCAACACCGTTACAATATATATATATATATATATATATATATATATATATATATATCTCTCTCTCTCTCTCTCTCTCTCTCTCTCTCTCTCTCTCTCTCTCTCTCTCTCTCTCTCTCTCTCTCTCTCTCTCTCGTGGGGTCCTCCTGGGTCTCCGACCATAGAACCCCCTTTCATCGAGTTGGCGACGGGTGGTGCGAGTTTAAACTGTCGCACCTTGTGTCTGAAGGTCAGCCTGAACCTGTTTGGAACACACAGTCTGAAGGTCAGCTCTTAAAAATGGCTATAGAGTGATGTCCTCAGCATTTAAAAGTCATACCTTTTATTCTCGTACGTTTTCATAACTTGTTTTCATAACTTTCATTCTTGTACATTTTCATAAGTCATACTGGTTATTGAAAAGAGCAATCAAAATTCACCTTTCCATACACCACATGTGTACTGTTGTTCAGGCAAATCGTGCAGTAACTCCTCCTTATGTAAATGGATGTGATCATGTGACCCCTTCATAAGGCATCTATTTATTACACGTACACATGGAAGGAAGGAAATTGGAAATGCCAATATTGATTAAAGGAAGGGAGATATCTCTTTATAGTGTACATTTAAAGAAGAGAATGTAGAGTGGTAGAGGAAGAAAAGGAGGTGAGCGGAGTTTGGGAGAGAAGGGAAGGCAGATTGGGAGATATATGAGTATGGGGATAGAATAGAAGGGAAGGAGCAGAGAAAGGAGAGAGGGTAAGGAAAATTCTGCCATGTTGGCATATAAAATAAATAAACTCCAAAAGTGAAGGACAACAGGGTAAAATGGAAGAGACAGAAGGGGTGGGAATATTGGACGAGACATTATGGGAATTAGGGAAGAGACTTGTATGACCATATATCACTGAGAGGGTCGGGCTTTGGGAGTTCCCCATGTGGACGCCCCTCAAAATAATTTACAAGAAGATGACGTCATTGGCATCCAGATTGGGAAAAATAGAGTTAAACAAGTCATGTGTGTGTGTGTGTATGTATGTATGTGTGTATGTGTGTGTATGTGTGTGTGTGTATGTGTATGTGTATGTGTGTGTGTATATGTGTGTGTGTGTTTGTGTGTGTATATGTGTGTGTGTGTGTGTGTGTGTGTGTGTGTTTGTATGTGTGTGTGTGTGTGTGTGTGTGTGTGTGTGTGTGTGTGTGTGTGTGTGTGTGTGTGTGTGTGTATGTGTATGTAGCAGACTCGGTGGGGTTGTGGTTATAGCGTCTCCTCTGAGTCTGTGAGGTCGATGGTTCATAACCCCAGCCGAGCTGTGCTAGATATTAAAAAAAATAAAATGGTACGTGCTCCTCATCCTTCCTTCCTAAGTTGACGCTCAGTATTAAAAAAGGACAGATAACGGAAAAATAATGATGTAAAGACAATGTTAAACCATCTAGTGTAACCCTTGCCGATTAGAACAGCTTTGACAACAGAGTCGCAGCACACCAACAAACACTGTTAAGAGAGTATTGTTGTGAATTTTGGGGTAGAGTGCTATATAGATCAGGTAGATCTGTGTGGGTATCATGCTCCGACTATCGTGATATGGAACCCCACATGTAATAAGTTTGTTTAGGCGGTTTGTTCGTGTAAGTGTATCTTTATGATCATACAAGGATGATCCTTGTGCTAACTAGTGTAGGGATTATGTTAATTCCCCTGTTCGTGAGACCTGTGATTTATCCTTCGTCCCGTATGGCAAAGCACTAGACACGTAGAGTAGACAGGCCCATTAGCACACACGTACTCATTAAATTCCCCCCCCCCCACCCCCCCCCCACAATAAAACCCACCAGAAGCCAGTTCGGAGCACTGCTGATGGAACCGCAGCCAGCTACATCACCAACTTGTATAGAGCAACACACATAGCACAGGCAGGCCGGGAGCGACGCCCAGAAGGACTCGCTATTGGGCAGGAGTCGACCAACCAAAGGCTAGAGTAAGGAAGGACTTGTGATTGGCCAGGGGCAGGGCAAGAAGCTTCCCGCGGATTGGTGGAGGGAAGGCTGAGAGGGAAGCAGAGGACTGATTGGCAGGGCACGTCGATGACGTTGAAGGGTGGCCTGTGGGGATTGGTGGAGAGGACAGCTGACGTAACACCACGAGCGATAAAATAACTCGCTAGCCGGCATTTTGCCCTCTCGTTTTTGGATCCCTTGGTGCCTGGACCTCGTTCGCTCCTGCCCTCACGATTCCTCTGCTCTGACCTCTTGCCCTCACACCTTCCTTCACCCCCGACCCTCGCTCCCTTCTGATCCGAAGGTTGGGTGCATCACAGTTCCGTGCCAAATCCGTGAGGACATTGCACGGCGGAGCAAGCGGGCTTCACGCTCGTTCGCTTCGCGCAGTGAGGCCTGGCAGCGCACGAACAAGGGTGCGTCGAGGCTTGGTTCCCGCCAACGCACCGGACGACTTTCGCAGACCCTGGCAAGACCCTCACAAGCTGATCAGAGCGAAGTGCATGATCAATAACACGGTTATTTTCAGTTAAATTCTCCCTTGTGTGTTTTTATATGTCTGGTGTGGGAACGCTCCATTTTAGAACATTTATTTAACCGGCGCGTTTTATTTTGTATTATCGGCATCCATGACAATAAAGCCTTGTTTATTTTTGTACATAAAAGCCGTTTTCGTTTGAGTTACTTTGCAGGGTTGAAGACTGCTCGGAGCTGCCGCGTGGGACCGACAGGTAAAAGCTTATGGCTTCTTCTTCTTCTCTATTCCTCCCGTGCTTGTATCGTGAAATCCACTATTGAATAACGCCTCGAATAGCTATCCGTGATTCCCCGGTATTCACTGAGGGGGATCACACGATAGTATGGTACAGGTGTTTTGGCACACAGTATATATGTGTACCTACATACTGTATATGTGTATGTATATGTATATGTGTATGTATATGTACATGTATATGTATATGTGCATGTGTGTATGTGTGTGTATGTGTGTGTGTATGTGTATGTGTATGTGTATGTGCATAGGGTATATGTGTATGTGTGTACGGGTATCCCAACACCTTAGCCCCCCTCTGCCCAGCCCAACGTAGGAGAGGTAGGGAGAAACTACGAATAGGGGAAAAAAGCTTCATTATTCGACATCTCATGTGCACAGTTTCAAAGCTTTGCTTCAATATTTGGTGTGCCCACCGCCTGCCGAACGAACTGCCTCCAAACGCGCGGGTTAGGATTCCAAGAGAGACACAAACAAGTCACGATCGAACTCCATTTCTTCGAGGACGTTAGTCAAAGCAGTGAGAAGCTCTTCCCTGGTGTTCTGGAGGCGTTGTTCAACTCTATCCTTGAGTATCGCCCCCAAATGTTCACAGGTGTTGAGGTCAGGCGATGCTCCCGGCCACTCATCGTTTCCGAAAAAATCGACCTTGTTCGCCTTCAGAAGATTCTGGGTCGCCAGTGCGCTCATGCACGGGGCTCGGTCGTGCAGAAACGTGGTCTCCTTGATGCTGAGGACATTTTCTGGGTTCCGTAAGAACGGAATAACATGGCGGGTCAGCACAACGTCTCGGAGGTTTTTGCCGTCCCATGATTGTCCTTGCTCTTTGATGACCCACATCAGCCTTTTCGCTGTGAACATCAAGAAGACGCCAACGCACCGTGCTGTCTTCGATTTCTCTCGAATCTTGAGTTCTTGTGGAATGTCATCATTGTGAAGAGCCCAAATTCTGTCGTTCTGGAAGTTGGGACGTTGAGCCTCATAAATGAAAAATTCATCAGAAGGGGCCAGGAAAAGAAAATCATCAGAGGTCCACTCGCTCAAAAACTCACAAAACCACATTCGATCCTCGACGTTCTTCTCCGTCAGCCTCGGTGCTGGAATTTGATGAAAAGCCTTTGCGCCAATGGACTGAAGGAACCTGTGGATACTTGATAAGCTCTTCTTCTTCCCTCGAACCCGTTCAATCTCCTTTTGGAGCCCTCGAATGCTTTTCTTCTCCTTGGCAAGCGACTCAATGATGATATCCCTGCTTTCCTGAGACAAACATTTTGCTATCTGTTCGGGCCGGCTGTCCATCTCGCAATCGAAGGGATCACTGTTCCAATTGCGTTTGACGAAGTCCTCAGACCTGTTCAGGTACTTGGCAACCCAGGATCGGGATATGGTTCCCGGCGTCTGATCCCTGGCGACTCGGAACGCGATAGCCATGATGCGGCATATCCACCTTTTCTTCTCGGAATCACCCGACCACGACATCACTTCACAAAATCTGCAACAGAACAAGAAAGGCTCATTAGATCATTATGAAATTTGGTATTTGAGATGTCAAATGAATGATCCTGCCCGCTATATGCCCGCCATTGTACAGTGGCGACCCAGTAGAGCTGGGCAGGGGGGGGGGGGCAAGGTGTTGGGACACCCTGTATGTGTGTATGTGTGTGTATGTCTGTGTGTATATGTATATGTTAACAGTGGCGGATCCAGGGGTGCGCACCCCCCTCTTCGATCCAGGAGGAGGGTGCAGGGGGTACGCAGCACTCCCCCCCCTCTGCAACGCAACGGCATGGATTTGCTGGAGGCATATTCTATGATTGACGACAAGAAGGACACGCTCATTCAACTACGGTCAAATGCTGAAACTGAATTCTCTCTTTGGTTCAATCACGCTAAGGCCATGATAGAATCTGTAGGAGGTGATGTCACAATGCCGAGAGTTGTAAAACGACAAATCCAGCGTCCAAACACTGCCGCCAATACTCCCTTGCTCTTCTACCTCAGAAACATGTCCATTCCATCTCTCGACCACCTCAGCTGGATGCCGATTCTGAGCTGAAAATCTGGAAGGTAGTGATCTGTTTCTGCTGATGCCATCTGCAATAATCGCCGATACCTGTGACATTCCAGCCCTACATCAGAAGCTATTGCATTGGAAAAACGACATGGAACATCCCGCAGGACTGATAAATGAGCTTAGAGACTGGCAGATGTTTTTGAGAAGGAAGCCCAACAACACGCTTCCAAGCACATTCATGGATTGTTTCTGCGCAGTAGATGGAGACGAATTTCCATCCATCAAAGTCCTACTCCATATTGGATGCACCCTCCCTGTAGGCTCCTGTGAGGCCGAACGCTCATTTTCTTGCCTGCGTCGTCTGAAGACCTACCTAAGAAATTCCATGAGAGAAAGTCGGATGGCATCTCTGGCCCTCATGAACATACACCATGACTTCACCATATCCGCACATGATGTGTGTGACATTTTCATTCAGAAACACAAGCGCCGTCTATTCCAAAATAGTGTGGCGGGCACAAGGGACAATAATTCCGCGCACCAGTGGGTGGCGCGAGCGTCCAGGTGGGGAACTGAAATGCATGCCCCGCCTTTCGGCCGAGCGGCCACGCCCCGGGGCAAGGCGTGGCCTCGGGACATATATACGGGCTCTAAGCTCGAGCCCGCCCAGTGCTGAAGTGCGAGCTCCGAATAAAGACTCTTGTTGTATCAACGCGTTGTGGCCTACCTCTCTGGCAATCGAGTTGTGTGTGCACAGCACCACACTGGTGACCCCGATTGGTTCAGCCGTTGCTGACCCCCGAACGCGCCATGGCTACCAACGCCGTCGCAATCAAACTCCGGGAGTTTTGGGAAGCGCAAGCTGACGTTTGGTTCGTGCAGGCCGAAGCTCAATTTCAGCTCCGGGGCATCATGGCGGACGGGACCCGGTACTACCACGTGGTCGCCGCCCTCGGGCCCGGCACTGCCGCCCGAGTCGTGTCCATCCTTCGGCGCCCGCCGGCGACAACAAGTACGAGGCGCTCAAACGTCTCCTCCTCGCCATGTTCGGGCTCACGGAGATCGAATGGGCCGACCGCCTCCTGGACCTTCCCGCCCTCGGCGACACACGACCATCCGTCTGGATGGATTTCATGCTGTCTCTGCTTGGAGACCAGCGCCCGGATTTCTTGTTCCACGCACTTTTCCTCCGCCAGCTACCGATACAGGTGCGCCTCACGCTGGCCGGTTCCAACATCACGGAACCCCGCGCCCTGGCCGGAGAGGCCGACAAGTTTTTCGCGGCTTGCGACACGCGGTCGGTTTACGGTGCTGCCGTAGTGGATCCCGGTGCAGAGGCTACAGCGCCCCCGGCTTCCCTCGGGGCCGCTGCTGCGCCCCACCCACTACCGCCGCCACCACCACCGCGGCCACCACCGCCGCAAACCTGGTGCTACTACCATGCCAGGTTCGGCCGCAAGGCTAAAACGTGCCGCCCGCCGTGTACTTTTGACGGGTCGGGAAACGGCCGGGCCGGCGCTCACTGGCGGCCCTGAGCGTCGGCCATTCCGGCAGCCTCCTGTGCATCATGGACACCTTGTCCGGGTGCCGTTTTCTTTGCGACACGGGAGCGCAGGTAAGCGTCCTCCCTGCCTCCACGTCCGACAAGCAAGCCGCGGGCTGGGGCCCCGCTTTGCTTGCCGCCAACGGTACACCCATCCGCACATTCGGGAAGCGTTGCCTCTCACTGCGGTTCGGATGGCAGCGCTTTCAATGGTCGTTCGTTACCGCCAGCGTGCCAATGGCCCTGCTCGGCGCGGACTTCCTATGTGCGCATGGGCTGTTGGACGATATTAAGCGCAGACGTCTTGTCCAGGCCGAAACCTTCAGCTCGCTCGCTTGTTCACTGAGTGGCTCGTTGAGCAGCTCGCTGAGCGGCTCACCGAGCGGCTTGCCAAGCGGCTTGCTGAAAGGTTCCGTCCCGGCGAGGTTATTCTGCACGCTTCCGGCAACGGACGAGTTTACCTGCCTCCTTGCCAGTTTCCCGGCCCTCACGCGGCCCACCTTCTCAGCGGTGGCCGTCAAACACGGGGTGGAGCACCATATCCCCATGGTCGGGCCGCCGGTCTACGCCCGGGCACGCTGACTCGACCCCACGAAGCTCGCCGTGGCGAAAGCGGAGTTCGCCACACTGGAACGGCTGGGGATCGTACGGCACTCCAACAGCGCTTGGGCTTCTCCTCTGCACATTGTGCCAAAGCCCGGCAGAAGATGGCGGCCGTGCGGTGACTACCGCCGGCTCAATGATGCCACCACCCCCGACCGTTACCCGGTCCCGCATATCCAGGACTTTTCCGCCCAGTTGGCAAACACAACCGTGTTCTCCAAGGTGGACCTCATCCGGGGCTACCACCAGGTCCCCGTCCAACCGGACGATGTCCCAAAGACGGCCGTCATCACCCCTTTCGGCCTCTTTGAGTTCCTGCGAATGCCTTTTAGGTTGAAGAATGCGGCCCAGGCGTTCCAACGGCTCATGGACAGCGTCTTGCGCGACTTACCTTTCATCTATGTCTACCTGGATGACATCCTCGTCGCGAGCGCGTCCCGGGAGGAGCACCTGCTCCACCTCCGCACACTTTTCGAACGCCTGGGCCAGCATGGCCTGATCATCAACCCCGCAAAGTGCCGTTTCGGCGTCGCAGCCATCGACTTATTGGGGCACCGCATCACCAGGCACGGGGCCGTCCCTTTACCGGCCAAGGTGGAGGCGGTCAGGGATTTCCCGTGCCCCCGCACGATCAAGGGACTCCAGGAGTTCCTGGGCATGGTAACTTTTTACCACCGCTTCGTGCCTCACGTCACCCAGTTCCTCCGCCCCCTGCACGAGGCCCTCCGGGGCAAGCCGGGCAAAGGTGACATCGCCTGGTCGGAGCCGATGGCCGCGGCGTTTGCGGGCGCAAAGCTGGCCCTGGCCAACGCCACCATGCTGGCGCACCCGGCGCCCGATGCACCGATCGCCCTCACCACCGACGCGTCAGACTACGCGGTGGGTGCGGTGCACGAGCAGTGGGTGCATGGTGCTTGGCAGCCACTTGCGTTTTTTAGCCGGCAGCTTCGCCCGCACGAACGCCGCTACAGCACCTTCGACCGTGAGCTGCTCGGGCTCCACCTGGCGGTCCGACACTTCCGCCATCTGCTCGAAGGCCGCCCGTTCACGGCTTTCGTCGACCACAAGCCCCTTGTGTTCGCGATGGCCAAGGCCGCAGAGCCATGGTCGGCACGGCAGCAGCGACACCTCTCTGCCGTGTCCGAGTACACAACGGACATCCGTCACGTCGCGGGTAAAGACAACCCGGTGGCGGATTGTCTTTCCCGGTCCGTCGCGCACGCGGTCCACCTCGGGATCGACTATGCCCGGATGGCGGAGGACCAGACCGCCGACCCCGGCGTCCAGGCCTTGCGGACCGCCGTCACAGGCCTCCGCGTCACCGAGGTGCCGTTCGACGTCACGGGCGCGGCCCTCCTGTGTGACATCTCCCTCGGCCGGCCTCGCCCCATCGTGCCCGCTGGCTGGCAGCGCCCGGTTTTTGACGCCATCCACGGCCTGTCCCACCCGGGGCACGAAGGCCTCCCAGAAGCTCGTCGCGGCGAAGTTCGTCTGGCATGGCCTCAGGAAGGATGTCCGCGACTGGGCCAGGACGTGCCTCGCATGCCAGCGCGCAAAGGTCCACCACCACACCCAGGCCCCGTTGGCCCCGTTTACGGTGCCCGAGCGTCGGTTCGACCACGTCCACGTCGACTTGGTGGGACCTCTGCCCCCCTCGCGGGGGTTCACCCACCTCCTCACCATGGTGGACCGCACCACACGGTGGCCGGAGGCCGTGCCATTGGCGGCGACGTCTGCGGCTGATGTGGCGCAAGCCTTCATCGCCACTTGGGTTGCCCGATTCGGTGCCCCCTCGGACATCTCGTCCGACCGCGGCCCCCAGTTCACCTCGGAGCTCTGGGGCATGGTGGCGCAAGCTCTGGGGCGCGTCACCTCGGAGCTCTGGGGCGCGTCAAACTGCACCGCAACACAGCCTATCACCCCCAGGCCAATGGCCTGTGCGAGCGCTTTCATCGCTCGATGAAGACCGCGCTCCGGGCCAGCCTCCGCAATGGCAGCTGGGCCGACAGGCTCCCCTGGGTCCTGCTGGGCCTCAGGACGGCGCCCAAGGACGACCTGCGCGCGTCCTCGGCGGAGCTGGTTTTCGAGCAACCACTGCGGGTACCGGGCGAATTTATCCCCGACTCCATGGCTCCTTGGTCCGCGGCGCAACAGCGCTCCACCCTGCAGGAGACCCCCCGGAGGTTCGCCCCGGTGCCGACGCCACACCACGGTTGCCCGTCCTCCCACGTCACCCCGGAGCTTCGCACGGCGGAGTACGTCTTCGTCCGGCACGACGCCCACCGGGCACTGCTACGGCCTCCATATGACGGGCCCTTCCATGTGCTGGAGACCGGGGACAAATATTTCACCGTCGACATCGGCGGTGCCCCGGATCGTATCTCCGTGGACCGCCTCAAGCCGGCCCACCTCGATCTGGACCACCCCCCGCAAGCAGCTCTGCCTCCGCGTCGAGGCCACCCCCCAGCGGTCAGACCCCGGCACCCCCCAGCCCCGCCGTCCCGCTACCCCCCCAGCCCTGCACGCATCGCCAGGGGGCGTTTCGGCCGGGTCATCCAGCTTCCCCGCAAGCTCACCCTTCAGGTGCGCGGGAATTCTGGGGGGGGGGGGGGCGCGTGTGGCGGGCACAAGGGACAATAATTCCGCACACCAGTGGGTGGCGCGAGCGTCCAGGCGGGGAACTGAAATGCATGACCCGCCTTTCGGCCGAGCGGCCACGCCCGAGCGACCACGCTGAGCGGCCACGCAATGCGTGGCCTCGGGACATATATGCGGGCTCTAAGCTCGAGCCCGCCCAGTGCTGAAGTGCGAGCTCTGAATAAAGACTCTTGTTGTATCAACGCGTTGTGGCCTACCTCTCTGGCAATCGAGTCGTGTGTGCACAGCACCACAATAGCATAATTTACGATTAATAAAATAATTCACATTCCGCTGTCCTATTTGACCTCTTTTGTGGGGAGAACTCCCTGCCTTGAGCTTCACAACCTCGGCGCATGGCGGTGTCGGGCTTTGACCAACACACAGTCTGTCATCGCCATCATTTCACACTATGGGAGTGCACAGGTCTTTTATTCTCTTGGAAAGTGTGACGTAACGCACGCGTCATAATTCTGCTTCCGGGTCCAAACACAAAACCACTGGAGCCAAACACCAGCTGGACTCAGTGAGAAAAGTGCTCGGTCATGCCGCAGTGTTGCGTTCCTGAGTGTGTAAATAGATCAGAAACCAACCAAGAACTGTCTTTCTACCGATTTCCTGCTAATGAAAAACAAAGGCTGAAGTGGCTGAAGCTGATAAGGTAAATTAGTTTGTATAATATGGCATAAGCAACCACAGTGTCAGTGTACTGCTGTGTTGTGTACAGACTGCAATACCCAGCAGATACCCAACCACTTGCTCCCCCTCCACCCCATACATATATTCCCTTCAATATCCCTCACGACCCTCCTACACCTCTACCCCCTAAATAATAGGTCATATCAAACCCTCCTCTTCACACACATACAGATGCTTCCCTCTATTCCCACTCCCACACTTATTACCCTCCATCTACACATCCACAATTAATCCCTCTCAGATATTTCATAGTATCCCTCCCCCTACCCACAAATCACCCCTTCCCCCCCCCCCCCTCCTCACAAACACACAAATATTTCCCTGTACATATTCCCCCACCACACACCCCTCCATACACACCCTCTTCTTACTCACAAAACAATCATTCAGTATTTACTACTGGACTAACATAAACTTTGTTTTTTTCAGACGCAAAGATTTCATCCCCACTTGCAACTCTCGAGTGTGCAGCTGGCACTTCTCCAATGGAAAGGATGAGGGACCATCACGGTTTTCATGGAACTCGGACAAGACCTTCAACTTTCCTAATCCTGAACCGAAAACTCATGTGCGACGTCGGAAACGCAACAGCTGTTGGAGAACTCTGTGGATGAGAATGAAGACGATGCAGTCCAAGGTCTCTTGGTTCTAGCAGATGCTGCTGCGAGCACAGTGAACAGTACAAGTTCTGTAACTGCTGGTGAGACTATTTTACAAATAGAAAAGGACATGCTGATCAAGGAAAATGAAACCCTGAAAAAAGAACTTGAGAGACAGAAACAAACATTTTCCTTCAAACAAATAGAAAATGATGCTGATAAAGTTCAGTACTATACAGGTTTGCCAGATGTCGCCACTGTGAGATTCCTGGAACAGTTACTGGGGAGATTTGAACTGACCTACCACAGCACCTGGACAGTACAGATGTTGGCACTTGTTGACCAATTGCTGTTGACCCTAATGAAGCTGAGACTCAACTTGGGCAATTTAGATCTGGCAACCAGATTTAACTGTGGTACTGCCACTGTGACCAACATCTTCACTACAGTTGTGGGCACGCTCTATGACACTCTGTATGTTGGGATGATGGAGAACAACATCCCTTCCATAGCCAAAAATCAGAAGTGTCTTCCATCTTGTTGTCTTCCGTTTCCGAACTGTAGAATTATCTTCGATTGTACCGAAATAGCAGCGTCGAACACAGAAAAACTGGACACCCAGTGTCATCTGTACAGTCAGTACAAGGGCAGAACAACACTCAAGTCACTGATTGGTGTTGCTCCGAATGGCGTGATGACTTTCGCCAGTGACCTCTATGGTGGGAGTGCTTCAGACAAAGCAATAACTTCAGACTGTGGAATCCTCAAGCAACTGCATCCAGGTGATATGATTCTCGCCGACAAAGGGTTCACCATCCGAGACATTCTTCCACAAGGAGAACATTCCAGCATTTCTCGTTGTTGTTCACCAATTCACCCAAGAAGAGGTCGTTAATAACAGACAAATTTCTGTTGTTAGAATTCATGTTGAAAGGTCAATTCAAAGACTCAAACTGTTCACAATTTTAGATCGGAAACCATACCAGTTTAAGAAAAATGTCAACAAGATCCTGAAAGTTTGTGTATGTTTGACAAATCTGCAGACTCCAATTCTACGCAAAATTCAAGATAAAATTTGATTGTTACATAACGATATTTATTGTTGTTTAATACTTTTGCAAAACATAGAAATATCTTCAATATCATATTCATGTCGTGAACAATAGTGAAATTAAGAGAGAAAAAAAATAGTTTATGAATTTTGTGGGGCGATCACATGTTCTTGAGAAAGTAAATTGGTGTTTCCAACAATCCCTTACAGATCAGCCAGACATATTGTTTTATGCAACATCTTTACGTCAAAATATATGGTCGTTCATGCTTTGAAAGCTCAAACACATATTCTATGGTGTGTATGTACAGTTTAATCAAACAAAGTAAAATTTGATCCAAAATTTTGTAGATTTTGTTTGGTTCAAAAATTTAAAACAAAATTGCTGCTTTTGGAAATTACTCGAAAATTTTTAGTGGTAAAAAATGGCTGTTGCCAGCCATATTGTGAATGTCGTGTAGCTCTGTCACAGTGTGTGTGAACATAACTTGTAATGAGTGGAACAGTTATCAAGCAAAATTAATTGGATTAGAGCCCACAGGCCTCGTCCTATGTGTGGGATCTGGGGCCCCCAGAAACCAAATATTTCTAAATCCTTTGTGATGCATTCTGATATATACAGTTGTTACGTGCTCCTCCCCGACCCCCTGGTCACGGTGTACCTCCGAGCCCCGAGAGGAGTCACGGCAGAAAAATGTGTTATTCTGTGTGTCAAAGATCAATGGAGAAGCCACCCCAATTGTTACTCACAAACAAATATTGTATTGAGATCACATAAGAATAACGGTACAACAACAATAGTATTCAAAAGTGCAATCAATATGTCCTATGATGGTACCATCAGTTTTGCAATATATAACTCACTGTGCTCCAAGTGAGTGTAACAAGAACCTTACCCAATGTCTCTTATTCCCGGCTCCAAGACGAAGTTGATTCGCTCCAGCGATCGCTAGAACGATGTCCAAACGACCAGAATCCCGTGCGGATGGCCAGGGCAGTCACACAGCCGAAGCTGTACAAAGGCGCCCTCAAGGCGACTGGGAAATCCAAAGGCGCCCTACAGGCAACCGAGAGATCACACCCTCGGGTATGGACGAATTAGCCTTCAAAATTCCGCGTCACACACACGCCCCAGATCGACGTCTGAATGCAGGGAGAATTGTCGAAAAGAAACGAAACCGCTAGCAAAGCACAAATCCTGCACGAGTCAAAATGGCCGACGACCCGGTCTCGTGGCGCATGGCACGGCGATGATTCTCTCCTGAATCGATCGCAAAACCTGACATGCAGGTTGACCGGTCACAGCGATGACAACTCCGTCGTAGGAATTCCTCTCCCGGAAACCCGAAAGTTCGCGAGTGACTCTGGCTCGCCAACGTTCGCTTCAGAACCCGGAGGAACTCGGCTTTCTTGTCCGACTCATTCGCTCCGCCATTTTTTCTCCTCTTCCTCGTCGTCTTCCGGTTCCCGATCCGGTTTCATTTTTAAAACATTCCTTTTACCTTTTGACAATAATAATTGCTATTTCCCTCAAACAACAATAATAATAATACATGGAAAGAGAAATGTCTCAAGTGGATGAAAGCCACCACAACGGAAGTGACGAATCCGTAACACAGTATAGCAGAACACATTATTTCAGCTTCAAATTACTAGTATGTGTTTTTTTTTACTGTTATTTATAAAGTTGTTCATACTGTTGTTAATTCAAAACACAAAATGGACTGGAGCACTGGTCCACCTTTTGTATTCAGTCAGGTGGATCTGAGCAAAAACAAGTGGATATTGTACAGTGATCCAATGCTTTTCACACACACTGCTGGCAGCTGTCACAGCAACATTCTATAGTGGTGGATGGACCTCGACTAAACCATACTATTCCAGGCGTTATAATTCCAGGCGTACAGGGAAAATTGATATTACCTCAGCTGGTTCAGCAGATAAAATCCACTGCATGCCAGTAAAGCGGCCATGCTTAGTCAGCTGTTCAGCGGCCCATTCCTTGTCCTCAGCAGCCACAGGTCTTTTAATACCACCTGTAAAAACATAATACCTACATGTAAAGGTAATTAAAACAATAATAATTGCAGTATAATATGGTGAGGTTTGTAAATCAATAAATCAAAAGTACCTATAGTAGTTGGTGCCATCTCTGACACCCTCTTTGCCACTATCTCTTTCTCCTTCACTGCCTTGGGTCTTGACCACTTACACTCCATGTCAGTTCTGGTTATGTTTTTCTCCACCCAGATCAGGGGGGCTGCCATGTGATGGCATTTCCCTTTGCCTATAGGGCATTGACGAGTGGCTGGAAACCATTTGATTTTCCACCTGCAACTGTACAAAAGTTACATATAGATAATTGCCATTTATAGAGATCAATTACAGTAAAGTATATATTTCCACATAACTGGTGCATAAATAGATATGTTTTGTTAAGAAGCAGTTAACACCCTCGTCAATTAGTCACAGGACAAGGTTTATCAAAGAGAAAAAGAACACAATGTTAATCCATTTGGCTTCTCATCCAAATTGTCCCTCCCGAAGTTCCTGATATGAATTGATGACATCCGAGGTGTAATTGCAACAGGCTGGTAACTATTTTTTTTAGATACGGCTTAGATAGTGCTCTCACACAGTGGATGATATTGTGCTAATTGAATCATTGCTACGTTCTGCTCCCAGCTACAATCAACAGGTGTCAGCACTATTCATGCAACCACCCAGGAGATGCTGCCACCTATAAATGAGTGATTGATACTCCACCAGCCAAATGTCAGAACCAGGCTTGCCCACGTGTAAACAAACTTACCTCCACCCTGTAAAATTTCTTCTTCATTGAAGCCTGCACAGTTCCCTGTATGGCTCCTCCTGTTTGGACATTCACTGCACTGACACGGTTGGATATTATACGAGTTTAATCCCTTTTTCACGCGTTCGGGGTCAAAAGAAAAGAAGTTGGTCAGAGTGAAAAGTGTCACAGGCTCCATTTTCGTGTTTGAACCCGGAAGCGGAATTATGACGTGGCGCGTCACGTCACGGCTTACCAAGAGGATAACTACGAGTGAGCCCGTTGGTCCAAATGGACCAAATTTTCATCGGCTTTCATGGCCTTGCAGCAAACTTGCCTGCTATAGTGCTTGAGTTGGAATAAATGCTTTGTAAAATATTATCATTGTTTTTGTTATTTATTTAGTAATGAGAATGGCGTGCCATGGAAGGACCTATTAAGCTGCTCTATACACCTTAACATGGCGTGCGTTTAGAAACATGGGAATTCTTCTGGATTCTTTGTAGTTAATTAGCCAAATTAACTCAGGAGATCATAACAATCATTTCGCGAGAACTACACAAATCAGAAATTCCATATCAGAAAGTTCCAGTGGAACTACACAAAAAACATGCCACACGCATGCACACACACAGACACACACACGCAAACACACACCCCCACACACACACGCACACACACACCTACAAAATTCATCAATTATTTATAGCAGAAGGAACAGCTGGGCAAGTCGTTTCAGCAGTTCCTCTATCTGACCATTAGTCATCGCGACTCTGCTGGACTGTTGGACCAGGGAAGAACACAAGGAACTGCAGAAACGTCCAAGAACGCACGAACGCACGTTTCTGAGGATAATTTTTTTTAAACTTCCTGGGGGAGGACCACCAGACCCGTCTTCACCTCCCCCAGAATGTTTATGTATATGTAAATACTCGTACCCGACTGCAAAGCCGCAATGAGCCGGCGAAGCCAAAGCCTCTTGCCACTATTTTACCCATCACTATGGCATCAGTAGGTTAGGTAGTTGGTAGTAGGTAGGTGTAGTAGGTACCCTACCGAGTTCAAAATGACACCATTTGCATTCTGGATGAGATTAAAATTTATAAAATTTCCTTCTTGATTAATTCGGTGAATTCCGTCTCAACTTCGGATATTTCCGGCCGTGAAAAACGATCCCCTACAGCCGCGAGATTTCTAGAAAATAATTCTTCGTCAATTTTAGAATACTAGGGCATTGCCCGTACTATATCTATATCTAAAATTATATCCCCCCCCCCCCCCCCCCTCTATTTACATGAAATGGTTTGGTCCAAAGCGAACGGCTTGCGAGTACGGTGACAATCCCCCCCCTCTATTTACATGCAATGGTTTGGTCCAAAGCGAACGGCTTCCGGAGTTTGGTAAAGAAATCGCCATCGCGTGCACAAACGCGCAGGAAAGCGAATGAATCGCAAATTCGGTTTTATTAGTTTTAAAACATAGTTTAACGCCAACATAGTTTGCAAACGTGAAATAAATGAATACGCTCTCAAATGTGCCATCCGAGGCAGAGTGTGTCCTCCACGTTCGGCACACGCGATCGTTCGCTGCTCTCTGATTGGTTGAATCGTTTTTTGGACATAGCTCGGTAAGTAATTGTCCGATTAATATGAAACCTTGAAAAGGCACATCCTCGGGTCCCCAGCAATATACCTGGCAAGTTTCAAGTATATCGGACCGGTAGTTGTCGAGAAACAGCGGTCACAGACAAACAAACAAACGTACAGACGTACAGAGATTACTGGAATTATAGATAGACTAGGGCATGCCCGTACTATATCTATATCTAAAATTATATCCCCCCCCTCTATTTACATGAAATGGTTTGGTCCAAAGCGAACGGCTTGCGAGTGGTGACAATCCCCCCCCCTCTATTTACATGCAATGGTTTGGTCCAAAGCGAACGGCTTCCGGAGTTTGGTAAAGAAATCGCCATCGCGTGCACAAACGCGCAGGAAAGCGAATGAAACGCAAATTCGTTTTTATTAGTTGTAAAACATAGTTTAACGCCAACATAGTTTGCAAACGTGAAATAAATGAATACGCTCTCAAATGTGCCATCCGAGGCAGAGTGTGCCCGCCACGTTCGGCACACGCGATCGTTCGCTGCTCTCTGATTGGTTGAATCGTTTTTTGGACATAGCTCGGTAAGTAATTGTCCGATTAATATGAAACCTTGAAAAGGCACATCCTCGGGTCCCCAGCAATATACCTGGCAAGTTAAAAGTATATCGGACCCGTGGTTGTCGAGAAACAGCGGTCACAGACAAACAAACAAACGTACAGACAGACAGACAGAGATTACTGGAATTATAGATAGATTTAACACCGTTTTCAGCCTCCATAATCTGGTTTTTCAACATAATACGTACGCGTTCATTGACAACACCGGCTTCGCCGGCTATTATATACAGTATATATATATATATATATATAATTACACACACGAGTATATGACTGGATGTGTATATTATAGGCTACTTGAGGGCGATGCGTTCCTTGTGACGTCTTTGTGCATTTAAATCCCGCGGGTGGGGCACGTGCAGATCGAGGGAACCTTCACGGCGTCGTTCGTCCTCGGGTGTTAGTTGAGGGAGGGATTTCAGCGCACGCGTCCGCTCCGTGCTTCTCGTACGTGACGTGCACGTCCCACGCTGTGAGCAGCACGACCGACCCGTGCGTCACTGGGCCGCGTTCGGTGAGAATCGAGGTCATCAGGTGAGCCCGAGACTCGCTCATCGAGCTGATGACACGAATGGTGATGCTTCGGACACCGAGAGGTTAAAACGTGTGAACGGACGTGCGTATGTGGCTTTTGCTTACTCGGACACGTCCACATGGTACGAGATGCCGTCCCTGAGTGTAAAACCTATCCCAATTCACCTTTAAGTCATCGACCGCGTTTTATAGGAGCCTCGACCTCACCTATTAGCGTGCGGAGACCGTTGCCACTGCGTGGGCAGGAGACGTCGCATTTGGCATCCCGTCAAGTGGAAGAGACAAACCAGAGGTCTGTAAGTTCCGCTCGTGTGGTCTCCTTCCTCACTTATTGATATTTACCTGTTGTCTCCCTGCAGGAAGAAACCAGAGAGCACCAGAGTAACCTGTGTCGTTCCAGAGATCCTGCAGTGGATTATTTGACCGAAACACCGCTCCTCACCCAAGAGGAACCCTTCAGGGAAGGTTTGAAGCGTTTTACGCCAAACGTAGTCCTTCCTCCAGCCTTGGACATCTTGGTGCAATGTTGCTCTGCATTCGCTGAGCGAACTCTCCCACTAAGATCTATTTGGTGCAGAGCGATGCCAAGCCACGGGACCTCCTTGACTCGATGTATGTATGGTACGTAGCCGCCATATCCTGCTTCGCAAGTCAGCAGGGGTCATTTTGAGGAGAACGCGTGATGCTCATGGAGGTGTTCGCCAAAAACAAAATGAGTCCAGCAGATGCTTTGGGAGCACCGCGCAATCTGAAGTGACAGGAAGCGAGCTTGCGGGCGATACACTTTGTTTGTGAAGGTCTTTAAAGGGCTAAATACTCGGTCCCTACTGCGTCGGTGAGGGATCGTCGTCTCACATGGCCTCGGTGTCCAAGAGCAAGGCGTTCCATTGGGAGATTCTCCCTGCGCTGCCCACACGCCGAGTGTACTGTACGCTCGTGGCTTGTGGAGACCTACTGTACGTCTTAGGAGGTTGTGATGCTGTGGGAAACCCTTTGGACTGTGTTGAAGCATGGCCGCTGGAAGGGGGTCGCACCTGGGAAAGGCTGCCCCCGATGCCGACTGCTCGAGCCGGCGTGGGCGCGGTGGCGATGGGGAAGCTGGTGTTTGCCCTGGGTGGCGTCGGGTTGTACCACCGTCCTGTTCCAGCAGTTGAAGCTTACGGTGCTGACCATAAATGCTGGAGCAGTCGCTCACAAATACCGGAGGCCATCATGGGCATGGCGATTGCTGTGAGAGGTAGGACCTTTTTCGATGATCTTCATGGGCATGTGGATGACGTGTTGCAGTAATATTTATAATATTGTCTTCATGGTAAACCTATCAAAGTCCGATCACTACATTACAACTTTGGTGGTCTTCAACAAACCGATGTCCAAAACCTTGAAGTTCCAAAGTCAAAGGGCATGCCATCAAAAAGCTTCACCAGCAACTGTCTTCAGCCTGGGTTTCGGTGAGACGATGATAACAGGAAGGACTATCCCATGGAATCAGTGTTTCATGTGGGTCCGCACCAACATATGGTATCTCAAGACAGGAGACGATTACTAATTATAGGGCTGTCACTCTCCCACCTGTGGCAGATTGTGGGCTGTCTGCTTTGTACAAGCGTATGTCTGGCCTTTATCCTCCTGCCCTCACCTACCTCCACCATTCCCAGGCATCACAGGTCACACGCGTTCCTCAGGGAACCTTCACCTGGTGATCTTGCCAAAGTCCAGACTGGTTTCCCACCTGCATTCATTTGTCCTCATTCTCCGAATTGTGGATCACTTCCTCCACGACCCTCAATTACATCCATTATGTATGTTACGTCTATGGGGGACTAAGGCCTGTCTGTTATGTTATGTTTTCACCTCTGTTTGTCTGCGAACAGTATATCTCGAAATGTTGTGGACAGATTCAGACAAAACCTGGTGGACAGGTTGGGTGTGTGACAAGAAAGAATGGATTCAATTTTGGTGAACATCCAAATTAGATCCGGAAAAGAGAATTTGTTAATTGGTCCTTTGCCATTGAGAGATAGGGCCAAAAACGGTATATAGGGGAATATCTCAAAGTTATGGATGGATTATCACAAAACTCGTTGAATGAGTTACGTAGTTGACAAGAACAAACCGATTCGATTTTGGTTCAGATCTGAATCCAGATCCGATATCGTTTGTGTTATTCCTCTTTTCCTCGTTGTGTATCTCCATCCCCCACATGCTTTGCTAGTTTGTGAATCTGCTACCCCTATCGGCTCCTGCATGAGCCTGGGCCCTTCCAGTATATATATAAAAAACAAAGATGTTAAAATATATATATATATATATATATATATATATATATATACAGACTTGGCATTTAATATGGAATATTCTTTTTGTGGGGGTGAACTTACTTTTCAAGATGACTTAGAACCAAAAGTTAATTGGAATTATGTTGAAATTATTCTAGATTTTGTTAATGTGACCTTTAAAAGAAACAAAAACCACATTTGACATTTCGAAGCAAATAAATTGATCCTTGAAAGTGATGTAAACTGATATCGAACTCAATTCACGGACAGTACTCTGTTTAACTTCTGTATGTTTTCCAGAAGTATCTCTTTATTTTGCACATTAGCCAATTTTTTTTTCCAACAAAAACAAAAGCTAAATTATGACTGGGATTGCGGACAGTAAAATTACAGTTCAGTACTTCGTGTAAGCCCCACGAGCATTCAGGAGAGCACGTACACATCGTGGCATGCTGTTCACGAGATTTGCCAAGGTTTGGACAGGAATCGCTTGCCATGCAGTGACAATAGCCTGCTGCAATTCACGCACAGAGGGAGGCTGCTGGTCCAAGTTGTCGTTTTGACGCGTTAATTCTGCCCACAAGTTCTCTATCGGATTCATATCCGGGGACATGGCAGGCCACTCCATATGCTCTACACCACGGTCAGCAAGAAAGTGTTGGATCATGCGAGCATGATGAGGCCGTGCATTGTCATCTTGGAAGACAAAGTTTCCTCGAAAGGCTGCACGAGCAAATGGAAGCAATGTTTCTTCCAGAATGACCCTGTACTTGAACTGGTTCAGGTTTCCATTCAGAACAACCAGGTCAGTTTTGCCCCCTGCATGAAAAGCAGCCCAAACGGTCACCCCACCACCTCCAGCTTGGACTCTTGGCACTATACAATCTTCGTTGTGGGCTTCATGCACTTGGCTGCGCACTCGGACGCGGCCATCTTGACGATAGACCAGAAATCTAGACTCGTCACTGAAGGTCACGTGATTCCAGTGTCCTGGCTGCCATTGACGGTGCTCTCTGGCCCACTGCAATCGGCGCTGGCTGTGTTGTCTAGTCAGGCGTGGCTTTCTCAGGGGATGCCTGGCACGATAGCCTGCTTGAACCAGTCGTTGGTTGACTAGCCTTCTGGATACAGGCACATTTGTCAGTTGCTGCCACTCAGCCCTAAGCCGATTAGCTGACTTGGTACGGCCATTGCAGACTAACCGGTGCTGCTGGCGATCATCTCTCCTTGTGGTTCTGCGTGGACGTCCTGGCCTCGGTATTGGAGTAGGGACACCCCTCTGAGCATTTCGTTTCAGGATCTTTGACACCTGACCTTGAGTGATGCCATACTGCCGAGCAATAGCACGCTGTTTCATGTCAGAATTTCGTAAAGCCACCACTCCATGACAAACAGCATTGTCAAGTTGACGGACCATCTCCAGAGGAAGCGGCAATAACTTTTGTAGACGTGCAGCAGTTGTTTTCCACGAATACAGAACGCAACAACCCTTATATACCCGATTGTGAAGGCAATCGTCAAATGTACCTGTCCTTACATTTTGTCATGCCACCTGTGATATAATCCTGTTATTGACTTCTTGCTGCGAAAGACAATCAGTGACATGGTTCTTTCAACAGACATCACCGAAGGGTGAAAGAAACTCACCAGATTGATATACTGAGTTCAGAAAGTAAACCTAAGTCAAGAAAAAAAAAATTCCATATTAAATGCCAAGTCTGTATATACAAAAAAAAAAAAAAAGATTCCATGACAATTTGGCACCAATATTGGTGTAGTGATTGAGTTGTAGAGCTATCCCTAAACTTACCTGTACTGGGCAGTCGGGTCTAACCGCCTCTTCTGATGAAGTACATGGGGGACACAATGGGAGTAATTGCTGGAGTACGTCGAAGATGGATGTCTTCATGGTGAGTTCCCTTTGGTGATTGAGAGAATCAATGTGGATTTATTGTGGATGTACGAGTGTGGTGAATCACAGCACTCGTCTCGAGTGTGAGACATCTTGAGATCTAACCATGTTGTGACAGGAGAATATTTTAAACTTTTTTTTTTTTTTTTTAAATAGTTTGTTGTGACTGTTACCTTGTTGGAAAATCTCCTCCAGTGAATAGTGACACCTCCATTGCCGCACCATGTGGTTTGCCCTACGCGTTGGGTATACGACTACCGGTAGGTGAATGTGCTTCCATTTGTGAGTTATGTTAGCCAAGCCAAGAACACAATTATTTATATATATATATTTCTTTATTTCCTTCGTGTGCAGAACATGACTGGTGGTAGCATCATGTTCTGGGAACAGAAGAAGAAGAAGGGGGAGAAGGTGGATGTTTGTGTGTGTGTGTGGGGTGCGTGGCTCTGGCTGATGCAGTGCCACTGTAGGTAAAAGGTTGAAGCTTCGCAAGAGTTTGTAATTTATTATAACTTCCACTAAGGAATACTAGCAGATGGGCCACTCGGTTTAATATCCACCGAGTAGACGACACATTGATGATTCGCCCTGCCTGCAAAACACCAGGATGGCAGTTTATAGCTCGGTCGGGATTCAAGCCCAGGGTAGAGAGCTCCGAGGCGAGTGTGCATGCCTCGAGCTTTGAGATGTATTCGATTTAATTTTCTTAATGTTTCTGTAGACCGAGAGGTTTTCAACACATTTTAAATATCCAAACTTAATCCATCAGACGGGATGTAAAGGTACAATGAACAATGTCAAAAGTTCCTTTTGTGGGGAATTTCTGTCATTCAACTACCCAATAGAAAAGAGGGCTGAAAATAGATTTGCTATAATTGGTTTATAATTAGTGGGGCCAATTGGCGGTTACAGTTCAGGAAGAATCCCAATGAGGTAAGATAATGAACCTCTTAGCTTGGCCTGCACAGGGAATTTGTAATTTGTCCATCATGGTGCCATGGTAGCAACTCCAAGCGCTCCTTGTGGGCCCAGTAATATTTCATGCATGCTCAAAAACAGATGTCACATTCACCTCTAAGCTATCTAGCCTGGGTTTGAATCCCGCCCAGCTATAAACTGCCATCCTGGTGTTTCACCTGCAGGGCGATTCATAAATGTGTGTGTCGTCCCTCGGGTGGGTGTTAAATGGATGGCCCATCTGCCGGCATTAGTTAGTGGACGCTAAAGTTCCCACGGTGTCCTTTGTGAAGAATAGGCGAGCTATCGCCAGCACCCTGAACAAATTATGATAACCAAAATGTTATGTTATAACATAACCCCCCCCCCCCCCCACCCCCCCTCCCCTTCCCACACCTCCTGCCCCCAAGCCCTCTCCCTCCCACACTTCTCCCTGCTCTCCAATGTTGTGGTTGTGTGCTTCCCCATCTTGTCTTCCGCTCCCTCTTTTTGTATATTTTGTTTGTCTGGTTGATTTGTTTGTGAAATAAATGTTAGCTCTTTCACGAGCCTCGATTCAGTATACAAAAAAAAAAAAAAAAAAAAAAGTAGAAATACAATGAATGCTGTTAGATGGTTCCACAAAAATAATGACAGTATTTGATTACCTCCGCCACCAAAAGTGGAAGGAGGTTATGTTTCCACCAACATCTGTTTGTCTGTAAGCAGGATATGTTAAAACGTTGTGGACGGATTTGGATGAAATTTAGTCGACATGTTGAGTGTGTGACATGGACGAATTGATTCAACTTTGGTGAAGATCCGGATCCGGATACAATAATTTTTAAGTGATCCTTCACCATTGAGAGATTGGGCCGAAAACGATATGTAGTATTGTAGCACGACATCTCACACAGTTGTTTACAGATTTGGATGAAATTTAGTGGACATGTTGAGTGTTTGACATGGACGAATTGATTCAACTTTGGTGAAGATCCGCATCAGGATACTAGAATTTTAAAAGTGATCCTTGAGACATGGGGCCGAAAAGGATATCTAGCACGACATCTCACAAAGTTGTTTACAGATTTGGATGAAATTTAGTGGACATGTTGGGTGTGTGACATGGATGAATTTATTCAACTTTGGTGAAGATCCGCATAAGGATACTAGAATTTTATAGTGATCCTTGAGAGATTGGGCCGAAAAGGATATCTAGCACGACATCTCACAAAGTTGTTTACAGATTTGGATGAAATTTAGTGGACATGTTGGGTGTGTGACATGGATGAATTTATTCAACTTTGGTGAAGATCCGCATCAGGATACTAGAATTTTAAAAGTGATCCTTGAGACATGGGGCCGAAAAGGATATCTAGCACGACATCTCACAAAGTTGTTTACAGATTTGGATGAAATTTAGTGGACATGTTGGGTGTGTGACATGGTTGAATTTATTCAACTTTGGTGAAGATCCCGATCCCGATACTAGAATTTTGAAAGTGATTCTTCACCATTGAGAGATTGGGCCGAAAACGATATATGGCATGATATCTCACAAAGTTGTGGACAAGTTATGACAAAACCTGGTGGATGAGTTGGCTAGGTGACAAGAACAAGCCGATTCGATTTTGGTTCAGGTCCGGATCCAGATCTGGCCTATCAGTGGGATACAAAACGTAAACTGTTCAACCTGGCGGAGGTATGCACCCTACCGAGTGCGCTTCTAGTTAACTATTTAATGACATTAGACTGTTTCCTTGTTGTATCATCGGTTGCACTATGATTCAAACAATAAGAATTTGTGTAATTACTGCTAGGATTTTGTTCTAAAACAAAACGATCTTCAGTTTCATCCACCAATGGCTATTTTCGTTTTGCTTTTGCCCTTTCGTTCTGGGGGACTATAAAGGATTGCTCAAACCATTGAGATTATTTGGAGACAGACACACCGTCACTCAGAGCAATCCTTGAAATTTCAGTAAATTTGATAATTCCTGAACATCTAGCGATTGCATTGTTCATCAAGATTCAATGATGAATTTGTCCTGCTGGTTGCTTCATTACTGATTTGATGAACATCCCTCCGAAGGATGGCATACTCGTTGAAGCAAATCCCCCGCATGCGTGGCCCAGGTTTACCAGTTTATAGTTTGTTCAGGAATCGAGTCCAAACAAGACGGCTCAAAGGTGAGTATGAAATTCCATCACATACTGGGCTGTGCTGTCAGTCCAGACTCCCACATGATATTTCACATCACCTTCCTCTGTGTGAGTGTCTCATCGCCTGCTTGTACGTCCTTAGCCTGACGGATCATGATTCTCGATTTATACAAACCTGCAGCCATTTCCAGCTTTCAGAACACCAGAGACTTCCCGAAGATTGGAAGCCACTATATTTGTCTGGTTACAGTAATTCATCACAGGCCTGAAGCTGATCATGTCTGCAGCCGCTGTAATTCTAGCATATGGGCTTAATACGCTCTTTTCAGGCCAACTACACTGGCTATGATCCATGTTTAACAGCGGCCATGTGGAATGCAGCACATGAGCGGAAATCTTTCCATAAAAGGGATCTTGGAAATATAACTAATATTAACAGTAATTTTGCTTCCACAATATCTGAAGGGGAAGCGATTAGGCCCATAATGCTGCCATAGCTACACCCCATTAACTGAAAACATTAGCTTAAGTATATTGTATCCATTAACCCCAATCTTACCATTAATTTAATCAGACTTGAAATCCATATTCCTTGATAACCAACATAACTACCTATTTCAGGGCTGAGCTATGAATTTATCCAGGCCACAAAGTCAATACATTGTCTGAATAGTTTCCGACACTTCCCACCAATTTCTTCACCTTCACCTTCATTTCAGGCTTTGCCCGACAGAACACCTACCTTCCAGAAAAAAATTGATGTGGCCTCCGACTATCAACCCGATGTGTCACAGGCAGGCTGATGCTTGGTGGAGTAATTCATTGCTTGCAGGTAGTTCAATTCAAAGAAACATTTATTTCCATAGTTGCCAAAGTAGAGTCAAACAAAAATATACAAAAGTAATACTTCGGAACTTTAAAAACTCAGAAGGATACAATCGAGATAATATATAGGGATTCAAATATGGAGGCACATTCAGAAGCCAAGGATTGTATTGATATGCCCATGGACTAACAATATAAATGAGAAACGATGAATCAGATTAAGATACCAAATGGTGAAAAATGAAGGAAAAATAGTCAAAAATACATTGAATAACAATAACAATAGTAAACAAATAAAAAAGAATTAAATAACAATAAGGCAAGACTTGCGAAAGTGAATAATAAATCAACATGGAGAAGGAAACTAACAATAATACAAGTCTTCAGTTGTCATACCCTTCCTCCCGTCCATGGTACACGGAATCTTGTGGTGAGGCTGTTGCCCAGAAACAACTTGCTTTCGTCTCCTGGAAAGCAAATCCAACGGAAGGAAATCTCATTTCCTTTCACAAAGCCCGAAACAAGTGTGTGTCCACCCTCAGGAGAGCCAGGAAACAATATCTCTCCGTTCTCAAGACCGAACTCTCTTATCTGTCTCCCTCTTCCAAATCCTGGTGGCGTCTGGTCAAATCTGTTTCTGGTGTTTGTTCCCCCTCCATCCCCTCCCTCACCTCAAACGGCTACACGGCTTACTCCGCACGTGAAAAAGCTGAATGCCTCAACTCTGTGTTTGCCTCTAAATCTTGTGTCCCAAACCCATCCCTCTCTGTACCCACCGTACCCAGTCGTACCCAGCTGCTCCTGGACTCTGTGTCCTTTCCTCCTGACAAGGTGGAAAAGTTTCTGTCAACCCTCGACTCTGATTCTGCAACTGGTCCTGATGGCATCAGCCCACGGGTCCTAAAATCATGTTCTTCCGCTCTTTCACTCCCTCTCTCTGTTCTCTTCACCCTCTCTTTTGCTCAAGGTCATCTGCCATCTGCTTGGAAATCAGCCAACATCACCGCTTTGCACAAAAAAGGTGCAAAAACAGATCCTAGCAACTACAGACCAATCAGCCTTCTCCCAATTATCAGCAAAGTCATGGAATCCATCATTGCTTCAGATATGAAATCTTTCCTCTTCTCCAATGGCTTGATCTCTGACCATCAATTTGCTTTCAGACCTGGTCACTCTACTCTGGACATGCTGCTTCTGCTTTCTCAATAATGGATGGAGGTCCTCAACGCCAAACAGGAAATTAGAGCTGTCTCCCTTGACATTTCACGTGCCTTCGATACGGTCTGGCACCCTGCTCTGCTCACCAAACTCTCCTCCTTTGGTATCCATGGAAATCTCCACGCATGGCTGGCGGACTTCCTCTCTAGTCGTCGCCAACGTGTGGCCCTGAATAGGTTTCTCTCATCTCCTCTTCTTGTTCAGGCTGGAGTTCCCCAAGGCTGTGTTCTGGGCCCTGTGCTTTTTCTGGTCTTCATCAATGATCTCTCTGACCCTCTTGAAAATCCTCTCTATCTCTTTGCTGATGACTCTACTCTGTCACTCCATTCCTCATCCCTCAGATCGGCAGTCTGCAGCCTCCTCACTCTCTGCAGACCTGGAGAAAATCACAGACTGGGCAAACAAGTGGAACATGTCTTTCAATCCTGACAAATCTCACACTCTTACGATGTCTCTCCGAAAAGACCGACTGGACAACCCTCCCATCCACTTTCTGAATAATCCTCTCCAAGAAGTTCTGTCACTCAAGCTTTTGGGTCTCACTATCTGCCATGATCTTTCCTGGGAAAACCACATTTCAAATCTGGCCTCCAAAGCCAATCGCCGACTGAGCATCCTCCGTCGTGCGAAGTCCTTCCTTGGCACACCTGAGCTCCTCACCACTTACAAGGCTTTCATCCTCAGCTCTATGGAATAGTGCTCTCCCCTCTGGTCTGGTGCTCCTGCCTCACACTCTGTGTGCTCTGTGCTCGTCTTCACACTGTTGAAACCAAAGCGTTCAGAATCATTGGAATCTCCCGCGATGAAGCTAACTCCAAGGGCCTTTCACTCACTCACCGCAGGCAGGTGGGTGGTCTTTCCGTCTTCTACCGACTCCTCTCTGGCCTTGCCCCCCCAGCTCTCTCTGGGCTCTGTCCCCCAAATATTCCTACAGGTCGCACAAGCTCTGTCTGCAACCCTCTTATGGTTAAACTGCCAAAATCAAGACTTTCTGCTCACCTTCACTCCTTCATTCCTCTTTTCTCCCGCCTCTGGAACAAACTCCCTCACTCTCTTCAATCCCACTCCACCCTCCAGGTCTTTAAAAAAGCTGTTCACCACCTTCACTTATCTTCCCCCATCCAAAACCTTGATCTTTTCTACCCCCGCTAATTTCACCCCAAATCCTACACTTTTTTGAAATACCAACTTCTGTCCTGGAAGTCCTTGGTCTCCTTGTGTTTTATACCTCTCCCCCCCCCCCCCCCCTTCCCACACCTCCTCCCCCCAAGCCCTCTCCCTCCCACACTTCTCCCTGCTCTCAAATGTTGTGTTTGTGTGCTTCCCCTTCTCTCCCCATCTTGTCTTCCACTCCCTCTTTTTATATATTTTGTTTGTCTGGTTGATTTGTTTGTGAAATAAATGTTAGCTCTTTCACGAGCCTCGATTCAGTATACAAAAAAAAAAAAAAAAAAAAAGATCAAATTTTTTTTAATAGGAAGACTTAAACCGACTCGCAGACAACTGCCGTCACTGCTCCATAAATACTATTCCAAAGACGTGGCCCAAAATAACGTAGAGTATTAATGGAGTAAGATGTACGAGTAAAAGGTAGGAATAAGTTATGTTGTGATGTCGTGAAATGAGAGTGGATATCATGGACCCCTGGCGCTCGCCTGGTAGAATAAACAGTATACTGCACTGACTAAAGGTATTTTAAACCAATTTCAATGGTTGCTAGAAGACAGGACAGCAGGTAGAATCACACTAACATATTCATAAGACCTTAAAACAAACATACAAAAAAAATACTTATTTTGATGGGCAACGTGTGCCTCCTCAGGCCCCAATTTTTCCAATGCCTTGAACAAACATTGCATCACGGATGATGAAGGTTGTGGTGAAGTTTCATAAAAACTGTGTGTGTAGGTTCTGAGAAAAAGAAGCAAATGCCTATTTTGGGAGGCAAGCCCCCCCATAGTCTACCTTAGAGCCCGATTTCTTAAATGCCAGGAACAAACTTTGGTACAACATGGGTGATTACGGTTGTGGTCAAGTTTCATCGGAATTGCGTGTGTAGTTTCTGAGAAGAAAGCAAATACCGATTTTGGGTTGTTAAAATATGATTATGGCTTAGCAATCGATAAAATATGATTAGTCCAGCTAAGTTTGTCATCCCAGATAACACCTAGAAATTTCGTCGAACGAACAAAAGTAATGGGTTCATTGTCAATATAGAAAGAGGAAATGGTGTCAGAGGTTTGGTGGATTTCCTAAAAAATAAAAACATACACTTGGTTTTATTGGGATTTATAGAGAGTTTGTTTGATTTAAACCAGGATGAAACCTTAATGAGCTCACAATTGAGAGTGTTGATCAAAGATTCATGAGAAGGATTGGAATAGATGATATTTGTATCAGCAAAAATAAAAAAAGATGATAAAGAACAAGTATGTAGGTCATTAACCCTTGGATGCAATGATTGGGCCTCGGAGGCCCACAAGGTTTTTTTTTGTTGCAAAAACTATGTTGTACAATTATTTTTTTTGGGGGGGAATAAGCCTCATATTCACCGACTTTAAATGTTGTTACACAAAATTCAGTGACATTAAAAAAAAAAATTCATTCAGGCTCGTGGGAAAAAGCTTCATTTTTTTTTTTTTTTTTTTTTTTTTTTTTTTTTGTATACAGAGTCGAGGCTTGTGAACGAGCTAACATTTATCAAACAAAGAAATCAAACAAACAAAGTGTATAAAAAGGGGAGCTGTCGACAAGATGGGGAGAGAAGGGGAGGAAGCACACAAACACAACATTTGAGAGCAGTACATTCTTCACTTCATTTATAACCCGAAAATCCGACACGAATGCAGGCCTGGGGCCTTTGCCGCCCCACATAAATGTTGTTGTACTACGATGTTATAATCATTATTTTATTGATATGAGCCTCGTTACATGCTCCTATAACTTGGTTACAAATAATTCAGTGACAAAAATATGAAAATTTAATTCAAGTTAGCAGGAAAATCTCCATTCTTCACTCATAACATGAATGCAGGCCAAGTGCTTGGAGACCAGGAGACGAGGCATAAATATTGTTGTACTACTATGTTGTATCATTATTTTCTTGATATGAGCCTCATTATATGCTCCGATAACTTGGTTACAAATAATTCAGTGACAAAAATATGAAAATTGTAATTCAGGTTCGTGGGAAAAGCTTCATTCTTCATTCATCTTACTATAATTCACCAAATGTCCGTCTGTCCGTTTGAAGGTACCGTAAAAACGGCTCAACCGATCGCAACGATATTTTGGGTGGGTATTCCTGGGACCCCTGGGAGTAAAATAGGCTACATTGTTTTTCCAATTTTCCAGTTTTTCCAAACACGATGGAATAATATTTACCGATATGAACAGTGATGTGGCTTTTATTGAAATTCTACAAATACTGTTTAGATTTTGATGACAATTATGAACCTGCTGCGAATGCGGAAGTGGACAGATTACGGCAATGAGCGGGTTTGATAAAATCCAAATACAACCGTCATTCAATCGTAATGTTAAATCGTTAAACGTTAATCGTGTTAATCGTTTTGTTAAAGTATCAATTGATGATTGGAATTGAGTGAATACAATCATGATTTGGAATTCGTAATTGTATTCACCCAACCGTATGGAACTTCACATCAGGATTTAAATATTTGTTTGTCATGAATGTTGTTAAAAGTTTTTTAAAATATATATATTAATGTTATTTAATTTGCGATTGGAGTTATGCTGTTTGGAATGAAAAAAGAGATATTGAGTTCAAGTGAATGATGAAATGCCGTGACGGTTTCTACTTTCTAAACGTGAATTCGCGGATCGCCATATGCAGATTAGCCATTGAATGGGTATGGAACAAACGTACCCGTTTGTTTGCCAACGGGTACGTTTTTCATGGAAGTCCTTCACGAACTTGCTGTCCATGTTTGACGTGCGACTGAAGGTGCTAAAGGAATGTGGAATTTATTGGTTTCATGCTTTAGCATTCGCCGTTTCTGCATTGTCTGTTTGCTTCTGGCCTCCCACCCATGCATAGCACGGGTACCTCACTAGTAACACTAATGCAGGCCTGGGGCATTAGAGGCGTCCTCATAAGTGTTCTTGTTTTATATCCATGTTATATTAATTTTTTTGCTTTGCATGAGCCTTCTTGTATGCTCCTATAACTTGGATATAAATAATTCGATGGAATAAATATATAAATATTTCATTCAGATTCGAGGTAAAATCTTCATTCATAACACATTACCCATAACACATTACCCATAACACATTATCCATTACAGATAATTTCACATTACACATTACACATAATCATAATAAGTAAATAAAATGCCTGGGCCTCCCAGGACTGCAATGGTGTAAGATGTTTGACAATGTTGTGGACATATACATTCTAAATAATAGGATCAGTGAATCATATTTTTTTGAGCAAATACTCCTCCATGAGCCTCAACCTTTTGGAGAAAAAAAAGTTGAAAATCCCCCCCAATTTTTTTTTTTTTTTTTGCAAAAAAAAATTTACTCTTGCCAGAGGAGAGGGTATTGCATTTGAGTCCGTTTGTCTATTTGTTTGTCCGTTTGTCCGCACAGAATAAATATGATTTTTCTCTGCAACCTTTGGTCCGATTGACAGGAAATTTTTCACCATCGGTGCAACTCCACCTGTATAATTTTTTTAATGATAATTATGACGTCATAGGTCACATGGTTCGGTCGTCATCTTGGAAAAATCGAAAAACTTTGCACCTCTATATCTCGGAAAGTGCTGCATAGAAAAAATTGAGACCTGGCTCATTGTAAAGAGCTCTCTATGTGGAATGAAATATATTAATGATGATGTCATAGGTTCCTCCATTATGACGTCATAATTCGACAAGTACAAAATTTCATCCAGTCAAGATGAAATTTCTTGAGCACTGTGTCGGCATAAACTGGTGGAGAAAAAAATAATAAAGATGTCTCCGGTCACGTGGTTCGGCCGCCATCTTGGAAAATCCGAAAAATTTTGCACCTCTATATCTCTGAAAGTGCTCAATAGAAAAAATTGAGACATGGCTCATTGTAAAGAACTCTCCATGGGGAATAAAATATGTTAATGATGATGCCATAGGTGCCTCCATTATGACGTCATAATTCGACAAGCACAAAACGTCATCCGATCAAGATGAAAATTATTGTGCATAATCTAGGAATAAATTAGTTTCGAAAAAAAAATTACGTCATCGATCACGTGGTTCGGTTGCCATATTTGTTTTAACACAAAATCCTTAAAAACCACTGAAAATACATCCTGGCGATGGTTTGCAATCTCTGATTGCTCTTTTTCTTGTTCATTACTTGTATGGGATTCTTCCAAATAATACGATCAATGATTCACATTTTCTGAGCAAATACACATCCATGAGCATCGACTTGGATTGAAAAAGGATATGAAAGATAAAAAAAATCTATAAAAACTAAACAAAAAAAACCACGAATACATTCGTGGGGCCTCCGAGGCCCAATGGCTGCATTGGTGTAGGATTTTTGACAGTTGTGGTTATATACATTCGAAATAAAAGGATCAGTGAATCATATTTTTGGAGCAAATACTCCTCCATGAGCCTCAACCTTTTAGAGAAAAAGCTGAAAAACCAAGAACAAAAAAAAAAATCCCCCCCCCCCAAAAAAAGATTCATTACTTGTATGGGATTCTTCCAACTAATAGGATCAATGATTCACATTTTCTGAGCAAATACACATCCATGAGCATCGCCCTGGATTGAAAAAGGATATGAAAGAAAAAAAAATCTATTAAAAAAAAAAAATTACACGAATGCATTCGTTGTGGCTCCGAGGCTCAATGGCTGCGTTTATGTAGGATATTTGACGACTGCATCTAAGGGTTCATATAATAAGAAAATAAGAGGCCCAAGTATAGATCCTTGAGGAACTGGCTGATAGGTCTCAATGAAGAATTAGAGCTTTTTACAACTGTAAATTGTTGCCTATTAGTAAGGTAGTCTTTATATCATTCAAGAGCACAACCCCTAACACCATAAAAAAAATCAAGTTTGGAAAGAAGGATATTGTGATCGATTGTATCACAGGCTTTGGACAAATCAATGAAAACACCAGTGGTATACAATCTGTCAGAGGGGGAAAAGTTGGCAGTAGAGACAAGAAGATGATACCTTGGGATCAAAGAGTATGGTCGTACTCCATATGTAGGGATGGAACGGCAAAAAAATGGCCGCCCCATCAAATGTGTACAAAAGAATACACTGAAAAGCTACTATACAGTGAAGTCATAAATCTAAGCCATACTTTTTAATCTCGAGCGTTTTCATAACTAACAAGAGTGATAAAGACACCGGAATAAATCGCAAAATCGCCCAATTGTACTCCTTCTTTCTTTCTGTCATCAGTTTCGGCAGACAGCCTCGCGCAGTAGTTGCTGAAATTATTACAGTGATTCTAACCGGAGGAAGCGACTGTCTCTTGGGTATTGCACCCAGACCATAACAAGTAAAAAAAAAAAATGGAATAAATAAAAACAATATGACCACAATACATCACAAGTTGTTGAACACAAGTTTACACCTGCAGAGACTAGTCACATCGTTTGAGAGCTCCCACCACTAGCTGCGCTGTACTGTGCTGTAACGAGGGTGATATCATGTAGGAGTCAGTTAAATTAATAGGGTGTGGAATGCGGCACAGGCATGATGGGCCAAATGACCGGTCTAGGTTTTCTTGTGTTTGTGGGAGATGCCAATTATGTTGTCATTGCAGGACCAGTTGGTCAAAAGGTTATCGGCCAACTTTATTGCATACACCATTTAATCCATGGAGATTAAATTTTGCCAGTGTGCTGGCATGCAATGGCCTCGTATTTTTGAGAGATCCTGTTGGATCTTTAACATCCACAATGTAAATACAGATGGGACTGCTGGCTTTACATTCTCGCCTGAAGAATGGCATGCTTAGAGAGGCCGCACCCCTTGCAGCCATTATTGCATCAGAAGACCAGTTTGAAATATATATTTTTTATCATCACATTGGGATCAAACAAGGACTAGACAGCTCAAAAGCAAGCACGGTACCAGCTGGGCCAATTTTCCACCCAATGCTCTTGAATCTGTCTGTGCAGTGTTCATCAATCCACATCATTGCTCTCCATGTAGCAATAGCATTGCACCCACCGGGCAGCCATTTTTCTTTCCACTCCATTTGTGTTTCACTCAAAACATCACACTATCTGCCTATTTTAAGCACCGTAGTCAGTGCTTTTCGTATCCACAAGACGTATCGTTATCTCCGTACATCATTAAGTAGAACCTGTCTTGTACAGAGTGTACGTCGGAGGATTTCCATGTAAACTCCAGGTGCATAGTGTGTTTCCAATGTTCTTTATCGTGAATAATGTCTTTGGGGAGCTTTGCTTTTGCTCTTGTGTGCAATTAGTTAACGCTACATTTGAAATCGGTCATTAAGCTGACCATTCCACCGTGTTTCACTTTATTGTGGGCTTTATAAAGTTGCAAAAAAAAATTCACATTCTAAGGCTTTGGATGAATGTACATTCCCCTAAGAGATAGATGGCTTTAATCAGAATTTTAGGTAAATATGGTTTGACAACCATTTTCTATGTACAAAAAGGTGCTGATTCCAAAAAAAGCAGTCTTATTAACCCCAAATAAGACAAAATTGACAATTTGACCTTTTTTGACCCAAAGTTTGACCATATTTGGCCAAAATTCGCTTTTCTTTCTGAAAAATATAATATTTACCCAAACTTTATGTGTAATATATCAAATGAAAGCGCTTTACATATAGAATACAGATTTGAAGTCAAAACGGAGATAGCTGATGTAGTTTTTGTGATATTGTTAATTTTGGAGTCAAAATTTTGATTTTTTTCATATTTTTCTGAAAATTAATTATGTTTATGACCCGTAGGAAAAATATAAACATCTATTAATTCCTTATATTATATATCAAAAAATTACCTTACATCATGGAGATTGCAAATGTGAAATCAGATTTGAAAATGATTAACTTTTAGGGAAGATACAGACATTTTAATAATACATGACACGCTTTTGCCATGTTGGCCTCTTTTTACCAAAATGTTGACCGTATTTGGTCAAAATCCGTCATTTCCATCTTCATCGTCACTGTCATCGTTATCATCTGCATCAGCATCAGTAATACTGTCATTGTCTTCACCATCCTCATCTCCATCTGCAATATCTTCTGGTTCAATGGTCTCAGAAAGTATAGTTGGCATTTGACTGCCAGTAAACCATACTGGTAGGAAGAGTCCATTAACCTCCTTCCAGCCATGATCTGTGGGTTGAATATTCTCTCGTGGATCTCTTAGATGTGCATGTTTCCAGAGATATGCCACATATTTGCACCGTGCCAATTTTTGTACCAGAACATCTTTGCAGGGTGGAAGCATGCCTGCATCAATTCCTTTTATTTTCTCCAATGGACTGTCTGGATTGGTCGGTTTGTATTTCTGCAGGAAAATTCTCAACCTTGCCTCATTCACAGATAATAATGTTCCCTGACCATAGAGTGAACAGACATATTGTTCAACAAGGCTGTCATCATCAACAAAGGTGGTGTTCTCTCCGAGACTGCCTAAGCCTTCAAGATGGAGAGGACTCTTTTCAGCTTTCTTCAGTGGATTCACCTTTCCCTTCCTAAAGAAGGGTGATGTGTAATCACATCCTGTCAGAGCATGATATCCTGGCAATGCCTTGCAAAGTACTGGACCAATGTGGTTTGCTAGTGCAGTGATATGGGCGTACCTTCTAGTGGTATCACCAAAATGTCCGAGGTCCATCCACACATTGACCTTTAGTTGTCTGGCATGATAGAGGAGGATAAGCATGATATCAGTGTCTGTTGCACGGACAACGACATTCTGTCCTGGTGATGCTGCTGACACTATGCTGAGATGGTACACCAGGCTAGTATCTGCCTCCACATGTGAGCATATGTAGTCTGGTACCTCATTGTGTTCTACATTTCCTGTTAGCGTAGCTGTATATTGAAGACACTGATTTTCATGTGCAACAACAACTTTTTTTTGTTTTATGATAGCTGCATAATTGTTAAGTTTCCACTCCTCCATGAAGAACTTGATAAGTGCTGTTTTGAAATTTGGTGATCTCAAGGCATATCTGAAATCTTTAGGACTTAACTGATCTGCACCAGTGATGTTAAATGATCCATCATTTGCACCTCTTGCCTGTTGCTCAGCATTCTTTATGCTTTTCACATAACTGTCACAGACAAAGTGTATTTCATCTGCCTGTGTACTGCATATAATCTTCAGAACCAGCTCTGCTACTTTCCCAAAATTATGAGGCAAGTTGGTGGGCAATGACTGGATTATAAACATGGCATCATAAAGAAATGTATTAACCACTGTCGGCTCTGTGTGTGTAATCAAATCTTCAAGGTGCTTGGAGAGTTTGTACTTAGGTGTCTTCTTCACTGTGCCAAAAATGCTGGCCAAGGAGAGGGGGACTGGGGTAAGTGGAAAAGGAAACACCTTTTCAAGCTCAATATTTCTGGTACAAACAAGATAGACCAATCTGCCCATCAAGTCTCGTGTTGGCTTCAGCTCAACAACCTTTTCATCTTTACCTCGGATTTTGCTTTTGATAGCAGAACTGGCAAAGTTGCTTACTTTTCTTCTTTGCAGTGGCCTCTCAAACCTGGTAGGATCATCAAAGCATCCCTGGACGAACTCATCTTTCCACTTCTTCCCCAAGACGAAGAGATTTAGCATGTCATCTTTTACTTTATCTGGCATTTTCTTGCCATCAGCTATACAGTAGAGATTGGTGTCTTCAAGCAAAGACTCAACAAAAGGATTCATAGTAGTATCAATAATCTGGGAAATGTTTTCCAAGTTTATTTGGAATTTACTGACTTTCGATTTTCGTGTTTCATGGCTTGGATTTATATCCTTCTTTATTGCTGCTTTTTCAAACAGATGCCTAACTATGGTGCTTCTAGCTTATCTAGTAACTGTCCAGCGCCTGGTTGCTCCTTGGCTTTGATGGAAAGAAGCTATTCCAGTTTGTCGTGAAGCTGCATCTGCATTTATCGTACTCTCGAGTGCTTGATCCACTGGTTGTCTGGTAAAGGAATTGGATGACAACCTCACTGATAAAGCGCCGCTTTCAAGTTGTTGCCTAATGCCAGGATGGGTAGTATCCATGTTCAAGAGTCTGTGATAATACAAGCACATGTAGCACGCATAATTGTGGCGACTTGCAGCAAAAAAAAGTCAATCATTTTCCCAAGCATGACTATGAAAAGATCCGCATCATTTGTTCAGACAGCTCTACTGAACAGCATGTAGATATCAACCATGTCAATGTAGTTTCTCCAGAACTGTGCATTAACACCATGTTTACCAGCTCTGGTCTCATCACAAAAACTTTCATAGGTTGTCATGAATGCTATGTAATCATCGCTTTCCTCCAAATCTTCCATCCTCTCAGGTGACGGCAATGCCTGAACAGTCTTCAGAGCTTCAACCAAATGTGCATAGCTGTCATTTGGCTCTTGCAGTTGCAAGAACAAATCAATGTGCTTGATCCGCATAGCAGTGGCTAGGAGCACATGCATTCTTCTTGACTGATTGTAGTATTTTCCTGACAGAAAGGCATTGAGGGAACCCTTGGTGAGGGCACCACTTTCCATTAAAATGTGGGCTGCACCTGATGCATCTATTAGGTACCCCATTGCTGACAGATAGCGGAACATAATATGGAAAGCCCCAAAGCAAATGAAGACATTGTCAAACTTAGGTCGCATTGTGTCCGGCAATTGAGATGCTGGCTTGGCTATAGCCAAGTCATAGGTTGTTGCAATGAAATCTTCCTTACACTCTTCAGCAAGGGTCACATTTCCTTTCATCGTTTCATTCACTACATCATGTTGTGTAGGAGGGGCTCCGATGTTTGACAAATAGCCTATATTTTGAGATGGTAAATCATCTTTGGTTATTGTGGAGTTCCAGCCAGACCACATTGGTACTTGTTTGTTTTTTTGCAAGATATTGTCCATGCAACATCTCTCGCAACACAAGCTTTGTAGTTTGCAGGATTGTCCATGGTTTGTATATCAAACGAAAACTGTGATATCTTGAGGTTCTTTCTCACTGGTTCTAGTTCTGTATTTGGTATTTCAAGACTTCTCTTGCTTTGTGCTTTCATAGACAATGATGCTGATGCTGTAATTGATGGTGGGTTTGTAGTGGATGTTGTCGCTGTTTCTGTTGATGATGATGTAACTGGAACCTCATTTTGGATACAGATGCCCTGTGTGTCATGATACATTGATTCATCATAGTTGTCCCATGCTGAGTTCGTACTTAGTCCCTTGCTTGGTTCTAGGCCATCGGGAAGAACTTGTTTCTTCTCAATAATGCTGGCAGCAATTTGAGTCTCATATTCTTCTGCAGTATGATATCCTTATACAGTGGCCGAAGTGATTAACAACTTCCTGAACCTTCCTGGAACCAGTAATACTCGTCAAGCCCATTCCAAGCAATATGTGTTTAGATGGCTTCACTCTTCCACCAGTAGCTTTGTAGATGTCATCTTCAGCTGATGATTCAATATAACGCTCAACTCTCTCACTGGCTTCATCTTTTGAGCCAGTGTACATAATCCGATAAAACACTGATAGTTCAGCAGGTATATTCGTACACTGACCTTCAAGGATCGCTTCTACTGTAATGTGGTTTGGAAGAGTGTTATTCTCACTGAGCTTCTGGATCTTCGCTCTGAGGAACAAAGCTACATTCTTTATTTCGTTGTCCATTGCATCCTTTGCAATAGAGATATAGATACCTTGTTTTTTACTTTCTTGGCCAACCAGAAGCTTACTGCCATAATATTCTTTGATTTTGGACAAAAGATGGTATGGCTCTGGGTTAGGCTCCTTAAACCCTTCTTCTACAAGGAATTTAGGTTTCATTGACATCCACCAATTTCTTTGAGGATTCTTTCAGAAAGATTTCAGAGTTTATATATAACAGTAATCTTATGAAAGCAGTTTCTCGTTTGATTGCGTATGTTGCGGCTTCATCTTTTGTTTGGACCTTGGCACCCTTAGAAATATACCTGCCTCTGCACGTATTATGGTACTTAACTTCCTTAGCTACAAAGTCAATGTGTTCATATTCACGAAGAAACTGTTTGTCTTCCTGCTGACTTGCAGCATTTATAATACTGTCCTGTGCCTGTATAGTCTCACATGGAGCTAGTGTTTCAAAACCGCTTTTGAAATGCTTGCGGTTTGGACCTTTGCAGAAAATACACTTTTTCTCCAGCACCCCAGTACTTGAGATAGCTGCCATTGCTGGTTTCTCCACCATAGATCTTGTTTCAACAGTAATATCTTTATCAGAAGATGTTTTCTTTTCTTTTGATTGTATCTGATAAGCTGTAAATTTACTATAACAGCCACTGTGAAAGCCATAGTGAGGCAGTGGTTCAGCTTCAAAGTTAATGGATTGACATATAACAAGGTACTTTGATCTCTTCTGATACTGTTCTCTGTCTTGGGCTATGTCAGCAGCTGTTCCCCATGTCTGTTCAGTGAATGGAACCACTGCATCACCATCGTGTTCTTTATCACCAATCATATGCAGCACACACTGCAACGGCACTTCTATACGATCATCCATCTGAAATAAAACACGTACAAATATATATATATTATACTCACAAATACTGAAATCAAAAAATTGATCTAATGTGGCCAATTTTAATAATATCTCGAAAACGACATCAGTTATCTCCATTTTGACTTCAAATCTGTATTCTACATGTAAAGCGCTTTCAGTTGATATATTACACATTAATTTTGGGTAACAATTATATTTTTCAGAAAGAAAAGTGGATTTTTGGCCAAATACGGTCAAAATTTGGGTCAAAAAGGCCAAAATGGCAATTTTGTCTTACTTGGGATTAATAAGACTGCTTTTTTTGGAATCAGCACCTCTTTTTACATAGAGAATGGTTGTCAAACCATATTTACCTAAAATTCTGATTTAAGCCATCTATCTCTTGGAATACATGCCTATTAGATTCAGCACAAGGACATAAGAAGTCTGATGGACAATTAAACACAGGATGTTGGACCTCAACATAATGAATTATGCATTCATCAACAGCAAAGAGGATAATTAATTTTAATCTTTGCCTTTAGCTGATACAGGTTCAGAAAGAGTGACCAAATGCTATGGAATACAAGGGGATATTTTAATGCCGCCATTTTGATATATCCCTTCCATCTCCCCCCAGACCTCTTTCCCTTCTCTAACCTTCCTCCCAAACTACTATCTTCATTGTTTTACCTTCTGCTTTCCTCTTTTCATTTTCTCCTTTTAGTTCCTTCTTCCCCCTTATCCATGCATATATGAAATGAATATATGTTCCTGTCATGTATGAAGTGCAAATATTCACCGTTGTATCCCTACACCGTGACCGCATTGTATCCCGACACTGTGACCGCATTGTATCCCTACGCCGGAGCTCGGATGGGGCTGAGGTGAATCGGGCCTGTATCGGCAGAGTGAATAAACGTGTACGACAATTGATCGTAGTTTGTCGAGATACCTTACATGGCGACGAGGATAAACATCAAGACCATGACTTCTTTCTGCCATATCGATGAATTTGACCCTCATGAGGGGGATTTTGACACGTATTCTGAGCGGTTGTCTTTTTACTTCGAGGCGAACGGCATCACGACCGAAGGCCGGATGAAGGCCGTCTTCCTGTCCGTTTGCGGAGGTGAGATGTTCACACTTGTTAAAAACCTGATTCGGCCTCGGACAATCCAGGAGCTCACGTATGCAGAGCTCAAGGCCGCTTTGAGGGAACATTGCAATCCATCTCCTTCAGTCATCCTGTGTCGGTGAGATTTTTACATGTGCAGACAGCAGCAAGGTCAGTCGTCCGCAGACTTCATTGCACACCTCAAAAAACTGTCACATCTGTGTGAGTATGGGGACACGATTGATGACATGCTCCGTGATTTGCTGGTGGTTGGCATGTCCGATGACCGCACTCGTAGACGCCTGCTTGCGGAGAGAAGACTGACATTCCAAAATGCCAGAGACACCGCCATGTCTATGGAAAGTGCTGAACGCAACGCTACAAGCATTGGTGCCACTTGCTCGTCTGGTACCAGCCCTGCTGTGAATCGGTTGGATCATGTTCAGCCAAAACGTTGGAACAAGGCTCCTCGTCAGAAGCCAGTGCAGTCTCAAACACACAACAAATGTTTTCGGTGAAACGGAAAGCACCCTCCGGAGACGTGTCGGTTCAAAGATGCCACCTGCCATTTCTGTTCGAAAACTGGCCATATTGCTCCAGCTTGCATCACTCGCAAATCGGGAAAAGGAAAAGCTGCTGTCAAGATTCATCAGTTTATCGGTTCGGAGGAACCCGAGCTTGACCAGGTGAGCTCTGTTTCCGACAACTCAGAATCGTATGACCTGCTTCACATTGATTCTCACCATAAGCGGGACCCTCTTCTTGCCAATGTTGTCGTCAACAATCAACCATTGCAAATGGAAGTCGACACTGGTGCAGCCGTCTCGCTCATCAGCCATGCTGTTTTCACAAACCTGTGGAGTGATGCTGACCGACCCCATCTGAAACCTACTACCTATGGACTCTCCACCTATACAGGTGAGAAGATTGTTCCCTGCGGTACATGTGACGTCACGGTGGGCTACGATAACCGTGAGTTTCACCTACCCCTGATCGTCATTCCTGGAAAGGGCCCTTCCTTACTCGGTAGGAACTGGTTGAGCATAATTCGACTGAAGTGGAAAAGCATTCATCAACTCCGGGCAGCCAACGTTTCTCCTACTGCAGCATACACACTCAAAAATGTGCTGGATACGTACCCGGATGTCTTCAAGGATGAGCTTGGAACCTTGAAAGGACATACGGCTAAACTTAGGGTTGACCGGGATGCCAATCCTATATTTTGCAGAGCTCGCCCAGTCCCTTTCGCCCTGCGTGAGCGGATTGACAAGGAACTGGATCATCTTGAAAATCTGGGGATCACCGAGCAAATCCAGTATGCCGAATGGGCGGCGCCCATCTTTCCGGGCATAAAATCAGACCAGTCCATCCGCATATGTGGAGATTATAAAATGACCGTGAACATGTGTTCTTCATTGGATAAATATCCAATCCCGAGGATCGAAGACACTCTATGCTCGTCTCACGGGAGGCAAGACTTTTACGAAACTCGATCTCAAATCCGCCTATCTACAGCTCCGCTTGGACGAGAATTCGAAACAGTATCTTACCATCAACACGCATCGTGGGTTGTACAGGTACCACGACTCAGTTTTGGAGTGAAATCTGCACCTGGAATTTATCAGCGTGTCATGGACAGTTTGTTTGCAGCCGAACGCAACGTCGTTTGTTACCAGGATGATATTCTGGTTACTGGTCGTATGGACGCGGAACATCTACAGAACCTGGAGAGAGTTCTGAAGAAGATTTCGGACTCCAGCCTACGTTTGCGTCGAGACAAGTGCAAGTTTATGGTGCCATCAGTCACGTACCTGGGTCATACGATTGATGCCGAGGGTCTACACCCGACAGATGAGAAAGTCCGAGCTATCAAGGATGCTCCTGCTCCACGAGACGTGACCGAATTGAAGTCATACCTCGGTTTGCTTCAGTTCTATGGTCGTTACATCCCGAATGTGACCGACGTTTTGGGCCCCCTTTATCGGCTTTTGAGGAAAGGAGTCTCCTGGAGCTGGGGATCCACTGAACAATCAGCATTCCAGACCTCTAAGGATCTGCTCAAATCGTCCAATGTTCTCGTTCATTTTGATCCAGAGAAGGATCTTGTGCTGACATGCGATGCTGTCGGTATGGAGTGGGGAGTGTATTATCACACGTGATGCCTGATGGTACGGAAAGACCGGTTGCATTTGCATCCAAAACGTTGTCCCCGGCAGAGAAGAACTATTCCCAACTTGACAAGGAAGGATTGGGAATCGTTTTCGGTGTCAGCAAATTTCGCCAGTACCTTCTTGGACATAATTTCACGATTCGCACTGATCAAAAGCCGCTGATCAGTCTGTTTGGTCCAACTAAGGCGACATCTGACACACTACTGCCCAGGATCATCCGCTGGTCCCTGTTTCTCACTGCTTATGACTACACCATATGTTATAAGCCCGGTTCGTCTATCACAAATGCAGATGCCAGGAGTCGGTCCCTCTTCCAGAATCCATTGATGATTCGCCTACACCAGGATCCATTATCGCACTGATGGATCATCTGGAAGATTGTGCTGTCGATTCCGGCCAGATCCGCACTCATACTCGACTAGACCCCGTTCTGTCCAGAACTGTCCAGGCTGTACAGCTTGGATGGCATTTGCTACCTGAGGGTGACCCAGATTTTGCGGCTTTTAAAGCACGTAAAAACGAACTCAGCGTGGAAAATGGTTGCCTACTCTGGGGATGTCGTGTCATGATCCCAAAAAATCTGCGTTCCAGGGTCATGGATGAAATCTATGACTGTCACCCCGGGATTGTGAAGATGAAGTCACTCGCCAGAAACTATGTGTGGTGGCCGAATCTTGATGCTGATATCGAACATCATGTTCGACATTGTCACCCCTGCCAGAGCACCCGGAATACACCTGCGAAAGCGCCACTGCATCCCTGGGAATGGCCCAGCGAACCGTGGCAACGCCTACATCTCGATTATGCCGGGCCCATTAACAGCAGCATGGTTCTAATAATTACGGACGCGCACACAAAATGGATTGATGCCTATGTGACGCGTGGTACTACGTCAGCCATTGTCATCGAAAGACTCAGACGCTGTTTCGCCACCCATGGTCTGCCCAGGATGACCGTGAGTGATAACGGTACGTGTTTTTCCAGTGCCGAGTTTGCTGAGTTCACATGTCGGAACGGCATCAAACATAAGTTTGTCAGCCCACATCACCAGGCTTCAAATGGCTTGGCCGAACAATCCGTGGGAATCGTCAAATCGGGATTGCAGAAACTTCAGGAGGGAACCCTGGAAACAAAGCTTTCTCGTCTCCTGTTCAAATACCGCATCACGCCACAATCAACAACCGGTGCAGCTCCGTCTGAGTTATTGATGAAACGACACATGAGATCGACACTTGACAATCTCAAACCAGACATATCATCAAATGTTTATCAGAGCCAGCTTAATCAAAAGTTGGTGCACGATAAGACGTCCAACAGTCGATGTATCAACATTGGAGATCCAGTGTTTGCCCGAAATTTTGGTGTAGGTGCGACGTGGCTACCGGGGGACATCATCGAGAAGCCAGGTCCACTGTCCTGTGTGATTCGCCTGCAGGACGGCCGCGAAATTCGTCGACATCAGGACCACATAGCCTACCATCACTGTGAGTCGATGGAGCCTGCAGCATCGTCAGTCAGGACAACAGTTCGACCCACCATTGCCGGAGATCGTCATGGCCGCTCCAGCTGGCTTGGATGCCCCGAAAACCTCTGCGAACGCTACACCCTTCGTAGAGACCAAAGGAATCACCTCGGACTCTGTATCCACTGGTACACCACGACCCAAAGGAATCACCTCGGACTCTGTATCCACTGGTACACCGCGACCCAAAGGAATCACCTCGGACTCTGTATCCACTGGTACACCACGACGCTCAATGCGTGAGAGAAAAGCACCCGACCGGTTGAATCTTTGAAGATGTTTTTTTTTCACGGTGACACATGTTCTATTTTCACGGTGACACATGTTCTATTTTCACGTATTTTCATTATTCTCATAACCGTTTGCACACATATTTTCACATGTTTTGGAAATGTTGCTTTTGAAATGTCAATTTTTGAAATCTAGCACGTATTGCTCTTGGTAATTTTGGACTTAAAGGGGAGGATGTCATGTATGAAGTGCAAATATTCACCGTTGTATCCCTACACCGTGACCGCATTGTATCCCGACACCGTGACCGCATTGTATCCCTATGCCGGAGCTCGGATGGGGCTGAGGTGAATCGGGCCTGTATCGGCAGAGTGAATAAACGTGTACGACAATTGATCGTAGTTTGTCGAGATACCTTACAGTTCCTTTATGAGATTTGAGTTTAGCGGTGCTGAATTACCTCTAGTGGTGTACGAGGGTCTTCCAAAGAAGGAATATGTATTACATCCTAAAAGGCCATCTCCTATCTGTAGCCACCCTGAGTTCTGTTTTCTTCCGTACTCTACAATGGTCACAAAGTGAGCCTGTTTGTTTTACAGTAATGGATAACAGAAAAACCACGTATCATATTTTCCAGTGTATTAACCGCGACAGTGTATTAACTGGACCCCTAACTTTTAACTTTTTTGCCGATAAAAAGTGCGGTTAATACACCGGAAAATACAGTAATTCATTAATGTGCCTTCCCTTAGGTCAGTGGTTCTTATCCTTTTTAAAGGTGCCGGGCCCTAACGAAACCCACCGAACACTCGCGGAACCCCTCAAATTTGACCAAAAAATTAAGAAGAATTGCATCTTAATGCGTTTTCTGTTCTTCTTTTCGGGAGGCGATCTGGGAAATGCATGGTTTTGTTTTGGCAAGGGCCAGCCTCAAATCATTTTCGCATGCAAGCCTGCTCCTTTTCTTTGTTTTAATGTCCACCAGTTTCGAAAACGCATGCTCACAGAGATACGTTGTAACGAACGGCGTGAGGATCTCAAGGGCAATTTTAGCGATGTGAGGATACCCTTCCATTTGGCGGCACCAAAACGTTGAGAGCGTTGTTGTGCCGAAGAGTTGTTGTTGAGTCTGGCTCTGCTGAAGTTCGATGAGGTTGTCGAGGTATTTGTCATTGACATCTACCGTTGCAAAGTCAAAAGTAAACGGCTGCCGCACCCATGCTGGGTATTGCTCTTGGTCGGGGAAGTAGTAGTCGAATGACTTTCCCAGCTCATCCAAGTGTGTGGCAATCGCTTGCTTCAGCTCCCCCGGTACAGCAGTGCCCAACTTCAGACTCATCTTTGATCCGGCTCACGCACTTGTCCAGTAGCGAAAAGTTCACGAAGTTGTCGTTCTCTATTCGCCGCGTCCACAACGGTAACTTATTTTGGAAAGCGCTCAGCTTTTCTTCAGATTCGATGACATTCACTCCACCGCCCTGCATCTGGCAATTGAGATGATTGAGTGCGTTGAAGATGTCAGCCAAGTACGCCAAGGCGAGGATGAACTCTGGCTCTTGGAAGTGCGTTGCATGGCAATGCTGGTGTTCTCGCAAAAACAGGGCTAATTCTACACGCAAGGCAAAAACACGGCTCACTACCTTCCCTCATGATAACCATCGAACGTTAGAGTGGTAGAGAAGGACTTCGAATTCAGAGCCGATTTCATTGCACAGCTCTTTGAAGATGCGATGATTCAGAGCACGGCTTCGCACGTAATTCACAGTTTCAACGACGATTTTCAGAACATTGGCCAGTTTTGGAGGCAGGGTTTTTGATGCCAGCGCATGTCTGTGCAGGACGCAGTGCGTGACGATGATGTGTGGTGCATCGGCCTTCACCAGCGCTCCAAAACCGGAGTTGCATCCCAGCATGGCTGGATCTCTGTCCGAGCAAACTGCAGACACCATGTTCCACGAGAGGCCGTTGCTTCTGAAGAAGTTGTCCACAAGCTTCTTCCCGTCAGCTGCTTTCGTCGTTGTTGTGAAAGGCTTGCAGAACAGAAAGTCTTCCTTGATCTCGTCTCCTTTGACATAATGCACAAATAAGATGAGCTGGCTCAAATTCGAAACATCGGTGGTCTCGTCAAGTTGAAGGCTGAATTTCGCCGGGCTCGCGACTAAATCTGCAACTACCTGGGCGAGGGTGTCGTCGCTCATGTCGTCGAATCTGCATCTGATGGTGTCATTTGAGAGTGGAACAAGAGACAACCTGTTTTCAGCAGCTTTTCCCAGCATGATGTTGGCCATCTTCAACGCGGCCGGTTTGATGAGTGTCTTGCCAACGGTTTGCGGTTTGCCCTGCTTTGCGATCAGGTATGCAACTTCATACGACATGGTGAGGATCGGTTTGTCAATTGGAACGAAGCCGAGAGTGGGCAAGGTAGCACTTGCGTCGAATCGGACTCTCTTCAATTTGAATTCATCCAGCGTTGCGTCTTTGTACTGCCCCTCGCCGTGCAGTTTTTTGAAGTGTTCCCGTAGTTTTGCTGGTGCTAGGCTGGAGTTGCTCAACTTGACATTGCAAAGCATGCATTGAGGACACTGACTTCCGTCCCATTCCATCAAACCCGTGAACCCGTACCGCACGTAATCCTCCGACCACTTCCTTTTTTTGCTCGACAAACTGCAAAAAATTTTTTTTTAAAGTAACAAACTGATTTTAATTGAGTTCGGGCAAATAATTACATGACAAAAATTTTAAAAGGAACATGCTTAAATATTAATCAGTACCCCTCTGAAAAATGAGAAATTTTAACGAAGAAAACATAACTTATAGTTACGATGATGGGATTTATTATCTACTCAACTCTATGTCACCTCAAATCCCATTATAATATTACATAGAAAACTGCGAATTGTTAGTTTTGAATTGCGACCAAAGGAGTTATATCACCTCCAACTAATTTTCTGAGTAATTCAATCATATTTTATAATCACCATCCACTTTTGACTTTAATTTAACTGAACCCACCCTGCATATCTACAAACATTTCCAATTTACTTTTCAATTAATTAGTAACTCCAAAGTAAGGCACGACCAATGACGCACGGCACACGGCAAGCTAATCGAGGCTATTCACTGGAACTTCCGAACACCTGCAAAGTCCAAAATCCAGTAAGCAAGTAAGCACCATCAACAGAATAATTAGCAAGTTGCTCATTGATTCAACTTACTACAGTCGGTGTGAAACAACTTATCTTAAACACAGACCAGTGAAACCATGAATGGGATGGGAATACAATTACAAATAACATTTCCATTCGTTCGTAACATACATAGCAAAATAATAATAATATTAACAAGCATTCTGAGTATTGCGCTGCAATACATGTCCCCTACCGGCAGTCTGTCGTCTGGAAAACTGTTGGGGAAATTACCAAGGGTTATTTACGCACAGGTTCTGAATCGTTCCCAATCGCTAATTACCTCAGGACGGGCTCACCTGTGATTCGCACTCGGGACTTCGATTTATACACCTTGCAGACAGATCAGCAGAAGCACGAGAAAATAAGTTGTTGATAAAGAACCTTTCAAGTCGCTAAATATCACTAATTTATTATATTTTCCGGTTCATGATCAATGATCGATGTGTATATATATATGTTGCTCGGCTTGGCTCTGCCCCTCCCGAAAGCGCGTGCTGTGTCGCGCTGTTGACGTTCACGAGACGAGGCTGAGGGCGCGCGGTGCGGCTTGAGGAGAACTCCAGAATAAACAAGAGATATCCTTTTTTTTTTTTTTTTCTTTTTTCGTTTAATTAATGATATCTGCCAAACCACGTGCCCTATCGCAAATTCCAAAGGACATTTTAGTAGACTGACATGCTGAAAAGATCTGTGAAGTTTCCCCTCGATTGGATCAAAAATGAGGGAGGAGCTCGGTTTTAAAGGTTCATGCTTAAAAACGTCATAACTCTGAAACCATGTGATGCATGACGTCATGCTCGCTGACCTTTTTGTTCGTCATGGGTATGCGATTCTGCCTGCAAAGTCTGGCCTCGATCGGTTCAGACGTTGCAGAGAAAAATGGGTTTTCGTGTTTTCACAAAAAACAATATGGCGCCCGAACCACGTGACCTGTGACGTCATAATTACCATTAAAATATTCTACAGACCGAGTTCCCCCTACGGTGAAAATTTGATCTCAATCGGTCCTATTATTGCAGAGAAAATCTTTTTTAAAGGAAATTAAAACTTAAAATGGCACTGAGTTAAGGATCATCAGAATTATCAGAATTCCCAAAGTTCAAAGTGCCATAACTTTGTCAAAAATGATCGAAACGTTGTGAAGTTCGAACTTGATCTGTAACTTATCATGAGGAAACAATGTGCCAAGTTTGAAATCATTAGCATTAAGGGTTTAGAAAAAAGTCCGGAAAACTGTTCTTTGCGTGACGGACTGACGGACGGACGGACTGACGGAGGGACGGCGTGCAAACCTATAGTCCCCTCCGGTGTACACCGGTAGGGGACTAATAATAAGCGTAATTACACATAAATTCAAAATTGATACAAAACTTCTTTTTTTTTAATTGCAATGCGTTTCGGAGGACCTCCGCCGGACCCCTGAGACTGGCTCATTGGGTTCGGTCGAACCCAGGTTAAGAACCACGGCCTTAGGTTGTGTGCAGGTACTGTATATGACAACATCACAAAGGCCATTGTATCGTTTACAATAAATACAAAGTATGGCTTGTGTGTGACTGTGTGTAGCAATCGGTAGGCATGAACTACTCGCACATGTTTCCCATTAGGTCCTGTGCACAGCTGAGATTATGTGGACATAACAGCATAACACATTTCCTTTCTGTTTGACAGATTGTCGACTCTACCTGGCTGGTGGCATGACTAATGACACAAGCCCCCTATCTTCGCTTTGGGAGTACGACGCCCTCCATGATGAGTGGAAAGCGTTGCCGCCAATGCCCACCTCGCGCTATGGTGCTGTCGCCTGCATCAGAGGAAACTTGCTCTACATCCTTGGTAGGGAACACTTCACTCGATCAAGTTGTACCAGGTTACAGTGAGAGATGCGTTACTTGCAGGGGGAGTTGGGGTCAATGGAGAGTAAATTGGAGCTAATGTAGAGCTTATGGACTTGAATACTGGCCGTGTAATGGGACACTCGTGAAATGAGAAACGTTGTGAGATGGAATACCTTGTGTATAAATGTATTTTATTTTATTTCCCTGCAGTGAGCTAAGACTCATGAGGGAGTGTTTGCAGACATTGCATGCAGGACAAGGACATTAGGAGGCATCGAGGCTTTTACCAGGAATAGTTACAGAGAAACACATTACTAACGCTGCAAAACACATTGCATTACAACAAGAGTACTGATGTCGTTACCGTATCACCTTAAAAAAAATGATTGAACAGCATTACAATGAAATGATATTCTGAAAATGTTTTGTGTTTTTCTATGGATTGATTAGGAAAGGCAGGGAAGGCAGGAAGGACTCAGCCGGGATTACAACCTTCGACCTCCCAGATTTAGAGCACCTACCGTTAAACCACCGAATCTATATTGCCTAATGAAATGGTATGGGGTTGTGAGGTTATGATTTCTGGCATTCTTTCAATAATAAGAAAATGAAGAGCATTCATGGGCAGAGCAATAGACATTAACTTGTTGTTGAAAAAATTGTTCTTACAGCAACATTTGCATTTATAAAGCAATGGAAGCATTTCAAGAGCAAAAGGAGTGCTTTCAGAAAAATGGGCCTGGCCTAAATAGGAGGAGGGGCAGGAAGAATGTTTGCAATGCGACTTGAAAAGGGATTTTTTGGGGTGGGGGGGGGGGGGGGGATACTGAGTCGAGGCTTGTGTACGAGCTAACACATAGAACATATAATAAAGGGAGCGGGAAACAAGAGGGAGAGAGAGAGGGAAACACAACAACAGTGTGGAATACGGACATCGGGAGATCTGTGGAAGGGAGAGCACTGGGGCAGGGTACACGGGATAAACAAATGGACGCAACTAGGAATTTCAGGAAAGAAAATTGAATTTGAAGGAGGTGGGTTTGGGGTGTATTAGAGGGTAGAAAAGATCAAAAAAAATTGATCAAGGTTTGTGAAAAGATCAAGCTTTGGTTTTGGTTTGGAATGAGGGAATAAGGACCTCACCTCATTAGGCTAATAGATAGAGGAGAAGGTAGAAAGAGAGAAAGTGAGGGGGCTTGGTTGTGGATACCGCCCCTGTGAGTTATCCTGAGCGATGGCAAGCTATTAAGCAAACCAGTGAGGTGCAAATGAGCAGGCGGATGTACAACCCTGGCACATACCTTCTTGACATTACTCCTCTGAGTGCCATCGGTGATCCCTGTTAAGCACTTGAGGCCCTATGGCCTCTTGAAGAAAACAAAATTGCTGGATGTAACAAAAATATGCCAAACAATGACAATCAGTCACAGAAAGTGATTAAAAGGACACAGACCCATCGTATGTTGAGGTCTAAATCTGTGTGGCCACACCAAGCAGCCGGAATGTGTGCTGAAAAGGATAATGGCTACAACTTCTCCAGTGAGGTTGGGGATCCCTGCCTTACGATAGGACAGAGCTCTACACCAAAGCTAAAAATAGCCCCCTCCCCCCACCTGAGTGGGCTGATGGTCATCTCTTGAGGTTGTTGGTCAGACATGCTGATTTATGGAAACCCTCGGGAGCCGCCTGGTCCAAAATAGAAACATTCCAAGACTGAGCGATCTTGTGGACTATCGAGTAGAAGGGCTGTATTGGGTTTTAGAGCAATCAGCTGGTAAATAAGGGATGATTAGGGATGCAAAGTTACCCCCTCCTCCCTCCCTCCCCCCCCCCACCCCCCCCCCCCCCCCCCCCCCCCGCCGCCGGGAGCCCCCAATGATCCGAAATCGAAAAATCAAAGCCCGGGCTATTCTGTAGGATATGGTCTTGTATTCATGTGTCAAATTTCAGAACAATCAGCCGAGTGATAAGAGAGGAGTAGCAAAAATAGCAAAAGGTTAACAGACAGATGGACGGACGGACGAACAGACATCTGGACATCACGACCTACTTTACAAGTTGATCTCTTTGAGAATCAAGATGAGAGCATCTAAAAATATGTCGTCTGTGTACAACCAACAACTACTAGTTTCCAGACGAATCAGAGAAGATTAAATGAACATAGCTGTAGCTTAGAGGAGAAGGAAATCATCCTCCACTGCAAAGTGTATTCTGCACATGAAACATGGGGGACTAACGGTGAAGGAGAAAGATTCATGAACAAGTTGAAACACACAATTTGGTTCATGAATAATGATCCTTTACCAAAACCAGAGGTGATCTTTCTGTATTCCACCGACTCCTCTCCGGCCTAGCTCCCCCAGCTCTGTCTGGGCTCTGTCCCCCAAATATTCCTGCAGGACGCACAAGAACTGCTAGCAACCCTCTTCTGGTGAAACTGCCAAAATCAAGACTCTCTGCTCACCTTCACTCTTTCATTCCTCTTTTTCCCACCTCTGGAACAAACTCCCTCACTCTCTTCAATTCCTCTCCTCCCTCCAGGTCTTTAAAACAGCTGTTCACCACCATCTGTTATCTTCCCCCATACAAAACCTTGATCTTTTCTAATCCCGTTAATACACCCCAAATCCACCTCTTTCAATCTCCGATTTCATGCCTGACAATCCTAGTGGTGTCAATTTGTTTTATACCGTGTACCCCTTCCTTCGCCCTCCCACCCTCCCCCCCCAGCCCTCCCTTCCACAGATCTCTACTGTTGTGCTTGCATGCTTCCCTCTCTCTCCCCAACTTGTCTGCCCCTCCCTTTATTGTTTTATGTGTCCGTTTATTTTTTTTGGGTGTTTTATGTGCTAATGTGTGTTTAATGTGCTAGCTCTTACACGAGCCTCGATCTTGTATACAAAAAAAAAAAGGCGGAGATTTTTTAGTTCTGGGAGAACTTCCTCGCACCTTCTGAAACCCGTAAATGAAGATAACAACCAACGGGAGAACTGTACATAGCAGAAAAATTTGGATGAACAGGCAAGAAAAAGAATGACAGGGAAGGAGTTAAAATATTCAATACAGCCAGGTGACTAAATAATGAGATTGAGGTTCTTGAAACGATTGTATGTTGTGAGGATTCTGATATAGTTGCAGTAAGAGAAGCCTGGTTTAATGGGTGCATGGAGTAATTATCTCCACCACTGAGGGTGGATGGAGGTTATATTTTAACACCTGTCTGTCTGCTTGTCTGTCTGTTTGTCCGTGAACAAGATATCTCAAAAAGTTGTGGACGGATTCGGATGAAATTTGGCGGAGAGGTAGCGTATGTGACACGGAAGAAATGATTAGATTTTGGTGAAGATCCGGATCTGGATCCGGCTAGTGTAATTTTTAAAGTGATTATTCAGCATTGGGAGATAGGGCCAAAAACGATATATAGTAGGATATCTCATGTATGGATTCCGACGAAACTTGGTGGAGAGGTTGCGTATGTGACGAGGAAGAATTGATTTAATTTTGGTGAAGATTCAAAACCGGAATTTTGGTGCAGATTCAAAACCGGATCCGGATCAGAGAATTTTAAAAGTGATTCTTCACTATTGAGTGATCGGGCTAAACCGATATATAGCACGGTATCTCAAAAAGTTATTGACGGATTTGGACGAAACTTGGTGGACCGGTTGGGTGTCTGACAAGGACGAATTGGTTTGATTTTGGTGAAGATCTGAAGATGCATTCGGATAGGAGTATTATTTAATTTTTTAAGTGATTCTTCACCATTGAGAGATCGGGCGAAAAGTGATATATAACATGATGTTTAAAAAAGTTGTGGAAGACTTGTGGCCAAACTTGGTGGATAAGTGAGTTAGGCAACAATAACAAGCTGATTAGATTTTGGTTCAGGTCCGAATCCAGATCCGGCCTTTCAGTGGGATAGAAAACATCAACTGTTCAGCCTGGCGGAGGTGTGCTCTCTACTGAGTGCTATTCTAGTTGGAAGATGGAATTGTAAGGTTTCCAGATGTAATGTGATGGAAAAGATAAAATGAGAGGAGGCATAGGAATCTGGGTAAAAGACAACATTCTATCAATATAATCGGATAAGTTGAGATGAGGAACAGAGGTAGAGGATTCTGTGGACAGAGGTTAGGGACGGTAAGAATACTACTCCGAGGATGCTGTTCCAGGAGCTCCTGGACTGGGGGAAGAGCAGGAGAGGAAACCAGAAAGCCTCGTCAAAAGGGAACAGCAAAAGATTAAGGGAATTTTGAATTTTCCTTCAACATATTGGTTTTATGTATCGATTTGGGAATGGTAAGGAAGAGGACGGATTTCTATATTGTGTCCAGGATTGTGTTAAAGCCAGTTTGTAAATGAGCCGGTTCTGGTGTCCTCCATGGGTGGATGTGGTTTTCCTGCCTCGTGAATATCACTTGAATAGGTAAGAATTCCGGACTGGATTTGTCGCGTATGTCTGTTGTATCGATTGTTTAATGTGTATTTTTAAATATTGTTATGACCTCAGGCTGTGTATACCTCGCATGAACCACCTAAGGTTTGTCTGCGTGGTGTGCCAGACACCCAATGATAACTCTTTATATAACTCTGTTTCCTCTAATATGGATGAACTTGTCACTGTCCATCACAACGTTATGCTCCTCATCCGTGGCGATTTCAACTACCACAATACCAGCTGATGCTGGGTGTCAGTTCTGCAACAACCATCATGGCATTGCAACGAAGGCCTTCTGTGTCTCTCTGGATCTAACCCACTCTAACTTCCCAACCTGAATATCCGCAGTTGATGTGCACTCCCTCATAGACCTGGTTATGACTAACTTTCCATCAAATCTATCCTGTTGCTCCTCTGCCCTTCTGATCAAAACCCATATCTCTTTGGCTATTGGAAGGGAACAACCTCAATGATGTAGAGTATGGATGTTTGCACAGGTGAACTGACAGGGACTCCACCCTGCTCTCTCATAAAAAGATTGGGTTACCATCTAGACCGTTTCCTCCACCTTGTAATACTTCCACAAAAGCCATCTTTCGCTCTTGTAAACTGTCAAGTCCATCTCTGGTGTGTGCCCATCTTCCACCACCTCGTTCCCCTCAAATGGCATCTCTGCAAACTCGGCCCAAGCGAAGGGGCCTAACCCCTACAAAACTCACCCTGTTTTGGGCCTTTACACCTCACCTTTTGTCCTCGACTTAACCCGCCCCCAGTTATTGCACCAATAAGCATAACTCTCGGGTATTGTGCTGTATTAAACCACTACTACTGTGGCCTGGTAAAATGGACAGCCAGGTTAGGCATGCGGTGAAGTGTTGAAAATCCCTGTTTCAGGTGGCCGGCAGTGCAAGCAGACCATCACAGCCCTCGAGTCATTCGATTTAGACACCCAGACCTGGACCTGCCTACCTTCTATGACCAGCAAGCGCGCTTTCTCTGGCTACGTCAGCACCGACAACTGCATATACAGCCTGGGTGGTTTGGAACGGCCTAGTCTTCGCAACTACCATCTGCGTCCTACTTTCGTGTCCACCGTTGAGTTCTTCGATATACAACAAGGTTTGCATTGATGTTTCATATCTTTTCAACTTGTCATCTTCTTGAGGCCTTTTTGAGGCTATGATTTTCCTTTCCCCACAAAATTCCATGATATGATTTTATATATAATATATATAATAACCACCTTTAGAGGCCATTTTTCCCCGCAAAGCGGGGGTTGGCCTTTTTCGGGAACCGTGGTTGTTGTTTTTTGGTCCCCTTTTTGAAGCAATGTTTTACGGCCGGATGCCCTTCCTGACGCCAACCCTTTTTGCCGCCTTTAACGACAAACAGGGAATTACCAGTGAACTGGTACTCAATTAGCCGACCTCGGAAGGATGACAGGCTGAGTCAACCCCCCTGGCGTTAATTCAGCGATCGACCGGGATTCGAACCCAGGATCCTAGGATCATAGGCCGGCACCCTAGCCGCTAGCCCAACATCAGCCTGAGGTCATTTTATATATTAGATTAAAATTACGTGCAAGCAATCATCATACATTTTGTAGCTTTTTACCTCTGCCACCGAAGGTAGACCGAGGCTGTTTTCATCCCTGTCGTCTGTCTGTCTGTTAGCATATCTCAAAACCTTATGGACGGATTCGGACGAAACTTGGTGGACAGGTTGGGTGTGTGACAAGGACGAATTGGTTCTATATTGATGAAGATCCGAATCCAGATCCGGACACGAGAATTTTTTTAATTTTTAAAGAGATTCTTCACCATTGAAAGATGGGGCCAAAAATGATATTTCAAAATGTTGTGGACGAGATATGACAAAACTTAGTGGATGAGTGGGTTAGGTGACAAGAACAAGCCGATTATATTTTGGTTCAGTTCCGGATCCAGATCCGGCCTATGAGTGGGATACAAAACGAAACCTGTTCAGCCTGGTGGAGGTGTGCTCTCCACTGAGTGCCGTTCTAATCAATTGCTGTTTTAAGTGTTATTTTAAAAATGTTTTCCCTTATTGTTTAAACTACCGGTAAGTGTTTTACCCTCATTGCCAACGTGATGTGTGTGCATGCGATAAGTGTACACAAGTGATGTGTGTAGTGCGTGCGTTTGGGGGTTGGACACCAGGGCTTGAAATGTGAAAAATAATTAAGGGCCTGGGATGGAGGGGGTGGGAGGTCATGACAATAAATTTCCCCTCACTCCCCCAACCCATCTCTCCATCCAGACACCACCATGGGCAGTAGGGTGGTCCAAAAATGCAAAAAAAATCACTTTTCTATCTGGATTTTGATGCTCTATTGGATTATTGTTAGAAATGGTCTAAATCATTCACCCAAAAAATATTTTGCATCTGAGTCATCTATAAACTCATACACACATCACACATACATCACACTAACTCCAAGATGCTATGCTTTTTATGTCATTATATGCGTACACATCAACATAGGTCTAGAACTTGAAATGCCCTGTCCTATCCAATTATTGTTCGTATATCTTTTATCAAGATATTTATGGAAATGGTTCAGATGAGATAATTTACTTGATGCCTGTGCCACATTTTAGTAACATTATGTGAAATCTGTAATAAATACATTTGTGTCACATGATGTTAACTTTTGTCCATATTTGCCGAAAATAGCCAAATTTGGTGAAAAACGCCATATTTCAATTGAAGTGTGTATGAGTTTCTAGATGCAATTGAGCGAAAATATTTGGTGGGTGAATGTTTTAGACCATTTCTAACAATAATCCAGTAGAGCATCAAAATCGGAGAGATCGATGTTTTTTGGACCACCCTATTGGGCAGATGATAATAAATAAATAAAATTTTTAGCCACATGAGCAATCTTAAATATTGACTGTATTATGGTACAATGTGATGCGCCACTCCGTCATACTGAACTACTTACTATTAAGATTGTAAATATTTAGGCCATTTTATTTGACTGTAACTCTCGCCCTAACATTATACTGGGGGAGTCCTGACATAATGGATTTTGCATACAGTGACCATTTTAACTGAACAATAATATAATAATTATACACCTCATTTGAGCTGGTCTATTTTGCTTTAATTGGCTTGCTTTGTGCACATGTTCCTTCACAGTACATACACAGTTGTATATTCACATGGTGAGCACCTGTTGATTCCTCTGTAGGAATATGGCTGAAATCATCAAAAGTTCCTCATATGAAGAAGAAGAGAGCAGACTTTGTTGCAGCCTGTCTTGGTGGACGTGTGGTTGTTGTTGGGGGTCTTGGTAAGCCACAGACTCAATTTTTTTTGTCTTTGTTCATAGTTTTACCCTCGCCAGAGGAGAGGGTATTGCATTTGAGTCCGTTTTGTCTGTTTGTCTGTCTGTCGGTGTGTTTGTCCACACAGAATAAATATGATTTTTCTCTGCAACCGTTGGTCTAATTGACAGGAAATTTTCACCATATGTGCAACTCCTCCTGTAGAATTTCTTAATGATAATTATGACGTCATGTGTCACGTGGTTTGGCCGCCATATTTGTTTTGACACAAAAGCTTTAAAACACTAAAAACATCCTGGCGAGGGTCTGCAATCTCTAATTGCTCTTTCTTGTTACCCTCGCCAGAGGAGAGGGTATTGCATTTGAGTCCGTTTGTCTGTCTTTGTTTGTCTTTGTCCGCACAGAATAAATATGATTTTCTCTCCAACCGTTGGTCCGATCGACAGGAAATTTTTACCATAGGTGCAACTCCACCTGTATAATTTTTTGTAATGTTAATGATGACGTCATCGGCCACGTGGTTCGGCCGCCATCTTGGAAAAACCGAAAAACTTTGCACCTCTATATCTCGGAAAGTGCTGAATAGAAAAAATTGAGACATGGCTCATTGAAAAGAACTCTCCATGGGGAATAAACTATGTTAATGATGATGTCATAGGTGCCTCCATTATGATATCATAATTCGACAAGTAGAAAACTTCATCCAATCAAGATGAAATTTATTGAGCGCCATGTTGGCATAAACTGGTGGAGAAAAAAAAATAATGTTGACGTCATTGGTCACGTGGTTCGGCCGCCAAATGTGTTTTAACACAAAAGCCTTAAAAACCACTGAAAATACTTCCTGGCGAGGGTTTGCAATCTCTTATTGCTCTTTTGCTTGTTATTCTTGCTTTAATGCACAATTCTAAACTATGTGCTTAATCATAAACATGCATCATGGGTAACCGGAAATAACCTCTAATTCTTCTAAATTAGAAACAACCGTAATTATTTTTGCTTCCTCATAACTCTTACATGGCAACAGATGAGACTGGATCTTCCTCATGCATGTTTTCTCACTGACATGCAGAGGTTATCACTTTAAGGAGGGAAATAAAGGGATTTTTTTTTTTCATTTTATTTATTTACTCTCTCTCTCTCATTCTTCTCTTCCCTCTATAAGGGGTGAGGTCCAATGCCACCAAGCTCCTGCCCTACCTTGACAACGATACTCCTCCAGTTCCCTCCATCCTCAGCCAACTCTCGCCACTCTCAAACCATCCCACCTTATTGATATCCCTCTTCACACAATTCTCCCATCTCAACCGTAGTCTAGCTCTTTTCCTCCTACATTGCTCCTTCATCCTATGCGCTCTTTATCATTCTCTCTTCCTCCATCCACACCAAATGTCCAGCCCATCTCAGCCGGCATTTCACCAATCTCCCTGTCAAGCTCATCTGCACACCAATCTCCTCCCTCAGTTAATCCATCCTCCTTCTAGCCACCCTCTTCACTCTCACAATCCTCCTCACCCAGTTGTTCTCGCAGACCTGCAACCTGTTGTCTCTCTGCCATTGCCACCGTTTCGGGACCGTAAAGGTAGGCCGGGGTCACACAAGACACCAAAACTTTCCCTTTAAATTACCATGACCATCCTAACGTGTTTTATTTAGTTCATGGTGAGTATGCAGACATATACACCTGGTGTTGGTTTAACAGTTAAAGTGGCTAGCTTGATATATTAAGTTCCTGAGTTAGAACCCCTGTCATTCGGTTGAATAAACACTAGGTGGGTTGACTCAGCCTGTCATCCTTCTGAGGTCGGTAAAATGAGTACCAAATGACTGGTAATAGGGGTACTGCATCAGTGTCACAACCACTCTTCCAGAAAATGATGCAGCCAAACAGCTACAGGCTGCATACGAAACACCACCACAATGCAGGCATATACTGTATAATAATGAAATTATTATGCACCTTATTTGAGCTAGCTTATTTACCTTTCATTGGCCTGCTTTGTGTACAAGTTTCTTCATCTATATATCTTCTTCTATCTTCTTCTTATCTATCTATCTTCTATCTTCTATCTATATCTATATTATTATATATATTAAAGAATGTTTTTGTTTGTTTGTCTGCACGCGCTAATCTCCTGAACGGTGAAAGATAGGAGGAAACCTCTGAAACAAAAAATGTCGGGACGGGCCCCAGGAAGGTTATAGGCTAGGTGGCAAGGCCGGTCGAGGCTGCGTCAGCCGGGCTGGGCCCATTTCGCAATTAAAAGCTGAGCTGAATTAGAGTAGTCTACCTTCTACGGCCGTGAGTAAAAGCTGAATTATGGTAGTAAATTCATTCAAAAAGAACCAAAAAAGTCGGGACGGGCCTCGGGAAGGTTATAGGCTAGGTGGTGAGGCCGGCCGAGGCCGCTTCGGCCGGGCTGGGCCCATTTCGCAATTAAAAGCTGAGCTGAATTATCATAGTCAATCTTCTATGGCCACGAGTAAAAGCTGAATTATAATAGTAAGACCTATGCACAGAAGATTAAATTCATTCAAAAAGAACCCGGGCAACGCCGGGTGCATTCAGCTAGTAGTATATAATTGTACATTCAAAAAGTTGATGCCTCTGTAGAAATAAGCCTGAAAGGACCTTCTTTTTAAATCAGCTTTCAGGCCGAACCCAGATGACATTGATTCTCAGCTTCTTGTCCTCTTGATCAAGCATTGCTATGTGTAGTACCTCTGTCTCCTGGCCCATATCCTCCTTCAACATGTCGCCCAAAGCTCCAGTACAAAGACTGCTTCAAAAGACACTTGTGTGCATGAGATATACAGTATCTCCACATAAGTGGGAAGAGACTGCAAAGTGTAGGCATCAGGCAGTTCTCCAAGGAGCCAAGATTGTGGAATCAAAACTAATCTAGCCAACAGAGGCCAGGAGGCAGAGGAGACATGGTCATTACAATCCAGAGCCACAACTCCCAGCGTTTCAGTGCGGCTACTGCAGACAGATCTCCAGTGGAACCGGACTCTACTCCCACCAACAGAAGTTCACCCACCGGCAATGGCACCCAATTATATTCAGGGCCACTTCTATATTTCCTTTGGACACCGGTGTTATCCTTGTCTCACGGGACGGTAATGCATGCACAATGCTTGGCACCTGCCTGAAATCTGTTTGATCAATAAAATTACAGTATGTGTATTGATGAACACAAGACAGACAAACCTTTGACCTTGCTCAGTTTTTGTTTTTTTAAAAAATAATTAATCTTAACATCATTAATGTCTACATATATGGTTAGGAAAAATTTAAATACACACACAATGGTAATATGTAGATGGCCCCTTGTGATTTCAGGTAAGTTTATGACTATGGCTTATGAGCTAGCCAATAGGAACAATTTTCGAGGAGTGAGTAATCTGTGCAAATATGACCCTGCCTGATTTGTCAATCTTCTCTTTGCTGCCCTGCTAGGAAACCAGCCAAAGCCATTGGGACTAGTTGAGGCATTACACCCAGTGAAGAACCGTTGGGAACTTCTGCCATCCATGCCCACACCTCGCTGCTCGTGCTCTTCCCTAAGAGTGCGTAACAAGCTGTACGTGGTCGGTGGTGTTTCTCGTGGGCCAAGTGATGCGGCCGAAGTTCTCACCGTTGTTGATGAAGCCGATGCCTGAAGGATGAAAAAACATTCTGCCTCATGCCTGCTGCTCTCCGCCAGGGATATGAATACTTGGTGCATGGAAAAAGCAGCCAGTGCAGCACAGCCTCTCTTGGTGAGGAATGGACTAGCTGAGATAGACAAGTGTAGTTATTTCTCTGTAGTCTCTGGTATAGTTGCTTTTGATAGCATCACATCAGTTAGAATCCATGTCCAGTTTTTGTACTAGATCTACTGGAGGAATTGGCGTTCCTGCTGTCCCACATGGATTTGTGGATCTCCCACACTTACGAAACCTTTAGCCTGGTGTTGGCTTAGTGGTTAGGGTGCCGGCTCGGGATCCTAGGATCCTGGGTTCGGATCCTGGTGGATTGCTGAATTAACACCAGGGCGGTTGACTCAGCCTGTCATCCTTCCGAGGTCGGCAAATTGAGCACCAGTTCACTGGTAATTCCCTGTGTGTCGCAAGAGTCGACTAACAGGGTTGGTGGCAGGAAGGGCATCCGGCCGTAAAACATTGCTTCAAAAAGGGGACCATGGTGCCCGAAAAAGGCCAACCCCTGCTCTGCAGGGAAAAATGGCCTCTAAAGGTGGTTCTTCTTTTTTTTTCCACACTTACGAAACCTCCACCGTACTGGTTTCACTCAGCGACGTTGATGTGAAAATAAACTGGTCAGTCGGTCACGGTAGAATAAAATCAAGTAAAAACTAGTCGCAGTCAGCAGCTTCCCTTCGTTTGTTCTTCCTCAAAACCATGACATTGTACATAAGAGCACCATGTGCAAATGATGAGGGATGCATGAGCTATGGAAAGGTCTCCGAAGCAGGAGGGAGTCTTCCATGGTGCAACCTCGACAAGACGAGGAAAGAGCTGACCGGTCACGCACCTGATCCAGAATCCGTGTGTAGTGAGTTTTTTTTAAGGAACAATTAAAAATTGGAAGGATTGCAAGAAAGCATTGAAGCACATCATTATATATTGACTTGGGAGCCTAAACAAAAAGGAAAACAGCAGAAGATACATTAAATTATTCATTAAAAAGTTGCTTATTTGAGAAAACAAAACTTTTAACGAACACTTTCTTGCCGCTGGAGTGCACATTTAGAGCTTTTGCTTGCTGTCCTCAGCCTTTTCCAGCTATTTTATTTGTGTGATTTATATATGTCCTTCTAGGAAGAGGGGTGTTTGGGAGCTGGGCGACGTGTATGGGACGTCTGTGCTTCCAAGGCATAAAGATGTCTCTGCAATTTGGTTTTCTGCACAATTTGGCTTGGTGAGGCCAATATTTGAATAGTTTGTCCACTTTGGATTGTTGTCCACCGCAAATGGACTCAGCTCATAATACAGCCTACCCATGAACAATGAAATTGCGTATGGGGAAAAGCACTTTTCTTATGGGAATTTTGTGTAAGGTATCACTTTTATTCCTCTGCAAGGTAGAAATAAATATCGACAGAATATGTTTCACATTCTGTGAGTAAAATGTAATGTTCGTATATGGAAAACATGGATTTGCAACACTGGCTTTTGTGAAGTCATAATGTAAGCCGTAGATTGCAATAAACTTGTATTTTTATACTAGAATGGCTTCCTTTTTCTTTCACAAGCTATCTGCAAAGGCTGGAAAACTTCAGGAAGATAAATTATAATGTTGCTGACAACTGTAAAGGGGATTTCTTTCTCAGCAGGAAGGAATAAATTGCATGCAATTTGTGAGTCAGAAAACAGGAATGTTATTAAAGCAATATGTTTGCAGTTAAAATAATAAATATATAAGGCGAGAGGTTTTGTTCAGTGGAATTTTTTACTGTATTGCAAGTCGGGATTTGTAATGGCCAAAATTAACCCTCCTTCCTGTGGGATCGGCCGATAGGGAATTCTGGCAGAAGTCTTTCACGAACCGGCTAGTCAAGACTGATGTTCGATAGGAGCCGGTTTGGTAAGAAATTAATAATTCTCAGGTGATGGCGATAATTCGACTACCTTTTGCGAATGACACAATGGGATCTTTAATGCCCATCATCTGATCATACTAGCAGACATTTCTATACGATACTGTATATATATATATATATATATATATATATATATATATATATATATATATATATATATATATATATATATATATATGTATATATGTATATATATATATATATATATATATATATATATATATATATATGTATATATGTATATGTATATATGTATATATATATATATATATATATATATATATATATATATATATATATAGTTACGGCTTCGTCACTTCCACCTTTGTTGTTATTATATACTTGTAGAATTTTTAGTTTCAGGTGTTATTGTTAAGATTTCTGTGTGAAATGGAGATGACATTGTTAGAAGGTAAAAAGAAATGTTTGTGGAGGAAAACGAAAAAACGCGGCAAAGAAACCGGAAGAGGAGAGAGGAGGAATCGGCAGGGGAAAGAGACAGCCATGAGTCGCATCGAGGCTGTGAGCGGACTTCCTTGATATTGGTTGCGAATGAATTGAGGCTTACCGTGAAAGGGAATGCCCGCAACATTGTCCCATATTGCAATTGCAATTAAACCTGCATCTCAGGTGTTGATACCAAGTGTGAACTATTGTTGGCGGGAAAGCAAGCACCTCCATTACAGGCTGATACGCCATTTTTCCTCGGAGGCCATCCGCCTAGTGCTTCGTGTTTTGTCGTTGGGATTCCCATATCGACCTCTTTGTGTTGATGGTCGTTGGTTTCCATATCGGCTTAATCATTGGTGGATGTGAGGCGTGGATTGCACTCACGTTTTTGGGGATCGTTATCCCGTGTCGCCATCTGTCCGACCTCTCACCTCATAACTCCTCGTCCACAGCAGCGCCAATAGCTGCCTGTTGTTCTTGCCGTTCTTCACAACTTCGACCTTTACACAGCGTGGGGATTCGTGCACGGACTGTGGAATTGTTACATTCCACTCACGTTTGGCGTATTGTGAGTTTAGTGATTGGTGCGTATTGGGGAATGATGGTACCATCATATGTATTGTTCATGAAATGCAAATGATATTTTCATGGTACTTTCGTTAAGTTATTGTGTATGTGAGAGTTCTTAATACAATTACTTATTTGGTTCTACACAATTGCATTGGTGTGGTTTTACCATGGTTTATTAGAACACTCAAAATAACAAATCTTTCTGCCGCGTTCCCTCTCGATTCTGAGGGGCACCGTAACCGGAGTTTGGGGAGGTAACACGTAACAATATGTACAAGTTGCCCGATTACGTCTAATCGGGGTAAACATCATAACCTCAGCACATACAATGCCAAATGATACATCAATTAAGAACTCTTGGATCCATACAATGCATGGGGTGGTTTACAAACATCAACATTCATGCAATTCCAAGTTATTGCATTTTGTTGCGCATGTGGTGTACACACTCAGACGTTGGTTCGGACACGTCAAAAAATCTGTCAAAAAAACAACCTCAACCTAATCATTACTCCCGCCAGGGAGTAATGCATTCACTCGTGTCCGTGTGTGTGTGTGTGTGTGTGTTCATGTGTTTGTGAACAAGATATCTGGAAAAGTTCTGAACAGATTTGGATGAAAGTTGGTGGGATGATTGCCCTTGGGATAAGGAAGTATTGATTAGTTTTTGGTAAAGCTCAGGATATTATTCCCGATCCAGGAATTTTTTGAAGGATTTTTTTACCATTGGAAGATAGGGCTCATTTTTTTTTTTTACATTATCTTCTATATATTCTAAATTTAACATTGTGATATGAAAATAGTTTTCATATTTGTTGTAAATGTAGTTTAAACTTGTGGTTATGCGTTAGAGCGGTGTATTTTTTTAACAGCGTCGTCTTCAATGTTCATTGTTTTGTTCTAATAAAGACATATTCTGTCATTTTAAAACCACCAAAGTGTGTATTAGTTATCCCCGTTTAATAAAATGTATCGCTTGATACGTATAATGCTTTAAAACTGTTTGTTTGTTGTTTTTTTTACCTCAGAAGAGATATCAACATTTAGCTCAGCGAATGTCATTCGCAGTGTCAGTATTTGATGAACTTATAAAGACTTAGTTCCAGATTTGTCAATGGCTGAGGTATATTAACAAAGGAATAAAACAGATTTGGCAAAATTCCAACTTTTTTTTTAAAAGATCGCATATTCACTCAGGGTTGTGAGAGGCTGAAGAAGAAGAAACCTCGCATGGGCTTCCCAGACCAAATAAATAATTTTGGTTTTTCTGTTTTCCTTTAAAAACCATTTTCTCTGCAATAATTGGAGCGATTGAGAGCAAATTTTCACCATAGGAGGGACACGGTCTGTAGAATATTTTGATGGTAATTATGACGTCACAGGTCACGTGGTTCGGCCGCCATATTGTTTTGGGTGAAAAACACTAAAATCCAATTTTCTCCAAAAAGCCTGAACAGATAGAGGCCAAACTTTGCAGGCAGAATCGCATACCCATGATGAACAAAAAAGTCAGCGACCATGATGTCATGCATCACATGGTTTCAGAGTTATGATGTTTTTAAGCACAAACATTTAAAACCTAGCTCCTCCCTCATTTGTGATCCAATCGAGGGGAGACCACAGATCTGTTCAGCATATCAGTCTACTAAAATGTCCTTTTGGAATTTGCGATAGTTCACGTGGTTTGGCAGACATCGTTAATTAAACGCAAATAATAAAAACATTTATATCTCTTGAACCACTTCATTGATCGACGTGAAACTTCATACTGTAGTCGAAGTCATGAAGAGTAACAAGTGTGCAAAATGTGAAGATGATTGGATGTACGGTCTGGAAGCTAGAAGTTGTTATTGCATGAAGAAGAAGAGTCTTCGACTGTGGACGATTAATTATTTATCACATGTACAGACTTGCAGGCATCGTTTGACACACTCTCCCGGGTTAATTTGAACCTCAAATAAAATTATAATTCCAGATTTGTCAATGGCTGAGGTGTATTAACAAACAAATAAAACAGATTTGGCAAAATTCCAACTTTTAAAAAAAAGATCGCATATTCACCCAGGGTTGTCAGAGGCTGAAGAAGAAGACACCTCGCATGGGCTTCCCAGACCAAATAAATAAATCTGGTTCTGGCTCTGCGATTTTCAGGTTTATTACTCCCGCCAGGGAGAAATGCATTCGATCGTGTCCGTCCGTCCGTGTGTGTGTGTGTGTGTGTGTGTGTTCGTATGTTCGTGTGTTTGTGAACAAGATATCTGGAAAAGTTCTGAACGGATTTGGATGAAAGTTGGTAGGATGATTGTCCTTGGGATGAGGAAGAATTGATTAGTTTTTGGTGAAGGTCAGGATATTATTCCGGATCCAGGAATGTTTTTGGGAAATATTTTTTCTGTTTTACTGCATTAAAGCTTTTATTCTTATTCTTAAATGATGTTTTTCTCCTCCAATTCCGAGATATATCAAAATAAATTATCTGACAGTTAGGGCCTACTTTCTTTTTCATTTATTGTTTTGGGGAGAGGGGATGTTAAACAAAACGTATTATTCCAACTTGACCCACGGCGGGAGTATGCGCTCTACTGAGTGGCGTTCTAGTTATATTATGTTAACGTAACATTACATTTCCATCGATTTACTTTACTGAGAAACCTTATCAGTCTTAACAGTTTTTGACTATTACACTTTTAAAGAAAAATCTTGGGAAAAAAAATAAATAAATAGAAACTGTGACTCCATTCATTGCTAATGCTTCCAGTACTATATTTTCATTAATATGTGGGGCATACAAAAGAATGCCCTGACAATGCCTTGTAGTGAAAGCATGGAGTTTCACGGGTGGTGTTTAATCGATGTGTCACTGGTTTGCATACCCAACAGAAGTGGTTTTTTTTTTATAACCACAAGTTATTCTGTCCAATGAATAACTTCTTTTGTCCATTTAAGTCAATCAGAAAACTTCATTCTATTGGAAACGAATATATTCTTCTACAAACGCAACTATCGTCTCTATATGTGACCGAGGGGGGACAGGTAAAGGATGAAGAGGAGGGGGCCAAGAACGAACCTCCTCACCCGACTTGAATCCACCTTTAACGTTACCGACACTGCCCTCTCTTGGATTAAATCATACCTCTCTGACAGACGCCAGTTCATCTCCATCAATAACTGCAAATCCCCCACTGCTCCCCTCCCCCAAGGTGTCCCCCAAGGTTCAGTTCTTGGCCCCCTCCTCTTCATCCTTTACCTGTCCCCCCTCGGTCACTTAATCCGCCGTCATGGTCTCCAATTTCACTGCTTCGCCGATGACATCCAGCTTTTCATCTCCACCAAGTCTGTCTCCACCGACACCCACTCTATCCTGACAAACTGCATCTCTGAAATAAAATCCTGGCTTCAAATCAACTTCCTCAAACTAAACTGTGATAAATCTGAAATAATCATCATTGGCCCAAAAACGCTCACAAAATCCGCCCATAACTTTGCCCTCAACATCGACGGTATCCCAGTATCCACCTCCCCTCTCATCCGGAATCTTGGCGTCATCTTTGACCAAACCCTCTCCTTCGACAAATACACTAAACAGATCACAAAGACAGCCTTCTTTCACCTGAAAAACATCGCCCGTCTCCGCTCATCCCTCTCCTCCACGGCTGCAGAAACCCTCATCCACGCCTTCATCACCTCCCGTCTGGACTACTGCAATAGCCTCCTCTATGGTTCACCCTGAACAATCACCAATAAACTCCAATACATTCAGAACTCCGCTGCCCGTCTACTCACCCATTCCCGGACCCGTGACCACATCACCCCCGTCCTTTACAAGCTTCACTGGCTCCCCATCTCCCAGAGAATCCAGTACAAAATCCTCCTCTTGACCTACAAAGCCCTCCATAACCTGGCCCCATCCTACCTGGCTGACCTCCTCTCCAGACACACTCCCACCCGCAACCTCCGCTCTGCTGGTACCAACCTCCTGACCCCCCCCCCCCCATCCGGACCAAATTCAGATCCTGGGGGGACAGGGCCTTCTCCATCGCTGCTCCCACCCTCTGGAACTCACTACCTCACACCATCAGAGACTCCTCCTCACTCACCACATTCAAAACATCACTAAAGACCCACCTGTTCAACACTGCATTTAACATTCAACCCACAGCATTTAACCCCTGACTATCTCTTCTCCTTCTCCCTCCTTTTGCTTTAAATATTTCCCTATTGATTCTTGTCTTTTTGCAATTGTTGTTTTCATGTTTTGTTATGCATTATGTTTTGCACTCTGTCAAAGCGCCTTTGGGCTTCATGAAAAGCGCTATACAAAATAAATGAATTATTATTATTATTATATACGTGTAGTGACAACTTGCAATTGGAAGCCATTTTATATCCAACGAATCGGCACCATCGTGTCGCTGTATGGCTTCAACAGCTCATCTCAAATTATTCGTAGACAAGCTAAAAATGAATGAAATGAGATACCACGATGTGGTATTCTGCATGTGAAAGAGCAATTCTCAAAGTTTTATTGACCCTTTCGTTTTCAGCAGGTGTCACCTGTGATGAGTGACGGCACTTTTACTACAAATGGCGACCAAATAAGAAAGATCAGTGTTGCTTAGTTTCTAGAGAACAAATGATATCAACAAATCTACATAATCAAATTTTGAGCAATGTTGTTTCACGTGTGTCAAACTGTACCATTGTATCCCATTTTATTCTTTTTTATTTATTATTGCCCTCATCAGAGGGTATTGCCTTTGGGTGAGTTTATTTTGTGCCTGTCGACACATAATGTGCTAATGTAGGTCACAAATGCCACATGGTGTAGCCAGTATTACAAGTTATCCTTTTCAATTGAGTACCTCTATAAAGTACGTACAATTGTGTGAGTGCGTCTATAAAGTACGTACTATTAGAATACATACGTCTATAAAGTACGTACTGTAGGCCTACATCTGTAAAGTACATGTAAAGGGTGAGTCAATGGAATGTGACGGGTTTTAAAGCGTTATTGTGGCGAACTGGGTTGAATAAAAAGCAAAAACGCTTTCAGTTGAAAAACAGTAGCACAATTCAATTTATTAATCTGTACTTTTTTATTTTAAATAACATCTTTTAAGTGGCCTCCACCAAAACGGATACATTAATGCTAGATTTTCATTCTAAATGTCCATGAACTGCTTACAATATTCCCGTCAAGCGACTTTACCGATTTCTTTGAGACTCTGCACAGTTTGAATTTCACATGGATAAAAATGGAGGTCATCGTGCAGAATGCGGCGAACACTCGGGATCGATATGTTCAACGCAGCCGATTGACACCTGGCAGAGCGAGTTGGACTCCGTAACCCCGCTTCCTTAACTCTCCCAATGTTCTCCGGTGTGCGGACCGTTCGTGCACTGCCAACAAAGTGATCACAAACACTGCCGGGCTTGTATAATTTTTCCACCAACTGCAAAATAAAGTTACGAGAGGGAATTCTACCCTGCCGTGCAACACCAAACTCACGTCTAAAACTTCTCTGCACCTGCACTACCGATTTGCATTTTTAAAAATGCCCTTACGGCGAACACGTGTTGTGGCACCGACCAGTTCTCCATACTGTCTCTCGCCACAAGGACAGGAGAAACTGCGTACATTTTCAGATCACGTGACACACAAGGTTCCCCCCACCACAGCGTGCCTTTAGCTGCATCTGCTTTCTGAAAACCATCACATTCCATTGACTCGCCTTGTATAAATAAAAATACATCGATGTTGGAAAAATACGTGAATCAATAAAATACATATGCTTCGAACGAATAAATACGCGTGGGAATAAATGCAAGGCTTATTTCCCGAACGCGCATAAAACTTGATTATACCCGGGTTTGAATGTGGCGCTGTGACCTCGTCGTGCACAGACGTGACGTTTCCCACCATCTTCTACCACCCGCGGTGTTTTCAGTGTGCGTTTCACCACAGTAGAGTGAGCTGGTGTTCAGGAGATTTATTTAACCCAACTGTATTTAGCCACATGCTGTACCCTCAAATGTATGGCACCGAAACGTCAAGCCTCTCCAAGTGGTAGTGTCGTGAAGAAATCCTGTAAAGTTATGACATAAGCAGAGAAAATCGTGATTTTGGACAAATTGCACGTTGACCTCGTGATGTAATAGTAATACACATGCTGACCTCGTGATGTAATTAATTATTGTGACCCTCGTGACCTATTGGGAAAGGCACGAAACGTCTAATCACGGAATGTAACATGAAGGAAATGTAAGCTGGCTGTAACAGTCACATGACAAGCAGCACTTAATGTTGCTAGAAGTGTAGTCCAAGTATCCTTTGACACACCGTGTCCCTCACGGGCGTTTCATAGTGTCTTACGAAATAAAGTGATTACATGTTTTACATCTGGGGTGATTAGATCTTGTAGCTAACCGTGCACATGTGCTTGTTAGCCATACAGTAATGGTTTAACTATGCCTTGCTTAGCCCTTAAACTTTGTCTCCCTTGACTCACCAAACTCTCCTCCTATGGTATCCATGGAAATCTCCACGTATGGCTTGCAGACTTCCTCTCTGGTCGTAGTCAACGTGTGGCCCTGAATGGATTTCTCTCATCTCCCCTTCCTGTTCAGGCTGGAGTTCCCCAAGGCAGTGTTCTGGGCCCTGTGCTTTTTCTGGTCTTCATCAATGATCTCTCCGACTTTCTGGAAAATCCTCTCTATCTCTTTGCTGATGACTCCACTCTCTGCCGCTCCATACCTCATCTCTCAGATCGGCAGCCTGCAGCCTCCTCACTCTCTATAGACCTGGACAAAATCACAAATTGTTCAAACAAGTGGAACATGTCTTTCAATCCTGACAAATCTCACACTCTCACTATGTCTCTCCGAAAAGACCGACTAGACAACCCTCCCATCTACTTTCTCAACAATCCTCTCCAAGAAGTTCTGTCACTCAAACTATTGGGTCTCACCATCTGCCATGATCTTTCTTGGGAAAACCACATTTCCAATCTGGCCTCCAAAGCCAGTCACCGACTGGGCATCCTCCGTCGTGCGAAATCCTTCCTTGGCACACCTGAGCTCCTCACCACATACAAGGCTTTCATCCGCAGCTCAATGGATTACTGCTCTCCCCTCTGGGCTGGTGCTCCTGCCTCACACCTAGCTCGTCTTCACGCTGTTGAAACCAAAGCGTTCAGAATCATTGGAATCTCCCGCGATGACGCTATCTCCGAGGGTCTTTCACTTAATCACCGCAGGCAGGTTGGTGGTCTTTCCGTCTTCTACCGACTCCTCTCCGGCCTTGCTCCCCCAGCTCTCTGCGCTCTGTCCCCCAAATATTCCTACAGGTCGCACAAGATCTGCCAGTAACCCTCTTCTGGTAAAATTGCAAAAATCAAGACTCTCTGTTCACCTTCACTCTTTCATTCCTCTTTTCTCCCGCCTCTGGAATAAACTCCCTCACTCTCTTCAATCCCACTACTCCATCCAGGGCTTTAAAACAGCTGTTCACCACCATCTCTTATCTTCCCCAAAACCTTGATCTTTTCTATCCCTGTTAATTCACCCCAGATCCACTTTTTTGAAATACCAACTTCTTTCCTGGAAGTCCTAGCAGTGTCCATGTATTTTGTACCTCCCTTCCCCTGCCTTCCCATGCCTCCTCCCCCCAAGCCCTCTCCCTCCCACAGATCTCCCGATGTCCCTGTTCTCTGCTGTTGTACTTGTGTGCTTTCCCCTCTCTCCCCATCTTGTCTCCCGCTCCCTTTATTGTGTTTTGTGTGTCCGTTTTTTTTTTTTTTGTCATTAATGTTAGCTCTTACATGAGCCTCGATCTTGTAGCCCCAAAAAAACAGAAAAGGTCTGTCTGCTGTATGAACATAACTTTATGTCGTCAATGCGTCATCTGCCCACCATAAAATACATCAGACAAACACACCAGCACACAAAACAAGTCCTGGTGAGGGTCTGAAATCTCATGATTGGTCTTTCTAGTTGAACCTCCCCCTATTCCTACAGGATATGGGGAGGTTTTTAGCTGTTGTGGTTGTTGTTGTTGCTGTATAGCCCCAGACAGTTCTTCTGAACAATCCTGCGACAAGGAGACAGCCGATCGATCTCGCAGGATTAACCCAGAGAACCCCAACATCAAGGATGGTGTACCCTTGCCTTCACCACGACAGTTCGAGAGAGAGAGAGAGAGAGAGAGAGAGGACAAGAGGGAAAGGGCCGGTCCATGGGACCGATTGTACTCCGTGACCGCGCTGCCATGATGAAACCGGGCAGCAGGGAAGAATGGGGAAGATTTGACCTCCGACTTGTGTTGGGAGGTACAATCACCATGAAGAGGCGTCCCCGATAGTGGTTTATAGCTGTTGTACGGTTACAATTCGTGCCCCAATTTTTAATAGTGCCTCAGAGTTCCTTAGACCCCTACGAGTACCAAACCGCCATTTAGGTTTTTTCTCCCAATGTCTGAGATGTATCTCAGAAATTTCGTATCAATAATAGTGATAAAAAGTATGCAAAGTTTACATTTTGACATTGACCTAATTTTAAGGTCATGACCCAATTATAGGCATTTTGACATTTTTCACCAAAACTCGACTAAGGTTTGTCTGATGAAAGCGAGATTGCTTTCTCCAGATATCCTAGGCTCTAGAGCAATAGGCATTTACACTTAATTCACATCATTCCCCTCTGGGTTAAAGGTCAAGGTCAAATGATGATCTGAAAAAAATAATGCGGTTTTTGTCTTTGCTCAACTTTACCAATGTGGAATGTCAAAGACCGCTTGGCCTTCCAAGATGCTCTTGCATCATAATAGTGTACCTGCACAAGTTGTGCACCTGATATTTTCTTAATTTACACTCTTTCCCTAAATGTCGAAGGTCAAGGTCTTATAGTGGTCGAAGAAAACGGCCATTATTGGGTCACAGGTCAAGGGGAGGTCGCCGGCGATCACCCGCGATCGTAGGTATCTAGTTCGAGATGAAATTTCTTTGGTTATTCTTGCAAAACCTGTCATGTTCCAGCGTTGCGTTTGCGGTTCTTTACAAGTTATAATAATACGAACACGAAATACTTATAGTTATATACGGTAACGCATTAAATTGGATCGTTAAAAAAGTATCTCGTTGCGTTGAGTGTTCTTTGTTTTATATGCTGATATTCTTAAACATTTGAAAATATACTTTTGCTTTGTTGTCATTTTGTAGGTGCGTAGTCCAATTCATAATCGATAAATGTGTGTGAATGTGCGATCGCCACTGAATATTAGGCGGTGTATAATGACGAAAATTAACATAAAGACGTAAGATCAAATTATTCAGTGACATAGCGAACATCATATAACAATCTCAAATCGCATTGAAACATGAGGTAATGGTTGGAAGACGACGATTGAAAGGCAAAAATATTGACGTGGCGAAGGGAATGGATTTGAGAATATCGTGCAGGGAAAATTGCTGAGGTAATATTTGCTTTATTTATTTATCATCGTTCGTACTGGTGTGTCGGTTTTCATTGAGTCCTCGAAAATGAAATGTACCATGCGGTTGAGTAAAACGTCATATTGTAAATTGTGTGATATTAAGCGATGTTTTCTTTGAAATGTTGTTTTGCTGCCGTGTATTATCGAGGGGCCAAACCTTATGAATTATGATTGAAACCTAATTTTCCTCAGAAGAAGCGCGCTTTGGAATTTTGCTTCCACGATTTAATCTGGCTCTGACAGGAATACAAGGAGGGATTTTTTCAACTGTTAAGCCCAAAGTTAAGGAAATTTGTTCATCACCTTGGGAACGGGGTGCACCTGACATTTCGAGAACGATCCTTCAGTGTAAACTTCAGTGTGTGAGGGTTGTATCTGCTTTCACAGCAATCGGTTTTTAAATAAGGGACGAGTAGGGATCTGAAGATTGGGGGGGGGGGGGGGGAGGTGGGGTATCCCCCCTTGGTAGCCCCCATTATCCAAATTCGAACCCCCATGATCCAAATTTTATAGAACGGCACTCAGTAGAGAGCCATTCGGCCATCACAATTGGGAGAAAGGGCCAAAAACGATACATAGCAGGATATCTGAAAAGGTTATGGACGAATTCTGACAAAACTGGGTGGACCGGTTGGATGTCTGACAAGGATGAATCGATTTGATTTTGGTGAAGATCTGAATATGGATTCAGATGCGATAATTATTTAATTTTCAAGTGATTCTTCACCATTGAGAGATCAGGCGAAAAGCGATTATATAATATGATATTTTAAAAAGTTATGGGCGAGTTATGACTAAACTTGGTGGACGAGTTGGTTCGGTGAGAACTAGATTTTGGTTGAGGTCCGAATCCAGATCCGACCTAACCCTAACCCTAACCCCCCAGGCCCCACCCCTCCACTCCCCAGGTTTCTGCAGAGCTCACAAGATCCACCATCAACCCCCTTTCTGGTGAAACTCCCTAAATCCGGGATCACTGCTCACCTCCACCCATTTCACCCCTCCCCCACTTTTTCCCCCACCTGTAGAACCAACTTCCACATCCTCTTCAATCTCATCTTCCTTCCAGGTCTTCAAGACAGCTGTTCACCATCATCCCCAATCCAAAACCATGATCTTTTCTTCACCTGTTAACCCCCTTCTCCCCCCTCCCCCACCACCCCCAAGTCCACCTCTTTCCAAATTTCCAGCTTTTTCTTCTTGACAGTTTCATTCTGTTTCCATGTTGACCACCCCACGCATTATCTCCTACCCCTCATTCTTCTCCACGTCCTTTATTTGTGGAAGTCTTCATCTATTTTGTCGCTCAACCGAACAGTTGGTGTGTCTCCTTATTCTCTTCCCCTTATTCCCCTTATTGTCGCTCAACCTCTTCCCCTTAGTTGTTATTCCCCTTATTCTCTTCCTCTTGGTAAACGAGTTCATTATGAGAAGTTACAGAAGAAGTTCGTGTTTCACGTCGTTTCATCAATTTTTTCAAAATTGTGCTCATTTTTGACTGAGGGAAAATATCACAGTGCTCGGGGACCTGTATTTGCAAAGCAATTGTCGCTGTTGTTGTTTGTGCTTTACCTGTGAAATAAACGCGTTCAGAGTTTTTTAGAGTTTTTTAGAGTCCACCTGCCTCCGAGCTTGGACATTGATCGGTCAAAGAATCTTCGGGTTTTATGCCTTTCATGTAGTGGTCAGGTTCACCATGTTAACAAATATAATTTCGTTCAAAATCTTGGGATTAGCAAACCTCTACATTTTTGGAATCATCAGAGCATGGAGAATCCGAAAATCAATGTTGGCATTTGCACAGACACGTGCATGGCCGCCATTTTGGATTTCCAAAATGGCCGCCGTAAAATACATATTTTGCGCTATCTCAGCTTTCAGTCAACCTAGAAACTTAATTAAATATGCTAATCCTATGTTTTGTGGGTCAAGGAATCCAATAAAGGCCTCAAAATAGTGCTCAGGATTATAGAAAAGCAACAAACAGGTAATTGAAAACCATTGTCTTTATATTTGTGATATTGAAGCACGCGGTGCTACGCGCGTGACTTGCTACCAAGGAGGAAGCGGACAACGCGGTAAGTTTATAGTTCTTTATTCCAAAGAGGTCACTGTAGCACTGGCGCGCTCCGGGCTGCGCGCCCGGTGTATATCCTGAGGCCACGCCTACCCCTCGGGCGTGGCCGCCGCCCACTTGGTGCGTGGAATGATGTCACCACGCCATTGGGCTTTCGTGTACGCCACACGCGCCCCCCCAGAATTCCCGCGCACCTGGAGGGCCAGTTTGTGGGGCAAACAAATGACCCGGCCGAAGCGCCCTCTGGCGACCGGCGGCGTCCGGGGTGCAGGGATGCCAGGTGGGATGCCCCCGGCTGTACCCGGGATGGGTGCCGGACCGGGGGGCGGCGTGCCTGCGGTGCTGGGCGGTGCCGGGGGTCCGCCCGCAGGGGTGCGGCCCCGACGCGGAGGCCGAGCCACCGGCGGTGGGTGGTCCACGTCGAGGTGGGCCGGCTTGAGGCGGTCTATGGAGACCCGGTCAGGAGTGCCGCCGATATCCAGGGTGAAATGTTTCACCCCGGTCTCCAGCACACGGAAAGGCCCGTTGTATGGGGGCCGCAGTGGTGTCCGGTGGGCGTCGTGCCGGACGAAGACGTACTCCGCGGTGCGAAGCTCCGGGGCGACGTGTGTAGGTGGGTGCCCGTGGTGCGCCGTCGGCACCGGGGCGAACCTCCGGGCGGTCTCCTGCAGCGCAGAACGCTCCTGCGCCGCGGACCAAGGTGCCGTGGGGTCGGGGAGGAACTCGCCCGGCACCCGCAGCGGTTGTCCAAAGACCAACTCCACCGCGGATGCGCGCAGGTCCTCCTTGGGCGCCGTCCGGAGGCCCAGCAGGACCCAGGGGAGCCTGTCGACCCAGCCGCCGTCGCGGAGGGTGGCCCGGAGCGCGGCCTTCAACGAGCGGTGGAATCGCTCGCACAGGCCGTTGGCCTGGGGGTGGTAGGCCGTGGTTCGGTGCAGCTGGACCCCGAGCCGCCGCGCGACCGCGGCCCAGAGCTCCGAGGTGAACTGGGGGCCGCGGTCGGACGAGATGTCCGAGGGTGCGCCGAACCGGGCGACCCAGGTGGCGATGAACGCCTGCGCGACGTCTGCCGCCGTCATCGCCGCCAAAGGCACGGCCTCCGGCCACTGGGTGGTGCGGTCCACCATGGTAAGGACATGGGTGAAACCCGGCGAGGGGGGCAGAGGTCCCACTAGGTCCACGTGCACGTGGTCGAACCGACGTTCCGGCACCGTAAACGGGGCCAAGGGGGCCTGGGTGTGCCGGTGCACCTTCGCGCGCTGGCACGCGAGGCACGTCCTGGTCCAGCCGCGGACGGCCTTCCGGAGGCCATGCCAGACAAACTTGTCGGTGACCAACCTCTGGGAGGCCTTCGTGCCCGGGTGGGACAGGCCGTGGATGGCGTCAAAAACCTGGCGCTGCCAGCCTGCGGGCACGATGGGGCGAGGCCGCCCGAGGGAGACGTCGCAAACGAGGGCCGTGCCCGCGCCGTCGAAGGGCACCTCGGTGACGCGGAGGCCCGTGACGGCGGTCCGCAGGGCCTGGACCCCGGGGTCGGCGGCCTGGTCCGCCGCCATCTGGGCATAGTCGATGCCAAGGTGGACTGCGTGGGCGACGGCCCGGGAAAGGCAGTCGGCCACCGGGTTGTCCTTTCCCGCGACGTGTCGGATGTCCGTCGTGTACTCGGACACGGCCGCGAGGTGACGCTGTTGCCGGGCCGACCATGGCTCGGCGACCTTGCCCATCGCGAAAACCAGCGGCTTGTGGTCGACGAAGGCCGTGAACGCACGGCCCTCGAGCAGATGGTGGAAGTGCCTGACCGCCAGGTGAAGCCCAAGTAACTCGCGGTCGAAGGTACTGTAATGGCGTTCGGGCGGGCGAAGCTGCCGGCTGAAGAACGCCAGCGGTTGCCAAGCACCACGCACCCATTGCTCGTGCACCGCGCCCACCGCGTAGTCCGAGGCGTCGGTGGTGAGGGCGATCGGTGCATCGGGCGCCGGGTGCGCGAGCATGGTGGTGTTGGCCAAGGCGAGCTTCGCGCCCGAGAACGCCGCGTCCATCTGCTCGGTCCAGGTGACGTCACCTTTGCCCGGCTTCCCCCGGAGGGCCTCGTGCAAGGGGCGCAGGATTTGGGCGATGCGGGGCAGGAACCGATGGTAAAAGTTTACCATGCCCAGGAACTCCTGGAGCCCCTTGATCGTGCGGGGGCGCGGAAACCCCTTCACCGCCTCCACCTTGGCCGGTAGGGGGACGGCCCTGTGCCTGGTGACGCGGTGCCCCAAAAAGTCGATTTCGGCGACACCGAACCGGCACTTGGCGGGGTTCACGATCAGGCCGTGCTGGCCCAGACGTTCGAAGAGCGTGCGGAGGTGACGAAGGTGCTCTTCGCGGGACGTGCTGGCGACGAGGATGTCGTCCAGGTAGACGTACAAAAAATCCAAGCCGCGCAAGACGCTGTCCATGAGGCGCTGGAACGCCTGAGCCGCATTTTTCAAACCGAAGGGCATCCGAAGAAATTCGAAAAGCCCGAACGGCGTGATGACAGCCGTCTTCGGGATGTCCTCCGGCCTGACAGGGACCTGATGGTAGCCGCGTACGAGGTCCACCTTTGAAAAGAAGGACATCCCCGCCAACCGGGCGGAGAAGTCCTGGATGTGGGGGACAGGGTAGCGGTCGGGGGTGGTGGCGTCGTTGAGGCGCCGGTAGTCCCCGCACGGTCGCCATCCCCTGCCGGGCTTGGGCACGATGTGGAGCGGGGACGCCCACGCGCTCTCGGAGCGCCGCATGATGCCGAGCCGCTCCAGCGTAGCGAACTCCGCTTTAGCTACGGCAAGCTTCGTCGGCTCGAGGCGGCTTGCCCGGGCGTAGACCGGTGGCCCGGCGGTGGGGATGTGATGTTCCACCCCGTGCTTGACGGTCCCCGCCGAGAAGGTGGGCCGCGTGAGGGCCGGGAAACCCGCGAGGAGGCGGGCGAATTCGTCCGCTGCCGGAAGCGTACAGATGAACCTGGCCGGAATGGAACCGCTCAGCAAGCCGCTCGGCGAGCCGCTCTGTGAGCTGCTCAACGAGGCGGGCAGCGCACACGCTAGCGAGCTGAACGTCTCAGCCTGGACAAGCCTTCTGCGCTTTACATCGACCAGTAATCCATTAGCACATAAGAAGTCCGCGCCGAGCAGTGCCATAGGCACGTCGGCCGTAACGAACGACCAACGGAAAACCTGACCTCCGAACCGCAGGGAGAGACAGCGTTTTCCGTACGTGCGTATAGACGTACCATTGGCCGCAAGCAGTGCGGGACCTCGGCCCGCGGTGTGCTTGTCGGACGTACCGGCAGGAACGACACTCACCTGCGCTCCTGTATCGCACAGGTAACGGTTGCGTAGTATTTGTCGTATTTGTCGGCCTCAACAGCGAGCGCACGGGGTTCCGTTAACGCGGAACCAGCCAAAGCGAGGCGGACTCGTGCTGGCAGCTGGCGTCGAAACAACGCCCGGAATAGAGCGTTCGGGGTTTCGTCGCCCATGAGCGCCAGCATATGGTCCATACGGACCGACGGTCGCGTGTCCCCGATCTCGGGGAGGTCCAAGAGGCGATCGGCCCGTGCGTCCACCGTAAGGCCAAACGTGGCGAGGAGGAGATGCTTGACCGCCTCGTACTTGCCGTCGGCAGGTGGATCCCTTAGGACCGATACGACGCGGGTGGCCGTGCTGGGCCCGAGGGCGGCGACCACGTGGCAGTACATGGTCTCGTCCACCGTGATGCCTCGAAGTCGGAACTGGGCTTCCGCCTGCAGGAAACAAACTTCGGCTTGTGACTCCCAGAATTCGGGGAGCTTGATGGAGACCGCGTTGGTAGCCATTGTTGCGGCGGTTTCGGGTAGTCAGCGACGGCTGACTCGAATGTCGGAGGTCACCAATGAAGCACGTGGTGCTACGCGCGTGACTTGCTACCAAGGAGGAAGCGGACAACGCGGTAAGTTTATAGTTCTTTATTCCAAAGAGGTCACTGTAGCACTGGCGCTCCGGGCTGCGCACCCTGTGTATATCCTGAGGCCACGCCTACCCCTCGGGCGTGGCCGCCGCCCACTTGGTGCGTGGAATGATGTCACCACGCCAGTGGGCTTTCGTGTACGCCACAATATAACTGTATTACATAATATATGATATTGCAAGACCTTTGAAGTTATAGTATCAGATTGGCAGCCTTGTTAGTATCAGATTGAACTATAAGTCCTATACACACGGTATATCAGTTCAGGAATATGCTTTTACAGATCTTCATCACTGCCCTGAGTGTCATTTTCGCAAAGGTGTCTACGCAAATGCCAACATTAATTTTTGGATTCCTCATGCTCTGAATATTCCAAAAATGTATAGTTTTGCTAATCTACCAAAATGTTGAATGAAAAAACATAGTGAAGCTGACTGCTTCACTATGTTTTTATGAAGTTTATGAAACTATGTGAACTATGTTCTATATGAAACTATGACTATGAAACTATGAAACTATGTTCTTATGAAGTGAAGCTGAGTGCATAGACTGCGTTTCATTACCGTGACAAAAGGCATTTCTGTGTTTGAAGCAGCGCACCTGAGTCTTACCTTTGTGCGAGACTAAACGAGTTGGTTTTTGCTGCTTTTTGTGAATCGTACCCAATCCCAAATAGAACAGTTTCTTTGTTACCTCATTACCTCGTGTTATAACTGATTGCCTAAAGTCAAACAAATCACACATCCTGTGTAAAAGCATATTAGTCCGGCAGCTAAGCTAAATATAGCATAACAATTGTGCATTTTGTGAGGAAAGCACCAAATTTGGCACACTAGTAGACTATCATATTATGAAAAGATCTGGATATTGGGCCATCTCAGATTCAGAGATTTGATTTTTGCAAGATTTGCAGATTTTGCAGATTTGCAAGCTGAGATTGCAACGCCAGGGACGGCCGACTCCTTCCTGCGAGCTGCCCACGTCACCCGCACAAGAAGAGCTCATCAAATCACTGCAGCGGCACTGCACATCCCGCAACACCGTGCGTATGAACGCCACTGTATGACATATGCTGATGATGCAGAAGACCTGCCTGAGTTCGAAGACTGGTGTCACCAGAGAGGAGAAGACATTCCCAACTTTCAGTACTGGGCAACTGTGCTGGAACTAGAGATGTTGGTACTGGTCTTCGTGCGTTCTCTGCGGCAGGCTTCATTCACGATGTACCTCGATGCCCTGACGGAACTGGTCCCATGGTTCCATGCCTTAGACCACACACACTATGCCAGGTGGGTCCCTGTTCACCTGAGGGACACGGTTGCACTCCCAATGAAGCACCCAGATGTAGCCAGAGAATTCAGGGCTGGCAACTTCACTGTACAGAAGATGAAGAAGGTGTTCTCTTCGATCCCAATCGAATCGAAATCTTGCAAAAATCAAATCTCTGAATCTGAGATGGCCCAATATCCAGATCTTTTCATCATATGATAGTCCACTAGTGTGCCAAATTTGGTGCTTTCCTCACAAAATGCACAATTGTTATGCTAAGTTGCCCCACTATAAGATGATATTCTTATGCAATTTCGCTGCTGCTCCTTTCATGTGTTGTGTGTGTGTGTGTGTGTGTGTGTGTGTGTGTGTGTGTGTGTGTGTGTGTGTGTGTGTGTGTGTGTGTGTGTGTGTGTGTGTGTGTGTGTGTGTGTGTGTGTGTGTGTGTTTTGCAGCTAATACCTGTTGAACATCCGCATCAGAAATGTCTCTCGAAGCTTGCTCCCTAAAATATCTGTTTAGTCTCAATCCCAGGTAAGGGAGTAATTGATAAAAATGAGCCTAACACACCTTGCACGTGCATTTCGTCCTCTCACACAATAAAATGGGAATGGGATGCAATACTTGTCAGGATGGACAACTTGATCCACTTTCAATCGGTCAACTGACATGAACTACTGCAATTGACACCATTGCTAGTGCATGTTAATGGACCGCAGTGGTCGCTCTAGAGTCTAGAGGTACAGCATGGTGTAATCTAAACCCACCCACTGCTTCTGAGTGCACAGATCGGATAACCTCTTAGGGGGGACGCTAGGGGCCAGTTTGGAAATTATATTGGGGTGCGAGACAGAATCAAATGGACGGGAGATGTACGGCGACAAAGCCCTAGCCTCATTTCTCATTGGTTCAGACTCCGCGAGGAAGCTCCTCCAATGGAAGCTTAAAATCAGGGGCTGGCAGGATGGCCACGAGGAACGCACACTCGCCTCTAACCTGTCCAGCTTGGGTTTTGAATCTCGACCCAGCTATGAACGGTCATCCCGGTGTTCCACAGGTAGTGAGATTCATCAATGTGCCGTCCCTTGGATGGACGCTAAACTGGACCTCCTGCCTGCCGGCATTAGTTGGTGGACGTTAAAAATCCCACAATGCCTTTCACGGATTTTGCACCCTGAACAAATTTCAAATTCCTTCCCTGACTTCCTGTGTCTTCGTGCCTATCCATCCAGGATTGCAACCCCAGCAAAAGAAAACCGCGTCGACAGCACCGACGCTCTGTGTAGAGCATGGTTTATGATCTGATCTCTCAAAATGGTGTGTCTGGCAACCATCATGTTATTATAATATAGAGCAAACGTATATGGTTATGTCGCTATCTATCTATAATTCCAGTAATCTCTGTCTGTCTGTCTGTACGTCTGTACGTTTGTTTGTTTGTCTGTGACCGCTGTTTCTCGACAACTACCGGTCCGATATACTTGAAACTTGCCAGGTATATTGCTGGGGACCCGAGGATGTGCCTTTTCAAGGTTTCATATTAATCGGACAATTACTTACCGAGCTATGTCCAAAAAACGATTCAACCAATCAGAGAGCAGCGAACGATCGCGTGTGCCGAACGTGGAGGACACACTCTGCCTCGGATGGCACATTTGAGAGCGTATTCATTTATTTCACGTTTGCAAACTATGTTGGCGTTAAACTATGTTTTACAACTAATAAAAACGAATTTGCGATTCATTCGCTTTCCTGCGCGTTTGTGTACGCGATGGCGATTTCTTTACCAAACTCCGGAAGCCGTTCGCTTTGGACCGAACCATTTCATGTAAATAGAGGGGGGGGATTGTCACCACTCGCAAGCCGTTCGCTTTGGACCAAACCATTTCATGTAAATAGAGGGGGGGGATATAATTTTAGATATATATATAGTACGGGCATGCCCTAGTCTATCTATAATTCCAGTAATCTCTGTCTGTCTGTCTGTACGTCTGTACGTTTGTCTGTGACCGCTGTTTCTCGACAACCACGGGTCCGATATACTTTTAACTTGCCAGGTATATTGCTGGGGACCCGAGGATGTGCCTTTTCAAGGTTTTTTTTTTTTTTTTTTTTTTTTTTTTTTTGTATACAAGATCGAGGCTCGTGAAAGAGCGAACATTAATCACACAGAAAGACAAACAGACACATAAAACAAATAACATCGGGAGCGGTAGACAAGATGGGGAGAGAGGGGGAAGGACACAAACACAACATTTGAGAGCAGGGACCGAGAGACATGGAGACATCGAGAGATCTGTGGGAGGGGAGAGGGCTTTGGGGGGGAGGCATGTGAAGGGGGGGAGGCATGTGAAGGGGGGGAGGCATGTGAAGGGGGGGGGGTGGGAGAGGTATAAACATATGGACACTGCCAGGATTTCCAGGAAATAAGTTGGAATTTCAAACAAGGTGGATCTGGGGTGAATTAGTGGGGGTAGAAAAGATCAAGGTTATGGATGGGGGAAGATAAGAGATGGTGGTGAACAGCTGTTTTAAAGACCTGGAGGGAGGAGAGGGATTGAAGGGAGTGTGGGAGTTTGTTCCACAGGCGGGAGAAAAGAGGAATGAAAGAGTGAAGGTGAGCAGAGAGCCGAGATTTCGGCAGTTTAACCATCAGAGGGTTGCTGGCAGATCTTGTGCGACCTGTAGGAATATTTGGGGGACAGAGCACAGAGAGAGCTGGGGGAGCAAGGCCGGAGAGGAGTCGGTAGAAGACAGAAAGACCACCTACCTGCCTGCGGTGAGTGAGTGAAAGGCCCTCAGAGATAGCTTCATCGCGGGAGATTCCAATGATTTTGAAAGCTTTGGATTCAACAGCGTGAAGCCGAGCCAGGTGTGAGGCAGGAGCACCAGCCCATAGGGGAGAACAGTATTCCATTGAGCTGCGGATGAAAGCCTTGTAAGTGGTGAGGAGCTCAGGTGTGCCAAGGAAGGACTTCGCACGACGGAGGATGCCCAGTCGGCGACTGGCTTTGGAGGCCAGCTTGGAAATGTGGTTTTCCCAAGAAAGATCATGGCAGATAGTGAGACCCAAAAGCTTGAGTGACAGAACTTCTTGGAGAGGATTGTTGAGAAAGTAGATGGGAGGGTTGTCCAGTCGATCTTTTCGGAGAGACATAGTAAGAGAGTGAGATTTGGCAGGATTGAAAGACATGTTCCACTTGTTTGACCAGTCTGTGATTTTGTCCAGGTCTTCAGAGAGTGAGGAGGCTGCAGACTGCCGATCTGAGGGAAGAGGAATGGAGCGGCAGAGAGTGGAGTCATCAGCAAAGAGATAGAGAGGATTTTCCAGAGAGTCAGAGAGATCATTGATAAAGACCAGAAAAAGCACAGGGCCCAGCACACTTCCTTGGGGAACTCCAGCCTGAACAGGAAGGGGAGATGAGAGAAATCCATTCAGGGCCACACGTTGACTACGACCAGAGAGGAAGTCCGCAAGCCATGCATGGAGATTTCCATGGATACCATAGGAGGAGAGTTTGGTGAGCAGAGCTGGGTGCCAGACTGTATCAAAGGCCCTTGATATGTCAAGGGAGACAGCTCTGATTTCCTGTTTAGCATTGAGGACCTCCATCCATTGTTGAGACAGCAGAAGCAGCATGTCCAGAGTAGAGTGACCTGGTCTGAAACCAAATTGATGATCAGAGATCAAGCCATTGGAGAAGAGGAAAGATTTCATATCCGAAGCAATGATGGATTCCATGACTTTGCTGATAATTGGGAGCAGGCTGATTGGTCTGTAGTTGCAAGGATCTGTTTTTGCACCTTTTTTGTGTAAAGCGGTAATGTTAGCTGATTTCCAGGATGCTGGCAGATGACCTTGAGCAAAAGATAGGGTGAAAAGAACAGAGAGAGGGTGAGATAGAGCGGCAGAGCAGGATTTTAAGACCCGTGGGCTGATGCCGTCTGGTCCAGTTGCAGAATCAGAGTCGAGGTTTGACAAAAACTCCTGCTCTGCAAGGTTCTGCAAGGTTTCATATTAATCGGACAATTACTTACCGAGCTATGTCCAAAAAACGATTCAACCAATCAGAGAGCAGCGAACGATCGCGTGTGCCGAACGTGGCGGGCACACTCTGCCTCGGATGGCACATTTGAGAGCGTATTCATTTATTTCACGTTTGCAAACTATGTTGGCGTTAAACTATGTTTTACAACTAATAAAAACGAATTTGCGATTCATTCGCTTTCCTGCGCGTTTGTGCACGCGATGGCGATTTCTTTACCAAACTCCGGAAGCCGTTCGCTTTGGACCAAACCATTGCATGTAAATAGAGGGGGGGGATTGTCACCACTCGCAAGCCGTTCGCTTTGGACCAAACCATTTCATGTAAATAGAGGGGGCGGGGGGGGATATAATTTTAGATATAGATATAGTACGGGCAATGCCCTAGTGTTTATAATGCGACGAAAACATCTTCTTCTTCTTCAAATAAAATTACCACCCTCTTAATTAACGCTCTTAATTGCGTTAAGACTGCTGAGACCCCTCAGGCCTTTGACGACCCTTTAATTCCCCCAAGACCCTTCAGGCCACCAAGACCCCTGAAGACCCAAAATACCCTGAAGACCCCCAAAGACCCAAAATACCCTCAACACCCCCAAAGACCCAAACACCCCAAAGACCCAAAATACCCTTCAAGGCCCTGAGGCTCAAAAAGACCCTGAAGACCCAAATGTCCCTGAAGACCCAAAACACCATGAAGACTCAAAACACACCGAAATGGTCAAAGATGCCTACCCCTCTGAAACGATGTGTGGTGAGGCACGTGGAGCGCGCCGAGTCACACTGTTTTATAGAATTTGTTGTCCCCCGTCGCACCGCGGAGCGAAAGGGGGACTATGGTTTTCCCCTCCGTCCGTGTGTGCGTCCGTACGTGCGTTCATACGTGCGTGCGTAATTCATATTGCTCTGCAAGTTACCATCCAATATGGCGACGTTGGGTGTAAAACGGATAACCATTGTATTTTGCAGCTAGTCACAAGGACTCTTTCCTCAGGGGGCCAAAACATTGAAACCTTGATGAGCTGCAAGTGTCCAAAAATATGTTCATGAGCTTTGCAATAATAATTTTTTTTGCTACCTTGCCGGTCCTGAGCACGCATGATGATCGCTAGCTGGAGTTGTCTTACTCCTGCATCGTGTCTTTGATTTGTCTGATTGCTGGTGCTGCATGTATGCTCACTCCTAATTTCTGTCACACTCCTAATTCCTGATCAAATATAGAGATGAACACACATGCTGCACAGTAGTGAGAATGAGTGTTCTTGCGCCAAGCTATACTGACAAGACCGCTTGCTCAGACCACCACAAACATCAATGTGGAGCATCACTTTGCAAGCAAAACGACATATTATTCAAAATCAATTTTTGCCCAACAGTGGTTGTGAAGTAATTTCATAAACTAAAGTCAAGTAGGCATTGCGGACAGTTTTAGCTACAATAGCTCGCAATACTGCATTTTATGGGGGGTAGATGAAGGAATCCCATCGTGAAGGTCGGACTGTATAATTGTAGCATGGACCGTGGATGCGTAGGAGAAATCTAGATGTATTTAAGTAGGGAGACTGTAGCTTAAGATTCTTGATGTGTCTTCACATGAGGGGGTGAAGCACGACAACTATGCTGCATGTGCATTTCCCCTGATTGCTTGCTTACTCTATTTGCATGAAGAAGAGTGAAACTATCGGACGTGAAGCAATTGTATGGATACAGCGGCTTAGAAAGTGCAATTCATATTCAATGTGGCTTAGTCAAATGCTGTTAAGCAGAACTTGGCCCATTGAATGCCATTCGGTGGAACGTTTGTTGAGCCACACACAGCCAAATGCCATTCAGTGGTCGGGAAGTTGAACGCTCAGATGAATGCAGGAATATTCAACAAAGGCCGATTGTCTTGTGAAATATTTCCGGGAACAAGCTCTTTGAATTATTGAGATGCACCTCATCATTTGCGCACCTTATCGGATTCTACAAGACGGTGATTAGACCGGTTATAATGGATGGTGCAGAAACACGAGCTTTAAGAAAAAGAGGAGAGGAGTTCCGAGGGAGGACAGAGATGAGAATGCTTTGGCGGATTCTCAGAGAATCATTAAGAGAGCGGTTGAGGAATGAGGAGATACGCAAGAGAGCTGGAGTTGTATCACAGAAAAAAAAATAGCGAAACTATGTTGTGGTGCTGTCTTGGACACGTTATGAGGAAAAAGGATAAAGTACCAATCAAGAAAGCATGGAATGAGACAATTCAAAGGGAAAAAAAATCAAGAGGACGACGGAGATTAATGTGGAGGGAGGTCGCGGAAAGAGATTTGAAGAACGTGGGATTGAGAGAGGAAGATGCGGAGAATAGAGGGGAATGGAGAAGTTGAATCCGAGGAGCTGACTTCTAACTGTTGGGATTAAGGTGCAGAGAAGCAGAAGAAGATAGGACTCTCCACTGGACACCACATGCATTCTCATTTTCAACCAAGTTCTCCGAAATTAAGTCTCATCAAGATTCTTTCCCATTGTACACAAGGCAAACCTTTGGATGCAGTAGGAGAGCAAGTGGCCTGCCCGTCATGCCTCTGCCATATCAACGTCTCAGCACACTACTCAACTGCAAGTTATATACGAGCAGGTCGTTTTACTAGATTGCCTGCACACCATCAGCATTCCTTTCTTTTTTTTGTTGAAGTCTACATTTAAAATACAAAACGGACAACTAGCCTTGTGCCACTTTCTAAACTCTAAAGTCTAAACTCTAAAGGATTGTGCTCTGGGATGCAGCACCCCCTGCTTGCACTATTCCAGAACGGCAGGTTCAGATTAGTTTCTATCCCATCCAGGATTTAACCCAGACTCGACAGCTCCATGCAGCAAGCACACGACCAACCTAGTGCCTCAACTCTCTGTGGGTTAAAAAATGGACAATCGTCAAACTTATAAAAGGTGATGCACACCTGAGCAGCTTTTTGGATACAAATTACCAACATGGATATTATGACTTAAAGCTTTGGGTTTATTGGTCATTTGTCAAAAACGATATCATGCTGCAATTCAAAGAGGTGAATAATTATTTTTTTGATGTTGTGTGTGCTGTGTGATCAGTTTGATGCTGAATGCACGCAGTGAGCCATCTTCTGACCACTCAAGCCAAGTAGATTCTCAACTGCGGCCGAGTTCACAATTGCCCTGGAGTTCCCAGCCCGGGCTGCAGGATGTAGGTGTTCAGTTTCCTCCTTCTTGCACTGACATAATCATTTTATGGTCTCCCAACTTAACATTGTACTTTGTGACTGTTGTGATTACCTTGTGACTGTTGGTTACATTCAGACATTCATGGTGCTTGTGTGATAACTAGTATGTTGATTAATGCTTTGTTCAAGCTTGGTGAGTCTTGGGCTATGATCCTGCGGCTGCTCATTCACTGCATACTTATGGAGCTTTGGTGGTGCATGGATTGGAAACTAGAGAAGTCCAGCATGGCACAAACCTCCATTCCATGTGCTGGCAACGATTATTGGAGTTAAACTCAATTGATTCACTCCCCCCACCCTTCTATCTCCAACTCTTCATTGGGCAGAGAACAGAGAAGGGTGAAGGATTAGTCCCATTTGGGGGGGGGGGGGGGGCGGGACCATTTCCTCATGTTTTACAAGCCTTCCTTACTTTGGCCTAAAACAAATCAGGTTAAAAAAACCTTGTTTCCCATTTTGGCATTTGCTGGAATGCTTGTAGGATTATAAGCTTCATCACCCACAGTGTGCTAAAGTGAACGGTGTGTGCTCGAACGTGTTTCAGTAAATTTTACATCAATGTGCAAGGTATTTACACTGCCAGGAAATCCATCCAATTAGCTTATTGTGATCCCAACGACGTCTTCAGTTTAAGTATTGTACTTGCACACATGTTTTGATATCTGCAGTGTCGGTGTAAAACTGAGATCCTACTGTTGTCTGATCTGCTGTTTATTGTCACTGGTCCAGAATGAGAGCACAAGGCACGACGTGAGATACCAAGCAATGGCTCCACTCCCCACTGCACAAGGACCTCCTGTTAAGTCTCGTGTACTCGAATTCTGCAACAGCAAGGTCAATGAAGCACACAATAGGTATGTGTTTTGGAGTGAAATTTGTCTACAATATGCATTGGATTGTATATAGAAGTAGTTATTTTGATGGTGGTGGTGACACATATCATGCTGGACCATTCTTTATTATCATTTGTTGGATTTACAAGTCTGGGTGCTTCAGACAAACACTCTTCGTCCTTTGTCATGACTTTATGAAAAATTGTATTTTCCAATATACAGTGCATTCAGAAAGTATTCAGACCCCTTCACTTTCTTCACATTTTGTTATGTTGCAGCCTTATGCTGAAATCGTTTAAATTCATTTTTCCCTCATCAATCTACACTCAATACCCCATAATGACAAAGAGAAAACAGGATTTTAGAAAGTTTTGCAAATTTATTAAAAAGAAAAAAGTGAAATATCACATTTACATAAGTATTCAGACCCTTTGCTATAACACTTGAAATTTAGCTCAGGTGCCTCCCATTTCTCTTCATCATCTTTGAGATGTTTCTACACCTTGATTGGAGACCACCTGTGGTAAATTCAATTGATTGGACATGATTTGGAAAGGCACACACCTGTCTATATAAGGTCTCACAGCGGACAATGCATATCAGAGCAAAAACCAAGCCATGAGGTCGAAGGAACTGCCTGCAGGGCTCAGAGACATGAAGGGCTGTGTCGAGGCACAGATTTGGTGAAGACTACAAAAAAAATTTATGCTGCATTGCAGGTTCCCAAGAGCACAGTGGCCTCCATAATTTTTAAATGGAAGAAGTTTGGAACAACCAGGACTCTTCCTGGAGCTGGCCGCCCGCCAAACTGAGCAATCGGGGGAGAAGGGCCTTTGTAAGAGAGGTGACCAAGAACCCGATGGTCACTCTGGCTGAGCTCCAGAGATCCTGTGTGGAGATGGGAGAAACTTCGAGAAGGACAACCATCACTGCAACACTCCACCGATCTTGGCTTTATGGCAGAGTGGCCCCTCCTCATCAGCACGCCACTCAGTTCCCGAAACATCTTCCATTCACATCTCACTCTCGCAGCCGTTGCCGAGTCTGATCCACCTTCTCCATTCAGCATGTCTCCGAGGTAGCAAAATGTTTTCACACCTTCCAGCTTCACGCCGTCTCCAAGATCCAACTCAACATTTCCTCCATCTGCAGCTCCCTCTGTGCTCACCTTACATTTGAATGTAGCTGCCACACTGGTTAATGACCCTCTCAGACCGCTACATTTTTGATGAACCCACTCAGCGCACATTGTACATTGAATGGAGTTCACTCCGACACCCATCCTGCACACAGCACACGGCCACTTTCCAGTTCTTTCCACCTCACCACATGCTTTACCACTTGACATCACCTTAATCTTTCGTATATTCACCTTTAGACCTTTTGTCTCCATACATTCCTTCCACTTGTTCATCTTTTCCTTCAGTTCATCCATACTTTCCGCAATCAACACCAGATCATCTCCATACAACAACTCCCATGGTAAACCCTCCTTTACGTTCTGAGCCAGCACCTCCATCACAGCTACAAATAGTAGTGGACTTAGTACCGACCCCTGATGCACTCCCACCTTCACCTCAAACTCACCACTGTTCCCGTCCTTCGTCCTTACAGCTGTGCGCGCTCTTTTGTACATTGCCATCACGACTCTGATCAACCATTCCTCCACTTCTAACTTCCTCAATGCCCATGTCACTACTTCATGTGGAACCCTATCGAATGCTTTCTCCAGATCAACAAACCCAAGAAACAACTTCTTCCTCTTCTCCATGTACTTCTCCTGCAACTGCCTCACAATAAAGAGCGCGTCTGTCGTTCCTCTTCCTGGCATAAATCCAAACTGCATTTCGTCGATCTTCACCTTCTTTCTTATCCTCCTCTCCAACACCCTTTCCAATACCTTCATTCCATGCTCCAATAACTTTATCGCTCGGTACAAGCCACACTCCAGAGGGTCACCTTTCCCCTTGTATAGATGGTCGAGGGTACTCAGTTCCCAATCCACTGGAATGCGGCCTTCTTTCACCACCAGATTACAGATCTCTGTCATTCTCTTCACACCCCAACTTCCTGCTGCCTTCAACATATCTCCCACAACTCCCGTCGGCCCTACCGCTTTTCTACTCTTCATTGCTTTTATCGCTTCCTCAACTTCCTTCTCAGTTATTTTCTCTGCCGGTCCTAAAACTGGGTTACTCTCTATGTTGCCATCCCATTCATTCTCTGTATTCAACAGCATTTCCATATATCTTTTCCATCTTCCTTTAATTCCATCTGGGTCCACAACGATTTGTCCCACTTCATTCTTCAAGCAACTCACCGCCATCACATCACACCTCTCTTTCGCTATCTGCTTTGCATTCCTGAATACCGGTCTCTGACCCTCTTCCGAATCCAAGCGTTCCCCGAACATTTTCCTACATGCCTCCTGCACCTTTGCTACCTCTTTCTTTGCAGCCTTCTTGGCTGCTTTATAACTTTCATGCACTGCTTTTTCTGCTCCCTTACCCTTCGCCTTCTGCCACTCCTTGAAGTTCTTCCTCTTCTCGTCAATCCTCTTTCCAACTTCATCATCCCACCACCATGTTTCCGAGTGCCTCGGTGGTCCTTTTGTCCATCCACATACCTCACCAACGGCTCCCAACAGACTATCTTTCATTGACATCCAACCACGTTCAAGCTCAACCACATCAGCCTCTGCCCTACTCAGCCTCTCTTTTAATGCCTCCCTTACTGTCACCTCTTTCAACCTCCACACCTTCATTCTCGGTTGGTACTTCACCCGCCGAGCTCTCCTCGCACCTTTCACCCTTATGTCGCAGACAACCAAGTGGTGCTGTGAAACAGCCTCCTCCCCCGGGATCACCTTTGTGTCCCGGAGGTGCCCCCTATCTCGCCTACGCACCATCAGGTAGTCAACGGTTGTCATCGACCCACCTGACGTGTATGTAACAAGCTTATTATCCCCTTTCTGGAACTGAGTATTACAAATCAACAAATCAGCTCCATCAGCAAACTCCAAAATCCTTTCACCTTCTCCATTTCTCACACCATATCCGTCACCCCAAAGTCCTTGCAGTGTTCATATGTTTTATTCCTCTCCCACCTCCCCCCAAGTCCTCCCGATGTCCCTGCTCTCAAATGTTGTGTTTGTGTCCTTCCCCCTCTCTCCCCATCTTGTCTGCCGCTCCCCTTGTTTTTTGTGTGTGTTTGTGTGTGTGTGTGTTTTTTGTGTGTCGGTTTGTCTTTTTGTGTGATTAATGTTAGCTTTCACGAGCCTCGATCTTGTATACGAAAAAAAGAAAAAAAAAAAAAAAACCCCCCACGAACTCCCTCAAAACTGTCCATACTCCTTCCCACATGTCCATTTAGGTCTCCTCCGACCACAACAACTTCTTCATCTTTCACGTTTTCCATCAGCTTCTCGATCGCACACCAGAACTTGTCCTCTTCATCGCTCCGATCAACCTGCGGAGCATATCCCGAGATGACGTTCACCAAGAGCTTTCCAATCATCATTTTCACCATCATCAACCGATCACTCACTCTAGTCACACTCACCACACTGTCTACAAACTCCTCAGAAAAGATGACACCAACACCATTCACGCCCTCCGGGCACCCTTGCCACACAAACTTGTATTTCTGCCCCTGCCTACCCTTCACCATTCTCACACCACTTCCCTTCCATCTCGTCTCTTGCACACAACATATGTCCACTCTTCTTCTGACCAATACTTCCACCACTTCTCCTGATCTCCCTGTCATTGTCCCTACATTCCATGTCCCAAACCTCAGAAACCGATCTCCACTTCGGGCTGCACCCTGCCCGTATGTAGTTGTAATTGTCATGGTTCGATTTTTGAGGCAATGTTTTTATGGCCGGATGCCCTTCCTGACGCTAACCCTCTTTGTCGCCTCTTACAACACGCAGGGATACGGTGTGCCTATTCTAACCAGGGTACACATCGGTACTTGTATATAACTGTCATTAATTTAAAAAGGCTTCGCACGATTGAGCGTTTTTTTTTGGTTTTTTTTTACCGAAAAAACAAACTTTTTTTTTTTTCAATTTCTTTTTCTTTTTTGTCTAAAACACTCCCAGGCACTCACTGATGAACCTTTGAAAGTTTGATGAAGATCCGTTCAGTCATCTCTGAATAAAACGCGGACACAAAAACTGGACACACACACAGACAACTTCGTTTATATAATACTAGCTGAGGTACCCGGCTTCGCCCGGGTTGGATAAGAAGAAGACAAATATATGATGAAAAGAACATGCATATTTTAGAGCAATATCACAGTACATTGCCTACATGACGTTTTGTCAATTTTCAATTTCTCAAAACCTCTGGGTATACAACATTTCTGGTTTTCTTACTTGGTGCCAAGACATAAAGATTGCTTGGTGTTCCAACCCTCGAGCAGCCCACGTACAGCTGGCCATGGGCAAACACTTGTTCTGTGAAGTTCAGGCCTACAACTTTCATTGATTGCCCCTGCGCCTTGTTGATGGACATAGCAAAACATAGCCTGATGGGGAACTGAATCCTCTTGAAGGAGAATGGAAGGTCAGGTGGAATAAGTGGTATCCTTGGAATGAATACTTTCTCTCCTCTGTATTGTCCTGAGAGGATGGTTGCCTCTAGGACAAGCAGGATCATTTGCTGGATTGTCAATCGTGTTCCATTACACAGCTTTGGTGGATGAAGATTCCTTTGAAGCATGATTGGTGCTTCCACCTTGAGAATCAACCTGTGTGTTGGGAGTCCTTGAGGCTGAAGACTGTTGAGAAACTCAGTTGGGAAGTTTACTGCCTGATCTTCATCTGTCACTTTGTCAAGAGAATCATAATGTCTTTCATGACCGGGAAGTTGGTGGAGGAGCAAATTGTTGATCTCTTGAACAGCATTGTTCTTGGGGGCCAAAATGGCTCTTTCGGCAAGCCATGATGAGTCCTGGAACTGGGTCTCCATATTGGGAAAGACCTTTTTGATCAAGTCATCTTTTGTTTCAACAAACTTTCCAAATGGTAGAATTATTTGTTCTGATGCATCTTGAGGGTATAGGCCATTGCCAACTTTCAAAAGCTGGCTTGAGAACGCCCCTGCAGTGTTGTCACCAAGAAGGTGGACTCTCATGTTGGTATTCAGGGTAAGTCTTTGCACATGTGGCCAGAGGAGATAAGAAGACTTGATACAGGCCTTGACTTGATCTGCTCCTGTGCCCCGTTGGATGACTGGGAGAGTCTGACGAAAGTCTCCAGCCAGAACAGTTGTCACACCACCCATGATTTTATTGTTGTTGCGAATATCTTGGAGTGTTCTGTTCACTGCTTCGAATGCCTGCTTGTGATTCATAGTAGCCTCATCCCAGATAATGATTTTGCACTGATGAAGGATCTTGGCTTTTGCTGAATTCTTGCTAATGTTGCAGGTGGGGGTGTCTTGCTTGGTCAAATCCAAAGGCAGTTTGAAAGTTGAGTGTGCTGTCCTTCCTCCTTCAAGAAGTGTAGCTGCAATTCCACTTGAGGCCACAGCCAGAGCAATTTCCGACTTTTGACGAACCTTGGCCAGGTTGATGTTAATGAGGAATGTTTTTCCTGTCCCGCCAGGAGCATCGAGGAAGAATATCTTGCCAGCATCATCATCAACACTCTTCAGGATAGAAGTAAAGGCTTGCTGTTGGTCCTCAACCATTCTTGGGACATTCTGCTCTACAAATGTGGTCAGCTCTTCCATGTTGTAGTTTGTTTCCCTCAGAAGCTCCTGAGCCATTCCCTCAATGCTGTTTTCTGGTTGGGGCATTCCACAATTTGCCATAGTGGTTCCATAGGCAATCAGGTGCTTCTCTAGCTCAATCAGGGCTTGATTGTAGATTGCACAGTTGAAATCAATATCCACACCAGGGTTCTGACGTCTGGCCAAGTGAAGAAAGTCTTCAGACATATTTCCTTTGTGGTCCTCCCAGAGCTTCTCTGGATCCTGAATGTCACATGCTGCCAATATGATGGAAAACAGCTGCCGTAGTTGTTTTGGTGCCTGTGAGACTGCTGCCTCATCCATGGCTTTTTTCCAATGTTCATCTTCTTCCAATAGACCATGGAGTCGGCAGGCATCGCGGAAGGTGGCACAATCTTGACCATTAACCCGTCGCAAATCTTTAAAGGATGTTGGACCTCTGACAGTGTGCAGGAGAAGGTGCAGAAAGAAACAGTCTCTGTTCTTTGGATGAACTGTGTAGACTCTGCCAATTGCGCTGCTGGCATAAACTCCAGGATAATTGTCCACTGGAATGTCCTTCTTCCTGCGATTCCACGTTTTGTTCTCCCATGTGTAGTAGGTAGGGACTTCATTGTTCAGAAGAGTCTTGGCAAAGTCATCTTCTATGCAGAGTTTGAAGAAAGCTGTCAACGTAGTCTGAGGATGCGGCCCATGTGCTCGTGCTTGGGCAGTTTCTGCAGTGTAATGGTCCCTTTGTCCATTTTCCAGATGTACAGCCAAATTGATGACAGTTGGATATCGCTCATGAATGTTAAATCCAAGGATCCTCCACACTGCTTCGTTTGTTGATATATATCGGCCTGACTGGAACCTGCTAATCTCATCTGACCTTTTTTTGTCACCTACTTCAAATGTTGCCATGTCACTGCCCTTATTGACATACTTGCATACATATTTGATGGACTTAACTGAGCTGCACAGTTCCACATTGATGTGTGCATTAAAGATTTTGCAGAGCATTTTGTTGTGGGGAACAACCCACCGATTGTCAACGTTGTACTCTCCCACACTGCGAATGTTGACTTTAGCAGTGTGTCCCCCATCGCCAGTGTGGCAGCTTTCCAGTGTGTCCCCCATCCTGCGATACTCTGGATATCCATCATCACCAGTCTCTGTCTCTCGGCGAAGTTGTTTGGGAAATCTTTTTTGGCATTTGTTGTCCTTCATGCAAACAGATCGAGGGTTGATGCTGCCACAGGGCCCATGAATCATTTGTGTGGAGATGGTCTTGAACAGTTCTGGGTCCATCTCTGGATCTGGCAGTTCTGCTGATATGATCCTGTCTATATCGTCTGGTCGGATTTTGTCTTTGCACCAAATCAAGGTGTGAGAGTGAGGGAGGCCATGCTTCTGCCACTCAATGGTGTACATCCATGCTACCAAATCTCCAAAGATCATCCCTTTCTTCAGTAACCATATCAGTTTCTTCTGTTTTTCACTGAATACCCTGGCAATAATGTCATGTCGTAGATTGGAATCTTGTACATTCTTGATTTCAGGCCATGCAGGATTGCAGGTGAAAGTGATGAATAGATCTGGACGGCCAAACTTTCTGACATATGACATAGCATCCTGGGTTCTTTCTGCCATGTACCGTGGGCCACCAGTAAAACTGGATGGAAGAATAACTGGCTGGCCAATGTCTTCTGGATTAATGCCATCTGTAACTATGGCATCCTTCAGATGGATGTACTCTTCAGCACATAGTTTTGATTGGTTCAGTCTGATGTACAGAAGGCGTTCAGCTTCCATCTTTGCATAGCTGTCTACCATGAGCTGACAGGTGACACGGCCAAACCTCAAGACATAGTTGACCTCTTCGTCTCTCTCCATGAAATGGTAAGAGTAGAAATCCTTGCATGATACTTTAGAATTTCTGCCAGTTTTCTCCTGGCCAGTTGCTGGGTTTATTTTCTTCAGAGAAAAGTTGTACCTATCCTGTCCCTTCCAAAATATCAGTGGGTACTGAAGGGCATCATAAGCTCTGTGGGTTTCTCTGATGTAATCTAAACTGCCTGATCTTTGCTTCAGGACAATGTCTCTTGATCCAAGTTCTTCATCAACCACAATGATGGCCACGTCATCACTCACAGGTGCATTGTATCGTCTCTCATGTTCTCCAGCTGGCGTCTGGTCTGCCCTTATTTTGAGCTTCAGATCTGGTCTTTCCTCCATCTGTTCAAGGGCATACTTAAACACTTTGACATATTTGTGGTTCTGCTGCAGCATTTCTTGGTGGTCTGCCACAATGTTCAATTTGAGTGCACCATTTGACATTTGAACATTCCTGCACCGCTGTTCAGCCTCTTCTTCATTTGTGCACATGAAGTAGACCTGAACAAACTTGTGTACAGTATTGTTGTTTTCACTGGGGACAGGCTGGAGACTTCCCATCCTGTGATAACATTGACCTTGTATTGTAAATGTTGTAAAGAAAGAGTAGTCAGTGAGATCCTTTTCTGCCCCAAAGGAAGTCATTTGGAAGGCTGAGTTGTACCTCATAAGGTGTTTCTGAAAGAGCTTGGCATCAGCAGTGTTGCCAATCAGCAGCCTTTTCAGCACATCAGGAGGCTCTTCGATGCGGGGTAGCCAGACTTCGCCTGCTGAGCAGCAAAGGCCTGCTGTCTATGCCTTGAACGTTTTGGCCTTGCAATATTTGCACACCTTGTCCATTTCTCCAATGTCCACCTTAGAGTCAGAGCTGTACTTCTTTCTTGGGTTGTAAGCAAAGGCCCCTTTGAACCAATTGACTTTTGTTTGATCCTCTTCTGCAGTTCTTCTGTCAGCTTGCCTTTGCCTATCTTCTTCCTGTCTTTGAAGCCTCTCTTCTTCTGCTTCTCTGCTTCTTCTGTTAGCCTGCCTTTGCCTATCTTCTTCCTGCCTTTGAAGGCTCTCTTCTTCTGCTTCTCTGCTTCGACGGAGCTGACGTCGAGACCTGTCACGAAGCTCCATCTGATGTCTTTCTTGCTCAGTCTGTCGGGACCTATTTTCTCTGTGCTGTACACGATCAGCCACCAGTCTCTCTGTCCTTTGGTCCTCGGTTTCCTGAGTTTGATTATCTTGGTGCCTAAGGCGATTGTCCTCCAGTCTGTTTTGTTGCTCATCATCGGTCTCATCAGCTCTCTGAGCTTTCTTTCTTCTTGAATCTGCAGTAGATCGACCAAGCGATTTGGGTCTTTTACGTGGCATGATGACCTTAAAAAAAAAAAGCAAATGAATTAATACTCTGAGCAAAAGTCAAATGACAGGAAATACTGTTCATTTGTAGTGCAACACATCAAATACAAATGAACTTGAAAGAAAAGTGGACTTGAATTTATGGCCACATGAATTGATCAATTCAAATGAATTTCAAAATTTCAGGGTATTGATCAGTTTGAACGTTTACCTGATGTTCACTTGTCAAATGCACACCTTGCACCTTGAGAATCACCCTGTGTGTTGGGAGTCCTTGAGGCTGACGACTGTTGCGAAACTCAGTTGGGAGGTTTACTGCCTGATCGTCATGTCATTATATAAAAAGAAAAGAAGATCACATGCATAAATGAAAACGTTTGTCATCTTTCGCACAATGTTGAGGCAATCGACACGGATAAACGAAAATCCTGTATTTATACATTTCGTATGAAAATGCACACATACAATGACAATAATTACGTTTCAGCAGATGATCCTTGCTCCAGCAACGATTACTTTAACGCAGGCCACGATCTACTTGTGATGAAAAATCACCACAGGCAGAACGAAACAGCTCGAATATAAACGTTGATCAGCAGCCAAAGAGAAAAATATTTCCAACAGTTGAAATAATTATTGTTTCCAACAGTTGAAATTTAATGACATTTGAATTCGAATAAAATCTCAACGGATTCAAAATCTCAACGGATTCAAGATTCAAAATCTCAAAATCTCAACGGATAAAAAAAAAACCGTTTATTCGTTCTTGGCGCGAAAAAATGGCGCGCATTTTGTCATTATGTGCGACTTTACGTCACTCCTACGGACGTGAAAACAATTGTTTTCCTTAAAAATATATTTTAAATAAATAAAATAGTACATAAATTAACAATAAAATAAGCTAAAAAACAATTAAAAATACAATAAAAAGCACATTAAAAATATATAAATATGTACGTACAGTATACTGTACGTACGCGCAGCCGCTGCTTCGCATTCACAACAGAGGCGACGTACAGTATTCCTTTACTCTGTGTTAGCCATGGGTCCGAAGAAGGATAATGCTAGTGTTTCCAAGCGTAATGTGGTTACGATGGACGATAAGGTAAATCTGATTAAAAGGTATGGAAAAGGTGGAAAAGTGTCGGTGATAGTGCATAGACCTCATCGCGAATCGGAACCGCAATGCATCATGGGATGGGAAAGGGGCAATAGCGCCGCCACAAACTACACCACGGAATTGCAGCTGGCGCGGTTTTTTAAACCATTGATATTAAAATAAAAAGTACCCTATAACCACCGGCATTTTATGCTGATTCCGAATCTGTGTCTAAAACTTTTCTCCGATGTGTAGTTCTTGAGTTATAAGCGGACATCAAGACAGACAGACAGACACTCCTCCTTTTAATATATAGAGATATAGACTTGCAACCTCATTTTTTTTTAGGTCTTTCAAGCAGCACAAGAATAAAAGGGATTTTTATACCGTTGTAATTTTTTTATACTTCTGCTAGTCAATATTAAATTGGTTTCACTTTCACACCACACTCTGAATTTTTTTTTTTTTTTGTTAGGGAAAAACTACTGTTGTGAGATATTGTTATCCCACCCTGTTGTGGTGCAATGTCTGAGGGGCTATTCACATAAAACCAAAACCCTTCCTGTGTAGTTCATTACCATCAGGTGCTACTGCACTTGTTACGAAGCGAGAATCCTGGACGGGTCGCCACTCTGACTTTATGAAGTCATGGCAGGAATTTGGAATTTGGTCATGGTGCCGGTGATAACTCTTTGCGAAGGACACTGTGGGATCTTTAATGTCCACTAACCAATTATGGCAGATGGGATTCCCGCTTAATCTGAGGGACGGCACACACATTGATGAATCATCCTGCCACACACAGCCAAATGCCATTCAATGGTCGGGAAGTTGAACGCTCAGATGAATGCAGGAATATTCAACAAAGGCCGTTTGTCTTGTGAAATATTTCCGGGAACAAGCTCTTTGAATTATTGAGATGCTGAAGGAGCTGGGGCTCCCACGTCGATCGGAAGAATGGACGCGACAAAAAAGCTGGAATTCAGCCGAGTTGCTTTATTCAAACCAAACACTCAGGCACTCTGAAAAGCCCGTTTATCGGGCAGCAATATATATACATATTATCCCGGAGCGTTTGCCCAGGAAAGGCGAGAGGGGGCGTGGCCCAGCGTCCCGACCGAGGCCTGGCAAGTTGAGCGCGGGCCTGCCCGGGCGTCCTGGACGAGCCCGGCATGGTGATCGCTCCGCGTCCTTGATAGGTGCAAGGCGATTGTGAAAACCCAGCGGTAGCCGCTACACACGTCCCCCCAGAATCGACTTGCACCGGCAGGGTCAATTTGAGGGGGGTCCTGATGACCCGGCCGAAGCGACCCCTGGCGGGTCGTGGGAGGGGGTCCGGTGTGGTGGTGGGCGGTCGAGTGGGGGGCACCGTGGACGGGGGGCGGCCTCGCCGCGGCGGAAGGGCCACCCGTGGTGGGTGGTCGACGTCCACGTGCGCCGGCTTGAGGCGGTCCACCGCAATCCGGTCCGACCTGCCGCCGATGTCGATGACGAACGACTTGTCGTCCCGTCGCAGCACCCGGAAGGGCCCGTCGTACGGCGGCCGGAGTGGCCCCCAATGTGCGTCGTGACGCACAAAAACATACTCCGCTGTGCGAAGTGCTGGGGGGACGTAGGACTGGGGGTCACCGTGGTGGGATGTTGGCACGGGGGCAAACCGTCGGGCGGCCTCCTGGAGGTCCGAGCGCTGGTGAGCTGCGGACCAGGGACTGGTAGCGTCGGGCACGAATTCGCCCGGGACGCGTAGCGCCTGGCCATAGACAAGCTCGGCGGTGGATGCCTGGAGGTCCTCCTTGGGGGCCGTGCGGAGGCCCAAAAGGACCCACGGCAGCCGGTCGGCCCAACCGCCGTCTTGAAGGCCGGCCATGAGCGCGGCCTTCATGGAGCGGTGGAATCGCTCGCACAACCCGTTTGCTTGGGGGTGGTAGGCCGTAGTACGGTGGAGCTTGACCCCCAGGTTGCGGGCGACCGCGCCCCACAGCTCGGAGGTGAACTGTGGTCCGCGGTCTGACGAGATGTCCGCCGGTGCGCCGAAGCGGGCGACCCAGGTAGCGATGAAAGCCTGCGCCACGTCGGCGATGGTGGTGGAGACGAGGGGAATGGCCTCCGGCCACCTGGTGGTCCTGTCCACCATGGTGAGCAGGTGTGTGAACCCCCATGACGGGGGGAGGGGGCCCACCAGATCCACGTTGACGTGGTCGAAACGTCGTTCGGGCACGGTGAAAGGTGCCAGCGGGGCCTGGGTGTGTCGGTGGACCTTGGCCCGTTGGCAGGCCGTGCAGGTGCTGGTCCAATCGCGGACGTCCCGACGAAGGCCGTGCCAGACGAATCGCGCCGACACCAGCTTCTGGGAAGCTTTCCGGCCCGGGTGGGAAAGGCCGTGGAGGGAGGCGAAGATGCGGCGTTGCCAGGTGACGGGCACGATGGGGCGAGGCTGGCCTTGGGAGACGTCGCAGAGCAGGACAGTGTCCGCGAAGGGGATGTCGGCCAGGCGGAGGCCCGTGTCCGCCGCCCAGAGGGCTTGCACTGTGGTGTCGGTGGTTTGGTCCGCCGCCATAAGCGCAAAGTCCACGCCCAGGTGGACCGCGTTCGCGCTGGCCCGGGAAAGACAGTCGGCCACGGCGTTGTTTTTGCCGGCGACGTGCCGGATGTCCATGGTAAACTCCGACACGGCGGAGAGGTGGCGCTGTTGGTGGGCCGACCATGGCTCCGTGACCTTGGCCATGGCGTAAACCAACGGCTTGTGGTCGACGAACGCCGTGAAAGGTCAGCCCTCCAGGAGGTGGCGGAAATGGCGGACGGCCAGGTGTAGACCGAGGAGCTCCCGGTCAAACGTGCTGTATTTGAGCTTGTTCGGCCGGAGCTGCCGGCTGAAAAAAGCGAGTGGCTGCCAAACCCTGTTCACCCATTGCTCATGTACGGTGCCCACCACGTAGTCGGAGGCATCCGTGGTGAGGGCGATGGGAGCGTTGAGCACCGGGTGAGCGAGCAGTGTTGCGTCGGCGAGGGCCCGCTTTGAGCTTTGGAAGGCCGCATCCATTGCTGCGGACCAGGCGATGTCGTGCTTGGCCGGCTTGCCCCGGAGGGCTTCGTAGAGGGGCCGCATGAGTTGAGCAGCGCGGGGCACGAAGCGGTGATAAAAATTCACCATTCCCAGGAATTCCTGCAGGGCCTTTATGGTGCGGGGACGCGGGAACGTGGTGATGGCCTCGACCTTGGTTGGCAGCGGCACGGCCCCGTTCTTGGTGATGTGGTGGCCCAAAAAATCAACGGCCGTCGTGCCGAAGTGGCATTTGGCCGGGTTGACGATGAGGCCGTGCTCGCTGAGGCGCCCGAACAGTGTTCGGAGGTGGAGGAGGTGCTCGACCCGGGACGTGCTGGCGACGAGGATGTCGTCCAGGTAAACGAAAAGGAACGGCAGGTCACGCAGCACGCCGTCCATCAAGCGCTGGAACGCCTGAGCCGCGTTCTTGAGACCAAACGGCATCCGCAAGAATTCGAATAAGCCGAACGGCGTGATGACTGCCGTTTTAGGGACGTCGGCCGCCCTGACAGGTACCTGGTGATATCCCCGTATGAGATCAATTTTCGAAAAAATGACCCGTCCCGCCAGACGGGCGGAGAAGTCTTGGATATGCGGGATCGGGTACCTGTCGGGGGTGGTAGCGTCATTGAGACGGCGGTAGTCGCCACACGGGCGCCATCCACCCCCCGGCTTTGGCACGATGTGCAGTGGCGAGGCCCACGCGCTATCGGAGCGCCTCACGATGCCGAGGTGCTCCAACGCGTCGAATTCGGCCTTCGCCACGGCGAGCTTGGCTGGGTCGAGGCGGCGGGCCCTGGCGTAGACCGGCGGGCCCGTGGTTGTTATGTGGTGCTCGATCCCATACCGTACTGCGACGGCCGAAAACGTCGGCCGCGTGAGGGCCGGGAACTCCGTGAGCAGGCGAGCAAACTCGTTCGCCGCCAGGACGGCGCATGCCAGCTCGGTCGGCGCGGAGCTGCTCAATGTGCATACCAGGGAGCTGAAGGTTTCGGCGTTGATTAAACGACGCCGTTGGACGTCCACCAGCAGTCCGTGTGCGCAGAGGAAGTCGGCGCCTCGCAGAGCCATGGGCATGTTTGCGGTTACAAACGTCCAAGCAAAGCGTTGGCCGCCGAAGCAGAGGGTGACGTTGCGCGGGCCGAAGGTGCGGATGGTCGATCCGTTGGCCGCAACCAAGGAGGGGCCGCAAACCGCGGATTGCCTGTCCTGGTCAGAGGCGGGTATGACGCTCAGTTGGGCGCCGGTGTCGCACAGGAAGCGCCGTCTGGACGCTTTATCCGTGATGAACAGTAAGTTGCCCGTGTGGCCGGCGCTCATGGCTGGTAATGAACGCCGGCCCGGCCGTTTCCCGGCCTGCCGAAGGTGCACGGGGGTCGGCATGTCCGGGCCTTCTATCCGAACCTGGCATGATAGTAACACCACGCTTGGTCAGGTGGAGGACCCGGTCGTCGTGCTGGAGGTGGTCGGCTCGGTGTAGCGGCCGCCAATTGCGTCGGCAGTTCGGTCGTCGACCGTGCCGGGTGCTCGGGCGCCATGGGTGTTGCGTCGGACGGCGGTGGGTCCCATGTCGCCGCTGCGATGCGCTGACCTGCGGCGGAGATCTTGTCGGCTTCTCTGGCAAGGGCCCGGGGATCTGTAATCGTCGTGCTTGCCAGGGCGAGGCGTACCGGGTTAGGCAGCTGACGGAGGAACAGCTCCCGGAACAGGAATGCCGGAGAGTGCTCGCCGAGCAGTGAAAGCATGTAGTCCATTCGCTCGGAAGGGCGCGTGTCGCCGAGCTCGGGCAGGTCGAGCAGGCGCCGTGCGCGTTCCGCCGATGGGAGGGCGAAAGCGTCGAGGAGAAGCTTCTTAATCGCGCCGTATTTGTCAGCGGCTGGCGGGCTCTCGAGGAGGCTCAGGGCGCGGGCCGCGGTGGCCGAACCGAGCGCTGCTACCACATGGTGGAAGCGGGTGTCGTCGGCCGTGATGCCTCGCAGGGCGAACAGGGAATCCGCCTGTGCGAACCAAACCACCGCGTGAGCCTCCCAGAAGGTAGGCAGTTTAAGGGCGACTGCCGTGTCCATGTCGGTAGGTCACCAATGAAGGAGCTGGGGCTCCCACGTCGATCGGAAGAATGGACGCGACAAAAAAGCTGGAATTCATCCGAGTTGCTTTATTCAAACCAAACACTCAGGCACTCTGAAAAGCCCGTTTATCGGGCAGCAATATATATACATATTATCCCGGAGCATTTGCCCAGGAAAGGCGAGAGGGGGCGTGGCCCAGCGTCCTGGCTGCGGCCTGGCAAGTTGAGGGCGAGCCTGCCCGGGCATGCCCGGGCATGGCCGAGCGTCCCGACCGAGGCCTGGCAAGTTGAGCGCGGGCCTGCCCGGGCGTCCTGGACGAGCCCGGCATGGTGATCGCTCCGCGTCCTTGATAGGTGCAAGGCGATTGTGAAAACCCAGCGGTAGCCGCTACAATGCACCTTATCATTTGCGCACCTTATCGGATTCTACAAGACGGTGATTAGACCGGTTATAATGGATGGTGCAGAAACAGGGGCTTTAAGAAAAAGGGAAGAGGAGTTCCTAGGGAGGACAGAGATGAGAATGCTTTGGCGGATTCTCAGAGTATCATTAAGAGAGCGGTTGAGGAATGAGGAGATACGCAAGAGAGCTGGAGTTGTATCACAGAAAAAATAAATAGAGAAACGATGTTGTGATGCTGTCTTGGACACGTTATGAGGAAAAAGGATAAAGTACCAATCAAGAAAGCATGGAATGAGACGATTCAAAGGAAAAAAAAAATCAAGAGGACGACGGGGATTAATGTGTAGGGTGGTCGCGGAAAGAGATTTGAAGAACGTGGGTTTGAGGAAGATGCGGAGAATAGAGGGGAATGGAGAAGTTGGATCCGAGTAGCTGACTTCTAACTGTTGGGATTAAGGTGCAGAGAAGAAGAAGAAGATAGGACTCTCCACTGGACACCACATGCATTCTCATTTTCAACCAAGTTCTCCGAAATTAAGTCTCATCAAGATTCTTTCCCATTTTACACAAGGCAAACCTTTGGATGCAGTTGGAGACTAAGTGGCCTGCCCATCATGTCTCTGCCATATCAATGTCTCAGCACACTACTCAACTGCAAGTTATATACGAGCAGGACGTTTTACTAAATTGCCTGCACACCATCAGCATACCTTTCTTTTTTTTGTTGAAGTCGGCATTTAAAATACAAAACGGACAACTAGCCTTGTGCCACTTTCTAAACTCTAAAGTCTAAACTCTAAAGCAGGGGTGGGAAACTTTTTCCTGTCAAGGGCCATTTCGATTTTTAGAACATCCTTCGAGGGCCATGCTAAATTATTGAATACATATATCGGACTCACCTAATGCGATGGCTGGAACTGTTTCTCTTTGGCGAGGCGTTTGGTGTCAGGTGGTAGTGATGATGATGCTACTCGCAGCTGGTTTTGCAGGTTTTGGTCAGTCAGTCTTGAGCGGAACCGAGTCTTTGCAAGAGTCAATTTTGAAAAGAACTGCTCACAGCTGTAGGTCGTCCCAAACAGTGATGCAAACTTCAGTGCATGTCTCCTCAGAATGGGAAAATCCTCAGCACGTACATACAGTTTGTAGAACTCGAGCAAAGGGAGGTTGTTGTACCTAGCTTTGAGCTCGTCATTGCTTTGCAGCTCAATGATTTCGTGTTGTAGGTTGTCAGGCACATCAGCTGGTTCCACATTAAACGGCGTGGCAAATATGTTCAGTTCCCTTTGTTTACTTTTCATGATCTGGGACCTCTCTCCAAATGCCTGGAGGAGTTTTGCACACTCAGCAGCATATTCAGATGTCACAGCAGGCTTTTGTTCTTGCAGAGTGGGAAAGTGGATAGTGTTTCCCCTTTCCAGTTGCACTTGCCACAGCTTTAGTTTAGCTTCAAATGATTTCACATGTGATTGCAGAGAGCTGAGAAGCTGGTTGGGACCTTGGAGCTTGACGTTCAGCTCTGACAGGTACTTGGTAATGTCCACCATGAAGCCCAAATCACACAGCCACTTGCTATCACTGAGTTCCATGACAGGTTTCCCCTTCATCTCCATGAACTGTTTCACTTCTTAAAATGCATGTTGTTGTTGTTGTTGTCTCAGTGAGTAAAACCGTGTGAGCATATTTCCGCGACTCAGCCACCGCACCTCACAGTGGTAAACCAGATCTCCGTACTCTGACTCTAGTTCACTCAGTAGCTCCTTGAACTGGCGGCTGTTCAGCCCTCTGCTTTTGATGACGTTTATGGTGGAAACGACAGTTGTCATCACATTGTTGAGCTTCAGGGACTGTGCACACAGATTCTCTTGGTGTATGATACAGTGGCATACAACTAACTCACTTGGATCGAGACTGAGACGACTCATTTCTTTTTTGAACAATGCAGTCAATCCCTTTTGCGCGCCAACCATGGCTGGGGCTCCATCCGTGGCCAGGCCACTTAACTTGTCAAACTGCAGTTCGAATTTGTTCATAGCCAAAACAACTTGCTCAAACAAATCCTCACCTTTGGTGGTGCCATGCATGGCTTGCAAAGACAGCAACTCCTCCCTCGTATCAAACTCAGCTGTAATCCCCCGCACAAAAATGGCTAGTTGGGCGGTGTTTGTTATGTCCGTTGTCTCAGCGCAGGCCAGAGAGAAAAACTGGAAATCTCTTGCGGTGTCCTTCAGTGTTTTCTCAATATCTTGTGCCATGTCAGTAATCCGATCTGAGACAGTTCTTCGAGACAAACTGACACTTTGGAACAATTTTACTTTGTCCGGTGCGAGCAGCTCCGCAGCGACAACAAGGCACTCCTTCACAAATTCTCCTTCTGAATGCAGCATCAGCTTCTTAGCGATTAGCTCACTCACCACAAAACTAGCATGCGTAGTGTTGTCTCGGTCAGATTGTGGTCTTATGAAGACTGCTTGTTGAGCACCAAAACTCCGCCGAAGAACGTTAACTTTATCCAAGTGCATTTGTCCTTTCAACTCGTCCAGTTTAGCATGTTTCGAGCTGTAATGACGCCTTTTCCATCACCGAGCGCACTTCCCGACAAACCAGGCATACTGGCTTGCCTTTGACTTCCACAAAGAAATAATCGTTTGCCCATTTCTCTTGGAAAGCGCGACATTCCGCATCTACCTTTCTTTTCTTGTTAGTCGCCATGTTTGCATATACTGAATGAAATGATGACATGAGATCACGCGATCACTTGATTGTCCGGAAGGTCGCATATCGCAGTTACGACTGTCCGGAACTCACTTGACTGTCCGGAAGGTCGCATATCGCAGTTACGATTAATCGCAAATTAGTTTTAATTTGATGGCAATTATTCTGTTAGCGCCAACATATTTTGCCAACGTCAAATAAATGAATAAGTTCTCAAATGTGCCGTCAGGCAGCGTCTGCTCGCCACGTTCGGCATTCGTTGACTGTTACAACAGTGAAAGCTCGCTCCTCTCTGATTGGTTGAATCGTTTTTGGCCATAACTTGGTTACCCTTTGTCCGATTAATTTAAAACCTTGAAAAGGAGAGATTACTGGAATTATAGATAGATGAATTGCCTCGCGGGCCGGATCAAACGGTCTCGCGGGCCGTATACGGCCCGGAGGCCGGAGGTTCCCCACCCCAGCTCTAAAGGATTGTGCTCTGGGATGCAGCACCCCCTGCTTGCACTATACCAGAACGGCAGGTTCAGATTAGTTTCTATCCCATCCAGGATTTAACCCAGACTCGACAGCTCCATGCAGCAAGCACACGATCAACCTAGTGCCTCAACTCTCTGTGGGTTAAAAAATGGACAACCGTCAAACTTATAAAAAGTGATGCACACCTGAGCAACTTTTTGGATACAAATTACCAATATGGATATTATGACTCAAAGCTTTGGGTTTATTGGTCATTTGTCAAAAACGATATCATGCTGCAATTCAAAGAGGTGAATAATTATTTTTTTGATGTTGTGTGTGCTGTGTGATCAGTTTGTTGCTGAATGCACGCAGTGAGCCATCTTCTGACCACTCAGGCCAAGTAGATTCTCAACTGCGGCCGAGTTCACAATTGCACTGGAGTTCCCAGCCCTGGCTGCAGGATGTAGGTGTTCAGTTTCCTCCTTCTTGCACTGACATAATCATTTTATGGTCTCCCAACTTAACATTGTACTTTGTGACTGTTGTGATTACCTTGTGACCGTTGGTTACATTCAGACATTCATGGTACTTATGTGATAACTAGTATGTCGATTAATGCTTTGTACAAGTTTGGTGAGTCTTGGGTTATGATCCTGCGGCTGCTCATTCACTGCATACTTATGGAGCTTTGTAGTCTGGTCGTTTGATTGATGTACCGGAAAAAAATTGTTACCAAAGCATATATGGCATCAAAAGAAGTGCAATTTTATGCTCTACAAGATGGTGAAAACTCCTCTTTGATCCTCTTTGGGGAAAACTTTTTACAGCACGATTTATCCAGCATGGTAAGAGCCTTGTGTCCGGGGTGCGAATTTTTTCCCCATGATGGTACAGGGCAATTGTCATTAAAATATAGTATAGTATAGTGTAGTATAATTGCCCTGTACCATCATGGGAAAAAAATATTACGCGTCCGGCGTATAGTCAGGCCATTACCAAGCAACATTGCAAAAAAATAACAGGGAACAAACTGGAATGGCTTACTTTCTACGGAAGATGTAAATCATATGTACTATGTAGGAAATAAATCTAAAGTAGTATCTCAAAGATGTTCGCGTCCACAGGCATTTCGTCTTCTTCCGGTTGCAATGGAGCAGCATTCTGACACTCTTCACCTCGACAGTCACGACAAGCAGTTACACAACTGAGCCCACTTTTCCGACAGGAACAAAGATTGGTGCTGCAGGGATTTCGTGACGATGCCTTACATTTGCAGCGCACATACTTCAGAAGATCATCAGGGGCAGGTTCCATGTCGGTCATGACAGGCGCCAATGTACCATTCTCCACCATCCACCCCCATTCACACGGTTCTATTTGAGATACATTCAGACTTTTCCATATCATAACCTGCAGATGCACTCTGAGGCTATGTTGGAATGCAGCTAGTTCCGTCGGGGGAAGTCGCTCTGGTCGCATCGTGGAAGAGGTTGTTGCTGCAAGCTCCCTGTAGCGAGCATGTCATAATTTGGTCAATGAGTCGTCTGGCTTTCTGCCATACATCTTGATGAAAATCCGTGCAACAGCTTCTCCGACAGCATCCTGGGTCGCATCCTCCTGCGCAACTACTGCACACCATTGTCGCACTTCTTGCGAATTCTGGACAAGCTTGAGGATCCTGCATTTTCCGTGACCAAAAACAGCAGAGGTTGTATCGCAGCCACCCCATGTGTGAATTACTAGAAGGTGATGAAGAAGAGTCTGCTCTAAGTGTCCTACAGCTTCTTTGATATTAATGAGCTTCAAAGGTCTCTACTGTGCTTTCCTGGGTTCTGATCCTAAGTGAATATCAGCCATGTCTGTGTTCCAGTGAAAGAGCAGAAGAACAAGGACGTCAGTGTCATCAGCTACCACTGTGGCATGCTGGCCAGCTGAAGCTAGGTCAAGGGCTGCAGAAACGATCTGGGTATTAGCATCGCTCTCACTCTGAACCACTTCATGACAGTCCAACCTGAGATAGTGGCTGAGTAAATTGATGAACTGGGTCTTGTTTTTTTCGTTCGCGAGAAAGAGCTGTTGATTTCTGTGAGCGTGCATTTCTTCGCTGATCTGAACATCTGCTGAAGCTTTTCCAGCCCTTCTCTGGTTCTCTTGGTTTTTCACTGAGGGTCCACTTTCATAACCGTCAAAAACAACAACAACATGCATTTTAAAGGCCATTTTCCCTGCTAGAGCGGGGGTTAGCCTTGCGGTCCCCATGACAATCTTCTCCATTTTGCCCTATTTTCTGCATCTCTCCTTGTTAACCCCCTTGCCCACATTTCTTCTTCCACCATCTTTAGCCAAGTCTTTCTCGGTCTTCCCCGTCTTCTATTTCCTTCTACATTCATTTCCATCACTCTTCTCAACCAGTCACTTTCATCCTTCCTCAACACATGACCAAACCATCTCAACCTGTTCCTCTTCACAGCATCAATCACAGGCTCTATTCCCATCATCTTTCGCAATTCATCATTTGTCTTCCTCTCTCAATGATACTCCGCACATCCGTCAAACCATTCGCATTTCCACCCTTTCCAACCTTCGTTGCTGCTCTACGTTCATTACCCATGTCTCGCTCCCATAAATCATAACACTTCTCACACATGCAGCATACACCTTTCCCTTCAGCTTCAACGACACTCCCCTCATCATCAGCACGCCACTCAATTCCCGAAACTTCTTCCATGCACATCTCACTCGAGCAACCGTTGCCGAGTCTGATCCACCTTCTCCATTCAGCATGTCTCCGAGGTAGCAAAATGTTTTCACACCTTCCAGCTTCACGCCGTCTCCAAGATCAAACTCAACATTTCCTCCATCTGCAGCTCCCTCTGTGCACACCTTACATTTGAATGTAGCTGCCACACTGGTTAATGACCCTCTCAGACCACTACATTTTTGATGAACCCACTCAGCGCACATTGTACACTGAATGGAGTTCACTCCGACACCCTTCCTACACACAGCACAGGGCCACTTCCCAGTTCTTTCCACCTCACCACATGCTTTACCACTTGCCATCACCTTCGTCTTTCCGATATTCACCTTCAGACCTTTTGTCTCCATACATTCCTTCCACGTGTTCATCTTTTCCTTCAGTCCATCCATACTTTCCGCAATCAACACCAGATCATCTGCATACAACAACTCCCATGGTAAACCCTCCTTTACGTTCTGAGCCAGCACCTCCATCACAGCTACAAATAGTAGTGGACTTAGTACCGACCCCTGATGCACTCCCACCTTCACCTCAAACTCACCACTGTTCCCGTCCTTCGTCCTTACAGCTGTGCACGCTCTTTTGTACATTGCCATCACTACTCTGATCAACCATTCCTCCACTCCTAACTTCTTCAATGCCCATGTCAATACTTTGCGTGGAACCCGATCGAATGCTTTCTCCAGATCAACAAACCCAAGAAACAACTTCTTCCGCTTCTCCATGTACTTCTCCTGCAACTGCCTCACAATGAAAAGCGCGTCTGTCGTTCCTCTTCCTGGCATAAATCCAAACTGAATTTCGTCGATCTTCACTTTTTTCCTTATCCTCCTCTCCAACACCCTTTCCAATACCTTCACTTCCATAACCGTCAAAAACGATGCTACATATTCCATACTTGGAACGGACATACAAAAGGTACTGCATGATCACTTCTTTGTACGGCTTTCCAGCCAGCCATCACACTCGATGAAGCAAGGCCCCTCCATCTAAAACATACGTCATGTTTTGTAATGCTCTCACCATGCTTAAGCCACTAGTCAATCTGTTGGCCAAAACGGCCTTATTCGGCTTACGCATGGCAAAGTCTTTGAACAGAGATGTCGGGAACGGAGTAAGCTCGTACTGAAAGTAGGGTGCTGTGTCTTCGTATCGTTCTAAAAGGACCAGCAGTCTTGAAAACAGAATAAGTGGATCAACATGCACCGTCTGCTGATTGATCTTGATTCCTTTTTTCAAATGAATCAAAGTGCGGACGTTCTGACTGCGTTTCATCGATGCTTCGTGAACCTTGACATTATCACGTTTTTCTTGGAGCGACAAACCAACTTCTTCGACCTCGTCACAATTGACACCGTCACCATCGGTAGCAGTTAACCCTGATGATAGCGATCTCAATTCGTGCTTCTGAACATCAAAGGGATCATGCTGAGCAAGCCAGTTGAAGATTCTGTTAAAATCCTCAAAATCACGACAACAGCGGGCGCCCCCCAGCTCCACATGCTGCTCACTGGTTCTGTGGACAAGTCCTGTGACATCGGTCATGGCCTCGTGCACCTCGGCACACTTATGCATACTGTATATCCATAATAATCTCACCGTGTCTGTGATCCCTCGTCCTCTAGTTAACCCTCCTCGGCTCTTTATAGATCGCATCATTACTTGCTCAATTGTGAGATCTGTCCACAAGCCGGCCCAAAACCGATCGCTGCGGCGCACTGTGTGATACCCATGCTCTGAAAATTGTGCATACAACCAGGGTTGGCTAGAATGCAGCTCTAACATCCACTGGAGATACAGGCGAGCACTTTTGGCATAGTTGAAGTGGCCAGTGGCAGCAAATAGGTTCAGCATACGACTAACTGCGATGATATGCATATTCCAACTACCAGTCCTCTCTGCACGAATGAACAGCTTTAAAGTGTCGATGTACTCCATGTAAGTCAGCCACAATTTTGCCGTTCTTGAACACTTCTTTTGCTCACACTTAATGGCTTCCATGATGTCTTTCAGCTTCAGGAGGGCAGGTGACTCGCCAATACTCTCAACATCGATTTCGTGATTTCTAAGCTGTTCGTAGTACCAACATAGCTCTTCTACTTCAGTCTCATTCAGCCTCTTGGTGGACTCCTCTAAATCGCAGTCAAGTTCATTCAAAGTGATGCCAAACTCCTCGTGACAATCCGAGTCAGCGTCACTGGAAGCTTCATCACTTTCGTCCTCGAAAGTGAATTCCCCCCTATCTTCATCACCCGTCTCCACGGTTGTCCTGTGATGCATCACGACAGGATCACCGTCGTTGTCCTGGCATGATTTCCTCGGAAGCACCGCTTCTATGAGTCTGGCCATAAGTGCTGCTTCAACTAACTTCGCTGGGAGCCGTGTCCATTTTGTTACCTGGAAATAAAAAGGAAAAAATAAAAGGGAAAATAAACAATAGACCTCCCGACTGAAAACATTTTACAGACCCCCAACTGAAAACATTTTACAGACCCCCCGACTGAAAACATTTTACTTAGTAGAAGTTTGTAAAAATGGATAGTCTAGTTAAAATTCACTCCATGTGTGCAAGATGTGTAACAATGATCAGTGGCGGAGATTCAATATTTTTTAAGGGGTGGCTACCCACTGAATTGACTGACTTACAAGATACAAGATACAAGAAACTTTTATTGTCCTTCTCGCTAATATAAAACAACAAGGAAATTCATCTTCCATTGGCATAAAAACTTAATTTAAAATTGCGTATAAAATACATCTAAAACCACATCAAAAACACTTAACAGGACTTACTATAGAATATATAGAAAAATATGAATCGTTGATAAAAATATGCAGCATAAAAATATTACTATCAATGGGCTGGGGGCCCGGGGCTGCCTTGGTGCCCCGGTGTACACATTTGTGGGGCTTATTTAATCGATTATAGAAGACTAATTGTACAAAATATATATCGTTTTAATCAACCCTGTATAGCGCGGAATTTGACGGTAGCAAATACTGTATATCGGCTCGCCTTATAGACATTTGGGACTGGTATTCATGATAGTCGTTTTGCATATTTTGTCTGTAACCATTTCCAAGATTCTTCATTCACTTCTCTTCTTTGGTTGCCGCGAATTGACCGACTCAGTCTGAAACAACCGAGTGGGATTTTCGTAGGGGGCATGCCCCCTACCACCCCTAGAATCTCCGCCACTGACAATTATAAAAACCCGAACTCTACGTAGCTTAGGCCACCCCTACATCAAGCAAATATCATCATCAAGCAAATATATCGGCTCGCCTTATAGACATTTGGGACTGGTGTACATGATAATGTCGTTTTTTCATATTTTGTCTGTAACCATTTCCAAGATTCTTCATTCACTTCTCTTCTTTGGTTGCCGCGAATTGACCGACTCAGTCTGAAACAACCGAGTGGGATTTTCGTAGTGGGCATACCCCCTACCACCCCTAGAATCTCCGCCACTGACAATGATAAAAACCCTAACTCTACGTAGCTTAGGCCACCCCTACATCAAGCATTTACCTCGACCATTCGAAAGCCCGCTGGAATTCCCCGCCCGCTGTACGTGAAGTTAATTACACTATTCACTCATTTATAGGCTGCAGGTGAACAACCTCGTGTCACATACGTCGTTCGGAAATATTTCACGCATGCACGAACTGTTGTCAAGAATGTTTGTTTACAAGAAATAACCGAAATCGCGGTCACAAAATCGGATATTTTGAACCAACGATCTCGATCCTTCAAGGGTTGTTTGACATATTCAAGGACTGGAATAATAAAACTACCGTAATATATTAATCAATTGATGTAATAAATATCAAAATCCACCAAAAAACATTAAATAAACCCAAAGTTTAAAATAAACATTTTAGTAAATATGCTAATTAAATTAAGTCACATGACCTACTGTTAAAATATATGAAAGGCGTTGGATTAAAGAACTTTGATAATGCATCTAGGCACAAATCATGAATGCGTACATCGTGTCTGTGGTTTCTGACATGGGAAGCCATTGAAATTTGACTGAAAAAGGGTCCTTCACTAAAACGACTAACTTTTTTTCCCCAACGAGGATTGAAGAGGAGTTTTCACCATGTTAAAGAGCACAAAAATACGCTTTGATTGATACCATATATGCTTAGGTAACAATTTTTTCCCGGTAGCCCATGATTTTGACTTCAAAGGACCATACTATTGGTGGTGCATGGATTGGAAACTAGAGAAGTCCAGCATGGCACAAACCTCCATTCCATGTGCTGGCAACGATTATTGGAGTTAAACTCAATTGATTCACTCCCCCCACCCTCCTATCTCCAAATCCTCATTGGGCAGAGAACAGAGAAGGGTGAAGGATTAGTCCCATTGGGGGGGGGGGGGGGTGGGGTGCCCCATTTCCTCATGTTTTTACAAGCCTTCCTTACTTTGGCCTAAAATAAATCAGGTAAAAAAACCTTGTTTCCCATTTTGGCATTTGCTGTAATGCTTGTAGGATTATAAGCTTCATCACCCACAGTGTGTGTTATGGGGTCCTCACCGATCCCCTGGTCTCAGTAAACCTCCGAACCCCGAGAGGAACCCCGGCAGAAAAATATATTACCCTGTGTTGAAAAATCAATAGTGAAACCACACCAATGATTATAAATGCACAAACTTGTATTATAAATCACACACAGGTAATACGGTACAGTAAATGGCCATTAAGAGTGCACTCCATATATATCTTATATAAATAAAATCAAGTGACTCACGGCTCTGCCAGCCAATGAACGGACACTCCTCAATGTCTCTATGACTTTTCCCAAGGCGAATGGGATTCGCTCCAGCGGTCGATGGAACGAAATCCGTTCGAAGCCCGAATCTCCCTCTCCCGCCGATATACGAAGCGTGTACAGTGGCAGAAGCGTGTACAGTCACCCCACCCATCAGTCCGGCAGAGAAGATAACTGAGAAGGAAGTTGAGGAAGCGATAAAAGCAATGAAGAGTGGAAAAGCGGGAGGGCCGACGGGAGTTGTGGGAGATATGTTGAAGGCAGCAGGAAGTTGGGGTGTGAAGAGAATGACAGAGATCTGTAATCTGGTGGTGAAAGAAGGCCGCATTCCAGTGGATTGGGAACTGAGTACCCTCGCCCCTCCATACAAGGGGAAAGGTGACCCTCTGGAGTGTGGCTCGTACCGAGCGATAAAGTTATTGGAGCATGGAATGAAGGTATTGGAAAGGGTGTTGGAGAGGAGGATAAGGAAGAAAGTGAAGATCGACGAAATGCAGTTTGGATTTATGCCAGGAAGAGGAACGACAGATGCGCTTTTCATTGTGAGGCAGTTGCAGGAGAAGTACATGGAGAAGAGGAAGAAGTTGTTTTTTGGGTTTGTTGATCTGGAGAAAGCATTCGATAGGGTTCCATGCAAAGTATTGACATGGGCATTGAGGAAGTTAGGAGTGGAGGAATGGTTGATCAGAGTAGTGATGGCAATGTACAAAAGAGCGCGCACAGCTGTAAGGACGAAGGACGGGAACAGTGGTGAGTTTGAGGTGAAGATGGGAGTGCATCAGGGGTCGGTACTAAGTCCACTACTATTTGTAGCTGTGATGGAGGTGCTGGCTCAGAACGTAAAGGAGGGTTTACCGTGGGAGTTGTTGTATGCAGATGATCTGGTGTTGATTGCAGAAAGTATGGATGGACTGAAGGAAAAGATGAACAAGTGGAAGGAATGTATGGAGACAAAAGGTCTAAAGGTGAATATCGGAAAGACGAAGGTGATGGCAAGTGGTAAAGCATGTGGTGAGGTGGAAAGAACTGGGAAGTGGCCGTGTGCTGTGTGCAGGAAGGGTGTCGGAGTGAACTCCATTCAATTTACAATGTGCGCTGAGTGGGTTCATCAAAAATGTAGTGGTCTGAGAGGGTCATTTACCAGTGTGGCAGCTACATTCAAATGTAAGGCGTGCACAGAGGGAGCTGCAGATGGAGGAAATGTTGAGTTGGATCTTGGAGACGGCGTGAAGCTGGAAGGTGTGAAAACATTTTGCTACCTCGGAGACATGCTGAATGGAGAAGGTGGATCAGACTCGGCAACGGTTGCTTGAGTGAGATGTGCATGGAAGAAGTTTCGGGAACTGAGTGGCGTGCTGATGAGGAGGAGAGTGTCGCTGAAGCTGAAGGGAAAGGTGTATGCTGCATGTGTGAGAAGTGTTATGATTTATGGGAGCGAGACATGGGTAATGAACGGAGAGCAGCAACGAAGGCTGGAAAGGGTGGAAATGTGAATGGTTCGCTGGATGTGCGGAGTATCGTTGAGAGAGAGGAAGACAAATGATGAATTGCGAAAGATGATGGGAATATTGCCTGTGATTGATGCTGTGAAGAGGAACAGGTTGAGATGGTTTGGTCATGTGTTGAGGAAGGATGAAAGTGACTGGTTGAGAAGAGTGATGGAAATTAATGTAGAAGGAAGTAGAGGCCGAGGAAGACCGAGAAAGACTTGGCTAAAGATGGTGGAAGAAGAAATGCGGGCAAGGGGGTTAACAAGGAGAGATGCAGAAAATAGGGCAAGATGGAGAAGATTGTCATGGGGACCGCAAGGCTAACCCCCGCTCTAGCAGGGAAAATGGCCTTAAAATGCATGTTGTACAGTGGCCAAGGGTGCTCTTCCCGCCAAACTGTACAACGGCGCCCTCCAGAGACGCACCTCCACCGCTCCCTCAGCAAACCGCAACGTAATTGGAGACGAAGCGGTGTCACCCACTTATCCCCGACAGACGGTAGGATGTTGGGGAGAAGACGACACGAAGCAAACCATCACAGGTCCGAAGCACGGGGTTCAAGATGGCTGACGGCTCTGGCTTGAGCCGACGCGTCGAGGAAAGGATTCGTCGGAATCTCAGCGCCCCAAATCTGTCTACGCAGATTTCTCCACTCCAGCGAATATTCGTATCGCCGGATGTCCCTTCCAGGAACTCAAAATCCCCTCGCGGCTGTCGGTAGACCTGGCTCGTGACGGAGCGCTGACGTCACCGCTTCCCCGACTTTGCGCGCGCTTCTTCCTCCGCTCATTGTCTTCTCCTTCGGTTTCCTGTATCATTTTAAGTTAACCTTTTTAACTTTTGATAACCGTTCGTGAATAATAAGCCGTTTGAAGATAATAATAGAACAAAATATCAGCACTACGTCAAGTGGGTGAAAACCACAATAACGGAAGTCACGAACCCGTAACATGTGGAAAAGTGTGTGTGCTCGAACGTGCTTCAGTAAATTTTACATCAATGTGCAAGGTATTTACACTGCCAGGAAATCCATCCAATTAGCTCATTGTGATCCCAACGACGTCTTCAGTTTAAGTATTGTACTTGCACACATGTTTTGATATCTGCAGTGTCGGTGTAAAACTGAGATCCTACTGTTGTCTGATCTGCTGTTTATTGTCACTGGTCCAGAATGAGAGCACAAGGCACGACGTGAGATACCAAGCAATGGCTCCACTCCCCATTGCACAAGGACCTCCTGTTAAGTCTCGTGTACTCGAATTCTGCAACAGCAAGGTCAATGAAGCACACGATAGGTATGTGTTTTGGAGTGAAATTTGTCTACAATATGCATTGGATTGTATATAGTAGTAGTTATTTTGAGGGTGGTGGTGACACATATCATGCTGGACCATTCTTTATTATCATGTGTTGGATTTACAAGTCTGGGTGCTTCAGGCAAACACTGTTCGTCCTTTGTCATGACTTTATGCAAAATTGTATTTTCCAATATACAGTGCATTCAGAAAGTATTCAGACCCCTTCACTTTTTTCACATTTTGTTATGTTGCAGCCTTATGCTGAAATCGTTTATATTCATTTTTTCCCTCATCAATCTACACTCAATACCCCATAATGACAAAGAGAAAACAGGATTTTAGAAAGTTTTGCAAATTTATTAAAAAGAAAAAACTGAAATATCACATTTACATAAGTATTCAGACCCTTTGCTATAACACTTGAAATTTAGCTCAGGTGCCTCCCATTTCTCTTGATCATCTTTGAGATGTTTCTACACCTTGATTGGAGGCCACCTGTGGTAAATTCAATTGATTGGACATGATTTGGAAAGGCACACACCTGTCTATATAAGGTCTCACAGCTGATGATGCATATCAGAGCAAAAACCAAACCATGAGGTCGAAGGAACTGCCTGCTGAGCTCAGAGACAGGATTGTGTCGAGGCACAGATTTGGGGAAGACGACAAAAAAAATTCTGCTGCATTGAAGGTTCCCAAGAGCACAGTGGCCTCCATAATTCTTAAATGGAAGAAGCTTGGAGCAACCAGGACTTCCTACAGCTCGACGCCCGCCAAACTGAGCAATCGGGGGAGAAGGGCCTTGGTAAGAGAGGTGACCAAGAACCCGATGGTCACTCTGGCTGAGCTCCAGAGATCCTGTGTGGAGATGGGAGAAACTTCGAGAAGGACAACCATCACTGCAACACTCCACCGATCTGGGCTTTATGGCAGAGTGGCCAGACGGAAGTCTCTCCTCAGTGAAAGACACATGAAAGCCCGCTTGGGGTTTGCAAAAAACCACCTAAAGGACTCTCAGACTATGAGAAACAAGATTCTGTGGTCTGATGAAACCAAGATTGAACTGTTTGGCTTCCGTCTGGCCACTCTGCCATGAAGCTCAGATCGGTGGAGTGTTGCAGTGATGGTTGTCCTTCTAGAAGTTTCTCCCATCTCCACACAGGATCTCTGGAGCTCAGCCAGAGTGACCATCAGGTTACAGGTCACCTCTCTTACCAAGGCCCTTCTCCCCCGATTGCTCAGTTTGGCCGGGCGGCCAGCTCCAGGAAGAGTCCTGGTTGTTCCAAACTTCTTCCATTTAAGAATTATGGAGGCCTCTGTGCTCTTGGGAACCTTCAATGCAGCAGAAATTTTTTTGTAGTCTTCCCCAAATCTGTGCCTCGACACAATCCTGTCTCTGAGCTCTGCAGGCAGGGGAAAGGTGAGTGGAGGGGAGGGGGGGAAGGGGGAAAGGGGGAAAGGGGAGAGGAGGGGAGGGGAGGGGGAAGGCATGAGAGGAAGAGGCGTGGCTCACGTTTCTGAGTTAAGTGTGTTGCCGATCAGGAAGAAGAAGAAGCCGTACAACCAAATTTGTACACTTCCGGAATTGTTTGATTTATTTGTATTCAAATGTCTGGTAACTGTTTTGTATTTATTTATGCGAATGTGTACTTGTATATAACAACAACAACAACAACATGCATTTTAAGGCCATTTTCCCTGCTAGAGCGGGGGTTAGCCTTGCGGTCCCCATGACAATGTTCTCCATTTTGCCCTATTTTCTGCATCTCTCCTTGTTAACCCCCTTGCCTGCATATCTTCTTCCACCATCTTTAGCCAAGTCTTTCTCGGTCTTCCCCGTCCGCTACTTCCTTCTACATTCATTTCCATCGCTCTTCTCAACCAGTCACTTTCATCCTTCCTTAACACATGACCAAACCATCTCAACCTGTTCCTCTTCACAGCATCAATCACAGGCTCTATTCCCATCATCTTTCGCAATTCATCATTTGTCTTCGTTTCTCTCAACGATACTCCACACATCCACCAAACCATTTGCATTTCCACCCTTTCCAGCTGTCGTTGCTGCTCTACATTCATGACTCATGTCTCGCTCCCATAAATCATAACACTTCTCACACATGCAGCATACACCTTTCCCTTCAGCTTCAACGACACTCCCCTCCTCATCAGCACGCCACTCAGTTCCCGAAACTTCTTCCATGCACATCTCACTCGAGCAACCGTTGCCGAGTCTGATCCACCTTCTCCATTCAGCATGTCTCCGAGGTAGCAAAATGTTTTCACACCTTCCAGCTTCACGCCGTCTCCAATATCCAACTCAACATTTCCTCCATCTGCAGCTCCCTCTGTGCACACCTTACATTTGAATGTAGCTGCCACACTGGTTAATGACCCTCTCAGACCGCTTCATTTTTGATGAACCCACTCAGCGCACATTGTACATTGAATGGAGTTCACTCCGACACCCTTCCTGCACACAGCACACGGCCACTTCCCAGTTCTTTCCACCTCACCACATGCTTTACCACTTGCCATCACCTTCATCTTTCCTATATTCACCTTCAGACCTTTTGTCTCCATACATTCCTTCCACTTGTTCATCTTTTCCTTCAGTCCATCCATACTTTCCGCAATCAACACCAGATCATCTCCAAACAACAACTCCCATGGTAAACCCTCCTTTACGTTCTGAGCCAGCACCTCCATCACAGCTACAAATAGTAGTGGACTTAGTACCGACCCCTGATGCACTCCCACCTTCACCTCAAACTCACCACTGTTCCCGTCCCTCGTCCTTACAGCTGTGCGTGCTCTTTTGTACATTGCCATCACTACTCTGATCAACCATTCCTCCACTTCTAACTTCCTCAATGCCCATGTCAATACTTCGCGTGGAATGCTATCGAATGCTTTCTCCAGATCAACAAACCCAAGAAACAACTCCTTCCTCTTCTCCATGAACTTCTCCTGCAACTGCCTCACAATAAAGAGCGCGTCTGTCGTTCCTCTTCCTGGCATGAATCCAAACTGCATTTCGTCGATCTTCACCTTCTTCCTTATCCTCCTCTCCAACACCCTTTCCAATACCTTCATTCCATGCTCCAATAACTTTATCGCTCGGTACGAGCCACACTCCAGAGGGTCACCTTTCCCCTTGTATAGATGGACGAGGGTACTCGGTTCCCAAGCCACTGGAATGCGGCCTTCTTTCACCACCAGATTACAGATCTCTGTCATTCTCTTCACACCCCAACTTCCTGCTGCCTTCAACATATCTCCCACAACTCCCGTCGACCCTCCCGCTTTTCTACTCTTCATTGCTTTTATCGCTTCCTCAACTTCCTTCTCAGTTATCTTCTCTGCCGGTCCTAAAACTGGGTTACTCTCTATGTTGCCATCCCATTCATTCTCTGTATTCAACAGCATTTCCATATATCTTTTCCATCTTCCTTTAATTCCATCTGGGTCCACAACGATTTGTCCCACTTCATCCTTCAAGCAACTTACCCCCATCATATCACACCTCTCGCTATCTGCTTTGCAATCCTGAATACCGCTCTCTGACCCTCGTCCGAATCGAAGCGTTCTCCGAACATTTTTCTACATGCCTCCTGCGCCTTTGCTACCTCTTTCTTTGCAGCCTTCTTGGCTGCCTTATAACTTTCATGCACTGCTTTTTCTGCTCCTGTACCCTTCGCCTTCTGCCACTCCTTGAACTTCTTCCTCTTCTCGTCAATCCTCTTTCCAACTTCATCATCCCACCACCATGTTTCCGAGTGCCTCAGTGGTCCTTTTGTCCATCCACATACCTCACCAACGGCTCCCAACAGACTATATTTCATTGACATCCAACCACGTTCAAGCTCAACCACATCATCCTCTACCCTACTCAGCCTCTCTTTTAATGCCTCCCTTAATGTCACCTCTTTCAACCTCCACACCTTCATTCTCGGTTGGTACTTCACCCGCCGAGCTCTCCTCGCACCTTTCACCCTTATGTCGCAGACAACCAAGTGGTGCTGTGAAACAGCCTCCTCCCCCGGGATCACCTTTGTGTCCCGGAGGTGCCCCCTATCTCGCCTACGCACCATCAGGTAGTCAACGGTTGTCGTCGACCCACCTGACGTGTATGTAACAAGCTTATTATCCCCTTTCTGGAACTGAGTATTACAAATCAACAAATCAGCTCCATCAGCAAACTCCAAAATCCTTTTACCTTCTCCATTTCTCACACCATATCCGTAACCCCCATGAACTCCCTCAAAACCGTCCATACTCCTTCCCACATGTCCATTTAGGTCTCCTCCTACCACAACAACTTCCTCATCTTTCACGTTTTCCATCAGCTTCGCTATCGCACACCAGAACTTGTCCTTCTCTTCATCGCTCCGACCAACCTGCGGAGCATATCCCGAGATGACGTTCACCAAGAGCTTTCCAATCATCATTTTCACCATCATCAACCTGTCACTCACTCCAATCACACTCACCACACTGTCTACAAACTCCTCAGAAAACAGGACACCAACACCATTCACGCCCTCCGGGCACCCTTGCCACACAAACTTGTATTTCTGCCCCTGCCTACCCTTCACCATTCTCACACCACTTCCCTTCCATCTCCTCTCTTGCACACAACATATGTCCACTCTTCTTCTGACCAATACTTCCACCACTTCTCCTGATCTCCCTGTCATTGTCCCTACATTCCATGTCCCAAACCTCAGAAACCGATCTCCACTTCGGGCTGTACCCTGCCCATATGTAGTTGTAATTGTCATGGTTCTCTTTTTGAGGCAATGTTTTTATGGCCGGATTCCCTTCCTGACGCCAACCCTCTTTGTCGCCTCCTACGACACGCAGGGATACGGTGTAGCTATTCTAACCAGGGTACACACCGGTACTTGTATATAACTGTCATTAATTTAAACAGGCTTCGGCACGATTGAGCGATTTTTTTTTTTTTCCAATTTTTTTTTCTTTTATGCCTAAAACACTCCCAGGCACTCACTGATGAACCTCTGAAAGTTTGATGAAGATCCGTTCAGCCATCTCTGAATAAAACACGGACACAAAAACTGGACACACACACAGACAACTCCATTTATATAATACTAGGGCATGCCCGTACTATATATAAGCTAGGACGTGCCCGTACGTGGGTGCCCGTTCCTTGCCAAAAAAAAAAAAAAAAAAAATTTGTGTCGGGGTTTGTGTGTGTAAACATCCTAGGGCGTGCCCGTACGTGGGTGCAAAAAAACATGCGTGCAAACAACAACAACAAAAAAAAACTTTGAAACCACGTGGCAGTAACGACCACAGAACCCCCCCCCTCTATTTACATGAATGGTTTGGTCCATTCGCAACGACCACAGAACCCCCCCCTCTATTTACATGAAATGGTTTGGTCCAAAGCGAACGGCTTGCGGTGTTTGGTAAAGAAATCGCCATAGCTCGGTAACTACTTGTCCGATTAATTTCAAACCTTGAAAAGGCACATCCTCGGGTCCCCAGCAATATACCTGGCAAGTTTAAAGTATATCGGACCGGTAGTTGTCGAGAAACAGCGGTCACAGACAAACATACATACATACATACATACATACATACAAACATACAAACATACAAACATACACACAGAGATTACTGGAATTATAGATAGACTAGGGCATGCCCGTACGTGGGTGCAATGCCCGTACGTGGGTACGTGGGTGCGAGTACGGTGACAATCCCCCCCCCCTCTATTTACATGAAATGGTTTGGTCCATGAAATGTTTTGGTCCATTCGCAACGCCAAAGCGAACGGCGAACGGCTTGCGAGTACAGTGACAATCCCCCCCCTCTATTTACATGAAATGGTTTGGTCCATTCGCAACGACCACAGAACCCCCCCCCCCCCCCCTCTATTTACATGAAATGGTTTGGTCCATTCGCAACGCCAAAGCGAACGGCGAACGGCTAAATCGCCATAGCTCGGTAACTACTTGTCCGATTAATTTCAAACCTTGAAAAGGCACATCCTCGGGTCCCCAGCAATATACCTGGCAAGTTTCAAGTATATCGGACCCGTGGTTGTCGAGAAACAGCGGTCACAGACAAACATACAAACATACAAACATACACACAGAGATTACTGGAATTATAGATAGATATAGACATGCAACCTCTTTTTTTTTTTTAGGTCTTTCAAGCAGCACAAGAATAAAAGGGATTTTTATACCGTTGTATTTTTTTATACTTCTGCCCGTCAATATTAAATTGGTTTCACTTTCACACCACACTGAATTTTTTTTTTTTTTTTTAGTGAAAAACTAGTGTTGTAAGATATTGTTATCCCACCCTGTTGTGGTGCAATGTCTGAGGGGCTATTCACATAAAACCAAAACCCTTCCTGTGTAGTTCATTACCATCAGGTGCTACTGCACTTGTTACGAAGCGAGAATCCTGGACGGGTCGCCACTCTGACCTTATGAAGTCATGGCAGGAATTTGGAATTTGGTCATGGTGCCGGTGATAACTCTTTGCGAAGGACACTGTGGGATCTTTAATGTCCACTAACCAATTATGGCAGATGGGATTCCCGATTAATCTGAGGGACGGCACACACATTGATGAATCATCCTGCCTGTGAAACACCGAGATGACAGTTTATAGCTGGGTCGGGATTTGAACGCAGACTCGACAGCTTAGAGGCAAGTGTGACTGTATAGTTAGAATCATGTCTCACAATCCTGAATGAAATTTGTTGGTGTCGGATCGTATGTACTGCATACAATTATCTTGGAAGGTTTTTCAACATTTTTTTTATTGGAGTCGGTCAATATGGGGCTGGCAAGATAGCCTAGAGTTGCGCACATTTGCCTCTAAGCTGCCCAGCTGTGAATCTCAGCCCAGCTATAAACTGTAATCCCAGTATTTTGCATGCAGAGCAATTTGTCAATGTGTGTGCCGTGCAGTTTGCCAACATTAATTGATGTATGTTGAGGATCCCACGGTATCCTTTGTGAAGAGTTGGTGAGCTATCGTCGGCACCCTGAACAAATTACACATTCCCGCTCACTCTCTTGAGTATCTTGCATCATAGTGGTGACCCGTCGAGGATTGAAAATGCTTCGGCAGAACCGACGCTCTGGATAGAGCATGGCACATGATGATGCTGATCAGTGAATCTACTGTGTGTTTACAAACAGTCTCTGGTTCTCCAAAATACCATGACAGGAAAATTTCATAAAGCAAATAAGCTGCTAACCATTCAGTGTCAGGATCTCTGACGTCATAATGTTTGGTAGTTTTTGCACTGAAGCACCTAAAAATACCCTATTTGGTTCAACAGTATGTGACACAAAAATGGATGCATAAATAGTGTTGCGTTTATGGGGGGTAGATGACGGAATCCCATCGTGAAGGTCGGACTGTATAATTGTAGCATGGACCGTGGATGCGTAGGAGAAATCTAGATGTATTTAAGTAGGGAGACTGTAGCTTAAGATTCTTGATGTGTCTTCACATGAGGGGGTGAAGCACGACAACTATGCTGCATGTGCATTTCTCCTGATTGCTTGCTCACTCATTTTACATGAAGAAGAGTGAAACTATCGGACATGAAGCAATTGTATGGGTACAGTGGCTTAGAAAGTGCAATTCATATTCAATGTAGCTTAGTCAAATGCTGTTAAGCAGAACTTGGCCCAATGAATGCCATTCGGTGGAACGCTTGTTGAACGTTTGTTGAGCCACACACAGCCAAATGCCATTCAGTGGTCGGGAAGTTGAACGCTCAGATGAATGCAGGAATATTCAACAAAGGCCGATTGTCTTGTGAAATATTTCCGGGAACAAGCTCTTTGAATTATTGAGATGCACCTCATCATTTACGCACCTTATCGGATTCTACAAGATGGTGATTAGACCGGTTATAATGGATGGTGCAGAAACACGAGCTTTAAGAAAAAGGGAAGAGGAGTTCCTAGGGAGGACAGAGATGAGAATGCTTTGGCGGATTCTCAGAGAATCATTAAGAGAGCGGTTGAGGAATGAGGAGATACGCAAGAGAGCTGGAGTTGTATCACAGAAAAAAAAATAGAGAACTATGTTGCGGTGCTGTCTTGGACACGTTATGAGGAAAAAGGATAAAGTACCAATCAAGAAAGCATGGAATGAGACAATTCAAAGGAAAAAAAAAAATCAAGAGGACGATGGAGATTAATGTGGAGGGAGGTCGCGGAAAGAGATTTGAAGAACGTGGGCTTGAGAGAGGAAGATGCGGAGAATAGAGGGGAATGGAGAAGTTGAATCCGAGTAGCTGACTTCTAACTGTTGGGATTAAGGTGCAGAGAAGAAGAAGAAGACAGGACTCTCCAATGGACACGACATGCATTCTTATTTTCAACCAAGTTCTCCGAAATTAAGTCTCATCAAGATTCTTTCCCATTGTACACAAGGCAAACCTTTGGGTGCAGTTGGAGCGCAAGTGGCCTGCCCGTCATGCCTCTGCCATATCAATGTCTCAGCACACTACTCATCTGCAAGTTATATACGAGCAGGACGTTTTACTACATTGCCTGCACACCATCAGCATTCCTTTTTTTTTTTTTTTGTTGAAGTCGACATTTAAAATACAAAACGGACAACTAGCCTTGCGCCACTTTCTAAAGTCTAAACTCTAAAGTATAGGTTCTCAAAGTGGTCCCTACAGCCCCCCAGTGGGCGCTGGGAACTTTCAGGGGGGCGCTCGAGAGTCCACGGGCGGTAGGGGTTCGCTGGCAATGATTTGGGGGGCACTGGCGATTTAGAGGAGCAGCGGCGATTTGGAGCACTCATTGGGCTTCCTGCAGTCTGAACAGGTTAACCGGTGCCCATTCGGCAAATTGGCCATCCAATCAACAACCACATTCTTTCCCCCTCCGCATGGTTTTTATGATCACATATTCGCGGATGTCGTGTAGGTATTAGGTTTGATCCGTTTCCATGCCCTCTTCTCAACAGTGGTCGAGTTTCTGTCAGAAATTGATACGGAGCTATCGGAGAAAGTGAATGCGATTGAGCATGATGTGGCTCACCTCACGGACATATTCAGTATACTGAATGATGTCAACAAACAACTCCAGGGTGACCATATGACGCTGATTAAAGGAAAGAAAGTGATCGGCGCGTTCGTAACCAAGGCGACTCTGCACAGGGAAACCCTCGGCCGCAGAGATATGTACCACTTTCCCCAGTTGGCAAAGGAAACTGCTGTTTCTGATGAAGAGCTGCTCGTTTATTGCAATCACCTTGAGAAGATTCGTGGAGATATGGAACAGCGTTTTAGAGACATGCTAGAACTGTCGATGCCAGCATGGGTGATCAACCCATTCAAATGTGACATTCAAGATGTGAAGCGCGAATTACAGGACGAAATTAACAACCTCCACAATGATGATGAGGCGAAGGCAAGATTCTCGCAGCATGAATACGGCAAATTCTGGATTCTGGAGCGGGGCGAATACCCCGCAATGTGGACAGAGGCAGAACTGCTGCTGATGGCGTTCCCCACATCATACCTCGTTGAAAGAGGGTTCAGCACCGTGATGGTGCTGCTGACCAAGTATCGAAACCGCCTTGACATTACCAAGAGGGGCGATCTGCGTCTCTACCTCACTGAGATGGAGCCAGACGTTCGTAATCTCGCAGCGAGTCACCAGGCCCACCCTGCACACTAAAGGTATTTGGGCCTGTGATAACAGATTCCCAGTTTGCCTCACCTGGACCTGTGCTGCTGAAACATTGTAGGTCGTGCAAAATAAAATAAAAAGTAAAGTAAAATAAAGTAAAATATTATTCAGAAAATATTTGGCTTCTGTTATTTTTGCTTCCTATCTACATAAATTCTGGGTGCCCGAAAACGAACGACAGGACAAGGGGGGCATTGGGCCGGTCCAAGAGGGCAGAAGGGGGCGGTAGTCTAAAAAAGTTTGAGAACCACTGCGTCTAAACCTAAAGGATAGTGCTCTGGGATGCAGCACCCCCTGCTTGCACTATTCCAGAACGGCAGGTTCAGATTAGTTTGGATCCCATCAAGGATTTAACCCAGACTCGACAGCTCCATGCAGCAAGCACACGACCAACCTAGTGCCTCAACTCTCTGTGGGTTAAAAAATGGACAACCGTCAAACTTATAAAAGGTGATGCACACCTGAGCAGCTTTTTGGATACAAATTACCAATACGGATATTATGACTCAAAGCTTTGGGTTTATTGGTCATTTGTCAAAAACGATATCATGCTGCAATTCAAAGAGGTGAATAATTATTTTTTTGATGTTGTGTGTGCTGTGTGATCAGTTTGTTGCTGAATGCACGCAGTGAGCCATCTTCCCACCACTCAGGCCAAGTAGATTCTCAACTGCGGCCGAGTTCACAATTGCACTGGAGTTCCCAGCCCTGGCTGCAGGATGTAGGTGTTCAGTTTCCTCCTTCTTGCACTGACATAATCATTTTATGGTCTCCCAACTTAACATTGTACTTTGTGACTGTTGTGATTACCTTGTGACCGTTGGTTACATTCAGACATTCATGGTGCTTGTGTGATAACTAGTATGTTGATTAATGCTTTGTACAAGCTTGGTGAGTCTTGGGCTATGATCCTGCGGCTGCTCATTCACTGCATACTTATGGAGCTTTGGTGGTGCATGGATTGGAAACTAGAGAAGTCCAGCATGGCACAAACCTCCATTCCATGTGCTGGCAACGATTATATTGGAGTTAAACTCAATTGATTCACTCCCCCCACCCTCCTATCTCCAACTCCTCATTGGGCAGAGGACAGAGAAGGGTGAAGGATTAGTCCCATTTGGGGGGGGGGGGGGGGGGGGACCATTTCCTCATGTTTTACAAGCCTTCCTTACTTTGGCCTAAAATAAATCAGGTAAAAAAACCTTGTTTCCCATTTTGGCATTTGCTGGAATGCTTGTAGGATTATAAGCTTCATCACCCACAGTGTGGTAAAGTGAACGGTGTGTGCTCGAACGTGCTTCAGTAAATTTTACATCAATGTGCAAGGTATTTACACTGCCAGGAAATCCATCCAATTAGCTTATTGTGATCCCAACGACGTCTTCAGTTTAAGTATTGTACTTGCACACATGTTTTGATATCTGCAGTGTCGGTGTAAAACTGAGATCCTACTGTTGTCTGATCTGCTGTTTATTGTCACTGGTCCAGAATGAGAGCACAAGGCACGACGTGAGATACCAAGCAATGGCTCCACTCCCCACTGCACAAGGACCTCCTGTTAAGTCTCGTGTACTCGAATTCTGCAACAGCAAGGTCAATGAAGCACACGACAGGTATGTGTTTTGGAGTGAAATTTGTCTACAATATGCATTGGATTGTATATAGCAGTAGTTATTTTGAGGGTGGTGGTGACACATATCATGCTGGACCATTCTTTATCATAATTTGTTGGATTTACAAGTCTGGGTGCTTCAGACAAACACTGTTCGTCCTTTGTCATGACTTTATGCAAAATTGTATTTTCCAATATACAGTGCATTCAGAAAGTATTCAGACCCCTTCACTTTTTTCACATTTTGTTATACAACAACAACAACAACAACATGCATTTTAAGGCCATTTTCCCTGCCAGAGCGGGGGTTAGCCTTGCGGTCCCCATGACAATCTTCTCCATTTTGCCCTATTTTCTGCATCTCTCCTTGTTAACCCCCTTGCCCGCATTTCTTCTTCCACCATCTTTAGCCAAGTCTTTCTCGGTCTTCCCCGTCCTCTACTTCCTTCTACATTCATTTCCATCACTCTTCTCAACCAGTCACTTTCATCCTTCCTCAACACATGACCAAACCATCTGAAACTGTTTCTCTTCACAGCATCAATCACAGGCTCTATTCCCATCATCTTTCGCAATTCATCATTTGTCTTCCTCTCTCAACGATACTCTGCACATCCACCGAACCATTCGCATTTCCACCCTTTCCAGCCTTCGTTGCTGCTCTACGTTCATTACCCATGTCTCGCTCCCATAAATCATAACACTTCTCACACATGCAGCATACACCTTTCCCTTCAGCTTCAACGACACTCTGACACTCCCCTCCTCGTCAGCACGCCACTCAGTTCCCGAAACTTCTTCCATGCACATCTCACTCGAGCAACCGTTGCCAAGTCTGAGCCACCTTCTCCATTCAGCATGTCTCCGAGGTAACAAAATGTTTTCGCACCTTCCAGCTTCACGCCGTCTCCAAGATCCAACTCAACATTTCCTCCATCTGCAGCCCCATCTGTGCACACCTTACACTTGAATGTAGCTGCCACACTGGTTAATGACCCTCTCAAACCACTACATTTTTGATGAACCCACTCAGCGCACATTGTACATTGAATGGAATTCACTCCGACACCCTTCCTGCACACAGCACACGGCCACTTCTCGCGAATCTCGCGGAAAGAGATTTGAAGAACGTGCGATTGAGAGAGGTAGATGCGGAGAATAGAGGGGAATGGAGAAGTTGAATCCGAGTAGCTGACTTCTAACTGTTGGGATTAAGGTGCAGAGAAGAAGAAGAAGATAGGACTCTCCACTGGACACCACATGCATTCTCATTTTCAACCAAGTTCTCCGAAATTAAGTCTCATCAAGATTCTTTCCCATTTTACACAAGGCAAACCTTTGGGTGAAGTTGGAGAGTAACTGGCCTGCCCATCATGCCTCTGCCATATCAATGTCTTGTGGGAGCTGTGCTCGCACGATAAAGCCAGACAAAATGGATTACACAAGAACGAAGTTTCACCGAGCTATTTATTTTAGCTCAACACGAAAGAACTCAAAAGCACTGAATCAGCCCATCGAACGGGCGGCAATTTATAAGGCAAACTCAACACACAAAAAGCCACGCCTCTCAGGCGGGGCGTGGTATGCAAATAGGTAAGCCACGCCTCTCAACGGGGCGTGGTATGCAAGACAAGTGTTCGCCCGGGAAAGGCAAGTCTGGACATGCCTGGGGGAGTCCGGGCAAGTGACTGCTCGCCGGTTGCGTCATCGGCCGGTGCAAGGTGATTGTGCCATGCTTCCGGTAACTGCTACATGCGCCCCCCCCAGAATTAACATGCACTGGGAGAGTCAGTTTGAGGGGGGTCCTGATGACCTGGCCGAAACGACCCCTGGCGATTCGTGTGGGGGTGGTAGGTGGCGTGGCGGTGGATGGTCGGGCTGGGGGCTTGGTTGATGGGGGACGGCCCCATCGTGGAGGAAGGGCCAACCGTGGAGGTTGGTCGAGGTCCAAATGGGCCGGCTTGAGGCGGTCCACGGAGATGCGGTCCGGCTTGCCGCCGATGTCGATGATGAATGACTTGTCGTCCCTCTTCAGGACCCGGAAAGGTCCATCGTACGGTGGCCAGAGCGGTCCCCGGTGTGCGTCGTGCCGGATAAAAACGTACTCCGCAGTGCGAACTGCTGGGGGGACGTGGGGTTGGGGGCAGCCGTGGTGGGACGTAGGCACGGGGGCAAATCTCTTGGCGGCCTCCTGGAGGACCGAGCGTTGGCGAGCCGCGGACCAGGGGCCGGTGGCGTCAGGGATGAATTCGCTCGGCATGCGCAGTGGCTGGCCGTAGACCAGCTCGGCGGTGGAAGCCTGGAGGTCCTCTTTAGGGGCCGTTCGGAGGCCCAATAGGACCCACGGGAGCCTGTCGGCCCAACCATCGTCCTGGAGGCTGGCCCTGAGAGCGGCTTTCATCGAGCGGTGGAACCGCTCGCACAAGCCGTTGGCTTGGGGGTGGTGGGCCGTGGCGCGGTGAAGCTTGACCCCCAAGGCCTGGGCGACCGCGCCCCAAAGCTCGGAGGTGAATTGCGGGCCTCTGTCGGAGGAGATGTCCGAGGGGGCGCCGAAACGGGCAATCCAAGTGCCAATGAAGGCCTGCGCCACGTCGGCGGATGTTGTTGATGCCAGCGGGACGGCCTCCGGCCACCTGGTGGTCCTGTCCACCATCGTGAGGAGGTGGGTGAAGCCCCGCGAGGAGGGAAGGGGTCCCACCAGGTCCACATTGACGTGGTCGAAGCGCCGCGCGGGCACGTCGAATGGTGCCAACGGGGCCTGGGTGTGCCGGTGGACCTTCGCGCGCTGGCAGGCGACACAGGCGTTGGCCCAGTCGCGGACGTCCTTACGGAGCCCGTGCCAGACGAATTTCGCTGCCACGAGCTTCTGTGATGCTTTCCGGCCCGGGTGGGAAAAGCCGTGGAGGGCGTCAAAAATGTGCCGCTGCCATCTGTTGGGCACGATGGGGCGAGGTTGGCCCAGGGAAACGTCGCACAGGAGAACTGTGCCTGTGTCCTTGAAGGGGACATCGGCCAACCGCAGGCCTGTGTCCGCTGTCCGGAGGGCTTGCACTGTGGGGTCGGCGGTCTGGTCGGCCGCCATGCGGGTGAAGTCCACACCCAGGTGGACGGCGTTCGCGCCGGACCGGGAGAGGCAATCGGCCACAGCGTTGTCCTTGCCCGCAACGTGCCGGATGTCCGTCGTAAATTCGGACACGGTGCAGAGGTGGCGCTGCTGGCGGGCCGACCATGGCTCCGTCACCTTGGCCATGGCGAAGACCAAGGGTTTGTGGTCCACAAACGCCGTGAACGGGCGGCCCTCCAAAAGATGGCGGAAGTGGCGAACAGCCAGGTAAAGGCCGAGGAGCTCGCGGTCGAAAGCGCTATACTTGCGCTCGTTAGGGCGAAGCTGCCGGCTGAAGAAGGCCAGCGGTTGCCAAACCCCGTTCACCCACTGTTCATGCACGGCGCCCACTGCGTCGTCGGAAGCATGGTTGCGTTGGCGAGGGCCAGCTTAGCGCCCGTGAACCCCGCGTCCATCTCTGTGGTACATGCGACGTCGTGCTTGGCCGGCTTGCCCCGGAGGGCTTCGTACAGGGGGCGCATGAATTGGGCGGCGCGAGGCACGAACCGGTGGTAAAAATTTACCATCCCCAAAAATTCCTGTAGGGCCTTGATGGAGCGGGGGCGCGGGAAACTTGTGACTGCCTCCATCTTGGTAGGCAGCGGGACGGCCCCGTGCTTCGTGATGCGGTGCCCCAGGAAGTCGACGGCCGTTACGCCAAACTGGCATTTCGCCGGGTTGATGATGAGGCCGTGCTGGCAGAGGCGCTCAAAAAGCGTGCGCAGGTGGATGAGGTGCTCCGCCCAGGAAGTGCTGGCGACGAGAATGTCGTCCAAGTAGACGAAAAGGAAGGTGAGGTCGCGCAGCACGCTGTACATCAGCCGTTGGAAGGCCTGGGCCGCGTTCTGAAGGCCGAACGGCATGCGAAGGAACTAGAAGAGGCCAAAAGGTGTAATTACCGCCGTCTCCGGCACGTCGGCCAGCCGGACGGGTACCTGGTGGTAACCCCGAATGAGGTCGACCTTGGAAAAGATCACCCGCCCCGCCAAACGGGCGGAAAAGTCCTGTATGTGTGGTATCGGGTACCGGTCGGGGGTGGTGGCGTCGTTGAGGCGGCGGTAATCGCCGCATGGTCGCCATCCGCCACCTGGTTTGGGCACGATGTGCAGGGGCGAGGCCCACGCGCTATTCGAGCGCCGCACAATTCCCAATCGCTCCAGCGGCTCGAAATCCGACTTCGCCATGGTGAGTTTGGCCGGGTCGAGGCGGCGAGCCCTGGCGTAGACCGGTGGACCTGTGGTCGGGATGTGGTGTTCGACGCCGTGCTTGACGGCGACGGCCGAAAACGTCGGCTGCGTGAGGGCGGAAACTCGGCGAGTAGGCGGGTGAAATCGTCCACGGCCGGGAGCGCGCAGGCTAGCTTGGTCGGAGCGGAGCCGCTCAATGAGCAAGCGAGCGAGCTGAAGGTCTCCGTGTTGATGAGCCGACGCCGTTTGACGTCGACCAAAAGCCCATGCGCGCAAAGAAAATCTGCACCCAGCAAGTCCATGGGCACGTTCGCCGTGATGAAGTCCCACCTGAAGCGCTGGCCCACGAAGCAGAATGCGACGCTGCGCGAACCAAAGGTGCGGATGGAGGAGCCGTTTGCGGCGACCAAGGCGGGGCCGGTCAGCGCGGCCTGTTTGTCCTGCACCAAGGCGGGTATCACGTTCAGATGAGCGCCGGTGTCGCACAAAAAACGCCGCCCGGACGCTGTGTCCATGATAAACAGAAAGCTGCCTGAATGGCCGACGCTCATGGCAGGCAGCGAGCGCCGGCCTGGTCGTTTCCCGACCCGCCGAAAGTGCACGGTGGGTGGCACGTTCTGGCCTTCTGCCTGAACCTGGCGTGGTAATAGCACATGGTCCGCTCTGGTGGAGGCTCCGGCGGTCGCGTCTGGTTCTGTCGATGGGGCATCGCGGCGGCCGCTGCCGTCAGTGGTGCGGACTCGGCTGGTGGTGGCGCCGGTCGTGGCGCGGGCATTGCCTCGGTCGGCCCATGGTTCCCGGCGGCCGCTCCGACGTGTCGTCTGTCTGAGAAAAATTTATCGGCCTCCTTGGCCAGGGCGCGAGGGTCCGTGATGGGCGAGTTAGCCAAAGCTAACCGTACCTGCCCGGGTAGCCGCCGGAGGAACAGCTCGCGGAAGAGGAAGTCCGGGCTGTGGTCACCGAGAAGAGCAAGCATGTGGTCCATGCGTTCGGATGGGCGGGCCTCGCCCAGCTCCGGGAGGTCGAGTAGTTGTCGCGCGCGTTCGGTCTCCGTGAGTCCAAACGCACCGAGGAGTGGGCCTTTGAGCGTGCCGTATTTGTCGGCGTTCGGCGGATTCTGTAGGAAGCTCAGGACCCGGGCAGCGGTGGAGGCATTGAGCGCGGAGACCACATGGTGGTAGCACGTCGTGTCCTCCGTAATGTTCCGCAGGGCGAATTGAGAATCCGCTTGAGCAAACCAAACGGCCGCGTGCGACTCCCAAAAGCCCGGGAGCTTCAAAGCTACAGCTGACTCCATCGCCGTGTTCTTAGAAAGGGGTCACCAATTGTGGGAGCTGTGCTCGCACGATAAAGCCAGACAAAATGGACGACACAGGAACGAAGTTTCACCGAGCTATTTATTTTCGCTCAACACGAAAGAACTCAAAAGCACTGAATCAGTCCATCGAACGGGCAGCAATTTATAAGGCAAACTCAACACACAAAAAGCCACGCCTCTCAGGCGGGGTGTGGTATTCAAATAGGTAAGCCACGCCTCTCAACGGGGCGTGGTATGCAAGACAAGTGTTCGCCCGGGAAAGGCAAGTCTGGACACGCCCGGGCGAGTCCGGACAAGTGACCGCTCGCCGGTTGCGTCATCGGCCGGTGCAAGGTAATTGTGCCATGCTTCCGGTAACCACTACAGTCTCAGCACACTACTCAACTGCAAGGTATTTACGAGCAGGACGTTTTACTACATTGCCTGCACACCATCAGCATACCTTTCTTTTTTTTTGTTGAAGTCTGCATTTAAAATACAAAACGGACAACTAGCCTTGTGCCACTTTCTAAACTCTAAAGTCTAAACTCTAAAGGATTGTGCTCTGGGATGCAGCACCCCCTGCTTGCACTATACCAGAACGGCAGGTTCAGATTAGTTTGGATCCCATCAAGGATTTAACCCAGACTCGACAGCTCCATGCAGCAAGCACACGACCAACCTAGTGCCTCAACTCTCTGTGGGTTAAAAAATGGACAACCGTCAAACTTATAAAAGGTGATGCACACCTGAGCAGCTTTTTGGATACAAATTACCAACATGGATATTATGACTCAAAGCTTTTGGGTTTATTGGTCATTTGTCAAAAACGATATCATGCTGCAATTCAAAGAGGTGAATAATTATTTTTTTTGATGTTGTGTGTGCTGTGTGATCAGTTTGTTGCTGAATGCACGCAGTGAGCCATCTTCTGACCACTCAAGCCAAGTAGATTCTCAACTGCGGCCGAGTTCACAATTGCCCTGGAGTTCCCAGCCCAAGCTGCAGGATGTAGGTGTTCAGTTTCCTCCTTCTTGCACTGATATAATCATTTTATGGTCTCCCAACTTAACATTGTACTTTGTGACTGTTGTGATTACCTTGTGACCGTTGGTTACATTCAGACATTCATGGTGCTTGTGTGATAACTAGTATGTCGATTAATGCTTTGTACAAACTTGGTGAGTCTTGGGTTATGATCCTGAGGCTGCTCATTCACTGCATACTTATGGAGCTTTGGTGGTGCATGGATTGGAAACGAGAGAAGAGCATGTGTTACGGGGTCCTCCCCTATCCCCTGGTCTCGGTAAACCTCCGAACCCCGAGAGGGTCCCCGGCAGAAAAATATGTTATCCTTTGTTGAAATTAATCAATAATGAAACTCTCAATGAAACCATCAAATGAAACAATCAAATCAAAAATGAAACCACACCAAGGGTTATGAACAAATATTATATTAAAAGCACACCAAAAAGCACCCTACAACAATGGGGGCAATCACCCCTGCAATCCAATCTTAAGATGGTACCCCAGCTCAGACTCACGGCACCCCCAGGTACTGAAGCAGAGCCCTTCTCAATGTCGCTAGCACCCAACGGTGCTCCCGGCGTACAGGCGATGGCGATGAGGCGGGAACGGAGATGTAGGTAAGGCGGGGACCGTCACGTAGTCCCAGCCAACCCCAATTGGCGGTGGAAAGAGGAATCCCCAAAGACGCTATCCAAACGTGCACCTACACCGTGCAGTCGCGAACCGCACCGTATTCTTCAAAGGCCGCTGTCGCGCACCCACATCCTCGGGTAACCACCGGAGGGCTGGACCAGCGGACGCGACTAATCAAGGGTCCGCGAACGACGCGCGAGGTCCCCGAAATGGCGGTACCTTCTTCCTCGGGTCGCAGCCGCTAGGCGAAGATTCTCCGGAATCTCCCACCTGTACCTGGCTTCACAGGTTTTTCCACGACACCAGCGGTATCAACGATCGCACGAGATTCCTTTCCAGGACTCAAAGTTCCCTCTCCATAGACGCTCGACCAAGCTGGGTGCGGAGCGGTTCCCAAACACCTCCTTTTTTCTCCGCCTTACGTGATCTTCCTCCTCGCTCCCTTTTGCCTTCCGGGTCACCATCCGATTTCCGGCCACATTTTACCAGGAACGCTTTTAAACCTTTTAACCACAATAACCCTTACTGAGAACCAACAATAAGAATAATACCAACAATAATTAGGGCCGAATCCGTAACACTTCCCCCCCTCAAGAAAGAAAGTTTGAACACAGCAAAAGCTTTCTTTGTAGGCAAATTCTTGAAACCAACACAAGCAATCAATGTTTCCCCAAAAATAAAGCAACAACTTCGAACAACTTACAGAGATTTCCAAAGTTAATTCACTCTGGCCAAAGCATCAGCAACGACATTGTCCCTGCCCTTTACATGTTCAATTTCCAAGTTACCCCTGCAAAGCCAAACTCCATCTCATCGACCTCAGATTTTTACTTTTAGTTTATTTTGAATGAAGGTTAAGGGGTTGATCAAAAATCCAAAGTCAAGCAACTCGATAGCAATTTCTCTGGGAGGCCGAGCTGAGGGCCAGGTTCCATGGTGGTTGGGTGGTGAGGCCTGGACATTTTCACTACATGGACGCCTTTAGGAACGTGGAGTTCACGGTTAGTCCGTGTAGGAAAGTTCACGACATGGACGCTTTTAGGAACGTGGAGTTCACGGTTAATCCGTGTCGGAAAGTTCACTACATGGACGCCTTTAGGAACGTGGCGTTCACGGTTAATCCGTGTCGGAATCTTGGCTCGGCTGCTCCGCAGCATTCAGTGCTCCACTCTTTCTAACTTTCCTAACAATCACGGTTGGACCACTTGTCACTGTAGTCACATGAATGGCGGTCTCCTTCTCGGCCACTGCTCTGATAATCCTTCCTTCGGGAGCTGCCATAACTCTGGAAGCCTCCATAATAATATCGAATGCAGCCACCACCACCACTACTCCGTGGTCCTCCTCTGTAGCCCCCTCGATCCCTAGGAAATGCCTTCCCTACTGTGATGGTCCGACCATCCAACTCCTTGCTATTCAGATCCTCTTCTGCAACTCTGGCGTCCTTTGAGTTTTCAAACATGACAAAGCCAAACCCTCTTGACTTTTGTGTTTCCCTGTCTTTTATCAGCAGCACTTCCAAAAGCGGTCCATATTTGCTGAAGGCAGACTCCAGAACCTCTTCCTTTGTTTTGAAGTTCAGTCCCCCTACAAAGAGCTTGCCAATATTGCCTCCATCCCTGACGTGCGTGTGCCGACACTTAGTCTCAGGGTATTTCCTCTTCTCTTCAGGGCGCTTCCGACTAGGCTTTTCCGCAAACATCGGGTTACCAGAAACTTGGCCACTGGCCAAATCATTCCCGATAACAAAAGATACTCCTTCTACAGGAAGAGTGGCTTGTAAACCGACGGTGACCGGTCCTGACACCAAATCGGACTCCAAATGGATGACATGAAGTGGAGCACTAACACAGCCACCAATCCCCTGTAAACGAACACTATCCCCAGTTGCCGTCTCCTCGGACAATGGCAAGATGCCTTCAAGCATTAAAGATTGATGTGCCCCTGTGTCCCTCAATATCCTAACAGGTCTCCGGTTAGTCGAGGCTCCATCCAGTGACAAAAACCCCTCTGAAATAAATGGTTGGTTACCCTTTTGAGGGCGATTTCTCACAATGGCCATTGCATTTGGAGTCGTACTAGTCGAACTCCGCTCCTGATTTTCCTTTCCCAGAGCATAACAGTTGGACATCAAGTGTCCAGGTTTATGGCAAAAAGTGCAAGTAGGCCCGGAGGAGAACCTCATGGTCTGCCAAGGCATGGGGGCGGCGGTCTGCCTCGAGCCCCCCGGACGATAGGTTTGTCTTTGAACCGCAGTCTTCTGATTTCTAGAAGTCGTGGTGTCAGAGTGGTCCTCATTTTCATCTCGAGGCCGCCCCCATGGATTTTCATTCTCCGCCCCTGATGTACCATAGCTCCCCAGGCTACGTCTGGGCGAGAAGTTCGGTTTGTGGAACCCCATCCTGTGTGTTAAGGCATAGTCATCTGCCATGGTTGCTGCCTCATACAACTTTGGTACTTTCCTTTCCTCCAGGTATACTTTAATGTCCTCGTGGACACACTGTTGGAATTCCTCCACCAGCATCAATTGTCGCAATAGTTCGAAGTCTTTCCCAACTCCTTTTGAATCACACCACCTATCAAACATGGTTTCTTTCAATCTGGCAAACTCCACATGGGTCTCACTCTCCCTCCTGGCATTCCGGAATTTTTGTCGGTAAGCTTCTGGGACCAATTCATAGGCTTTGAGAATGTGTTTCTTCAATACCTCATAATCTGCACATTGGTCCATCGGTAAAGCCGAATAAATATCTTGAGCTTTACCCACCAGAACACTTTGCAATAGTATGGACCAGTACTCCTCAGGCTAGTTTAACAGTCGAGCCACTTTCTCAAAGTGTGGAAAAAACTTGGCTACCTCCTTTTCATTGAAGGGTGGAACCAGCCTCACATGTCTGCCAACATCCCAGGTGTTCTGGCTCGGTGTCGAACCAGTCAGCAGGGATGGTACCTCTCCCCGTTCTCTCCTTAACTCCAGCTGCTTGACTTTAATTTCCTGCTGACCCGCCAATTCACGGTCTTTTAACTCCCTGTCGGCTTTTCTCTCCTTTGCTTCGAGTTCCCTTGCAGCTCTCCTTTCCTCTGCTTGTTCCTTTTCTCTTCTCTCTTCTGCTTTCCTTTCCTCTGCTTTTAATCTTTCCTGGAGTTCTCGTTCCACTCTCCTTTTCTCTGCTTGTTCTCTTCTCTTCTCTCTTCTGCTTTCCTTTCCTCTGCTTTTAACCTTTCCTGGAGTTCTCGTTCCTCTCTCCTTTCCTCTGCTTTTAACCTTTCCTGGAGTTCTCGTTCCACTCTCCTTTCCTCTGCTTGTTTCTCTTCTCTTATCTCTTCTGCTTTCCTTTCCTCTGCTTTTAACCTTTCCTGGAGTTCTCGTTCCTGTTCTGCTCTTCTTTCCTCGCTCTGCAATTGCAACTCCAGTTTCCGGAGCTCCACCTCTTCTGGTTCCTCGGGAAACCAATCCCAGGCTACCTCTTCCCATGTTCCTAATCCCACCATAGATTGTATCACCACTGTCTGCATCTCTGCTTTCCTCATATTAGTTCGGACCTCCAAGCTAAAATGTTTGGCCAATTTCAAGAGGTCCGATTTTACTAACGCTCTGAACTGTGCTTCACTAGGGGGTCACTGCAAACTTCTCTGCGTCAAACTCCATGGTGACTACTGTTAACACCTGTTAACCTTCACCCATGAAATTAAAAAAAAAAAAATATATACAGTATATATTTTTTTGTTTTTGGAAAAATTTGGGAATGTTGGACAAAGTTCCAAATTTGGGAATTCTGGGAATGTTAGGGAATTCTTTCCCGGACTAAATTTAGGAAATTTTAGATCCCGGACGCAGACCCAATTTCGAGCCCACGAGTCAATTGGACGAGCCCCCAATTTCTGTTACGGGGTCCTCCCCTATCCCCTGGTCTCGGTAAACCTCCGAACCCTGAGAGGGTCCCCGGCAGAAAAATATGTTATCCTTTGTTGAAATTAATCAATAATGAAACTCTCAATGAAACCATCAAGTGAAACAATCAAATCAATAATGAAACCACACCAAGGGTTATGAACAAATATTACATTAAAAGCACACCAAAAAGCACCCTACAACAATGGGGGCAATCACCCCTGCAATCCAATCTTAAGATGGTACCCCAGCTCAGACTCACGGCACCCCCAGGGACTGAAGCAGAGCCCTTCTCAATGTCTCTAGCACCCAACGGTGCTCCCGGCGTAGAGGCGATGGTGATGAGGCAGGAACGGAGATGTAGGTAAGGCGGGGGCCGTCACGTGGTCCCAGCCAACCCCAAGTGGCGGTGGAAAGAGGAATCCCCAAAGACGATATCCAAATGTGCACCTACACCGTGCAGTCGCAAACCGCACCGTATTCTTCAAAGGCCGCTGTCATGCACCCACATCCTCGGCAAACCACGGGAGGGCTGGACCAGCGGACGCGACTAATCAAGGGTCCGCGAACGACGCGCGAGGTCCCCGAAATGGCGGTATCTTCTTCCTCGGGTCGCAGCCGCTAGGCGAAGATTCTCCGGAATCTCCCACCTGTACCTGGCTTCACAGGTTTTTCCACGACACCAGCGGTATCAACGATCGCACGAGATTCCTTTCCAGGACTCAAAGTTCCCTCTCCATGGACGCTCGACCAAGCTGGGTGCGGAGCGGTTCCCAAACGCCTCCTTTTTTCGCCGCCTTACGTGCTCTTCCTCCTCGCTCCCTTTTGCCTTCCGGGTCACCATCCGATTTCCGGCCACATTTTACCAGGAACGCTTTTAAACCTTTTAACCACAATAACCCTTACTGAGAACCAACAATAAGAATAATACCAACAATAATTAGGGCCGAATCCGTAACACATGGCACAAACCTCCATTCCATGTGCTGGCAAAGATTATTGGAGTTAAACTAAATTGATTCACTCCCCCCACCCTCCTATCTCCAACTCCTCATTGGGCAGAGGACAGAGAAGGGTGAAGGATTAGTCCCATTCGGTGCACCATTTCCTCATGTTTTACAAGCCTTCCTTACTTTGGCCTAAAATAAATCAGGTAAAAAAAACCTTGTTTCCCATTTTGGCATTTGCTGGAATGCTTGAAGGATTATAAGCTTCATCACCCACAGTGTGCTAAGTGAACGGTGTGTGCTCGAACGTGTTTCAGTAAATTTTACATCAATGTGCAAGGTATTTACACTGCGAGGAAATCCATCCAATTAGCTGATTGTGATCCCAACGACGTCTTCAGTTTAAGTATTGTACTTGCACACATGTTTTGATATCTGCAGTGTCAGTGTAAAACTGAGATCCTACTGTTGTCTGATCTGCTGTTTATTGTCACTGGTCCAGAATGAGAGCACAAGGCACGACGTGAGATACCAAGCAATGGCTCCACTCCCCACTGCACAAGGACCTCCTGTTAAGTCTCGTGTACTCGAATTCTGCAACAGCAAGGTCAATGAAGCACACGATAGGTATGTGTTTCGGAGTGAAATTTGTCTTCAATATGCATTGGATTGTATATAGTAGTAGTTATTTTGAGGGTGGTGGTGACACATATCATGCTGGACCATTCTTTATTATCATTTGTTGGATTTACAAGTCTGGGTGCTTCAGACAAACACTGTTCGTCCTTTGTCATGACTTTATGCAAAATTGTATTTTCCAATATACAGTGCATTCAGAAAGTATTCAGACCCCTTCACTTTTTTCACATTTTGTTATACAACAACAACAACAACAACATGCATTTTAAGGCCATTTTCCCTGCTAGAGTGGGGGTTAGCCTTGCGGTCCCCATGACAATGTTCTCCATTTTGCCCTATTTTCTGCATCTCCCCTTGTTAACCCCCTTGCCCGCATTTCTTCTTCGACCATCTTTAGCCAAGTCTTTCTCGGTCTTCCCCGTCCTCTACTTCCTTCTACATTCATTTCCATCACTCTTCTCAACCAGTCACTTTCATCCTTCCTCAACACATGACCAACCATCTCAAACTGTTTCTCTTCACAGCATCAATCACAGGCTCTATTCCCATCATCTTTCACAATTCATCATTTGTCTTCCTCTCTCTCAACGATACTCCGCACATCCACCGAACCATTTCCACCCTTTCCAGCCTTCGTTGCTGCTCTACGTTCATTACCCATGTCTCGCTCCCATAAATCATCACACTTCTCACACATGCAGCATACACCTTTCCCTTCAGCTTCAACGACACTCTGACACTCCCCTCCTCGTCAGCACGTCACTCAGTTCCCGAAACTTCTTTCATGCACATCTCACTCGAGCAACCGTTGCCGAGTCTGAGCCACCTTCTCCATTCAGCATGTCTCCTAGGTAACAAAATGTTTTCACACCTCCCAGCTTCACGCCGTCTCCAAGATCCAACTCAACATTTCCTCCATCTGCAGCCCCATCTGTGCACACCTTACACTTGAATGTAGCTGCCACACTGGTTAATGACCCTCTCAAACCACTACATTTTTGATGAACCCACTCAGCACACATTGTACATTGAATGGAGTTCACTCCGACACCCTTCCTGCACACAGCACACGGCCACTTCCCAGTTCTTTCCACCTCACCACATGCCATTTTGTTATGTTGCAGCCTTATGGTGAAATCGTTTAAATTCATTTTTTCCATCATCAATCTACACTCAATACCCCATAATGACAAAGAGAAAACAGGATTTTAGAAAGTTTTGCAAATTTATTAAAAAGAGAAAACTGAAATATCACATTTACATAAGTATTCATACCCTTTGCTGTAATAATAATAATAATAATTCATTTATTTTGTATAGCGCTTTTCAAGTAGCCCAAAGGCGCTTTGACAGAGTGCGAAAACATAATGCATAACAATACATGAAAACCACAATTGCAAAAAGACAAGAATCAATAGGGAAATATTTAAAGCAAAAGGAGGGAGAAGGAGAAGAGATAGTCAGGGGTTAAATGCTGTGGGTTGAATGTTGAATGCAGTGTTGAACAGGTGGGTCTTTAGTGATGTTTTGAATGTGGTGAGTGAGGAGGAGTCTCTGATGGTGTGAGGTAGTGAGTTCCAGAGGGTGGGAGCAGCGATGGAGAAGGCCCTGTCCCCCCAGGATCTGAATTTGGTCCGGATGGAGGGGGTCAGGAGGTTGGTACCAGCAGAGCGGAGGTTGCGGGTGGGAGTGTGTCTGGAGAGGAGGTCAGCCAGGTAGGATGGGGCCAGGTTATGGAGGGCTTTGTATGTCAAGAGGAGGATTTTGTACTGGATTCTCTGGGGGATGGGGAGCCAGTGAAGCTTGTAAAGGACGGGGGTGATGTGGTCACGGGTCCGGGAATGGGTGAGTAGACGGGCAGCGGAGTTCTGAATGTATTGGAGTTTATTGGTGAATTTTGAGGGTGAACCATAGAGGAGGCTATTGCAGTAGTCCAGACGGGAGGTGATGAATGCGTGGATGAGGGTTTCTGCAGCCGTGGAGGAGAGGGATGAGCGGAGACGGGCAATGTTTTTCAGGTGAAAGAAGGCTGACTTTGTGATCTGTTTAGTGTATTTGTCGAAGGAGAGGGTTTGGTCAAAGATGACGCCAAGATTCCGGATGTGAGGGGAGGTGGATACTGGGATACCGTCGATGTTGAGGGCAAAGTTATGGGTGGATTTTGTGAGCGTTTTTGGGCCAATGATGATTATTTCAGATTTATCACAGTTAAGCTTGAGGAAGTTGATTTGAAGCCAGGATTTTATTTCAGTGATGCAGTTTGTCAGGATAGAGTGGGTGTCGGTGGAGACGGACTTGGTGGAGATGAAAAGCTGGATGTCATCGGCGAAGCAGTGGAATTGGAGACCATGACGGCGGATCAAGTGACCGAGGGGGGACAGGTAAAGGATGAAGAGGAGGGGGCCAAGAACTGAACCTTGGGGGACACCTTGGGGGAGGGGAGCAGTGGGGGATTTGCAGTTATTGATGGAGATGAACTGGCATCTGTCAGAGAGGTATGATTTAATCCAAGAGAGGGCAGTGCCGGTAACGTTAAAGGTGGATTCAAGTCGGGTGAGGAGGATGGTGTGATCGATGGTGTCAAAGGCAGCGCTGAGGTCGAGGAGGACGAGAATGTTGAGGTTGCCAGCGTCAGAGGAGAGGAGAAGGTCGTTGGTGATTTTGAGGAGAGCAGTTTCAGTACTGTGGTTGGAGCGGAATCCGGATTGGAATGTTTCATACAGGTTATTGGCAGAGAGGTGATGTTTGAGTTGAGTGGCTACAGCGCGTTCCAAAACTTTTGACAGAAAGGGTAGGTTGGAGATGGGTCTGAAGTTGTTTAGGGTGTCAGGGTTTAGACCAGGTTTTTTTAGAATGGGGGTAACAGCAGCAATTTTGAGGGAAGGTGGGACGATGCCTGTAGACAGGGAGGAGTTTATTGTTGCAATGATAAGTGGAGAGAGAGCAGGGAGATTTGCACTTGAAACAATAACACTTGAAATTTAGCTCAGGTGCCTCCCATTTCTCTTGATCATCTTTGAGATGTTTCTACACCTTGATTGGAGTCCACCTGTGGTAAATTCAATTGATTGGACATGATTTGGAAAGGCACACACCTGTCTATATAAGGTCTCACAGCTGACAATGCATATCAGAGCAAAAACCAAGCCATGAGGTCGAAGGAACTGTCTGCAGAGCTCAGAGACAGGATTGTGTCGAGGCACAGATCTGGGGAAGCCTACAAAAAAAATTCTGCTTCATTGAAGGTTCCCAAGAGCACAGTGGCCTCCATAATTCTTAAATGGAAGAAGTTTGGAACAACCAGGACTCTTCCTAGAGCTGGCCGCCCGGCCAAACTGAGCAATCGGGGGAGAAGGGCCTTGGTAAGAGAGGTGACCAAGAACCCGATGGTCACTCTGGCTGAGCTCCAGAGATCCTGTGTGGAGATGGGAGAAACTTCCAGAAGGATGACCATCACTGCAACACTCCACCGATCTGGGCTTTATGGCAGAGTGGCCAGACGGAAGCCTCTCCTCAGTGAAAGACACATGAAAGCCCGCTTGGAGTTTGCCAAAAAGCACCTAAAGGACTCTCAGACTGTGAGAAACAAGATGCTGTGGTCTGATGAAACCAAGATTGAACTGTTTGGCTTCCGTCTGGCCACTCTGCCATAAAGCCCATTACCATTACCAGCTTCATTACCAGCCATGAGCGCCCGGCCACACGGGCAACTTACTGTTCATCACGGATAAAGCGTCCGGGTGGCGCTTCCTGTGCGACACCGGCGCCCAACTGAGCGTCATACCCGCCTCTGACCAGGACAGGCAGGCCGCGGGTTGCGGCCCCTCCTTGGTTGCGGCCAACGGATCGACCATCCGCACCTTCGGCCCGCGCAACGTCACCCTCTGCTTCGGCGGCCAACGCTTTGCTTGGACGTTTGTAACCGCAAATGTGCCCATGGCTCTGCTAGGCGCCGACTTCCTCTGCGCACACGGACTGCTGGTGGACGTCCAACGGCGTCGTTTAATCAACGCCGAAACCTTCAGCTCCCTGGTATGCACATTGAGCAGCTCCGCGCCGACCGAGCTGGCATGCGCCATCCCGGCGGCGAACGAGTTTGCTCGCCTGCTCACGGAGTTCCCGGCCCTCACGCGGCCGACGTTTTCGGCCGTCGCAGTACGGCATGGGATCGAGCACCACATACCAACCACGGGCCCGCCGGTCTACGCCAGGGCCCGCCGCCTCGACCCAGCCAAGCTCGCCGTGGCGATGGCCGAATTCGACGCGTTGGAGCACCTCGGCATCGTGCGGTGCTCCGATAGCGCGTGGGCCTCGCCACTGCACATCGTGCCAAAGCCGGGGGTGGATGGCTCCCGTGTGGCGACTACCGCCGTCTCAATGACGCTACCACCCCCGACAGGTACCTGATCCCGCATATCCAAGACTTCTCCGCCCGTCTGGCGGGACGGGTCATTTTTTCGAAAATTGATCTCATACGGGGATATCACCAGGTACCTGTCAGGGCGGCCGACGTCCCTAAAACGGCAGTCATCACGCCGTTCGGCTTATTCGAATTCTTGCGGATGCCGTTTGGTCTCAAGAACGCGGCTCAGGCGTTCCAGCGCTTGATGGACGGCGTGCTGCGTGACCTGCCGTTCCTTTTCGTTTACCTGGACGACATCCTCGTCGCCAGCACGTCCCGGGCCGAGCACCTCCTCCACCTCCGAACACTGTTCGGGCGCCTCAGCGAGCACGGCCTCATCGTCAACCCGGCCAAATGCCACTTCGGCACGACGGCCGTTGATTTTTTGGGCCACCACATCACCAAGAACGGGGCCGTGCCGCTGCCAACCAAGGTCGAGGCCATCACCACGTTCCCGCGTCCCCGCACCATAAAGGCCCTGCAGGAATTCCTGGGAATGGTGAATTTTTATCACTGCTTCGTGCCCCGCGCTGCTCAACTCATGCGGCCCCTCTACGAAGCCCTCCGGGGCAAGCCGGCCAAGCACGACATCGCCTCGTCCGCAGCAATGGATGCGGCCTTCCAAAGCTCAAAGCGGGCCCTCGCCGACGCAACACTGCTCGCTCACCCGGTGCTCAACGCTCCCATCGCCCTCACCACGGATGCCTCCGACTACGTGGTGGGCGCCGTACATGAGCAATGGGTGAACGGGGTTTGGCAGCCACTCGCTTTTTTCAGCCGGCAGCTCCGGCCGAACGAGCTCAAATACAGCACGTTTGACCGGGAGCTCCTCGGTCTACACCTGGCCGTCCGCCATTTCTGCCACCTCCTGGAGGGCCGACCTTTCACGGCGTTCGTCGACCACAAGCCGTTGGTTTACGCCATGGCCAAGGTCACGGAGCCGTGGTCGGCCCGCCAACAGTGCCACCTCTCCGCCGTGTCGGAGTTTACCACGGACATCCGGCACGTCGCCGGCAAAAACAACGCCGTGGCCGACTGTCTTTCCCGGGCCAGCGCGAACGCGGTCCACCTGGGCGTGGACTTTGCGCTTATGGCGGCGGACCAAACCACCGACACCACGGTGCAAGCCCTCCGGGCGGCGGACACGGGCCTCCGCCTGGCCGACATCCCCTTCGCGGACACTGTCCTGCTCTGCGACGTCTCCCAAGGCCAGCCTCGCCCCATCGTGCCCGTCACCTGGCAATGCCGCATGTTCGCCTCCCTCCACGGCCTTTCCCACCCGGGCCGGAAAGCTTCCCAGAAGCTGGTGTCGGCGCGATTCGTCTGGCACGGCCTTCGTCGGGACGTCCGCGATTGGACCAGCACCTGCACGGCCTGCCAACGGGCCAAGGTCCACCGACACACCCAGGCCCCGCTGGCACCTTTCACCGTGCCCGAACGACGTTTCGACCACATCAACGTGGATCTGGTGGGCCCCCTCCCCCCGTCACGGGGGTTCACACACCTGCTCACCATGGTGGACAGGACCACCAGGTGGCCGGAGGCCGTTCCCCTCGTCTCCACCACCACCGCCGACGTGGCGCAGGCTTTCATCGCCACCTGGGTCGCCCGCTTCGGCCCACCGGCGGACATCTCGTCAGACCGCGGACCACAGTTCACCTCCGAGCTGTGGGGCACGGTCGCCCGCAACCTGGGGGTCAAGCTCCACCGTACTACGGCCTACCACCCCCAAGCAAACGGGTTGTGCGAGCGATTCCACCGCTCCATGAAGGCCGCGCTCATGGCCGGCCTTCAAGACGGCAGTTGGGCCGACCGGCTGCCATGGGTCCTTTTGGGCCTCCGCACGGCCCCCAAGGAGGACCTCCAGGCATCCACCGCCGAGCTGGTCTATGGCCAGGCGCTACGCGTCCCGGGCGAATTCGTGCCCGACGCTACCAGTCCCTGGTCCGCAGCTCACCAGCACTCGGACCTCCAGGAGGCCGCCCGACGGTTTGCCCCCGTGCCAACATCCCACCACGGTGACCCCCAGTCCTACGTCCCCCCAGCACTTCGCACAGCGGAGTATGTTTTTGTGCGTCACGACGCACATCGGGGGCCACTCCGGCCGCCATACGACGGGCCCTTCCGGGTGCTGCGACGGGACGACAAGTCGTTCGTCATCGACATCGGCGGCAGGTCGGACCGGATTGCGGTGGACCGCCTCAAGCCGGCGCACGTGGACGTCGACCACCCACCACGGGTGGCCCTTCCGCCGCGGCGAGGCCGCCCCCCGTCCACGGTGCCCCCCACTCGACCGCCCACCACCACACCGGACCCCCTCCCACGACCCGCCAGGGGTCGCTTCGGCCGGGTCATCAGGACCCCCCTCAAATTGACCCTGCCGGTGCAAGTCGATTCTGGGGGGACGTGTGTAGCGGCTACCGCTGGGTTTTCACAATCGCCTTGCACCTATCAAGGACGCAGAGCGATCACCATGCCGGGCTCGTCCAGGACGCCCGGGCAGGCTCGCCCTCAACTTGCCAGGCCGCAGCCAGGACGCTGGGCCACGCCCCCTCTCGCCTTTCCTGGGCAAACGCTCCGGGATAATATGTATATATATTGCTGCCCGATAAACGGGCTTTTCAGAGTGCCTGAGTGTTTGGTTTGATTAAAGCAACTCGGATGAATTCCAGCTTTTTGTCGCGTCCATTCTTCCGATCGACGTGGGAGCCCCAGCTCCTTCATTATTAACATTACATTGTTTAGTTTATAACTTTTTCATTATTTGGGTGTTGTGTGACCGAGTTTTGTGACCGACACACATTAAAACGGTGTGTGTGACCGAGTTTTATGTGTGACCGAAACAACAACATAAAAGTACGAAAAGGTTATTACCTCATTTTTGTTGAACATAAAGTACAATTGAGTCCATCTATCAGGTACGTACTGAGGAAAATGATCCATTCCAATCATGCACATGGCTACTGTTTTGTATCATAGCACAGAGTGCGGTTGCTCCCTGTAAAGTTCGAGCAGGAATTTGAAACTTCGCCAGCTACGGTACCGGCGATAACTCACCAACACTTCTTTAAAGACACTGTATGATCTTTATTATCAACTTCGTAATGTTGGCAGACGGGCACCCAGCTTTAACGTCTATCTGAGGGACGTCACATATTGATTCACCTCCCTGCATGCGAAACTCCAAGATGACGGTTCCTCGCTGTGTCGAGATTTGAATCCAGACTAGATATCTTCAAGGTGAGTGTGCGTACTTTGATGCTATCGAGCCAGCTCATCTGAGAGAGTGAAAATGTAAGAGATTGAAAGATAATTAATTAACTGGAAATCAACAGAAATCTTGCACACCATCTACCTTGCTGTTTTCCTGCTTGGCTGTTTATTGTTTTGTATAATAATTATTAAAAATCATCTTCCAGGGAGCTAATGGAAAATGTTGCTGCGTCTATTAAAGATCTTCATAAAGAGGTAGGGATCCTCCAAAAATACCTGTTTTACAATCAATAATTGTTTTTGATGGCATGCTTGTCATGAAGGTGCTGGATAGGGTTCTGGATGGGAGGATAAGGAAGAGTGTGGAGAAGGAGATCGAAGAACAACAGCAGGGGTATAGAAAGGGTAGGGGGATGACAGGTGGGATGTTCACGCTGAGACAGCTTGTGGAGAAGAGGTTGGAGGTGCAAGGTCAAATGGCATTGGGATTTGTGGATTGGGATAAGGCCTACAACACTGTCCCGAGAGAGATGGTGATGGCGACACTGAGATGGATGGGAGTCCCGGAGGTAGAAGTTACGTTGGTGGAAGGGATGTACAAGGGAACAAGAAGAAAAAGACATAAAATGTCATAGCCCCCGTGGTTTTTTGTAATTTTGCTGTATGGTGTTAAAGGCCATCAGTCGGCCATTTTTGGTCGAATTACAAAACAAAAGCGTCTTCAAAACAAAATGTATACTGTCATGTATTGCCTTTGTGCCAAGCTTGAACAAAATCTGTCCATGCATGTCTTAGAAATGGTTGGGTACATGTTTAACTAACAAAATGGCCGTCAGTCCGCCATCTTGGATCTGATCTTGGAAAAAAAAATGATGTGCATATGTAACCCATCATTCATTTATCTGTGTGCCAAGTTTGAGCAAGATCGGTAAATGCACATCAGAGAAATGGTTGGGGACGTGGTCAATATCGTGTTTTTTGCAAATAAAATGGCCGCCAGTCTATCAGTCGGCCATCTTTGATCAGATTGCAAAATAAAGTGAGGTGCACGTATATGCCATCATGTGCTGTGTGGGTGCAAGTTTGAACAAAATTGGACCATGCATGTTAAATAAATGGTTGGGGACACGTTTAAGTAACAAAAATGGCCACCAGTCAGCCATATTGGATCTGATCTCGAAAAGCAAAGACGTGCAAATGCAACCCATCATTCTTTATCAGTGTGCTAAGTTTGAACAAGATCGGTGAATCCATGTCCGAGAAATGGTTGAGGACATGTTCAACATCGGATATTTTACAACTAAAATTGACGCCAGTCGGCCATATTTGATCTGATCTCGAAACAAAATGATGTATATAAGTATACCGTCATGTATTGTCTTGGACCAAGTATGAACAAAATCGGTCCATACATCCCTGAGATATGGTTGCAGACGCACGGACGGATGGACAGACGAGACCCAATCCAAAAGCCCCCGTTTCGGTCTACGGGGGTTAATAAAGGGAAGAGTTTTGGTTGGTCCTGCAATGTCGGAGGAGTTCAATGTGAACATGGGTTTGAGGCAGGGAAGTGCTTTCACCCCCTCCTGTTTATCATGGTGATGGAGCTGGTAAACAGGAAGGTAAATATGAAAGATATTCAGGGGAGTATCTTGTACGTGATCTGGTTGTTGTGTGGTGGAGAGTGGGTGGGAGATTCAGCAAGTGCAGGGGGAGTGGAAGGAGGCATTTGAGAAACATGGGCTGAAAATGAGCATGGAGAAGACTGAGGTGATGTGCGTTGAGCACCAGAGAAAAGCAATGAATATCAGGTTGGAGGGGAAGGAGATAAGAGAAGGAAATAGGTTTGAGTATCTGGGTTGAGTAGTGACTGGGGATGGTAAGTCAGAGGCAGAGGTGCAGAGGAGGATTCAGGTGGGTGTGAATGTGTGGAGGAGGGTGGAGGGTGTAATGGTAGACAGAAAGATTTCAAGGAGATTGAAAAGAAAGGTTCAGATGTCGTGCATAATGCCGGTCTACCTTTACGGTCTGGAGACGGTAGCACTGACATAGAGACAACAGAGGATGTAGGTTTGCGAGAACAACTGGGTCTGGAGGATTGCAGGATTTCAGGAGTGAAGAGGGTGGATAGAAGGAGAATGGATGAACTGAGGGAGGTGATTTGTGTGCAGATGAGTTTGACGGAGATTGGTGAAATGCCGGTTGAGGTGGGCTGGACATTTGGTGTGGATGGGGGAAGAGAGAATGGCAAAGAGAGCAGATAGGTTGAGGGAACAATGTAGGAGGAAAAGAGATTGACCACAGTTGAGATGAGGTGGGAGGATTGTGTGAAGAGGGATTTCAATAAGCTGGGAGTGGTTGGAGAGTGGAGAAAGTTGGCTGAGCTCAGAGGTGAGAGGAGGATTATTGTGGTCACGGCAGGGCAGGAGCTTGGTGCCATCGGACCTCACCCCCATAAAAGGAAGAGGAGGAGAAGAACAACTTCTGCTTTTAGGTAGAATGTTTGGCATCCCCATACGAGTCATTCATGCAGTGGCAAATGATATATCAAAAATATCTGTGGATGAATGAGGCATAAATTGATGAAAAATTGGCCGAATGCCTCAATTATGCTTCCTTTCAAGTGTTGTGTCCCCAAGCCCTCGTTCTCTGTACCCACGCTACTCAGTCACAGCCAACTGCTCCTGGATTCTGTGTCTTATGCACCTGAGAAGATGGAGAAGGTTCCTTCAGCCCTCGAGTATGATTCTGCAACTGGACCGGATGGCATCAGCTCGCATATCCTAAAAACCTACTCTGCAGCTCTTGCAAATCCTCTCTGCCCTTTTCACCCTGTCATTTGCACTAGGTCATCTTACATCTGCTTGGAAATCGCCAACATCCCTGCACTACATGAACAAGAACAGCTCCAAGTTCTTTGCCTTTGGCATCAATGCTCAACACCACACTTGGCTTGCAGACCTCCTCCCTTTCCATAGCCAACGTGTGGCACTCAGCGGAATACTTTCATCTCCTCTTCCTGCACGATCGGAATGCAACAAGGCAGTGTTCTGGGCCCAGTCATATTCCTGATCTTCATAAACGATCGTCCTGATTCCGAAATATCCACTTTATCTATTTGCTGATGACTCCACGCTCTGCCATGTCATCCATCAGACAGGCAGGCTACAACCTCTTCCCTCTCTTCAGACTTTGACAAAATAGCAAGTTGGTCAAACACTTGGAATATGTCTGTCAATCCTGACAAATCTCACCCTCACTCGCTCTCCAAAAGGACAGTCTGCCAAGCCCCTCCATCTACTTTCTTAACAATCCTTTTGAGGTTCAGCCACTCAAACCTTTGGTTGGGCCTCACTATTAGCCATGATGTTTCTTGGTCAAACCACACCTCTAAGTTGACTTCTAAAGGCAGTTGCTGACTGGGCATCTTCTGTCGTGCAAAGTCCTTTCTTCGCACACCACATTTTAACTCTTGTCCGAAGCTTGATGGAGTGCTGCTCACCCATTTGAGCTGGCTCCCCTATCTCTCACCAAGCTCAGCTCCCAACTCCCCCTCCCCAGGTATCTGCAGGGTGCCTGAGGCCTGCTAACAGCCCCCTTGTAGTGAGTCTCCCAAAATTCAGGATCACTGCTCACCTCCGCTTATTCATTCCTCTTTTCTCCCACCTGTGGATCAACTTCCACATTATTTACAATCTCATTCTTCCCTCCAGGTTTTCAATGACAGCTGTTCACCACATTCTCAGATCACCCTCGTTCCAAAATCATGACCTTTTCTACCAACGTTAACTCTGCCCAAGTCCACTTCTTTCCAACTTCTCGGTTTCCTTTCCTGAGAGTTTTCTTCTGTATCCATTTGTCCACCATCTATGACCTCCTGTAGTCCTCATTTTCTTCACATCTCTTATCTTCAAAGTCTATCTCTATTTTGTCCCTCAATCCTGCTGTTGTGTGTTTCCCTCTCCTTCTGCTGTTCATTTTGTTCTGTTGTTCTGGTCTGTTCTATGTTGTAGCTCATCCATGAGCCTCAACTCTGCGTATAAAAAATAAAACAAAATAAGAGGCATTTAAATAATAGGAAGTATGATGTCATTTATTCCTCCTTTACAACGGGTTGTGCATGTGCGTGTCCATTGAATACAAGGAGTCTAATAATTTCTGCCATATTCGTGTACTTTCATAGACACCTTTCTTCCTAACTTTTGACTCTTATTGTACAAGTAACGTGTCGACCGAAGTCAGAGAAAACCCGAAGGTACTCTATAATTGGGTCTACCCCTCGGGTAGGGGGCACCAGTGTTATCCCCAGATCAACTGTTGTTGATCTCTTACCCCCAGCAATGTGGTACTCATTTTGCTGACCTCGAAAGGATGACATGCTGAGTCGAACCATCTAGTGTTATTTTGGCACGGTTGAGGTTTGAACTCATGACCTTCAGATCCTAAGACCTAAGCCAACTACTTTAACCGTTAAGCCACCAACCGGCTCATAATGTATATATATTAAAAAAAACCACCTTTAGAGGCCATTTCTTCCCCGCAAAGCGGGGGTTGGCCTTTTTCAGGAACCGTGGTTGTTGTTGTTTTTTGGTCCCCTTTTTTGAAGCAATGTTTTGCGGCCGGATGCCCTTCCTGACGCCAACCCTTTTTGCCGCCTTTAACGACAAACAGGGAATTACCAGTGAACTGGTACTCAATTAGCCGACCTCGGAAGGATGACAGGCTGAGTCAACCCCACTGGCGTTAATTCAGCGATCGACCGGGATTCGAACCCAGGATCATAGGATCCCAAGCCGGCACCCTTACCGCTAAGCCAACACCAGGCTTGGTGTACACCAGGTGTATTAGGGCAGAGACAAAATAACTTCCTCGTGTTGAATCACCGTAATCGCTTTAGCCATGATTGTGTAAGGTTGGGCACCAGTTTAACATTGTTTTTATAGGGGAAGAAGAAGAAGAGGTACAATTTGCCGACTTAGTGACCTCTCGATATATTATTGCCCTGTATTCTGGCGTCTTTTTTAAGTCTTGGTAGTTCAGGAAGTGCTCGAGAATAAATGGTGTGGCTTATATCGGCTCATAATGTATAAAACCACCTTTAGAGGCCATTTTTCCCCGCAAGCGGGGGTTGGCCTTTTTCGGGAACTGTGGTTGTTGTTGTTTTTCGGTCCCCTTTTTGAAGCAATGTTTTACGGCCGGATGCCCTTCCTGACGCCAACCCTTTTTGCCGCCTTTAACGACAAGCAGGGAATTACCAGTGAGCTGGTACTCAATTAGCCGACCTCGGAAGGATGACAGGCTGAGTCAACCCCCCTGGCGTTAATTCAGCGATTGACCGGGATTCGAACCCAGGATCCTAGGATCCTAAGCCGGCACCCTAGCCGCTAGCCCAACACCAGGGAATCGGCTCATAATGTATGATATGCATTAATTATTGTGCATTATTTAATAGGTGCACCAGATATTTGAGTGATAGTGATATGTGTACATGTTGCTCCTCTTCCACATATTGACTTTGTTGCAACGTGCAGTTGGAAGACCTGCGCAAGATGATGACAGAAAGATTTGGTGGAGCAGCATCGACCACAGAGATAACAGCAATTTTACAAAAATGTACGTCGTCAGCAAAGCAAGGGGCTTTTTAAAATAACATCTAAAATTTAAAATGTACATTATTACTCTGTTATTAAATTCCATTGGCACAGAAGTTGTAACACATCATGTGCTTGTTGTTTTCAAAGTGCAAGAAGATCTACACAGCCTTTTGTCTAACTATGAGGAAAATGTTCGCGCAGAAGTAAAACACGGCATTGCTTCTGTAAGTAGAGAAAACAATTCAAGCTGCAAGTATTTTAACTGTTTTTTTTCTTCTATACAGATACTGAGGCTTGTGGAAGAATGACGTAGGAAAAAGGGTCAACAAGACAAAGTGAAGTTAAAAAGGCAGGATCACATGGATGTGCAATGTGACAAGGACCGACATTGCAGATGAAAGGGGAACAAGGTCTCAAGGTGTGGAGAGGGGGGATTTAAAGAGACCATGAGGTAGGGGTGGGCAACATGGCAGAGCACAAAACGACAGAGTCAGGAAGATTGTTCCACATGAAAGAAAAGTGAGGTATAAATCAATTAACGGGGGTGAGCCTAAACCTGGAAAGTGACATGGGAAGGTTTACTTGTAGAAAGCATCTGACCTGGGAATGGGTGTGGAGGAGGGGGTGGGGTGTGTTCGGGAGGGAGCAGTCTAAAAGATGGCGAGGCCACCAACCAGCCTGTTGTGATTGAGAAGCAATCCCTGAAACTATCATTTTGTTAGATGCCATTGACGTGGAGTACCTGAGATTCCACAGCAGTGTGGGGAGGGATGCAGAAAGGGTCGGTGAGGGAGGAGGTAGGCAGAGGGATAGGGGGAGGAGATTATAACCTGGCATTTCAGATTCAGACCATGCACATTGTACGTAATAAATGGACAGCAACGGAGGCCAGTTTGGAGATATGTTATGGTGAATGATCAGGCCCAGGAGCTCTCCCAGATGCTGGCCATAAAAAAAAAATGGTGGTATTTGTAATGTGAGAATGTGAAACTTTCCTGCATTAAAAAATATGAGTATATTCCAGATAAATAACCAGTTAATTAGTTTCCCAAGACCAGTTGATGGCAATGAGGAATGCTGCCTTGTGGAATGGCTAACAACAGTCCTGCACAGGGTGGTCAGCTGCAAAATGATACAAAGGATTTTTAAACAGAAATGTTATTGACGTGGACCAAGAGCAGAGATGATCCCAGAACACCAGCTTGCAGACCCAAGAGTAGTCAAGAGTTTGCCAACAGCATAAAAACAAATTCCAAGTTCCTAAATTCCCACTCTATTACCTACAGAGGACATTGCATGAGCAGCACAGCCATGCCCTCAGCCAGTGATGCTAGCCTGCAGACTTGTGTTGCATACGAATGAAGAAGAAGAATGGGCTACACGAGCGATAGCGATTGTTCATCTGATCTGGGTTCAATTCTTCACCCGACAATAAGTACAGTATAGTGCAGTGTAGTGTAGTCATTTGGCACGCTTTTAAAAGATGATGAGCAAGGCATGCCTAACTGTGCAGCCAAAATTCTGCTGTGAAGCAAAAATTGACCGTACTGCACAGCAGGTTATTAAAACACTGAATTGTAGATCCAGTGATTTTCCTTTTCCAAAAAAAATAAAATCGAAATCCCATTTATAAATGAAATTCTGTTTCCTGTTCTCTCCGAACCTCTTCCCCGAACTGTTCCAAGGGGGCGGGTCCGAGCAAATATAGCCCAGCTGAGTGTCTCCACCCCTTTTGCTCAGTGGTCTCCCAGGGCCATATGTTTCACCATCATGGTGACGCAAAAACGCAGGGAATAATAAAATGATTGTTTCTTTTGATGTTTTGGATTATTAATTCTGGTAATCCCATCCGCATTTCAACAATTTTCGAACATAGGGCCTTTTGTCTGCATTCAACTTTCCAGGACAAAGTGATCTTTCTTTATATCCAGTTTTTACAGGAATGTTGATCGTGGATACAGGGAGATATGCATTGGCTATAACATGTTCTGAATGTTTATTATAACCAGGGTGCCTGATACAGAGGTCCGACTGTATATGTAAATTGGGAATACTCGAAACTATTAATATTCATGGCTTCCGACAACTGTACATCATCTGTAAGCAACACAAACCATCAGACATTTCTCGAATCATACCATCAAAAACGGAGAAATACCAGCTCCCTTGGGGAGTAATCTTGCCTGTGGTGCATCACATGATGTGCCATTGTCTTCGGTCATGTGACCCTCCGTGAGCAAGAGCAATGAACACAGATCGAATTTCGTTTACGGAGAGTTTTGTGATTTTCATTTTTGGAATTTCCACTTTGAGTTTCATCAATATGCAAAGTTTCAGCTTTCTAGGCCACTTTGGAATTACTAAACATTTATATCGGTGCGTGAGTCAGTCAATAAGTCAGTGGTTGGACAGAGTGTAATATATTAGATATGCAAGTACATATACATACATACAATGATGTTGAAGGTAATTGAGTGAAGGGAGGTGGGTCAAGAGAGAAGGTAAAGGAGGGCAAAGTGCTGAAAAAACAACCAGGCAAACTATGTGTCCTACTGTATTACCAGAACAAGAACACAAAAGTGGAGAAAAGATTATGGGACAATGGAATCTCTAATATTTTACAATGATTTAACAATACAACACACAACAACAATAACATGCATTTTAAGGCCATTTTCCCTGCTGGAGCAGGGGTTAGCTTTGCTGTCCCCATGACAATCTTCTCCATCTTGCCCTATTTTCTGCATCTCTCCTTGTTAACCGCCTTGCCCGCATTTCTTCTTCCACCATCTTTAGCCAAGTCTTTCTCGGTCTTCCCCGTCCTCTACTTCCTTCTACATTCATTTACATCACTCTTCTCAACCAGTCACTTTCATCCTTCCTCAACACATGACCAAACCATCTCAAACTGTTCCTCTTCACAGCATCAATGACAGGCTCTATTCCCATCATCTTTTGCAATTCATCATTTGTCTTCCTCTCTCTCATCGATAATCCGCACATCCATCGAACCATTCGCATTTCCACCCTTTCCAGCCTTCGTTGCTGCTCTACGTTCATTACCCATGTCTCGCTCCCATAAATCATAACACTTCTCACACATGCAGCATACACCTTTCCCTTCAGCTTCAACGACACTCCCCTCCTCATCAGCACGCCACTCAGTTCCCAAAACTTCTTCATGCACATCTCACTCTAGCAACCGTTGCCGTGTCTGATCCACCTTCTCCATTCAGCATGTCTCCGAGGTAGCAAAATGTTTTCACACCTTCCAGCTTCATGCCGTCTCCAAGATCCAACTCAACATTTCCTCCATCTGCAGCTCCCTCTGTGCACACCTTACATTTGAATGTAGCTGCCACACTGGTTAATGACCCTCTCAGACCACTACATTTTTTATGAACCCACTCAGCGCACATTGTACATTGAATTATTTATGAACCCACTCGTTCATTACCCAGCGCACATTGTACAGCGCACATTGTACATCCATTGAATGGAGTTCACTCCGACACCCTTCCTGCACACAGCACAAGGCCACTTCCCAGTTCTTTCCACCTCACCACATGCTTTACCACTTGCCATCACCTTCGTCTTTCCTATATTCACCTTCAGACCTTTTGTCTCCATACATTCCTTCCACTTGTTCATCTTTTCCTTCAGTCCATCCATACTTTCCGCAATCAACACCAGATCATCTGCATACAACAACTCCCACGGTAAACCCTCCTTTACATTCTGAGCCAGCACCTCCATCACAGCTACAAATAGTAGTGGACTTAGTACCGACCCCTGATGCACTCCCACCTTCACCTCAGACTCACCACTGTTCCCGTCCTTCATCCTTACAGCTGTGCGCGCTCTTTTGTACATAGCCATCACTACTCTGATCAACCATTCCTCCACTTCTAACTTCCTCAATGCCCATATCAATACTTCGCGTGGAACCCTATCGAATGCTTTCTCCAGATCAACAAACCCAAGAAACAACTTCTTCCTCTTCTCCATGTACTTCTCCTGCAACTGCCTCACAATAAAGAGCATGTCTGTCGTTCCTCTTCCTGGCATAAATCCAAACTGCATTTCGTCGATCTTCACCTTCTTCCTTATCCTCCTCTCCAACACCCTTTCCAATACCCTCATTCCATGCTCCAATAACTTTATCGTCCGGTACGAGCCACACTCCAGAGGGTCACCTTTCCCCTTGTATAAAGGGACGAGGGTACTCAGTTCCCAATCCACCGGAATGCGGCCTTCTTTCACCACCAGATTACAGATCTCTGTCATTCTCTTCACACCCCAACTTCCTGCTGCCTTCAACATATCTCCCACAACTCCCGTCGGCCCTCCCGCTTTTCTACTCTTCATTGCTTTTATCGCTTCCTCAACCTCCTCCTCAGTTATTTTCTCTGCCGGGTCCTAAAACTGGGTTACTCTCTATGTTGCCATCCCATTCATTCTCTGTATTCAACAGCATTTCCATATATCTTTTCCATCTTCCATTAATTCCATCTGGGTCCACAACGATTTGTCCCACTTCATCCTTCAAGCAACTCACCCCCATCACATCACACCTCTCTTTCGCTATCTGCTTTGCAATCCTGAATACTGCTCTCTGACCCTCTTCCAAATCCAAGCGTTCTCCGAACATTTTCCTACATGCCTCCTGCGCCTTTGCTACCTCTTTCTTTGCAGCCTTCTTGGCTGCCTTATAACTTTCATGCTCTGCTGTTTCTGCTCCCGTACCCTTCGCCTTCTGCCACTCCTTGAACTTCTTCCTCTTCTCGTCAATCCTCTTTCCAACTTCATCATCCCACCACCATGTTTCCGAGTGCCTCGGTGGTCCTTTTGTCCATCCACATACCTCACCAACGGCTCCCAACAAACTATCTTTCATTGACATCCAACCACGTTCAAGCTCAACCACATCATCCTCTACCCTACTCAGCCTCTCTTTTAATGCCTCCCTTACTGTCACCTCTTTCAACCTTCACACCTTCATTCTCGGTTGGTACTTCACCCGCCGAGCTCTCCTCGCACCTTTCACCCTTATGTCGCAGACAACCAAGTGGTGCTGTGAAACAGCCTCCTCCCCCGGGAGCACTTTTGTGTCCCGGAGGTGCCCCCTATCTCGCCTGCGCACCATCAGGTAGTCAACGGTTGTCGTCGACCCACCTGACGTGTATGTAACAAGCTTATTATCCCCTTTCTGGAACTGAGTATTACAAATCAACAAATCAGCTCCATCAGCAAACTCCAAAATCCTTTCACCTTCTCCATTTCTCACACCATATCCGTAACCCCCATGAACTCCCTCAAAACCGTCCATACTCCTTCCCACATGTCCATTTAGGTCTCCTCCTACCACAACAACTTCCTCATCTTTCACGTTTTCCATCAGCTTCTCTATCGCACACCAGAACTTGTCCTTCTCTTCATCACTCCGACCAACCTGCGGAGCATATCCCGAGATGACGTTCACCAAGAGCTTTCCAATCATCATTTTCACCACCATCAACCTATCACTAACTCGTCACACTCACCACACTGTCTACAAACTCCTCAGAAAACAGGACACCAACACCATTCACGCCCTCTGGGCACCCTTGCCACACAAACTTGTATTTCTGTCCCTGCCTACCCTTCAACATTCTCACACCACTTCCCTTCCATCTCGTCTCTTGCACACAACATATGTCCACTCTTCTTCTGACCAATACTTCCACCACTTCTCCTGATCTCCCTGTCATTGTCCCTACATTCCATGTCCCAAACCTCAGAAACCGATCTCCACTTCGGGCTGTACCCTGCCCATATGTAGTTGTAATTGTCATGGTTCTCTTTTTGAGGCAATGTTTTTATGGCCGGATGCCCTTCCTGACGCCAACCCTCTTTGTCGCCTCTTACGACACGCAGGGATACGGTGTACCTATTCTAACGAGGGTACACACCGGGGTACAATGATTTAACAATAGGTGGACACAATTGATCAAATCGGCAGAACTTTGGTTGCATAAGATTGAAATACAAACCATCCGCTTGCTCCGAGCCGGGAAACAGAAAATGATGATACTAGGCCTCGGATAAGGCATTATATGGATGCTTTTGTCCGAAATATTTGAAATGTACAGTTGCTGTTTTGAATGGATAATGTGTAATGTAGAAGCTGTTGTGTTGCTACTGCAATCTGTTTTATATCTCCCGTTTTGTCATGGATGAATCGATGGTTCAAATCCATGTCGTTAATCATCTAACATACTCAGTCCCCCAAAAAACTCAATAATGAGATTGTTTGTATTCGAGCAGTGGTGTGCCAGTTTGTGGCACCAAAGGTTTGCGTGTTTATGGTGATGTAGGCTACAACTGAAGTGAGCTGCTTGCTCAAAGAAGTCAAAGAGTTGGCTGAGCAACAAGAACGTTCAGTCGAACACCTCTTGGAAAACCAAGAAAGAATGGAACATCGCCTGCAGAGTTTCGCTGAGCAACAAGAACGTTCGGTCGAACACCTCTTGGAAAACCAAGAAAGAATGGAACATCGCCTGCAGAGTTTTGCTGAGCAACAAAGTGGCATAATCAAGCTGCTTGAAAGCCAGGCTCAAGCACAGGCTACGCTGGTGAGGATCTGTTGATGGCTTGGAAAATTAGAGTGCATGTTAACAGCTAAACGTGAGAAAGAACATTGAGAAAATAGTTTCTACCTGAGACAGCACGAGGGATAAAACTATCTGCATAGCCTTTCGTTCTGCACTTTGGATCAGGTATAGTGTGTATGGGTGAGCAGAGATGGCAAACCTATATTGGTAGATGATGGATAAATCGACTACATATGTATATGACCACTGTGTTCAGGTGAGAACAGGAAACATTTGCAGTTGAACATTTTTGAGACTTCCTTTTGGTATCATGAAGTGACAAATTGATGAGTTCCACATGTCTATACACAAATTGTATGATATATGTATTTATTGGAGTTAAATTGAACGCAACAAGTTCATCCAATTTCCTTACATGCATTGTGAAATGTAAACAAATTGATATCCATAACATACCTGTGTGTAGGTGCAGATGGTGAGAAACCAAGGCCAGCTTTGGCCTCAGGAGGTGGAATTGGACTCTGTCGGAATAAACACCAAATCGACACAGGGAGGTTCGAGAACACCATTTGTCGCACAAGCGCTCAATAAGCTGAGCCCCAAAGAAAGCAATGACTCATTTGAATCTACCTTTCACGATGAACTCTATGAGAAAAACAGCCCTGAATCCTCGTCGTCAAACATCTCAAGGAAAGCACGCAGAAGTTCTGGGTCAAGCGAATTTCGGAATAATGCAATAAACCAAAAATATAAATGGTTTTCTTCTTCTGCAGAGGAACATTTAATACCTGGGTGTTCCAGTCCCCAAACTGTACTGAAGCATTGCCAACCTGCTGTGGTTTCCCAAACCCGGAGTCCACAAAGAAATGTGTTTGGCAGAGCAGTGGCTTCCAAGGAGAATGTGCCACCAAAACAAAGCGGAAGAACTCCAAAATATGGAGCAAGTGGCAGGTCACATTCAGTAAAAAGGCCATTTCAGAAAGAAGCGTGTCCTTGCAAGAAGCAGAAACAAAGCACGACCGATACCATGACCTTCAATCGCAGCACCATGAACTGCAGGAGGATGAGGAGCCAACAATGTGTTCAAAGTCAGATGCCGAACGCTGCAGGGCTCTGCAAACGCCCAAACAGCACAGGATCTCCTGATGTTTGGTGCTCCTCAAGTCGTTCCAAACATCTCCTCGATCTTGCCCATGACAGCAGTGATGAGTATTAATGAATCGCAAAAGTGAAAGCTGATTTGAGTCAGTGGATGGAAAGTTTTGTTGGACAATGGAGTGTAATGTAAGTTCATCCAAGAACAACGATCGAGGGATTACTCCGTTATATGAAATTGCGGCTTGAATTTAATTTCCACACGAAGTGGAACATTTATTTATATTTATCGTTTTCTTTCATCTTTATCCCTGGTGTTGGGATCCCTGGTGTTGGGCTAGCGGCTAGGGTGCCGGCTTAGGATCCTAGGATCCTGGGTTCGAATCCCGGTCGATCGCTGAATTAACGCCAGGGGGGTTGACTCAGCCTGTCATCCTTCCGAGGTCGGCAAATTGAGTACCAGTTCACTGGTAATTCCCTGTTTGTCGTAAAAGGCGACAAAAAGGGTTGGCGGCAGGAAGGGCATCCGGCCGTAAAACATTGCTTCAAAAAGGGGACCGAAAAACAACAACAACCACGGTCCCCGAAAAAGGCCAACCCCCGCTTGCGGGGAAAAAATGGCCTCTAAAGGTGGTTTTTTATCGTTTTCTTTCAAAACTCACAACTGTTTAAATAAACACCGTATTCCAATTTAAAAGTGGTCATTTTACCAAACAGTTGTTTCATGGAGACTTCCCTCAACACCAGCCTCCCCCACTCCCCAGCCCCAAATTCAAAGGGGCACCCTCTAAATTAAGCATGATATTGCAACAAAAATGTAATTCTACATTCCATCTGCAATTGCTGTTTTGTTAAAGGAATGTTTTCAAAACTGGCTGTAGATAATTCACATAATCTCTCCAGAATGTCTCCACAGTTCTTGATAATTGAATAAATTATTACATTTCACTGTTCGTAAAATGAACTTGTATTTTATTCATCAAAACGGGATTGGCCACCAAAAGTTTCATCTGTAGTGACAAAATTCATTGTCAATGGTGTTCTTTATGGCAACATTCAAATGTACCATAAGAGAGTCAAAACGTTGAGAAACAATTTTAATTAATTGCCTTCTTCTCTTGTATGCAGCACAAGGTTGCAGGGTGGCATCAGCGGCAGAGGGCACAGCTGTGCAGCTGATGTAATGCCCTCTGTAAGTTTGGGCAGGAATTTGTAATTTGTTAATGGTGTCGATGATGGCTCACCTTTTCTTCACGAAGGACACATTGGGACCTTTAATGTCCACCAACTAATGCTGGCAGATTGGACGCCCAGTTGAATGTCTATCCGAGGGACAGCACACACATTGATGAATATCCCTGCCTGTGAAACCTAGGCTAGACAGCATAGAGGCGAATGTACGTACTTCTAGGCCTTCCTGCCAGCACAATTCATCACCTGAATCTCATATGTCATTGGCTTATCTTCGGTCTGTAACCGAAGGTGGATTGAGGTTATGTTTTCACCCCTGTCAGTTTGTTTGTCCGTTTGTTTGTGAACAGGATATCTCAAAAAGTTGTGGATGGAACAGGATATCTAACAATTCAGACGAAATTTGGTGGAGAGGTTTGATATGTGACGAGGACAAATTTGTTTCGATCTTGGTGAAGATCCAGATTTGGATCTGAGAATTTTTCAACTGATTCTTCACCATTGAGAGACGGGGCAAAAACGATACATAGCATGATATCTCAAAAGGTTGTGGACGGATTCGGAGGAAACTTGGCGGACATGTTGGGTGTGTGACAAGGAAGTATTGATTCGATTTTGGTGAATATTCAAATCCATATCAGAGAATTTTAAGTGATTCTTCACCAATGGGACATAGACAAAAAACGATGTATAGCATATCTCAAAAAGTTGTATACGGATTCGGACAAAACTTGGTGGACAGGTTGGGTGTGTGACAAGGATGAAATTATTCGATTTTAATGAAGATTCGGATACGAAAACTTCAAAGTTTTTTGATTGACTCACCAAGTGATTCTTCACTAGCAAGTAGCAAGTGATTCTTCACCATGAAGTGATGGGCCTAAAAATGATATATCATGGCTTTGTGGACGACTTATGGAAAAATTAGGTGGATGAGTTGGTTAGGTGACAAGAACAAGCCGATTAGATTTTGGTTCAGTTCCGGATCCAGATCCGACCTCTCAGTGGGATATAAAACAAACTGTTCAGCTTGGTGGAGGTATGCTGTCTACCGAGTGCCGTTCTAGTTACCCTCGCCAGAGGAGAGGGTATTGCATTTGAGTCCGTTTGTTTGTCTCTGTCTGTCTGTTTGTCCGCACAGAATAAATATGATTTTCTCTGCAACCGTTGGTCCGATTGACAGGAAATTTTCACCATGGGTGCAACTCCACCTGTAGAATTTTCTAATGATAATTATGACGTCATCGGTTTGTTTTAAAAAACCGAAAACATCGGAAAAACCGAAAAACTTTGCACCTCTATATCTCCGAAAGCGCTGAATAGAAAAAATTGAGACATGGCTCATTGTAAAGAACTCTCCATGGGGAATAAAATATGTTAATGATGATGTCATAGGTGACTCCATTATGACGTCATAATTCGACAAGTACAAAACTTCATCCAATCGAGATTAAATTTCTTGAGCGCCATATTGGCATTAACTGGTGGAGAAAAAATAATAATGATGACGTCATGGGTCACGTGGTTCGGCCGCCATCTTGGAAAAACCGAAAAAGTTTGTACCTCAATATCTCCGAAAGTGCTGAACAGAAAAAATTGACACGTGGCTCATTGTAAAGAACTCTCCATGGGGGATAAAATATGTTAATGATGATGTCATAGGTGCCTCCATTATGACGTCATAATTCGACAAGTACAAAACTTCATCCAATCAAGATTAAATTTCTTGAGCACAATCTAGGAACAAATTAGTTTAGGAAAAAAATGATGACGTCATCGGTCACGTGGTTCGGCCGCCATATTTGATTTAACACAAAAACCTTTAAAAACCGCTGAAAATACATCCTGGTGAGGGTTTGCAATCTCTGATTGCTCTTTGTGTTAAAATTATTCGTAATATGCACATGTTGTGACACTCAATCTGAGTGTTTTAAGCTTGTTTATTGAGGTTTGACATTTACAGTTCAGGAACAGGTAATTCATGATTGTAGTCACTGTTACAGCGAAGTTGTTCAGTTAATAATAGAACTACATAATGTTTTCACATAGTATCAGCACATAGGCGGTCTACCTGTCAGTACTTCATTCAAAGGATGTGAAGGAGCTCGGAGGGGAGGAGTTGGGTAGAGGAGTGCAAAAAGGAAGGGCAACTCCATATAACAAATCTATAGGTGAGGGAGATGACTCAAACATAACAACAGCACCTATTAATAACAGCAATCGTTATCATATGTTGTGCATTCCATGTGAAAATGCATTTAAATAAACTACAAAAGGCCATGATCCAAACAACTTCTCTGCTATCAGTGAGTGCGCATCTTCTGCATTAAGGGAATTGATACGACGTTATCACAAACAAATCGTGAGCAATCAAAACACACTGGTCAAACTTCACAGTGAGGAGTGTATCAACCAATTATTGCAATTCGGCTTACACTTTGGACACTTTTCCTTACTTTGGACGCTCATTTCCGTTAAGCCAAATAAATGAACCAACCAAAAACCAAGAAATAAAAAACAAAAATAACCTGCTGTACGTATTTGGGCCAAACGAGGTATTTTGGAGTCTTGTTTTCTTCATTTATCCTCTTCTCCAAAAGTGTCATTCTTTTTACGCTTCACCTCCTCAAAGTCAAATTCCACGCCCATCACACGCTTGTAAATATCCTTGATGTCCTGGCAGGTTGTTTCAAAATGGGTCGTGGCATCATATGAACGGGAGATGAAGATCTGTTGTGGGAAAGAGAGCGAACACGATGTTGATTTTGGGGGTTCGGAATGATGCGGCTAAAAGGCGAACGCTACCTTCAAACTAGCATTGCATTACCTGACTTTCCTCTCCTAAATTGCTTGGTTCGTAGATGTCACAAACACTCAGGAACCTGTGTAGTACAGCAAAAACAAATAATTATAATGCAGACCAGTAGCGTTTGCACAACTTTCACAAAAGTTCTGAAACCTGAGAGTCTGTATTATAAACGATTTTACTGAAGCAGAAAGAATAGCTCTTAGAGATTGTATTGCTGAACACGCTCGAGCATGAGTTTATACAGTTTACGACAACAATGGCTTTTTCAATTGGATGTCATTACCTGCGCCACCAAAGGTGGATGGAGGTTACGTTTTCACCCCTGTTTGTTTGTTTGTCTGTGAACAAGATATCTCAAAAGGTTGTGGATGGATTCAGACAAAACTTGGTGGAGAGGTTGGGTGTGTGACAAGGAAGAATTGGTTCAGTTTTGGTGAACATCTGAATATGGATTCGGATACGATAATTATTTAATTTTCAAGTGATTTTTCACCATTGAGTGAAAGAGAGCAAATGCCACACATCAGGTCCTCAAATAGTTTCTCCTCCCCCCACCCCCTTCCAACTCCTCTTGCCATTCACATGGTGCTGCCACTAAAATGGTGACAGCTCGCGGCTCTGGGCAATAGCGAGCTGTATTGTTACCGCAGTGGGACGGTGTTCCTGGGGGTCCCACCCCAGGTGACAACCTTAATGGCACCGGCGATGATGTCACGCCAGAAGGAGGAGTAAGAATAGAGTGGACTTTATTGTGCCACGTGTGGGGCGACCGCATACTAATGACTTTCTCGGGGGTCCTTTTCACCTTGCCTCACTCTCGCCGGTGTGGCAGGAAGGACAAATCACATGATGCCCTTAATCTAGCTAACCTCTACCACACACAACACTGGCTGGCTTCCAATGGTGTACGAAAATCAGGACTTAACCCCCAACACAAAGATATTGTCAACAGATAAAAATGACCTATCCAATGTCATATGGTATAAGCCTATGAGGAGGGACACATGGTCTAAGCTAAGACCTTGTACTTTGATAAAACGTAGAAAACCAAATTTTAGTAGAGTACAAATCCTCTGAAAATGATGCAATCTTTGTGACATTTGTCTGGCATCTATAACACGAAGATCCTTATTTTATAAGAAAAGATTTTCTTTTTCCAAAATGCCAGTGTAAGACTGTAAGTGTTTATCAATTTTGCTTTTTCTCGTGTAAAATGTTCTCCATTTTATAGTGAAAATTATTACCTCTGCCACATCTGTTTGTGAGTAGGATATATGTTATGTTATGGACTGATTCAGCCAAAACTTGGTGGACCTGTTTGATGGGTGATAATGACGAATTGAATCGATTTTGTTGATGATCCAGATCCGGATACGAGAATTTTTTAAAATTAATTCTTTACCATTGAGAGATGGGGCCAAAACCAATATATAGCACGCTATCTCAGAGTTGTAAATGGATTATGACAAAACTTGGTGGATGAGTTGGTTAGGTGACAACAACAAGCTGATTCAATTTTGGTTCAGGTCCAGATCCAGATCCGGCCTATCATTGGGATACAAAACGTAAACTGTGAAGCCTGGCGGAAGTATGCACTCTTCCAAGTGCCGGTCTAGTTTTACCATTCTGTTGGTTTTTCATATCGTAAAATTGTGCACCAGAGTAAGGCTGTATTGCGTTAAAATTTAGTTTGAACCTCTGTGGTGTTTTCTTGATGTACGTAAATCTAAATTTGCCAAATGTGCCCTCCAAAAACATTCGCGGATATATTGGTGTTCATGACCCAAACTAAGCTGGAACGATGCGCATGCAGCAAGATATCTCCGATACACTGCTTTACGGGCTGCACAGCTTATTGAGCTAAAGTTCCACTTTTACAATTTTGAACTTTGCAAAGTCATTAGTAAACGGTAATCAATGTTAGTTTTGGAAAATATAGAATATCCAGAATGTTTGATGTGAAAATACTGATCAGCGTTTTTGAATTTAGCTAAGGCTAAATTAGCTAAGGCTAAATACAATTCTTAAGGCTGCGACAGTTGTGTAGTTTAATAAGTACAATACTCACTTCTGGTCAATGGGTTCAAGGAGGTCAAGTGCAGGTTGTACTTCCTTGGCAGGATCTTCTGTCTCTACAGTAGTACTGGCAATGGCTACATACTTTCCCTGTGCAGCCACATTGTGTGCAAATGATATCATGCACACATAAATGTCTGCATTCCGGGGTGCCAAGGTGAATAGAGGAAGAGGAAGTTAATAAATATTACAGCTACAATGTACCGGAGGCACAAACACACAAGAAACACAAGGACCTCAATCAAGACTGATCGCCTCGTCCCCTTCACCCAATGCAGGATCAAACCTTCGCTACAGGATTGCACATTAACTCTAGCAAAATAGCACATGCATAACAGCTAGCCACCTCACCAGAATTGCGATTGACCTGGTTCTGTGGGATGATGATCTGGCAAGAATTAGCATTTTCCGTGTTCGTGATTGGATGACTCAAGATGCAGATGACGCGCACCACCTGGCCAAGCTTGTGGACGTGATCAGGAGCGTAGCTTGGTTCGCAGATCACCTGCTTGCACCGTGCCACCTACAGGAAGAAATTCGGGGGTTTGTGGGTAGTGCAGCTAGACCTGTTCCAGTTGAAGACGTGTTCTTTTTGTGTACCACGTATGAAACTAATCAGATGTATATGAGGAGGACATTTCAAAAAGTTGTGGACAGATTTGGATGAAACTTGGTGGACAGGTTGGGTGTGTGATAAGGAAAAATTAATTAGATTTTGGTGAAGATCTAGATTTGGACAAGGGAAGTTTAAAATTTTTAAGTGACTTCAGCATTGAGAGATAGGGCCAAACATGATATTTCAAAACGTTGTGGACGGGTTATGACAAAACTTGCTGATGAGTTGGTTAGGTGACAAGAACAAGTCGATTAGATTTTGGTTCAGGTCTGGATGCAGATCCGACCTATCAGTGGATACAAAACGTGAACTGTTCAGCATGGCGGAGGTATGCGCTCTGCTGAGTGCTATTCTAGTTCAATTTAAATTGATGGGGGTTGAATATCAAGTATTTGAGTGCCCGGTAGTGAAATTACAAATCCTTAGATGATTAATTTTTTTAAGCTCATTATACAAAAGAAGAGGGCATCTGGCTGCTGAGGATGTTCATATGCATCTGACTGCTCGCAATGTGTGTCGTCAATGGAGGGTAATAAACAGCAGATGAACACTTTCCACAGTGTAAAACTACAATGATGGTCATGAGAAATGGCCAATCGAGGTAGCACACCCAAGCTCTAATGATAAAGTGGAAGAGTTGCAGATGCTAAGAAGCAAGTGAGAGTGGTATTAGTCTCATTGCCTAAAAGGAGTTGTCAGACTTTAATTATTCACCTCTCCCTCTGACTTCACCCCAACCACACGCCCGTTCTCCATCACAATTTCATCCACTGGTTTGTTGAGCATGTATGTTCCACCAAAAATTGCACTCAGCCTGTGAATGGAGAACACACAAATTAACATGACTAAACTTGGAACAGCCATTTTGTCACTAATGACGGTAGCGCCTTTAGTGTTGCGGCCCAGGCATGCCCAAACGGACAATATAAGGAATATTAATTATCCCACGCTCGTAGCACAAAGCAGGGTCAAGCAATTGGTTCACTCTGTCTGTCAGATGTCAGTCCTTAATCGAGGAACTACTTCAATTGAATTTTATATTTCGAACAATGTAGAACATAAATCTAAAGAAGAACCTGCAGTATAGGAGTGCTTTGACTCTGAATTTGGCAAATTGTATAGAATTTCGTCCTGATTGTGCATGTGCACAGAGGAGCGAGATAATTATTTTACTCTGTCTGCCTGTCTGGCATCAAAACAAAATTGTAAATCATTCCAAACATAAAGCTTTGTTTATAGGGGTGCCATAAAGGACACAAACAACAGGCACGAATAACTAATTTAATGTGGTATATAAGGTGGTGGAAGGATAGGTTCCCGAGTTGCGAAAATCCGCGAATAGAGAGGTAAAATCTGCGAATGGTGAAGCAAATCCCGAGAATGTTGACGATAATCCGCGAAGATCAATGAAAGTCCCGGAAATGGCGAGACAAAGACCACGAATGTCAGCGATAAAACGGCAAATGTGGAGGCAAATCCCACGAATGTTGATGATAATCCGCAAAGGTCGATGAAAACGCGAAGTACACGGCAGCAAATGTCGAAACAGGTCATGCTCGCGGCTCATAGAACATGTTTTTTGCGTACGTCAAGCTGCTTTGTGCATGGCTGGTGAAAGATGGGTTTTATAAATGTGGCAAGCTAGCGGCTTGAATTTTTTTTTTGCGCCCCTGAAAAACCGGGAATTCGTGGAAAAACGCCGCGAAAAGGAAAAAAACCGCGAATTCGCGGGACACTTTTCCGTGAATAGAGAAACAGGTCGCATTTTATCAACTGTGAATATGCGGAACCCGTGAATAGCGGAACTGCAAATAGCAGGGCCCGACTGTACGTAGTATGTTCAAAAAGTATCCGACCTTTATTTTTCGTGCGTAAAAAAAAGAAGCTAGGGAGGCGTTGATTGGTGCACGTATGTAGGCGATCCTAATGCGCACGCGTGAATTTTTTCCCACCTGCAGAAGCTGTCATTCGACGGCAGACCGCCGATGATTGAGGACATGTAAGCGAGCGCCGTCGGATTTTCGTTTTTGAGAAAATGACGGAAAAACTTGAACAACGCTACTGCATCAAATTTTGTGTTTTTTGGCCTCGGGGATGTTGGATGCTTCCATTGTGATGATTGCAACTTGGTTTCTGGGTCGTACCCATAAACCCAGGACTCATCGCCAGTGATCACTGTGTGGAGGAAGCTGGGATCGCTGTTCACAGTCTCCAGCATGTCCTGTACGATCTCCAAACGGAGTTGCTTCTGCTCAATCGTTAGCAGCTTTGGTACGAACTTCGCTGAGATTCTCCTGAAGCCCAAATCCTCCTTCATAATGGAATGAACGGTGTTGAATCTTGCGGATCGTTTCCACTTGGGAATCGCCAAGCTTTACACAAAATTTGATGCAGTAGCGTTGTTCAAGTTTTTCCATCATTTTGTCAAAAACGAAAATCCGACGGCGCTCACTTACATGTCCTCACTCATCGGCGGTCTGCCGTCGAATGACAGCTTCTGCAGGTGGGAAAAAATTCACGCGTGCGCATTAGGATCGCCTACATACATGCACCAATCAACGCCTCCCTAGCTTCTTCTTTTTTACGCACGAAAAATAAAGGTAGGATACTTTTTGAACACAGTATAGCTATATATGGACACAAATTTCTGGGTTTACACTTCCAAAAATCCTCAGTTTAATAGTACTGGGGTAAAACTTTACTCGGAAATATAGATGGTGCTCGGAAACAAAAAGCAAGAGTTGAAAAAGACACTTCCCATGTCCTATTTTTCAAGACTGTGTGGGGTAAGGTGTTGGATCAACTCTCTAGTTCTAGTTGGTGACTGGGAAGCGGGTGACCTGAGTTGGATATTCAAGCATGTACACACATGCACACACATACACACGTCTAGTTTGTGCTATTGTTCGAATAAAACAAGGTGGATTATGTAAATAAAAAGCATTTTATGACAAGTTAGGGTGGAAGGTTAAATACAGGAGATTCACATTTTTCCAAAATACCAAACAATTAGGGCTTAGAGAACACGAGAGCTAAAATTTATAATCCAGCAGAATTTGTACTCATTAAAACAAAGTTTATTTTCGATCAAGGTTGATAAAATAATAGCAATAATAGAAATATTAAATAACTAGAGAGATATTCGGTCAGTTTAAGCATAATGTGAATATGACCACATTGCAGAATTAGTGGACTTGCATTGGAACTATGGCCGGTCATACCTGTCGACTGGCAGGATAGCCTCACGCCAGCCATGCAAGAAGCAAAGTAGAGTGTGTAGGTTGCCCTTTGTGTACGAAGAAGACCATTCACATGAAATATGCAAACTACCTATTTAGTTAATTTGTATTGTGCAGAACCCGTTGCTGAGATAGCAACCACACTTTAAGGTAGCAACCTGGTGTCAAGGAACCATTCAGCCTGCGTCAAGGAACCACTCAGGAACCATTTCTCCTACACACTCAGCCTGTGTTGGTGCCAAGGAAGAACATGGAGTGTAACCTGGTGTCAAGGAACCTCCAAGAAGAACAGACAACTTGCTCGGCAGGAATTTGGAATTTGTTTAGAGTGCCGGCGATAGCTGGCCTACTCTTCGTGAAGGACACCGTGGGGTCTGTAACGTTCAGCAACAATTGCTAAGAGATGGGACACCCAGCGTAATGTTCATCCAAGGGTTGGTACACACAATGATGAAACATGTCATGATGAAGGACCACTCACTACAAACAACCTGCCTGGAACACTGTTACATACAGTAGGCAGATGCACATCTTACAGCAGCATACTCCTATATGGTGCAGCAACAGAATCAGTTTTCATACAAGCCCAATGGGTATTTTTTGAAGATGGTCATGTCAGGATGTCGAAAGCATTCAACCAGAAACAAATAAACACACAAGTACCTTGCAAATCCTTGTGGAAGCTCTCCGAGCCCATAGAGTGGGTATAGGTAAGGACTCTTGCCATATCGAGACAAGGACTCACTGTACAACTTGATGCGGTTGATAGTTTCCTGGCATGGTTGATCCAGGTACCTGAGAGGCAGGCAACGATAAACATTTAGTTTGAGGATACATTCAACGTCACACCAGCTTTAACTGAACCGTCACCGGCTAGAAGAGTGTTTGCAGATGTACTCGCAATGGATGGAATGCACCCACTTATGCCACGCCCTGCCTGTGAAACACCAGGACGGCAGTTTCTCGCTGGGCGAGATGCAAACCCAGGCTAAACAGCTTCGAAGTGAGTGAGCATATCGCTGGACTATCCTGCCAGTCCATAAACTATTCATGACAAAGTATAAAACTATGACAGTTATATAAAGGGAAGTCAAGTTCTGTTTCCTACCAGGATATGTTCAATATGACTATAACCTCTTAAGAATAACATGTATCTGTATATACATTGTCCAAAACTTTTCTCAAAGTGTCTCAGATTTGTTTTTGTATCCAAGGTCAAGGCTTCTGGAAGAGCAAGAACACTGAACAGATTAGGACGCAACAGAACAAAAGCAATAGTAGAGAAAGGGAAGGGGCACCAAGAGCAGGGTTGAAGGGCAAAATAGAGGGAGACCTGGCCAGATAATGGGCGAGGGGAGAAATTACGGGTGGGGAAGAATGGGGTGGATAAGAAGGATACAGAAGCAAAGTCTCACAAAGGGTAAACTGGAAATTTGGAAGGAGGCTGGGGTGGGGGTGGGGTTGACGGGTGAAGAAAAGATCATGATTTTGGATGTGAGATGATCTGAGATGGTGGTGAACAGCTGTCTTGAAGACTGAGTGAAGAATGAGATTGAATAGAATGGGGAAGTTTCATGGGCTTAGAGTTTGGAGAGTAAGGCAGGACTATGGACAGCTCGATATATAGACAGACAGACCTCTAGAGAGACAGACCTGATCTCATGTTTGACATTGATGACTTCCATCATTCCATTGTTGGGCAAGCTGTTCCTACTCTCCCTAGGTGGAGTGACCTAGTCTGCATTTGAATTGGTGATCTGAGATAAGGTTGTTGGAGAAAAGGAAGGATTTCAAATCAACTGTAATGATGGATTATATAACCTTTGCTGATGATTTTAAGGTCATGGAGTCTGATCGGTATGTCTGTAGTTAAGGGGATCGGTTTTGCACCTTGTTACCTCCGCCACCAAAGGTGGATGGAGGTTATGTTTTTACCCCTGTCTGTCTGTCTGTTTGTCTATGAACAAAATATCTCAAAAAGTTGTGGATGGATTCGGACGAAATTTGGCAGAGATGTAGCATATGTGACAAGGACGAAATGATTAGATTTTGGTGAAGATCCGGATTCGAAATTTTTAAAGTGATTCTTCACCATTGGGAAATAGGGCCAAAAACGATGCATAGCAGGATATCTCAAAAGGTTGTGGACGGATTTGGACCAAACTTGGTGGACCGGTTGGGTGTCTGACAAGGACGATTCGCTTCAATTTTGGTGAAGATCTGAATAAGGATTCGGATATGAGAATTATTTAATTTCTTAAGTGATTCTTCACCTGGGAGATAGGGCCAAAAACGATACATAGCAGGATATCTCAAAAAGTTATGGATGGATTTGGATGAAATTTGGCGGAGAGGTAGTGTATGTGGCAAGGATAAAATGATTACATTTTGGTGAAGATCCGGATCCGGTTAGTAAAATTTTAAAAGAGATTCTTCACCATTGGGAAATTTGTCTGGGGGGTAACATAGGCGATGTGAAGGCCATTTTCCCCCGCAGAGCAGGGGTTGGCCTTTTTCGGGCACAATAATATCGTGTGTATTATTATTATTTGGCCTAATGGCCTGTATTGCACTCGTACCAAAACAAAGAGAGCACACTCACTCGTCAGTGAGGTATAGAGCCAGAGCATGTCCCGTGAAGTCAATAACATCCTGTCCGAGCTCAAACATCTTGTAGATGTCACGCATGGTTGTTCTTGAGGGATCAACATCCTTGCAAGTCTTGGGGTCAGACTCATCAAAGGCAGCAACAAATGCGAGGAACTTACGGAAACGATTTTTTTCCATCAATGCCATAAGTTCTGGGTATGAGAAAAAAGATGAAGAAGAAAGTTTTACCTAGTGTACCACATATTCAAACACAGTATTAGTGTAAAATTATTCGTTATCCAGGACAATACATGACAAGTGGACTACCGATTACTGGTCTGTGTGCTACTCTACCAATGTTAGGTCCCTGCCACCAAAGTTAGGTCACTGCCACCATTCTACCAATCACAGGTCCCTGCACCATACCACTCTTCCAAAGACAAACTCATGCACCAACCACGAATGACAGGTGCACGTTCTAATCTACAGGTGACAGCTCAATGCCAATCTATAAAGACCATATACAGTCACGTGAAAAAGTAAGTACACCCCATGTAAAGTTTTGACTTTTTCAACATATTTCAACATACAGCTATTTGATCTTCATTTAAACAATATTGATAGATAAAGGTGATATAATATAACAAATATCATGAAACATTTACATTTTGTAGTCCATTGTATAATTTAAATAAACATAAATGCAAATTTCGCATGTGGAAAAAGTAAGTACACCCTTGGCTCTAATAGGTGGTATTGCCCCCTTTGGCAGAAACAACCTCAAGTAGGCGTTTCTTATAACTGTCTACCAGTCTCTGACATCGACTGGGAGAAATTTTTGCCCACTCCTCCATGCAGAATTCTTTCAGCTGTGCGATGTTTGAGGGGTTTCTTGCATGCACAGCCCGTTTCAAATCCCCCCACAACATCTCGATGGGATTTAGATCCGGGCTTTGATTTGGCCATTCCAGAACACTCCATTTCTTTCTTTTCAGCCATTCCTTGGTGGATTTACTGGTATGTTTAGGGTCATTGTCATGTTGCAAGGTTCACCTTCGGTTGAACTTCAACTTTCCGACAGATGGCCTCACATTATCCTCAAGCACCCTCTGGTACAATGAAGAATTCATAGTGGATTCTATGATGGTGAGCTGCCCAGGCCCTGATGCAGCAAAGCTGCCCCAAACCATAACATTTCCACCACCATGCTTTACAGTTGGTATCAGGTTCTTGTGGTCAAATGCTGCCTTTGGTTTTCGCCAAACATGTCTTCTGGTACTGTGGCCAAATAGCTCTACCTTTGACTCATCTGTCCAGAGCACATTGTTCTAGAAGTGCTGGTCTTTGCCTCGGTGTTCATTGGCAAACTTTAATCTTGCCCTGATGTTCTTTCTGGACAGCAAAGGTTTCCTCCTGGCACACCTCCCATGTAGATCAAATTTGTGCAGCCTCTTTCTCATGGTAGACTCGTGCACTTTGACATCAACAGTGGCAAGAGCTACCTGTAGGTCCCATGATGACATTCTGGGGTTCTTAGAGACTTCTTTCAGCATCTTGCGGTCTGCTCTTGGGCTGAACTTGCTGGGGCGGCCTGGCTTGAACAAGTTGGCAATTGTTTGGAATCTTCTCCACTTGTAGATGATCTTCCGGACAGTCGAATGATTGATTTCAAATTGTTTGGAGATCTTTTTAAATCCCTTCCCAGACTCGTAGGCATCTACAACCTTCTTTCTGAAGGCCTCTGAGAGCTCTTTTGATCTAGGCATGGTGACGCCGCACACTTCAACAACAAAGAGCAAACCAAACTAAATGTCTGAGGTTTAAATAAGACAGGTTCCTCCAAGATCCTCTCTAACGATGTTATAATCATTTGCACCTGAGCTGGTGCACCTGATTCTAATTTTATGTATTTGAAGTAGTGATAAATGTAGGGGTGTACTTACTTTTTCCACATGCAAAATTTGCATTTATGTTTATTTAAATTATACAATAGACGACAAAATGTAAATGTTTCATGATATTTGTTATATTATATCACCTTTATCTATCAATATTGTTTAAATGAAGATCAAATAGCTGTATGTTGAAATATGTTGAAAAAGTCAAAACTTTACACAGGGTGTACTTACTTTTCACGTGACTGTATGTGCGACACGACAAAAACAGGTCTGTACATCTATCTATAATTCCAGCAATCTCTGTGTGTGTGTGTGTGTGTGTCTGTGTGTCTGTGTGTCTGTGTGTGTGTTTGTTTGTTTGTCTGTGACCGCTGTTTCTCGACAACCACGGGTCCGATATACTTGAAACTTGCCAGGTATATTGCTGGGGACCCGAGGATGTGCCTTTTCAAGGTTTCATATTAATCGGAGAAGTAGTTACCGAGCTATGTCCAAAAAACGATTCAACCAATCAGAGAGCAGCAAGCTATCACGTGTGCCGAACGTGCCGAACAGACTCTGCCTCGGACGGCACATTTGAGAGCGTATTCATTTATTTCACGTTGGCAAACTATGTTGGCGTTCAACTATGTTTTAAAACGAATTAAAACTAAATTGCGATTCATCGTAACTGCGATTTGCGACCTTCCGGACAGTGAAGACTGCACTTCCGGCAGCCAATCACAGAACGCGTTGTTGCGTAGGCGTGGCCGATGTGAGAGCGAGCCGAGCCGAGCGCGTGCGCCATTACGGTTCGTAATTCGATTTCTTCCGGAGAAAATAATAATTTCTCGATTTCTTATGCGCATTATTTCTCCCAATTCAGTCAGAGCGAAGGGCGGAAGCGAAGAGCGTTGTTTTTTTTGTTTACGGGCGTACGGGCGGGGTAGAGCGTACGGGTAGCGTTTTTTTTTTTTTTTGGCAAGGAACGGGCACCCACGTACGGGCATGCCCTAGTTACCTTAAAAGATAGGTCTGTGCACTAATGACAGGGAAGTCATTCCATCTCAAATCAAGTTCTTGCTCGACCCCCCTCAGTTTGTGAGAAAATTTGTGTATGTTCAGATATGTTTTGATCATACATTTCCACAGTTTGAGCATCTCATTATGTAAAAGTATTATTTTGCCAACCAGTCTGCAAACAAATTCTGACAGACGGATCATATGACTTGATGGATGCTACACATATTGATGTATCGTCCTGCATGCTTAACACCAGGATGACAGTTTATAGTCGGGTCGAGATTTATAACCCAGGCCAGACGGCTCAGAGTCGAGTGCACATACCTCTTGGTCTATGCTATCCTGCCAGTCAATGCATGATGAGATCAAATTTTGGAAATGTGCTCCCAAAGCATGTCGGAACATACAACAAAGGAATTCAGAAGACTCCAGGGGCTTGAGCAGGATTGAATTTTGACATTGGTGGATTTGAGGGAGAATAATGTCTGCATACCTCCATAAGAAATCTCTACTGGCATTGTAAATACTGTATACTATTTTTCTAAATGGCACAAATTGGCTTCAGAGATTTGGTAGAAACTTATGAAAATATTGACATGTGTATTTCACATCTACAAATATGTGAACATTTATGTAAAGGTGATAACTGCAGATTTAACATATTGTTACGTTTGTAGGGGGTAGGCAGTGATTACTTTAGACCAGGTAGATTTGTATAGGTAGGTGCTCCGAATGTCGTGTAAAAGAGGGGAGCAGGGGGACGGGGGGGGGGGGGGGGGGGGAAGGGGGGAGGGGGCATGTTAATTAGCTCAGGGATTATGTTAATGAATTCCTTGCATGTTCCCTCTGTGATTTATGCCTATGTCCCTTATGGCACCGCATTAGACATTAGTTAGAATCGTGCATTTTATGGCACTAATTAATAATAAACATACCAGAAGCCAGGACATTGAGCCCTACTGCTGACAACCCCGACTTGGGAGGCACAGATAGAACGAGCAGGCCGAGGCCACGCCCCGAGGAGTCATGATTTGTCATGGTTTTGATTGACACAAGGACGAGTAAGAAGCAACTCACTGATTGGAAAAGCAAGACAGATGACGTCAGAGCCTGGACATTAAAATAACGCTCTGACCGACATTTCCCCCCTTGTGCCTTCTCGTCCTGGTTTTGATAGCGAAAGGTCGCTTATTACTCTTCTCTGGACTCTCTGGCTCTGAGTTTGGCACGATTGAAGCGGCGGATATTTTGGTCTTCTCGTGGTTGTTCTTGTGGCCCTTCTTACTGTGGATGCATCGCGAGCGGTTGCTTGTTGAGTTATTCACTTTACTCTCGGGTTGGTTTTCTTCATGAGCACGAAAACATTCAATAGCGCTATAAACAAAGGATGTGGGTTTGGCGCCGATCGTGTGGCGAGGCGGTCGCAGCTCGTGGACTCTGTGTGAGTAGCCCAGCTTTGTGCAGCTGGGGGCCATGTCGAGCGACCCAAGGAGGCAGCGGGACTTGAGCGGACCGCACAGTAAGGCGAAAGAGGGCTCAGCGAGGCCTAATTCCCACGCACGAGTTCGCGCCAATTGGCGTGCGTTTCCCGCCAAGGGCGGAAGATTCCTGACGAGGTTCAAGCCGCTCGCAGATAAGTGCCAACCACACACCTATTATTTTTGATTGCATTTATTTTATCCTTCGCCTGTGTTTGTGTCTGTCTGTGGGGACGTCCCATTTAGGAACATTATTTATTATCGCACGTTTTATTTTGTATTACCGGCATTCCATTCAATAAAGCCGGCATTTTTGTACATTATAATCTCGCCTCGGTTTGAGTTATTTTCCGCAGGTTTGAAGAATGCCGGTGGGATCCGTGCACATCAAGGTGAGGTAAGTGCTCTTCAGCATCCTCCTCCTCCTCCTACTTCCACTTCCGCCCCCCCCACCCCCCCTGCGTGTATTAACTCCGCCATACATTTCAACTGAATGCTTCAGAGTAGCAGCTTGTTCGGCTATCCGTTCCTTGGAAAGATTTTAATCGCCAGGAACGCGACAATATACAGTACAGTGCCTTCAGAAAGTATTCACACCCCTTAACTTTTTCACATATTGTTGTGTTACAGCCTGAATTTAAAATGGATTCAATTGAGATTTATTTTTGTCATTGATTTACAGATAATTGCAAGGTGTTTTTTTATATCTTCACAAAATAAGTAACAATTAAATACAGAAATATCTAATTTACACAAGTATTCAATCCGCTGAGTTACTACTTCGTAGAAGTGTCATTGGCAGTGATTACAGCTTCAGTTTGCCTGCTCCAGTCATTGTTCCCTCTATCCCTACAAGTCTCCCAGTCCCTGCCACTGAAAAGCATCCCCATAGCATGATGCTGCCACCGTCATGCTTCACGATATGAATGGTATTAGATGGCTGATGAGCTGTGTTCATTTTCGCCAGATGTAGCGCTTTACATTCAGGCCAAGGAGTTCAATTTTCATCTCATCAGTCCACAGAATCTTTTGCCTCATGCTTGCAGAGTCTTTTATATGCCTTTTTGCAAACTCCAGGTGTGCTATCATGTGCCTTTTTCCCAGGAGTGGCTTTCGTCTGGTCACTCTCCCCTGTAAAACCTAGATTTGTGAAGGGCTGCAGAGACTTGTCCTTCCGACAGGTTCTCCCGTCTCAGCCAAGGAATGCTGTAGTTCTGTCAGATTGGTCATTGGGTCTGGTCAAGGTCCGATGATTGGGTTATTGGTCAAAACTGACTAAGGTCCGTTTTGCCTGGTTGCTCAGTTTGCTCGGTCTGTCAGCTCTAGGAAGTATGGGTAGATCCATATTCTTTCCAATTCCTAATGATGGAGCTCACTGAACTCTAGGGAACTTTCAACACTTCGAATTGTTTTATACCCTTCCCCAGATCTATGCCTCCTCCCAATTCTATCTCGGAGTTCTACGGACAGTTCTTTGGACTTCATGGTAGAGTTTCTGCTCGGATATTCACTGTCAACTGTGGGAACTAGATTGAAAGGTGTTTCTTTCTAAATCGTGTCCAATCGATTGAATTTGTCACAGGTGGTCTCCAATCAAGTTGTAGAGACATCTCATGGGTGATCAAATGAAATTGGATGCACCTGAGCTCAACTTGGAGTGTCATAGCAAAGGGGTGGAACACTTATTGACTCACGACATTTCAGATTTTCATTTTTTATTATTTTGTTGAAATAAATTTTTTTAAACATTCCACTTTGTCATTATGGGGTATTATGTGTCAGTGACAAGAAAATCTCGGTTTAATCCATTTTAAATTCAGACTGTAACACAACAAAATGTGAAATAAGTAAAGGGGAGTGAATACTTTCTGAAGGCACTGTAGCATGTCCACCACATATTGAGCCATGACAGTTTATTCCGATCAAAATCTGCTCAAACCTAAATATTCCCAACATACTTACTGGAAGCCATCGCCTCAGCCTCGGTTGATGGAACCTTGTATATCTTGCCTGCTTTGTACACATAGCTTCCTTCCACCACTTTAAAATCCAGGTAACGGGTAACCTCTGTGTACAGCAACATCTTTACGAGCTGACCTGCAGAGCCAAGAGGTGTTGAAAGTCGATCAGCCATTTGTCAACCTGAAGTTACAACCATCTCGACATCATCTCTAAGGTTTCATTCACACACAACTTAACCGACATATGCAATGCACCTTGTTTTCATGCTCCCGTGCTGTTTATTAATGTACGACTGTGGAATGTTGCTCCAAATTTCTGTACAACTTTGCACAATTCATCCAGGTTGCTTAGTTGCCGTTTGACCTGCTTGGTATACATGTAACCCGCTCCCCCTCTCTCATCCCGCAACCCCATACACACACAGCCCCAATGATGTTCATATCAGAACTTTGTGCAAGCCCAGGAATAATTGAGTGTTCATCATCCTCTTTATGTATGGGGAGAGGCAGGAGAGGGAGGGGAAAGATATACTACATATACACATTTGGGGGAGGGGGGTTGGCTTTGACAGGCCCCTCCGTTTTGGGGGAGGGGGAGAAGGGAAGGAGGAAAAATTTACCTGTGCAAAGAGTGCTTTAACCTCAGTGTTACCCAGGTAAAAAAGGAAATTGTAATACCCTCTGCCATCATCACCAGGTGGCGCTACACGGTACACATTTACATAGAGAATTATGCCCCTCCCCGGGCCCCCCACACTCCCGCATGAGGCTGCGGCCACATAGCCTATGTTACCCCCAGACAAAGTTGTATTTGTATTTGTACCCCGAGTAAAGTATAAAAGAGTTTATAGCTGGAGTACCTGGCGTTGTCAAGCGAAAAAGAAACATTAACATCTATCTATAATTCCAGTAATCTCTGTCTGTCTGTACGTTTGTTTGTCTGTGACCGCTGTTTCTCGACAACCACGGGTCCGATATACTTTTAACTTGCCAGGTATATTGCTGGGGACCCGAGGATGTGCCTTTTCAAGGTTTCATATTAATCGGACAATTACTTACCGAGCTATGTCCAAAAAACGATTCAACCAATCAGAGAGCAGCGAACGATCGCGTGTGCCGAACGTGGCGGGCACACTCTGCCTCGGATGGCACATTTGAGAGCGTATTCATTTATTTCACGTTTGCAAACTATGTTGGCGTTAAACTATGTTTTACAACTAATAAAAACGAATTTGCGATTCATTCGCTTTCCTGCGCGTTTGTGCACGCGATGGCGATTTCTTTACCAAACTCCGGAAGCCGTTCGCTTTGGACCAAACCATTGCATGTAAATAGAGGGGGGGGATTGTCACCACTCGCAAGCCGTTCGCTTTGGACCAAACCATTTCATGTAAATAGAGGGGGGGGGATATAATTTTAGATATAGATATAGTACGGGCATGCCCTAGTATTTGAAATGATGGCAAATATAATGGAAAACCAATTACATCCAAATCAGAATCGATCACAAATGTTAAATCATCATTTTACCTTTTCTTTGAATATATGCTGGTGAATGTGCCGTTCATCACGTTTCTGAGTTACGTATGATGACGTTCAAGAAGAAGAAGAAGCATTACCGCCAACTTTGACCGCTTCCGGAATTGTTTGATTTATTTGTGTTCAAATGTCTGGTGATTGTTTTGTATATATTTATGCCAATGTGTACTTGTATATAACTGTCATTAATCAAAAAGGTTTCGGCACTATTGGGCGATTTTTTAATTATGATTATTCTGTTTTTTTAATCCAAAAAAATGAACTTTTTGTTTTCAAAAACTTTTTTTTTTTGCCTAAAACACTCCCAAGCACTCATTGATGAACCTCTGAAAGTTTGACGAAGATCCGTCTATTACAACGGAGCAGTTTGTAAAGCTATCTTTAATCATCATTATTGCAATACAGATTGGTTGGTGTTGGCTGGTGTTGGCTTAGCGGCTAGGGTGCCAGCTTAGGATCCTAGGATCCTGGGTTCGAATCCCGGTCGATCGCTGAATTAACGCCAGGGGGGTTGACTCAGCCTGTCATCCTTCCGAGGTCGGCTAATTGAGTACCAGCTCACTGGTAATTCCCTATTTGTCGTAAAAGGCGACAAACAGGGTTGGCGGCAGGAAGGGCATCCGGCCGTAAAACATTGCTTCAAAAAGGGGACCAACAAAAACAACAACAACCACGGTGCCCGAAAAAGGCCAGCCCACTTTGAGGGGAAAAATGGCCTCTAAAGGTGGTTTTTATTTATTTATTGCAATACAGATTGGTGGATTTGGACTCATGTTCCATTGTGATGCATTTCTCCTCGATATTCATCGCAATGAATAAAAAACTTTTTTTTTAAAAAGGAAAAATGTGAGGAAACAACAGCGCAAGGAAACTGTCTCAACTCATTTGTGATTTCCTGTTCACCTTTTTTCCCGTTCCCATTCACCTTCTACCTTCTGTCAGCACGCTCGTCTGGGTTTGAATCTCAACTCTGCTATAAACTGTTCCACTTGCAGGCCAAGGCTCTCAGTGTGTAAAGCTGTTGCCCTCCATGATTTATCTCATCCACGAGCCTATCCAGGGGCGGATCCAGAATTTTTTTGGGGTTGGGGGGGGGGGGGGGGGTGGGGGTGGGCTTCACTTGAGGTTAAAATATTCACAGATCGCAAAATCTACCACCAGGCCTTATTTAAGTCAACAAGTGCGTGCCCGTACGTGCGGGGAGGTAAGTACGTGGATATACGTACGTACCAAAAATAAGGCCTCACTTTCCTGAAGTTCGCATATCGCAGTTACGATTAATCGCAAATTAGTTTTAATGGCCAATTCTTCAATTAGCGCCAACATATTTTACCATTTTGCAATTTCATCGCAAGGAAAAGCACAAAGAGAAGAGAACAACAAACACACGCGGTTCCTTCGCCGTAGCTTGACCGTACGTGCAAAACATTTTTTTAAACTTTCATCGTTCCTTCGGTCTTCGCTCTCGTCCTTCGCTGTTCTTTCGTTCACGTACAAAACGTATGTGTTTGCTAAATAAATGGCCATAACTTGGTAACCACTTGTCCGATTAATATCAAACCGTGAAAAGGCACATCCTCAGGTCCCCAGCAATATACCTGGCAAGTTTCACTTAGATCGGACCAGTGGTTGTCGAGAAACAGCGGTCACAGACATACACACAGACATACACACAGACATACACACAGACAGACACAAAGAGATTGCTTGCATTATCGGGAGATGTATTCGTCTTCTATTTTTTTCACGACAATATTTAGCTAAAAGATGTAAAATGTCATGTAAAATATTTCACAACAAATCTAAACACTGCGTATCAGGAATTACCACAGAGCTAGAGGAGAAAAGTAACGTGGCTTGGATTAATTGTTGCGTGAAAGAAAAAGATGCACGTGATTGTCCATTGTCCAATGATATCTCGCATGACGATCATGTGACAAACAAGAACGGTACTCGGTCGGGAGCATACTTCCACCAGGTTGAACAAGTTACCTTTTGTGTTCCACTGATAAACCGGATCTGGATTCGGACCTGAACCAAAATCTAATCGGCATCTTATTGTCGCCCAACCAGCTCAACCACCAAGTTTAGTTATAAAACGTCCACAACTTTTTGGAACATCATTATATATATAGTTTTTAAACCTATCACTCATTTGTGAAGAATCAATTATGAAATTAAATAATTATCGTATCTGGATCCTGATCCGGATCTTCACCAAAATCGAATCGATTTGTCCTTGTCACAAACCCATCCTATCCACTAAGTTTCGTCAGAATCAGTCCACAACTTTTTGGAATATCATTTTAGATGTCGTTTTTAGACCAATCGCTCCATGGTGAAGATTCACTTTTAAAAATTCTCATATCTGGATCCGGATTTTCACCAAAATCGAATCGATTTGTCGTCTGAACACACTGAACCTGCCCACCAAGTTTCGGCCGAATCCATTCACAACTTTTTGAAATATTGTACGATATATCGTTGTTGCCCTATCTCTCAATGATGAAGAATCACTTAAAAAAATTAATAATTCTCGTATCCGGATTTGGATTTTCACAAAATTCAAATAAAATTGTCCATGTCACACACTCAACCTGCCCACCAGATTTCATCTAAATCCGCCAATAATTTTTTGATATATCTTGCGCGCAAACAAACTGACAGCGGTGAAAACAACCTCTGTCCATTCTAGATGGCGGAGGTAAAAAAAAATGTAGGGGCGGTAAGGGAGGGGGTAAGGGTTCACGTGCACCCAGTGAACCCCCATTGGATCCGCCCCTGCTATCTCTCCATATATCAAAATCACCAAGCAAGTACTAACTGACTAGTAATGTGGAGGGGGGGGGGGGGGTGACATTGCATCAGCATTGCATTTTCATCGTCAGAAAATGACGCAGCCAGCAGCCACAGATTGCATATGAACCACCACCAGAAAAACACCGGTAAAATGTTTTCTGAATTTGATTTTTTAACTTTCCCTCTTTTAAACGAACTTTGCACATGTGCGTGTGCAAGTTAATGCTGAACAGGAGGAATTGAGCAAATATTTAATGCAACTTTTTAACACACGATGGAAAGCAAAAAATCTTTTCTCTTGCATCATGGGATGAATTACAAAGGAAACAGCCGACGGCAGCATTCATTGTCTTTAGTTTGCTGATCTGTAATTTATGTAATCGTCATTACATGAACTCATCGGTGTCTATTGATGCACTTCACATGTGTGAGCATGCTGCAGTTCAGAAACATTATTACCTCGACCGTCTTTAAAGATCTATTTGAGAGCACAAGGATCTCATAAGACACCATTACAGGTGAACTCAATATGCACTAAACGGTGAATGATTAGAATGAAGGACGAGCCTTTCCATTCCCATGGGACGTATAGTGTACATCTTCCAACCGCCCTCACCGTTTGCCATCAGGAACTTGGGGATTAGATCCACATTCCAGTCACGGCTGCGGCCCATGGACTCTGGAGGAGGTCCCGGAATGTTAAATCTTTTGTAAAGCTGGGGTGGAAACAGCCAAAGTACAGGTCATTCATTTACCCTGTATACCACAATAGTTAACATCACAATGCTGAGCAAACAGTGGCCCACATTATACCTGTCGTCGGTGTGTGTGGGACACACACCTAACAATTTCCTCTTGGAGGTACTGAATGGTCCTAAACACCTTGTGAGTGCTGATGCCTGAGCAAGAAAGTTTCAAAACTCTGAGCTCTGCAGGCAGGGGGAGGGGGGAAAGGGGAGTGGAGGGGAGTGGAGGGGGGGAAGGGGAGAGGGAAGGCATGAGAGGAAGAGGAGTGGCTCACACTTCTGAGTGAACGTGGCTCACGTTTCTGAGTTAAGTGTGTTGCCGATCAGGAAGAAGAAGAAGCCGTACTACCAAATTTGTACACTTCCAGAATTGTTTGATTTATTTGTATTCAAATGTCTGGTAATTGTTTTGTATTTATTTATGCAAATGTGTACTTGTATATAACAACAACAACAACAACAGCAACATGCATTTTAAGGCCATTTTCCCTGCAAGAGCGGGGGTTAGCCTTGCGGTCCCCATGACAATCTTCTCCATTTTGCCCTATTTTCTGCATCTCCCCTTGTTAACCCTTGTTAACTTGTTACACTGTTACTTGAATTAAAAAAGAAAGGGAGGTTTTTGGTTCTTTTTCTTTCTTGAAAACTTAATACATGAGAATCTACTCAATGTCCTGCTATACTCAGTACTTTTACTGCTATATGGATCTAATATGTTAATATTTGGCAAGCACAAAGGAAACCAATCTCGGAAGCTAGGATGTCGAACATGATCAGGATTTTATATGGATGGGTGCTAAACGTTATGTCCGACAGGATGGTGCAGAGGTGGCATACTTACCTCTGAGAAATCAAACCTGGGCTTCATTTGCTACCTGAATTTTAACTGTCGGATTGGTGCTTCACAAGCTTTGTCTCACAAAAATGGGATCCCTCTAGACCTAGAGGACGTTAAAGATCCCAAGGTGTCCTTTGATGAAGAGTAGACAAACTATCACCGTAACCCTGGCTAAATTCCAAATTCCTCCCCTGACTGGCAACGGCAAACCACCCAGAATAACCCTTGCCATGAGGTTGCTTCAGCAGTACCGACGGTCTATTTGCAGAGTATGGCCATGAGAGAGATCTGAAGAATTACATCAGCTTATTAACAGCCTGATTCAATGGTCATCCAGATCATCAGTTGGGAAAAACAGAGTGAGAGACAGAAAGAGACAGATAGATATATTAATCATTGCTGATTCCAGTAAATAAACTCCATGTATTTCGCCATAATATAAACTAATACATGTACCGTTCACCAAGATGCAAAGCCCTTCCACTCCCGCTTGTACTCAAACTAAACTTGGCAAAAACAACTCGCATTCCACAGCCTTTCCAGACGGGTTTTGCACTTGCAAAATTCGAACACAATCTATATGTAAGCAGTAAAAAAAAAGAAAAGTCTTATGTTGAAAAAGGAAAATCTTCAAGTCTTTCCACAGATTCTCAAGGACTTTCACATTCTTGTTCTGAAGCCATTCCAATGTTGCTTTGGCTGTATGCTTGGGGTCATTGTCTTGTTGGAACATAAATATTCACGGCACTCTAAGGTCTTTTGCACTCTGAGGCAGGTTCTCCTCAAGAATTTGCCTGTATTTGGCTCCATTCATTGTATCCTCTATCCTTACAAGTCTCCCAGTCCCTGCCGCTGAAAAGCATCCCCATAGCATGACGCTGCCACCACTATGATTTGCAGTATGGATGGTGTTAGATGGGTGATGAGCTGTGCTCTGTATCCGCCAGATGTCGCACTTTTCATTGAGGCCAAAGAGTTCAATTTTCGTCTCATCAGACAACCGAATATGTTGCCTCATGCTCTCAATCTTTCTTGTGCTTTTTTGCAAACTCCAGGTGTGCTGCTATGTGCCTTTTTCTCAGTAGTGGCTTCCGTCTGGCCACTCTTCCATAAAATCAGGAATTGTGAAGTGCTGCAGATACTGTTCTCCTTCCGGCAGATTCTCCCATCCGAGCCAAGGATCTCTGTAGTTCTGTCAGAGTGGTCATTGGGTTATGGTGGAGTTTCTGCTCTGACGTGCACTGTCAGCTGAAATCTTATATATATATATATATAATATATATACATATATATATTGTTGTGGTTTTGAGAATAAAGGATGACCCTGCCTTGTAGGTAGACGCACCACAACATGTAGCCTCGCAGTAGTTCAGTTATTTCTTCGTAAATGTAAGGTAGTCTCCTTTCCTGTGTTAGTTTTGCGTTGAGCGGGCCAGTGAGTACGCCTCGATTGGGCTAGCATGCCATGTGCTCCGCCTGGGACAAGTCTGGCAAGGCCGAAGGGAGGAGCTGCAGGCGGGAGTGGCAGGTAAGCAACGAGCCGCCAATCAGAGCTCAAGGGGAGTGGCTCACCACGGCGACGAGAGGTGGGGCTTGGAACATTCGAGTAAGACTCTGGGGCGGGGCCATAAAACCCTGCCCCCGGGCCCCCCACCTCAGTTGAGAGGGAAGCGAGAACGCACGAGGTCAGAGGTGGGAACGAGTCAGAGATCGCCAGAACCGCAGCAGAACGAGTGGATTGAACTGTTTGAAATAGCCTCGTTGTACACGAACTCTCCCCGTGCCCTGTGCCCTGCGCTCTGCTGCCTGTATTAAATCGCGCTTGTGAAGACGACCCGTTCCGGGCCACAGACGCGCGATCTCCTCCTGCCTGCATTTCCCTGCATACGTGCCGTGACCGCCAGAGGGCCACGCCGGGCGAGCTGTCCGGGAGCGACCGACGGCAAGGCGCATTCGGCGCGCGAACTTTCTTCCTCCATTTCCCCGTGTGAGTGAGTGGGCCCTTTGTCTGGAGATAAGTTAAGATTGATTAAGCATCTGCTCTGTGTCCCCTTTCCTTTATCCTGATCAACAACAACACAACAACAACATGCATTTTAAGGCCATTTTCCCTGCTAGAGCGGGGGTTAGCCTTGCGGTCCCCATGACAATCTTCTCCATTTTGCCCTATTTTCTGCATCTCTCCTTGTTAACCCCCTTGCCCGCATTTCTTCTTCCACCATCTTTAGCCAAGTCTTTCTCGGTCTTCCCCGTCCTCTACTTCCTTCTACATTCATTTCCATCACTCTTCTCAACCAGTCACTTTCATCCTTCCTCAACACATGACCAAACCATCTCAAACTGTTTCTCTTCACAGCATCAATCACAGGCTCTATTCCCATCATCTTTCGCAATTCATCATTTGTCTTCCTCTCTCTCAACGATACTCCGCACTTCCACCGAACCATTCGCATTTCCACCCTTTCCAGCCTTCGTTGCTGCCTCTACGTTCATTACCCATGTCTCGCTCCCATAAATCATAACATTTCTCACACATGCAGCATACACCTTTCCCTTCAGCTTCAGCGACACTCTCCTCCTCATCAGCACGCCACTCAGTTCCCGAAACTTCTTCCATGCACATCTCACTCGAGCAACCGTTGCCGAGTCTGATCCACCTTCTCCATTCAGCATGTCTCCGAGGTAGCAAAATGTTTTCACACCTTCCAGCTTCACGCCGTCTCCAAGATCCAACTCAACTGTTCCTCCATCTGCAGCTCCCTCTGTGCACACCTTACATTTGAATGTAGCTGCCACACTGGTAAATGACCCTCTCAGACCACTACATTTTTGATGAACCCACTCAGCGCACATTGTACATTGAATGGAGTTCACTCCGACACCCTTCCTGCACACAGCACATGGCCACTTCCCAGTTCTTTCCACCTCACCACATGCATTACCACTTGCCATCACCTTCGTCTTTCCGATATTCACCTTCAGACCTTTTGTCTCCATACATTCCTTCCACTTGTTCATCTTTTCCTTCAGTCCATCCATACTTTCCGCAATCAACACCAGATCATCTGCATACAACAACTCCCACGGTAAACCCTCCTTTACGTTCTGAGCCAGCACCTCCATCACAGCTACAAATAGTAGTGGACTTAGTACCGACCCCTGATGCACTCCCACCTTCACCTCAAACTCACCACTGTTCCCGTCCTTCGTCCTTACAGCTGTGCGCGCTCTTTTGTACATTGCCATCACTACTCTGATCAAACATTCCTCCACTCCTAACTTCCTCAATGCCCATGTCAATACTTTGCGTGGAACCCGATCGAATGCTTTCTCCAGATCAACAAACCCAAGAAACAACTTCTTCCTCTTCTCCATGTACTTCTCCTGCAACTGCCTCACAATGAAAAGCGCGTCTGTCGTTCCTCTTCCTGGCATAAATCCAAACTGCATTTCGTCGATCTTCACTTTCTTCCTTATCCTCCTCTCCAACACCCTTTCCAATACCTTCATTCCATGCTCCAATAACCTTATCGCTCGGTACGAGCCACACTCCAGAGGGTCACCTTTCCCTTTGTATAGAGGGACGAGGGTACTCAGTTCCCAATCCACTGGAATGCGGCCTTCTTTCACCACCAGATTACAGATCTCTGTCATTCTCTTCACACCCCAACTTCCTGCTGCCTTCAACATATCTCCCACAACTCCCGTCGGCCCTCCCGCTTTTCCACTCTTCATTGCTTTTATCGCTTCCTCAACTTCCTTCTCAGTTATCTTCTCTGCCGGTCCTAAAACTGGGTTACTCTCTATGTTGCCATCCCATTCATTCTCTGTATTCAACAGCATTTCCATATATCTTTTCCATCTTCCTTTAATTCCATCTGGGTCGACAACGATTTGTCCCACTTCATCCTTCAAGCAACTCACCCCCATCACATCACACCTCTCTTTCGCTATGTGCTTTGCAATCCTGAATACTGCTTTCTGACCCTCTTCCGAATCCAAGCGTTCTCCGAACATTTTCCTACATGCCTCCTGCGCCTTTGCTACCTCTTTCTTTGCAGCCTTCCTGGCTGCCTTATAACTTTCATGCTCTGCTGTTTCTGCTCCCATACCCTTCGCCTTCTGCCACTCCTTGAACTTCTTCCTCTTCTCGTCAATCCTCTTTCCAACTTCGTCATCCCACCACCATGCTTCCGAGTGCCTCGGTGATCCTTTTGTCCATCCACATACCTCACCAACGGCTCCCAACAGACTAGCTTTCATTGACATCCAACCACTTTCAAGCTCAACCACATCATCCTCTACCCTACTCAGCCTCTCTTTTAATGCCTCCCTTACTGTCACCTCTTTCAACCTCCACACCTTCATTCTCGGTTGGTACTTCACCTGCCGAGCTCTCCTCGCACCTTTCACCCTTATGTCGCAGACAACCAAGTGGTGCTGTGAAACAGCCTCCTCCCCCGGGATCACTTTTGTGTCCCGGAGGTGCCCCCTATCTCGCCTACGCACCATCAGGTAGTCAACGGTTGTCGTCGACCCACCTGACGTGTATGTAACAAGCTTATTATCCTCTTTCTGGAACTGAGTATTACAAATCAACAAATCAGCTCCATCAGCAAACTCCAAAATCCTTTCACCTTCTCCATTTCTCACACCATATCCGTAACCCCCATGAACTCCCTCAAAACCATCCATACTCCTTCCCACATGTCCATTTAGGTCTCCTCCTACCACAACAACTTCCTCATCTTTCACGTTTTCCATCAGCTTCTCTATCGCACACCAGAACTTGTCCTTCTCTTCATCGCTTCGACCAACCTGTGGAGCATATCCCGAGATGACGTTCACCAAGAGCTTTCCAATCATCATTTTCACCATCATCAACCTATCACTCACTTTAGTCACACTCACCACACTGTCTACAAACTCCTCAGAAAACAGGACACCAACACCATTCACGCCCTCCGGGCACCCTTGCCACACAAACTTGTATTTCTGTCCCTGCCTACCCTTCACCATTCTCACACCACTTCCCTTCCATCTCGTCTCTTGCACACAACATATGTCCACTCTTCTTCTGACCAATACTTCCACCACTTCTCCTTATCTCCCTGTCATTGTCCCTACATTCCATGTCCCAAACCTCAGGAACCGATCTCCACTTCGGGCTGTACCCTGCCCACATGTAGTTGTAATTGTCATGGTTCTGTTTTTGAGGCAATGTTTTTATGGCCGGATGCCCTTCCTGACGCCAACCCTCTTAGTCGCCTCTTACGACACGCAGGGATACGGTGTACCTATTCTTATCCAGGGTACACAAGCATCAGCATCAAGTCAAAAGGATCAAATGGAGGTGACCGGACCTGTAGGTGAGTGTGACCGGACCTCAATAAACACATTTAAGGCTGATGGACAACTAAAATCCTTAGAACACACGGAACACTTGTACGGCTTTCCCCGTTGGTTGTTATCTTCATTCGCGGGTTTCAGCAGTTGTGACGGGTTCCTCCCACAACTTGATGTATTCACCTCCATTTGATCCTTTTGACTTGATGCTGCACCTGTATGCTTTATCTTGATCATTGTACATAAATAATAAACCGTGTTCTTCCTCTTATTCGACCGTTCCCGTCCTTTCCATCCATTGGCCTAGCTTAGTACGAATAGAACCGCTCGAATCGGGTTCAATAAAAGTAACGGCACAAGTCACATGATACACACACCGCTCGGGCGTACTCGATTAGCGTGGCTTGTGCGAGGTCCGGTCCCCGTTTTCGCGGCAGCGTGGGTCAAAGGTACGTGCGGCGTCGACCCGATACCCTTTTTCACGCTCGCTGCGGAAGTGGCGATTCGGCCTCGTGGACACGAAGACCCAAGGGGGAAAAAGGGGTTTAACCCCCCCTTTGTAACGTGGACGGGCTTCGGGAGATCCGCAACAATATATATGGGTGTGTTTCTTTCTAAATCATGTCCAATCAATTGAATTGACCAGAGGTGGACTCCAATCAAGTTGTAGAGACATCTCAAGTATGATCAAAGGAAAATGGATGCACCTGAGCTCAATTTGGAGTGTCATAGCAAAGGGGTTGAATACTTATTGACTCAAGACATTCCAAATTTCATTTTTAATTATTTGGTAAAAAAAATCTTTAAAAAAAATTCCACTTTGACATTATGGGGTATTTTATGTGGATAATTGACAAATAAAAATCTCAATTTAATCCATTTTAAATTCAGGGTGTAACACAACAAAATGTGGAAAAAGTCAAGGGTGTGAATACTTTCTGAAGGCACTGTACTGAGTGCTGAGGAGGAAAGAAGAAGAATGCACATGAATGGCTCAATGTAGACGCGGCTGAGGTCGCTGCATTGATGCTTGAGTGAAGTGAAAACGTGTTCAAGACTTCTGCCGTTTTTTAGTAGGCATTGATCTATTACAATATTTTCAAATTTATCCACAAACAATCATCATCATATCAAGTCTGAACACGGCATCTATTAAGAAAACGTATCGGGACCTTCTCTCAGAGTAAATTTAAATGTTCAAGAACAGTAGACATGGCCAGCTAGTTGGACACCATGCGTAGGTGAATGTACCTAAAATTGTATTTCCGTACCTCATCCAGTGGAGTAATGGAGGCACTTTCTCCACCATAATAGGAATTTCTCTCCATATGCAACACTTTCTTCCCATTGACAGAGAGTATTCCTGATAGAATACACTCCTGAAAAAGGAGAGAGAAAAAAAATTAACAAACAAATGTCACAGAAAGCACGAGATCCCAATGGTTATCATATACTATGAAAAAGTCCATTACTCCCTTTTGTCAACTACACCTAACTGGGAACAAGATCAAAGGTTAAATAACTAGTTTGATGGATATATACGTACAAGATCTTAAAATGTGACATTGATACGTGTTGCAAAATTGGCCAAAAAGCACCGTCTCATGCTGTCGGATGGAGTAGGGGAAGAAATAAGAGAAAGGAAAAGTATTCGTTGGTAAAATGCCAGGGGCATAGAAAAGGCCCCTTTACATAAGGGTATGTGCCATGTGGCAAAGTATAGAAAAGAAGGGACATTCAAAAAAAAATCTCGTGTGCATGCCGTACTACCCTTGTGTTCGAAGGAGGAACCAGATAATTCTCTAGAAAATCTATATAATAAAGGAGGAGTGTCTGTGTGTGTGTGTGTGTGTGTGTGTGTGTGTGTCTGTCTGGATGTCCGCTTATAACCCAAGAACTACACATCGGAGAAACGTTTTAGACACAGATTCGGAATCGGCATAAAATCCCGGTGGTTATAGGCTACTTTTTATTTTAATATCAATGGTTTAAAAAACCGGACAGCTGCAATTCCACTTGAGGCCACAGCCAGAGCAATTTCCGACTTTTGACGAACCTTGGCCAGGATGATATTAATGAGGAATGTTTTTCCTGTCCCGCCAGGAGCATCGAGGAAGAATATCTTGCCAGCATCATCATCAACACTCTTCAGGATATAATTAAAGGCTTGCTGTTGGTGCTCAACCATTCTTGGGACATTCTGCTCTACAAATGTGGTCAGCTCTTCCATGTTGTAGTTTGTGGCGGCGCTATTGCCCCTTTCCGATCCCATGACGCATTGCGGTTCCGATTCGCGATAAGGTCTTTGCGCTATCACCGACACTTTTCCACCTTTTTCATGCCTTTTAATCAGATTTAACTTATCTTCCATCGTAACCACATTACGCTTGGAAACACTAGCATTATCCTTCTTCGGACCCATGGCTCACACAGACACAGTAAAGGAATACTGTACGTCGCCTCTGTTTTGAATGAGAACCAGCAGTTGCGCGTACATACAGTATACTGTACATACATTTATATAAATTTTTAATGTGCTTTTTATTGTATTTTAAATTGTTTTTTTAGCTTCTTTTATTGTTAATTTATGTACTATTTTATTTATTTTAAATATATTTTTAAGGAAAACAAATGTTTTCACGTCCGTAGGAGTGACGTAAAGTTGCACATAATGACGTTCGCTGCCCGGCCATGAAAGAAATTATGATTTTCTTGACAAAGTGACAGATGAAGATCAGGCAGTGAACTTCCCAACTGAGTTTCTCAACAGTCGTCAGCCTCAAGGACTCCCAACACACAGGTTGATTCTCAAGGTGGGAGCACCAATCATGCTTCTAAGGAATCTTGATCCACCAAAGCTGTGTAATGGAACACGATTGACAATCCAGCAAATGATGCCGCATGTCCTAGAGGCAACCATCCTCTCAGGACAATACAGAGGAGAGAAAGTATTCATTCCAAGGATACCACTTATTCCACCTGACCTTCCATTCTCCTTCAAGAGGATTCAGTTCCCCATCAGGCTATGTTTTGCTATGTCCATCAACAGGGTGCAGGGGCAATCAATGAAGGTTGTAGGCCTGAACTTCACAGAACAAGTGTTTGCCCATGGCCAGCTGTACATGGGCTGCTCGAGGGTTGGAAAACCAAGCAATCTTTATGTCTTGGCACCAAGTAAGAAAACCAGAAATGTTGCATACCCAGAGGTTTTGAGAAATTGAAAATTGAAAAAACGTCATGTAGGAATGTACTGTGATATTGCTCTAAAATATACATGTTCTTTTCATCATATATTTGTCTTATTCTTATTCAACCCGGGCGAAGCCGGGTACCTCAGCTAGTTTCATATAAAGGGGTGCCCCACATCTAGCAAATTAAATACATTAACTTCTTCATGCAGGTGTATGAGTCAAATTGGCACCTCTTTATATGAACTTTTCTACAAGGGGAAAGGTGACCCTCTGGACTGTGGCTCGTATCGAGCGATAAAGTTATTGGAGCATGGAATGAAGGTATTGGAAAGGGTGTTGGAGAGGAGGATAAGGAAGAAAGTGAAGATTGACGAAATGCAGTTTGGATTTATGCCAGGAAGAGGAACGACAGACGCGCTTTTCATTGTGAGGCAGTTGCAGGAGAAGTTCATGGAGAAGAGGAAGAAGTTGTTTCTTGGGTTTGTTGATCTGGAGAAAGCATTCGATAGGGTTCCACGTGAAGTAGTGACATGGGCATTGAGGAAGTTAGGAGTGGAGGAATGGTTGATCAGAGTAGTGATGGCAATGTTACAAAAGAGCGCGCACAGCTGTAAGGACGAAGGACGGGAACAGTGGTGAGTATGAGGTGAAGGTGGGAGTGCATCAGGGGTCGGTACTAAGTCCACAACTATTTGTAGCTGTGATGGAGGTGCTGGCTCGGAACATAAAGGAGGGTTTACCGTGGGAGTTGTTGTCTGCAGATGATCTGGTGTTGATTGCAGAAAGTATGGATGGACTGAAGGAGAAGATGAACAAGTGGAAGGAATGTATGGAGACGAAAGGTCTGAAGGTGAATATCGGAAAAACAAAGGTGATGGCAAGTGGTAAAGCATGTGGTGAGGTGGAAAGAACTGGGAAGTGACCATGTGCTATGTGCAGGAAGGGTGTCGGAGTGAACTCAATTCAATGTACAATGTGCGCTGAGTGGGTTCATCAAAAATGTAGTGGTTTGAGAGGGTCATTAACCAGTGTGATGTAAGGACGTAAGGGGAGCTGCAGATGGAGGAAATGTTGAGTTGGATCTTGGAGACGGCGTGAAGCTGGAAGGTGTGAAAACATTTTGTTACCTCGGAGACATGCTGAATGGAGAAGGTGGATCAGACTCGGCAACGGTTGCTCGAGTGAGATGTGCATGGAAGAAGTTTCGGGAACTGAGTGGCGTGCTGACGAGGAGGGGAGTGTCGTTGAAGCTGAAGGGAAAGGTGTATGCTGCATGTGTGAGAAGTGTTATGATTTATGGGAGCGAGACATGGGTAATGAACGTAGAGCAGCAACAAAGGAAAGGGTGGAAATGCGAATGGTTCGGTGGATGTGTGGAGTATCGTTGAGAGAGAGGAAGCCAAATGATGAATTGTGAAAGATGATGGGAATAGAGCCTGTGATGGATGCTGTGAAGAGAAACAGTTTGAGATGGTTTGGTCATGTGTTGAGGAAGGATGAAAGTGACTGGTTGAGAAGAGTGATGGAAATGAATGTGGAAGGAAGTAGAGGACGGGGAAGACCGAGAAAGACTTGGCTAAAGATGGTCGAAGAAGAAATGCGGGCCAGGGGGTTAACAAGGGGAGATGCAGAAAATAGGGCAAAATGGAGAACATTGTCATGGGGACCGCAAGGCTAACCCCCGCTCTTGCAGGGAAAATGGCCTTTTAAAATGCCTGTTGTGTTGTTGTTGTTTATATGAACTTTTCTAGAGCATTCGGCCATTGAGCCAGCATGTTGGAATTTAAAAAAAAGAATTTTTAAAGGGGGTATAAGGTGTACATATATGTATATATTGTAACGGATTTGGGAAACCGTGCACTGTGTGTAATTCATTGTAAATATACCCCCATTGTAAATAATGTAATGATTCCTGTAAATACCTCCATTCATGTAAAGATCAAAGGTCGTCCTTTAGTCAGTCCATCGCACACACGTAGGCCACCATAGAATCTCTCTATAGTTATTTCTTTATTATGTGTATCAGTTAAGGCTGTGTCTCCACTAGTTGACCTTGCGCTGCACCAAATGAAATAAGATAGAGCCCCATTGCCAACTGCATTGCCTCCATTGCCAACTGCATTGCCAACTGCATTGCCAACTGCATTCGCCGCCATTCAACATGTGCTCCAACTCGGAGAAGAAGGGCGTGGCCCCACCTCGTCATCAAGGGTGGAGCCCCCGAATGACCAACCAGAGATCAGGGGTATGGCTTGAGAGGCGTGACCAAGAAACATCGAGCAGGTTCGCGAAGATTCGAGGGTGTGGCCTATATAACCCGTTGCGCGGAGCCCCCACCGGAGTTGAGGAGTTGAAGAGTTGAGGAGTTCCGTGGCAAGCAGTTCTGCAAAGAGAGTTTGGGGGAGGTGCTTGCGCAGGTGGCGGTCCTGCTGAGAGCTTCGGAGGACGTACGAGGCCTGAGAGACGCTGCCCCTGCACGTGAAGCCTGACGAGCTGCTGCGCGCAAAACCTGCTGTGTGAACCAGATTGCGGGGGAGTCGGCGGCCGTTCGCCTCCAGCCTGCCGTTCTGCCCGGACCTGAACCTTCCTCTCCTTCCAGCCATTCGTTCCTGCCTTCATTCCCCATTCGTGTGAGTCTGCCCGTCGTCTGTCCTTTGTGTTGTCCTGGGTATAAGTTAAGCTGTATAAGTAAGAATTGCCCTGTGTATCTGCTTTTAATTTCCCTGTAAATTACTTTTATCTCTTCTTTTCTTTGGTTGTGTAAATAGTAGTTAATAAATATCTGTTCCTCCATTCTTTGATTTCTTCTTTCCCATCCGATCGCTTTAGTGATTTCCCAATTGAGTTCCTGTGGTGCGATTTCGGCCAACGCTTTATGAATCGGGTTTAGTCCCTTGATAAACGGCTCGAACCGCGGGCTGCTAAAACCGCTCGGCAAAATACCATCTTGTCCGTGGTTTCGAGCGGAGTTACCCACCTGCCTTGTGGAGGGATTGGCGGGGGTGTACGGGAATCCCTTGACCAATCGCCTTGGCCAATCCCACCCCACAGGGGAGCGGGGTAGCTTCAGGATCGGAGACGGCCAGTGCAAATACAAGGGGAATCCACCCCCCCCCCCCCCCCCCCCGCTAAGGGGAGCGCCGTCCCGTTTCCGTAACAATATATATACATATATATATATGTATATATATCTATATTATAATAGCCGTAGATGATTCTGTCTGTCTGTCTGTCTGTCTATCTGTTGGGTGTCTGTCCGGGGTGTGGCTTACTCGGTTTGCAGAGTAGCTCCACCCATAGCTCCACCCATTCTGGGAGTGGCTATAAACAAATATCCACCATTTTATTAACTCGCATAGCTTTGAGTCCTGTTTTGTAGGCCCGTGGTGTCTTGCTCTCCCCCAGTTTTATTTCAAATCAAATTCGATAAATCATTTCATTTTTCACAGTCGCTAACATAGTTTTAGACTCGGTTGAAAAAAAACGGGAAGAAAATCCAATGAAAGTTGCCGTTTATAGAACGAAATGAATTCTCAAAGGCCTGTAACTTCAAGGCCATTGAGTCTCTCTCACGCCTTTATCTCCAATCTAACTCACCATATGATTTCATTTTTATCGATGGTTTTACTTTTAGACTCGGTGTCAGCAATAATTGAGAACAATCCACACACGCGGGAAAATGCAGAGATATATTTTTTAAAATCGCGTCATGGTGTATCATACACCGCCCAACATGACACCGCCGGCAATGTGTCGATATATATTAAAAATTCGCTTTTGCTTTTCCGTTATGATATATTACTATTTCGTTTGATGATAGTCGTCACAAAAACGTCAACAATGATGCCGACATATATTTCTTCGTTTTTATTTCATTCAACATATTAGCCGGAAGTAAAATATGTTTCAGGAAATTACCACGGAGGTATATAATAAACCTGGAGAGCCAATGATGGCTGTCGGCTGAAGCTAGCGGAAGTTGCTTGGCGGCCATATTGGGAAGCCGATTGTGTCTGCGACTCTGCGTCCGTGTTTGATCTCACAATCAGCTGATCTCACAATTTCTGATTCATTTTGGATGCTTACCGACTGTAAGGAGTCTTATTTGTGAACGCGCTGTTTCAAAATGCCACAGTGTGTTGCATTTGACTGCACAAATACCTCAGGGAAGGCCTCCACATGCACATTTCACGAGTAAGTGACAAACCGCGATCGCGGGTGTTCTGCTTTTTCAGTTTTTGGCGTGGTCACGGTGGTGGGGCTAGGTAATTAAGTTTCAATGAAGTTTGAACACTGTGTTTGAATTTGATGATGTTAGACCATGCGCAGGGTGTGCAATACGACACAGATCTCAAATATAACTGTATTGTGTATTCACTAGGGCTATGTGAGTATGTCAGACTGATGTCTGATTGACTCATTCATTGATTCAGATTGAAGTATCGAGATTGACTCGTCAGCTCGTGATCATTGTCAAGTGATTTAATTTGTGATGAGCTTAACTTAATTGTCCAGTCTACTACTGTCAGGGTTTCCATGCCCTCCTGTGTCACTCGTGAGCAGAAAGAGCAAATGGGGGTTACTTGTGGAAGGTACGAAAGTCTGACACATGGCAAACATTAGCAGATGAAGTTGTATTTAACTATACATATGAAACTCAAAATATTATTTTGATATGGAGTCGTTTTGACTCGGATGTTGTGACTGCCCTCTGAGGTTTTGACCCGCAACCACATTTTGTGACCACAATGTATTTTGTTTCAAGGTTTCCAAAGGATAAGGACTTGTGCTCTCGATGGACATCTGCCCTGAGAAGGGAGTCCTTCTACCCCACCCCAGGCACCACAGTTCTGTGCAGTGATCACTTCAATGAGAGTGACTTCGACAGGGCTGGTCAAACCGTCCGACTGAAGCCGAAGTACTCGAAGTACTCGATGCATGTCACATGCTTAAACTTGCAAGAAACTGTCTTGGATCCATGAAAATGATGGAGGATGGCAACAAAAAAGTCATCGCGTGGAAATACATCCAGGCACTCTTTGATCTGCAGAAGAGGGAAGGCTTGCGTCTGGGGAATAAGCTCTCCCGGAAACACATCGAGTGGAAGAGCAATGTCATGAAGCTGGACACAGCGCTCAGACATTGAGCACTAGTGTGGCAGATGCAATTCGGTTTTGCAGGGACACTTTGCAACTATCAGAATTTCAGGGCAGTGAGGCTACCTGCCAATACATTGAAACATTGGACAAACTGTTTGACATTCTAAATTCTCGCAATCCATTGGCACGAAACTACAAGGCACCACTCATGACATCACGAGAAGGACTTTTCCTGCCATTCCTGGATACTGCCTACAGTTACTTGTCCAACATCAAAAACATGAATGGTCAAGTTATGACCAATACGCGTTTGAAAACCCCCTTCATTGGTTTCATGATCTGCATAGAGAGTGTCACAATTTTGTATTTCACATATGTCAAACCTGCCTCATCTCCCCTGCGATACCTGCTCACGTACAAAATGAGCCAAGACCACATTGAACTTTTCTTTGGAGCGGTCCGCATTGCATGTGGAAGTGGGAATAACCCAACGGCCCGGCAGTTTGTTGCCGCATTTTAAGCGCCTCTTGATGCGACATGACATCAAGTCTGCAAGTGGGTTGCCCTTTGTCTGATATGGCGAGTTCACCAACACTTCATGTAAATATTTAAACTGTAAAAGATGTGTTGCATGAGATGTCTATATCTCCGCTCCATTATTCATGTAACAATTACCATGTCCTGCTGAACGTTCCATTGCAACATGTAAGTCTTGTATGTTATGAATAGCAAAAACTTCCGAAACTCAAGAATTGTGTGGGTTAACTACATGACAGCGTTTCATGTCATTTATGTGACTGGTTTCTAACATCTCGGTAATAGAAACATACACATCTTAGTTACAATATAATGACTGAATTAAGTAACATCATATAACATGACAACAAATCAGATCCTTATATTGAGGAATATTATAGAACAAGCCAAAGAATGGCAAACGACGATGTACCTCAATTTTATAGATTTCTAGAAAGCTTTCGACTCCTTGCCCAGAGAAAGTCTGGGTCATAATGAAGAAATACAGCATACCTGGAAAATTAGTGAACCTTGTAAAAGCCCTTTACCAAGACTTTCAATGTGCGGTCGTCGACCAAGGTGAAACAACAGAATGGTTCAAGGTGAAGACAGGAGTTAAACAGGGGTGTAACATGTCAGGATTCTTATTCCTACTAGTGGGTGATTGGGTCATGAGAAGGACGATAAAGAACACCGAGCGGTAATTTTGGGCACTTTTTTTTCAAACAAGCTCTAAACCATTGGATTCCCCAGGAAAAATGCGTCTGGAATCAACTTCAAACTTAATGAACACCATTTCCTTAAAGAACGGGATTCTGAGCCCGAATATCAGTTCAAATATTAGTATTCTATATTAATTAAATAGTCGGCGGTCCTAAAATTCGCTCCAGCTGCATCATCAGTGCGCCACGCGTTTGCTTTGACAGGCTTTGTTTACAAAACAATCGGCTTCCCAATATGGCCGCCAGACTATTTCCGGTGGCTTCACGGCGGCTAATGCTGCGAGGTGGCCAATTGGCTCTCCATATTATATACCTCCGTGGAAATTACCGAGATATTTCTTCGTTTTTTTTATTAGTTATGTGCGCATACACTTTAAATAGGTTTATTTGAAATCTTTAATTTTCCACAAACATTCCACACACGCGGGAAAATGCAGAGATATATTTTTTTAAATCGCGTCATGGTGTATCATACACCGCCCCACATGACACCGACGGCAATGTGTCGATATCTATTTTAAATTCGATATATCATTTCATTTTTCACAGTCGCTAACATAGTTTTAGACTCGGTTGAAAAAAAACGAGAAGAAAATCCGATGAAAGTTGCCGTTTATAGAACGAAATGAATTCTCAAATGCCTGTAACTTCAAGGCCATTGAGTCTCTCTCACGCCTTTATCTCCAATCTAACTCACCATATGATTTCATTTTTATCGATGGTTTTAGAGTCGGTGTCAGCAATAATTGACAACATTCCACACACGCGGGAAAATGCAGATATATTTTTTAAAATCGCGTCATGGTGTATCATACACCGCCTAACATGTCACCGACGGCAACGTGTCGATACATATTAAAAATTCGATATATCATTTCATTTTTCACAGTCGCTAACATAGTTTTCGACTCGGTTGAAAAAAAACGGGAAGGAAATCCAATGAAAGTTGCCGTTTATAGAACGAAATGAATTCTCAAACGCCTGTAACTTCAACTTCAAGGCCATTGAGTCTCTCTCACGCCTTTATCTCCAATCTAACTCACCATATGATTTCATTTTTATCGATGGTTTTGGACTCGGTGTCAGCAATAATTGAGAACATTCCACACACGCGGGAAAATGCAGAGATATATTTTTAAAAATCGCGTCATGGTGTATCATACACCGCCCAACATGACACCGACGGCAACGTGTCGATATATATTAAAAATTCGCTTTTGCTTTTCCGTTAAGATATATTACTTTTTCGTTTGATGACAGTCGTCACAAAAACGTCAACAATGATGCCGACATATATTTCTTCGTTTTTATTTAATTCAACATTATTAGCCGGAAGTAAAATATGTTTCAGGAAATTACCGAGAGATATTTCTTCGTTTTTTTAATTAGTTATGTGCGAATACACTTTAAATAGGTTTATTTGAAATCTTTAATTTTCCACAATATAATTTACTTGCCATTTATCATTTGATGATTACGAGACAAATTCCTCTTGAGGATCGTGACAATTCATGCGCTGCGTGGAAACTTCTATTTCCAAAATGAATGAGACGATCGATGAAGAACGCAGACTTGAACAGGATGCAGCAAGAAAACGAATGAGACGGGCGAACGAGTCCATCGACGAACGTCAATGCAAACTTGCGGGGTCACCCGTGGGAATCCCACGGGCATGGATGTGTGTGACATTTCGACATATTGAGTTAGATGCTGCACATTCATTTTTACAAAATGGTTACTGGCAAGTCATCAGATCCAGAAATGGTGTAAAAACCACCGTTTAGAGGCCATTTTTCCCCGCAAAGCGGGGGTTGGCCTTTTCGGGGACCGTGGTAGTTGTTGTTTTTTTGTCCCCTTTTTGAAGCAATGTTTTACGGCCGGATGCCCTTCCTGACGCCAACCCTTTTTGCCGCCTTCAACGACAAACAGGGAATTACCAGTGAACTGGTACTCAATTAGCCGACCTCGGAAGGATGACAGGCTGAGTCAACCCCCCTGGCATTAATTCGGCGATCGACCGAGATTCGAACCCAGGATCCTAAGCCGGCACCCTAGCCGCTAGCCCAACACCAGAAATGGTGTCATGAACACAATTTATTTACGCACAAGCACAAAAGCAAGACGGGCCGATTTCCGATTCCGACGGGCCGACGGGCGAGACGGGCCGATTTCCGATTCCGACGGGCCGATTTGGAGCAAGAAAAAGAACGAGACGGGAGAAAAAGGAGAGAAACGAGACGGGGAAAGCCGATTGGAGAGGCGAGTGAGGCGCGATTGGAGAGGAGTGTGAGGCGCGATTGGAGAGGAGTGAGGCACGATTGGAGAGGAGTGTGAGGCGTGATTGGAGAGGAGTGTGAGGCACGATTGGAGAGGAGTGATTGGAGGGGAGTGTGAGGCACGATTGGAGAGGAGTGTGAGGCACGATTGGAGAGGAGTGTGGGGCGCGATTGGAGAGGAGTGTGAGGCGCGATTGGAGAGGAGTGTGAGGCGCGATTGGAGAGGCGTGTGAAGGATTGGAGAGGAGAGGAGTGTGAGGGATTGGAAAGGAGAGGGATGTGAGGGTTTGGAGAGGAGAGGAGTGCTAGGTGGAGAGAGGAGAGTGTCAGGTGGAGACAGGAGAGTGTCAGGTGGAGACAGGAGAGTGTCAGGTGGAGAGGAGTGAGGGGTCACATATTATGTGAAATAACTAAATTCACACCATTTCTGGATCTGATGACTTGCCAGTAACCATTTTGTAAAAATGAATGTGCAGCATATAACTCAATATGTCGAAATGTCACACACATCCATGCCCGTGGGATTCCCACGGGTGACCCCGCTAGTATATATATAGTAGGTGCAGACTGGAAGTTTGGGAAGATTACACCTCACCACCACATAATTCAAAACATCTCATTACCACGAAATTAAAAACACCTCATCACCATGTAATTCAAAACACCTCACCACCACGAAATTCAAAACACACCACCACTAAATTCAAAACACACCACCATGAAATTCAAAACACCTCACCACCACATAATTCAAAACACCTCACGGCCACAAAATTAAAAACACCTCACCTCCACGTAATTAAAAACACCTCACAGCCACATAATTCAAAACACCTCACCACCATGTAATTCAAAACACCTCACCACCACGTAATTCAAAACACCTCACCATCACGTAATTCAAAACACCTCACCACCACGTAATTCAAAACACCTCACCACCACGTAATTCAAAACACCTCACCACCACGTAATTCAAAACACCTCACCACCACGTGATTCAAAACACCTTACCAACACATAATTCAAAACACCTCACCACCAAGTAATTCAGAACACCTCACAAATTCACTAAACACATCAGTGTACTCAGGTCAGGATGTTGAGTCGAACAATAATTAGGAGGCATGAACGTATGAACTGGTGAAGGGGATAAAGCAATATGCTGGGCAAGTAATTCTAGGAAATGTCAATATCAGGAGCCAATGAGATAAAAGGAGTCTGGAAGAAGATAGTGGTTTTCAGACCATAGCAATCTGCCTTGCTGAGCTGGCCTACACAATGGCATTCTGAAAACTTCCAAGGAGTCAAACATGATCACAAGGACATGATCAGACGAGCCGATAAGGAAGGAGGACTAGAATAGGCCTGAGGAGAATTAAGACATGACCAGAACTAATAGAGAATGCACGCCATTTGGAGATTCAGACTGAGCAGCTGTTTTGTAAAAGGCCTCAGCTGTAATATTATGGATTGTAGTCTGGTGACTGACTCCCAGCCAACAGGCATGGTGGAATTTGAATCCTCTACAGACTAGAAAGATATATATAGGATGGGAAAACAGCAAATAATCAATATTTGAGGAAAGAGCCTCGGAAATGAAGTCGTCACAGCCGGGGAAATGGTAGACCACAAACAGAAGCAATATACTATTAGGAGAGAGATACAAATAAATACCCCATGGTAGTGGCAGGGGATGTGGAGAAGGGCATTACGAACATAGACAGCAACACCACCGCCAACTCGAGCCTTCAAAAGTCACGATTGAATAGTCAGGACAGGAGACAGGTGAGTCAGGATCACATCCTACATGAGAAAAATTTGTCGGACAATAATAGGAGATGCAGAGGCCAGCTGGATGAAGAGATCTGAGAACTTAATTTGAGGCTATTTGATTTTGGAGACTCGCGCAGTGAAAGATGAGAAGGCAGAGAGACTGGGGGAAGGGAGGACTTGGCGTGTTTGTGGTCAAGGGTTATGGAAATAGTGATGGGAATGGCAGTGGTAGGAGAGTGGGAGGGAGAGCAGACAAGGGACTGAAGAGCTGTGGGTTAGGATACCAGAAAGGCAGAATGGGATTAGTATCAGCATTAGTTTAGATTTATATCAGCATTTAGATTTATATCAGCATTTAGATTAGTATCAGTAAACATTTGTAAAATCCTTAGTCACACTTATGGAGTCCAAGTTCAAACAATTGATCATAAACACCGCAGCCAGGGTGGACAAAAGAACTGGAAAACATCCGTAAAGAAACAATGTGGTATTTTTCAATGATGTGCAATATTAGGATTATGGGGCTGACCAGGAAGTAGAGGACCAGAAGGGGACAATGAAGGAAATGGGAAAGGGCATGACAGGAGTGAGAGAGCAAGATGACGGGAAGGTGACAGGAGGGGAAAACGCATGTTGGTAGAGGACAATCGGAAAAGTAGATTTACAGGAAAAGTATAGAACATTCCTCATTATACAGAGAAGCATGCATGAGGAATGAAAGATGGAATGACTAAGTATGAGCCAAGGAGTAAGGAAAGAAAGGCTTTTTCGTGAATTATTTATATTTTCCTGAGTATACTTTGTAGAAAAAAAAAAACAAAAACACCTTTAGAGGCCATTTTTCCCCGCAAAGCGGGGGTTGGCCTTTTTCGGGAACCGTGGTTGTTCTTGTTTTTCGGTCCCCTTTTTGAAGCAATGTTTTACGGCCGGATGCCCTTCCTGACGCCAACCCTTTTCAATCAAACCTGACGCCAATTCAATCCAAAATACTTTGTAGGAGGTAACATAATTAATTAGAGCAAATTGAGATGAGAGCAGAACTGGATATGGAAATATGAATGAAGGAACCAGACCATGTGGAGCATTAACAATTAATATGAATATAGAAGGGTGTAGCGGCTACCGCTGGGTTTTCACAATCGCCTTGCACCTATCAAGGACGCGGAGCGATCACCATGCCGGGCTCGTCCAGGACGCCCGGGCAGGCCCGCGCTCAACTTGCCAGGCCTCGGTCGGGACGCCCGGGCATGCCCGGGCATGCCCGGGCAGGCTCGCCCTCAACTTGCCAGGCCGCAGCCAGGACGCTGGGCCATGCCCCTCTCGCCTTTCCTGGGCAAACGCTCCGGGATAATATGTATATATATTGCTGCCCGATAAACGGGCTTTTCAGAGTGCCTGAGTGTTTAGTTTGAATAAAGCAACTCGGATGAATTCCAGCTTTTTGTCGCGTCCATTCTTCCGATCGACGTGGGAGCCCCAGCTCCTTCATTGGTGACCTACCGACATGGACACGGCAGTCGCCCTTAAACTGCCTACCTTCTGGGAGGCTCACGCAGCGGTTTGGTTCGCACAGGCGGATTCCCTGTTCGCCCTGCGAGGCATCACGGCCGACGACACCCGCTTCCACCATGTGGTAGCAGCGCTCGGTTCGGCCACCGCGGCCCGCGCCCTGAGCCTCCTCGAGAGCCCGCCAGCCGCTGACAAATACGGCGCGATTAAGAAGCTTCTCCTCGACGCTTTCGCCCTCCCATCGGCGGAATGCGCACGGCGCCTGCTCGACCTGCCCGAGCTCGGCGACACGCGCCCTTCCGAGCGAATGGACTACATGCTTTCACTGCTCGGCGAGCACTCTCCGGCATTCCTGTTCCGGGAGCTGTTCCTCCGTCAGCTGCCTAACCCGGTACGCCTCGCCCTGGCAAGCACGACGATCACAGATCCCCGAGCCCTTGCCAGAGAAGCCGACAAGATCTCCGCCGCAGGCCAGCGCATCGCAGCGGCGACATGGGACCCACCGCCGTCCGACGCAACACCCATGGCGCCCGAGCACCCGGCACGGTCGACGACCGAACTGCCGACGCAATTGGCGGCCGCTACACCGAGCCGACCACCTCCAGCACGACGACCGGGGCCTCCACCTGACCAAGCGTGGTGTTACTATCATGCCAGGTTCGGACAGAAGGCCCGGACATGCCGACCCCCGTGCACCTTCGGCAGGCCGGGAAACGGCCGGGCCGGCGTTCATTACCAGCCATGAGCGCCGGCCACACGGGCAACTTACTGTTCATCACGGATAAAGCGTCCGGACGGCGCTTCCTGTGCGACACCGGCGCCCAACTGAGCGTCATACCCGCCTCTGACCAGGACAGGCAGGCCGCGGGTTGCGGCCCCTCCTTGGTTGCGGCCAACGGATCGACCATCCGCACCTTCGGCCCGCGCAACGTCACCCTCTGCTTCGGCGGCCAACGCTTTGCTTGGACGTTTGTAACCGCAAACGTGCCCATGGCTCTGCTAGGCGCCGACTTCCTCTGCGCACACGGACTGCTGGTGGACGTCCAACGGCGTCGTTTAATCAACGCCGAAACCTTCAGCTCCCTGGTATGCACATTGAGCAGCTCCGCGCCGACCGAGCTGGCATGCGCCGTCCCGGCGGCGAACGAGTTTGCTCGCCTGCTCACGGAGTTCCCGGCCCTCACGCGGCCGACGTTTTCGGCCGTCGCAGTACGGCATGGGATCGAGCACCACATACCAACCACGGGCCCGCCGGTCTATGCCAGGGCCCGCCGCCTCGACCCAGCCAAGCTCGCCATGGCGAAGGCCGAATTCGACGCGTTGGAGCACCTCGGCATCGTGCGGCGCTCCGATAGCGCGTGGGCCTCGCCACTGCACATCGTGCCAAAGCCGGGGGGTGGATGGCGCCCGTGTGGCGACTACCGCCGTCTCAATGACGCTACCACCCCCGACAGGTACCCGATCCCGCATATCCAAGACTTCTCCGCCCGTCTGGCGGGACGGGTCATTTTTTCGAAAATTGATCTCATACGGGGATATCACCAGGTACCTGTCTGTCAGGGCGGCCGACGTCCCTAAAACGGCAGTCATCACGCCGTTCGGCTTATTTGAATTCTTGCGGATGCCGTTTGGTCTCAAGAACGCGGCTCAGGCGTTCCAGCGCTTGATGGACGGCGTGCTGCGTGACCTGCCGTTCCTTTTCGTTTACCTGGACGACATCCTCGTCGCCAGCACGTCCCGGGCCGAGCACCTCCTCCACCTCCGAACACTGTTCGGGCGCCTCAGCGAGCACGGCCTCATCGTCAACCCGGCCAAATGCCACTTCGGCACGACGGCCGTTGATTTTTTGGGCCACCACATCACCAAGCACGGGGCCGTGCCGCTGCCAACCAAGGTCGAGGCCATCATCACGTTCCCGCGTCCCTGCACCATAAAGGCCCTGCAGGAATTCCTGGGAATGGTGAATTTTTATCACCGCTTCGTGCCCCGCGCTGCTCAACTCATGCGGCCCCTCTACGAAGCCCTCCGGGGCAAGCCGGCCAAGCACGACATCGCCTGGTCCGCAGCAATGGATGCGGCCTTCCAAAGCTCAAAGCGGGCCCTCGCCGACGCAACACTGCTCGCTCACCCGGTGCTCAACGCTCCCATCGCCCTCACCACGGATGCCTCCGACTACGCGGTGGGCGCCGTACATGAGCAATGGGTGAACGGGGTTTGGCAGCCACTCGCTTTTTTCAGCCGGCAGCTCCGGCCGAACGAGCTCAAATACAGCACGTTTGACCGGGAGCTCCTCGGTCTACACCTGGCCGTCCGCCATTTCCACCACCTCCTGGAGGGCCGACCTTTCACGGCGTTCGTCGACCACAAGCCGTTGGTTTACGCCATGGCCAAGGTCACGGAGCCGTTGTCGGCCCGCCAACAGCGCCACCTCTCCGCCGTGTCGGAGTTTACCACGGACATCCCGCACGTCGCCGGCAAAAACAACGCCGTGGCCGACTGTCTTTCCCGGGCCAGCGCGAACGCGGTCCACCTGGGCGTGGACTTTGCGCTTATGGCGGCGGACCAAACCACCGACACCACAGTGCAAGCCCTCCGGGCGGTGGACACGGGCCTCCGCCTGGCCGACATCCCCTTCGCGGACACTGTCCTGCTCTGCGACGTCTCCCAAGGCCAGCCTCGCCCCATCGTGCCCGTCACCTGGCAACGCCGCATCTTCGCCTCCCTCCACGGCCTTTCCCACCCGGGCCGGAAAGCTTCCCAGAAGCTGGTGTTGGCGCGATTCGTCTGGCACGGCCTTCGTCGGGACGTCCGCGGTTGGACCAGCACCTGCACGGCCTGCCAACGGGCCAAGGTCCACCGACACACCCAGGCCCCGCTGGCACCTTTCACCGTGCCCGAACGACGTTTCGACCACGTCAACGTGGATCTGGTGGGCCCCCTCCCCCCGTCACGGGGGTTCACACACCTGCTCACCATGGTGGACAGGACCACCAGGTGGCCGGAGGCCGTTCCCCTCGTCTCCACCACCACCGCCGACGTGGCGCAGGCTTTCATCGCCACCTGGGTCGCCCGCTTCGGCGCACCGGCGGACATCTCGTCAGACCGCGGACCACAGTTCACCTCCGAGCTGTGGGGCGCGGTCGCCCGCAACCTGGGGGTCAAGCTCCACCGTACTACGGCCTACCACCCCCAAGCAAACGGGTTGTGCGAGCGATTCCACCGCTCCATGAAGGCCGCGCTCATGGCCGGCCTTCAAGACGGCGGTTGGGCCGACCGGCTGCCGTGGGTCCTTTTGGGCCTCCGCACGGCCCCCAAGGAGGACCTCCAGGCATCCACCGCCGAGCTTGTCTATGGCCAGGCGCTACGCGTCCCGGGCGAATTCGTGCCCGACGCTACCAGTCCCTGGTCCGCAGCTCACCAGCGCTCGGACCTCCAGGAGGCCGCCCGACGGTTTGCCCCCGTGCCAACATCCCACCACGGTGACCCCCAGTCCTACGTCCCCCCAGCACTTCGCACAGCGGAGTATGTTTTTGTGCGTCACGACGCACATCGGGGGCCACTGCGGCCGCCGTACGACGGGCCCTTCCGGGTGCTGCGACGGGATGACAAGTCGTTCGTCATCGACATCGGTGGCAGGTCGGACCGGATTGCGGTGGACCGCCTCAAGCCGGCGCACGTGGACGTCGACCACCCACCACGGGTGGCCCTTCCGCCGCGGCGAGGCCGCCCCCCGTCCACGGTGCCCCCCACTCGACCACCCACCACCACACCGGACCCCCTCCCACGACCCGCCAGGGGTCGCTTCGGCCGGGTCATCAGGACCCCCCTCAAATTGACCCTGCCGGTGCAAGTCGATTCTGGGGGGACGTGTGTAGCGGCTACCGCTGGGTTTTCACAATCGCCTTGCACCTATCAAGGACGCGGAGCGATCACCATGCCGGGCTCGTCCAGGACGCCCGGGCAGGCTCGCCCTCAACTTGCCAGGCCGCAGCCAGGACGCTGGGCCACGCCCCCTCTCGCCTTTCCTGGGCAAACGCTCCGGGATAATATGTATATATTGTTGCGAATATGGAATTTGGCCTCCATATCCGCTTGTAAATATTCCCCTATTTTCCCCAATACTCCCCAACTATCCCCAATCCCCCATTCCCTAGTCCCATTGTCTGTAAACAACAATCAGTAGAGCCGACCTTCCCCTTATTCCCCCATTAAATGTCGTGCCCAGGTCCACCGCACCACACGTAGACAACTTTCGGACATCTTGCTAGTTATTCTTAGTCTATGTCAGTTAAGGCCTCGTTTCCATTAATTATGACTCTTCGTTGCACCAGAATGTGATTATATGGCATCAGTAGTGAGTTTAGGACCTTTCCCATACCTCCTTCCATCTTCCATACCTCCTTCCATCTTCTTCCACAACTATAACTACAACAACAGAGGAGATGGGGGCGGCGCGGCGGCGCGGGGGAGGATGCGTCCTCACACCGGCTCGGCGCTCCACGGGGTTACCAGAGGGGCTGGCTGTCAGCTCCTCGTCAAGGGCGGAGCCTGGTAACCCCCCCCGCACCCAATCAGAAGGGCGGACCGATTCCATCTGGGGCGGAGCTAACGAGCCGAGGGCGTGTCACTCCCCGCCGGATATACGTGGCGACTTAGCGGAAGTGACAAGAGATGCGCCCCCAGCTGGAGAAAGAGGTACCTGCGAGCGCTGAGTCAGATGCGCCCCGCCTGAGAAAGAACGTTGCCTGCGATCGCTGAGAGAGAAAGACCCGCCTGAGAAAGAACGTCCCCTCCGAGCGCTGTGACCTCCCCGCATCTTTGGACCGGACTGTACCCTGCTTTGAGCCAAGAGTGCACCTTGAGCCATCGATACCCGCTTTCCTGCCATCAACCCCCGTGTGAGTCAGCCTTGTCCCGTTTACCTGTCGTCTGTCCGGGGTTAATATAAGAGTGTGTCTAAGTGCCTGTCTTCCTGTGATATACCTCTAGCCCCTGTAATCTAACCTTTCCGTACGAATATACTTGAGAATCGAAACATTGGTGTCTGTCATTATAATCCAGCCGTGTGTCTTCTTTTCCTTTATTGATCCAGCGTAGCGCGGCTCCGTCAACGTCGAGTATAATCGGGTAATTTGTGCGGACACGACGGCCATTCCGCTCGGCCCACCTTAACATCAAAGTCGTGTCTGTAACAATTGGTGTCGAGGAGTGAGATTCGGACCCGGGACTAAATTAGTTAGGCCCAAATTTTGGGAGGGAAAATCGATTCGGAGCGCGTACTGCGCTCGACAAAATCGATCCGGAGCGCGGTCCCGCGGTTACTGCGCTCGACGAAATTATAACAGCAAAATTTGGATTTGTGTTACGAAACTCGAATTTTGAAAGTCGCGCTATGGCGGATCAAGACGGCTGGGGTCCGGTAGGGGAGAGTGAAGCAGGGTCGGTCCAGGACCAAATTGAGACACGTGAGGAGAGCGAAACAGCGGGGGTAGCAGACGCGCGAAATGGCGCCTCGCACATAGCTACGGCGGCCGCACCCGCTGCACAAGTGGGAGGGATGGCCCAGATGCAGGTCCTCATGGAGCAATTTATGGCGCAAATGCAGGCGTCCCTCAAACTGCAGAGTAACCAATTAGGGGTAATGGGAAACGAAATGGGGGTAATGAGGGACGAAGCGAGGGGTACCAGTGAGGGATTAGACAATAATTTTAAGGGATTAGACATGAAATTTGGGAAATTAGACGATAGATTAGGGGAAATACAGGAGAGGTTAACGGGGGTAGAAAATAGAATGGCTGCCCAGGAGAATCAGATAGAGGGAGTGAAAACTGGGTTAGAGGGGGTAGAAAATAGAATGGCTGCCCAGGAAAATCAGATAGAGGGAGTGAAAACTGGGTTAGAGGGGTTAGAAAACAGTATGGAAGGCAAATTGAGGGACATGAGGGACCAAGCGGAAAGGGAAGTTAACCAAATGGGGCAGCAGATAGAGGGGGTCAGAATGGGGGTAGAAACGAAATTGGATGCTCACAAGGAGGAAATGGAGCAGATGAGGGTGGCATCTGGGCAGGAGATGCAAGTGATGGGAGAGGAGATCAGAAGAGGAGTGAGTGAGGCGGTCGGAGGAGTGCGCGAGGAGGTGAGGCACTGTAAGGAGCGCATGGAGAAGGAGGTGAGAAAGGGGACTGTAAAATTGCAAGGGGGTATAGAGGAGTTGACGCTGGGAGTAGAACAACTGACAGTGGGACAAAAGGAGTTGGGGGAACAGGTAAAGAAGAACACAGCGGTAATAGAGGGGTTAAAATCGACGCAGAAGGAGATGAAAAAGGACGTAGGGGTAATTAAAAAAGAGTGTCAGACGGTACATGAGGACTTGACGAAAAAAATGAACAAAGTGGTAGAGGTGATGGAGGTTAAAGAGCGGGAGGTGCGGGAGCACATAGAAAAAAATAAAGTGGAGTTAGAGGAAGAACTTAAAGGGGCGCACGAGGAGATGAAGGAGGTGAAGCAGAAATTAGAAGAAGTGGAAGAGGGGGTGAGCGAAATTAAAAAGCGACGGAGAGAGGATAAGAAAGAGATAAAAGAGGAGGTAAAAGAATTGGTCCAGAGTCTGTGTTCGGATCGTGATGATGTGCTCATTAACCGGATGAGGGATTCGCAGGTGATGGAGGGGAAGCGAAGAGAAGGAGGACCCGGTGTAAGTGGTGACCAATATGGTCGTGCGTATGATGCGCCAGGTGATTTAATAAGCTTGGGGGTCGAGATAGACCCGGATGTTCGTGAGAGGCCAAGAGTGAGGTGTATGGCTGGTCCGGAGGGTATGGAACGAGAGGTGCGAGGTGTGGGTGAGCAAGGTTGTGGTGGTATGGAATGGGTAGCGGGTTGCGGAGGTGTGACCCATGCATCGACACCAACAGGGGTAGTTGTTGGAGGGACCGGGGAGGCACGAGAGCCCCTTGGGGGTAGTGTACTGTGGGGGCCCGGCCGGTTCGGCCCCGCGCTGACCCCGCAAGGGGCGACGCACGGGGTCCGGCAGGCGGGCAACGACTCACATACGAGGTGGTCCCACAAGGACCCACTCGCGCCGTATGACGGCAAGAGTGATCTACGCGCGTACCTGGCGCAGTTCGACTGTGTGTGTAAGGGCAACGGTTGGGGTGAGGACGAAGGTGGAGTACACCTGGTGGCCGCATTGCGCGGCGCGGCGGCGGAGGTGCTGACGGCATTACCAGCGGGTGCTCTCACCCTGCCAGCCCTCCGCGACGCCCTAATTAATCGATTCGGCATAGAACAGCAGAGCGAGCTTGTTAAAGCTCAGCTCGTGCTGCGAAAACGCAAGCCCCAGGAAGCCATCGGGGAACTTGCCCACGACATTCGCCGCGCAGTGGGGATCGCACATGCTAGCATGGCAGCGGATTCCCGGGAAAGCCTGGCGCTGGACCATTTTATCCAGGCCCTCCCGGATATTGAGCTCCGGCAACAGCTCGCCATGTGGCGCCCGCAGACTCTGAGCCAGGCGGCTGACGCTGCGGCCCGTTGGGAAGCAGCGAGGCCCCTAGCCCGAGGGGGCGAGCGTCTCGCAATGGCGGTCCGCCAGGTGGGACCCCCGATGGAGGGCGGACCCCTTAGGGGACCCGCCCCCGACGTGGGTCCTGACCTGGCGGGCATGGTCCGGAGGCTGGTGGACCAGCGCCTGGCGGGACCTGGACCATGGCAGGCGGCCCCGGAGGTGGCCCGCGGTGGACCACGAGCGGGTAATCCAATTCGGACCTACAGGGGGGGGAATTTGGAATTCCGGAGGCAAGCACCTTATCAGGTGAGGTGCTATACCTGCAACCGCCTGGGTCACCTGGCGCGGCACTGTCGAAACGCGCGCCGGGATGATCCCCGGCAGTTGAGGTCCTCAACTCCGCCCAGGGGGGAGCGGGTTAGCCGACCCCAGACACCCCCCCGCCAGACCCCGGGAAACTAGAAGGTGTCGGGCACGTAGGGCGGTGTTCGGCAGCAGAGGATGGAGGAGAGCCCTCATTGACGCGACAGGTCATTTATTGTGGCCAAATTGGAACCGGTAGCCTGACAATTAGATGCAAAATTGCCGGCGTGGGGGTAGACGCCGTAGTGGACACAGGAGCTAGCGCCACGATCATCAGCCCTGTGGTCCTTGATTCGAGCGCAGGTGGCTGGGATAAGATCCAGCGCCTGCAAAGTTATAGTTTGCAGCTTGCTACCGGGGTAACGGCCCCGATCATAGGGCGTGGTTCTGTGACCCTCAAGTTAGGGTCGGTAAGGAGGGAGATAGATGTTTGGGTGGCGGAGGTGTGCGACCCATGTTTAATAGGGTTGGACCTGTTGACTGCCAGCGGTTGTAAAATCGACTTGTGCCGGGGGATCCTGCAGGTGGGAGTAGAAGAGCTGCCGTTAGGGGGAGTGAGCACGGCCGAGAGAGCGGAGCTGGAGGCTTCCGAGGCCGTGACCATCCCCCCAAGGGCCGAGGCGATAGTGCCGGCCCGGTGGGCAGCTCGCCCAACATGGCAGGAGTCCTGCGGCCTGGTCGAACCGGTGGCAGCGCAGTCCATACCGGGTTTAATCGTGGGCCGCACCCTTGTAAAAACGGACGGACCGGTAGTGGCCGTCCGAGTAATAAATATGAGTACAGAACCACGCACTATAGTAAGGGGCACGAGGGTAGCTGGCTGCACCCCAGTTGAGGAAGTCGCGACAGTGAGGGGCGAGAACGTCCAGCCGAGCCGACCCCGGGGGGAGCCTTCAATAACAAGTAGGAATTGGCCCGATCCCATTTGCGAGATGGTAAATCGTAGCAGCGTAGAGTTGGGAGGTACCCAGAGGGAGGCCTTACACAAACTGGTTGGGTCCCATTTGGACCTCTTCTCCCTGTCCACCGAGGATATTGGACGTACGGGCCTGGTGAAACATCAGATCCACACCGGTGAGGCCCGGCCTATTCGTCAGGCCGCCCGACGGCTCCCTTGGAGCAAGACGGCGGAAGCTGACGAGCAGGTTGCAAAAATGCTCGACGCAGGTGTGATCGAGCCCTCGGGAAGTCCTTGGATGTCACCTGTTGTGCTGGTCAAAAAGAAGGATGGGACCACGCGGTTCTGCGTGGACTATCGCCAGCTAAACAACGTGACACTCAAGGACTCATATCCCCTGCCAAGGATTGATGACACCCTCGATGCCGTTGCGGGCTCAAATTGGTTCACAACTTTGGACCTCAAGAGTGGGTATTGGCAGGTGGAGATGGATAGGGCAGGGAAGGAGAAAACGGCATTTTCCACAGGTAAGGGACTGTATCAGTTTACTGTGATGCCGTTTGGTTTGTGTAACGCCCCCGCCACCTTTGAGAGATTGATGGAGCATGTACTAGGCGGCATGCCATGGCAATCATGCCTGGTGTACCTGGATGACGTCCTGGTACATGCCCAAACGTTCCCCCAGGCAGTAGCTAATTTGGACCAGGTGTTCGGGTGCCTCAGACAGGCAGGGTTGAAGCTGAACCCGAGTAAGTGCACTTTGTTTGCAAGAGAGGTGGCCTATCTAGGTCACGTGATCGGCCGCGAGGGGGTAAAAACGGACCCAGACAAAATTAAAGCGGTAGAGGAGTGGCCCGCACCACGTACCATCAAAGAGGTGCGGGGATTTTTGGGACTCTGCTCCTACTACCGGCGCTTTGTGGCGAAATTTGCGGAGTTGGCCCGTCCCCTCCACCGGCTTACGGAGAAGGGGACGCGATTTAATTGGACACGGGAGTGCCACGAGGCCTTCCAAAAATTGAAGGGGTGTCTGACATCCGCACCCCTTCTAGCTTACCCCACTAGCGACGGGGCATTTACCCTGGACACGGATGCGAGCCAGGAAGGATTGGGCGCAGTTTTGTCTCAGACACAGGAGGGCGTGGAGAGAGTGATTGGTTATTATAGTCGGGCCTTAAGTAGGCCCGAGCGAAATTATTGTGTCACTCGCAAAGAGTTATTGGCTATGCTGGCTGCCATGAACCATTTCCACCCGTACTTGTACGGGCGGAAATTTTTGGTTAGAACTGACCATTCCTCCTTGCAATGGCTCCTTCGGTTCAAGGAACCGGAGGGCCAAATTGCAAGGTGGTTGGAAAAGTTGCAGCAGTACGATTTTGATGTGGCCCATAGGGCCGGGAAGGCCCATGGTAATGCGGACGCACTCTCTCGGCGTCCTTGTCTGGGGGAAAACTGTAAATTTTGTGCGAGACACGAGGAGAGGGAGCAATTGGGCGATTCCGCCCCGATTCTCGTCGTCCGGGCAACCCGGGTGAGAGGGCCAATTTTGCCACTAACCGCGGACGAGGAATTTGGAGAGTTGGCTTGGAGCACGGCCCAGCAGGAGGATCCTGTTCTGGGGCCAGTGTTCAATTGGGTCACATTGGGGCAAAGACCAAAGGGGGAAGAGGTCACCCCCCTCGGGGCGCAGACAAAGGCATATTGGGCTCAGTGGCAGACCCTGGAATTGAAAGGCAACATCTTGTATCGCAAGTGGGTGGAGGTTCCCTCTGATAGAACTTCCTGGCTGGTGATAGTCCCTGACAAATTCAAGAACGTCATATTGCAACAGGTGCATGGTACCCGCTCCGGCGGCCATTTGGGCAGGACAAAGACAATATCTCGGGTCCGCCGGAGGTTCTATTGGGTGAATATGGGGCGCGACATACAGGACTGGTGTCGGAGATGCGACGCCTGTTCTGCCAAAAAGGGACCAGCACGGAGGATGAGGGCCCCCCTTCAATTACATCAGGTGGGGGCCCCCCTTGAGCGGGTGGCTATGGATATTCTAGGACCGCTGCCCCGCACCCGCCAAGGTAATAAGTATATCCTCGTGGTAATGGACTATTTCACCAAGTGGCCGGAGGCCTACGCCCTCCCCAACCAAGAAGCAGGGGTGGTAGCGCAGGCCTTCGTGGAAGGATTTGTGTGCCGGCATGGGATTCCACAGGAGTTGCACACCGACCAGGGACGAAATTTTGAGAGCAAATTGCTAAAAGATGTGTGCAGTCTCCTGTCAATTCGGAAAACCAGGACAACGCCTTTAAGACCTCAATCTGACGGGATGGTGGAAAGATTCAACCGAACTCTAATCCAACAACTGGCACTGTTCACCACCACCCGTCAGGATGACTGGGACGAACATCTCCCTTATTTGCTTATGGCCTACCGAACCAGCCAGCACGGGGCCACCGCATGCAGTCCAGCGTTGCTTATGTATGGGCGGGAGTTACGGGCTCCCGCCGACTTGCTATGCGGTCCCGTGCCAGACACAGTGGTTAACCCGCCGAGGGAGGGGTACGCACGTCACCTAGAGGAAGGCATGGAGCTAGTCCATGCCTTCGCCCGCCGCCAACTCCATCTGGCGGGGGAAAAGATGAAGCGCAGGTACGACGACCGGAGCCAGGGGAGTCAATACGCTCCGGGGATGAAGATTTGGTTCTTTAATCCCCGGAGGCGGAAGGGAAGGTGCCCAAAGCTCACCTCCCCCTGGCAAGGCCCAGGAGTCGTCCTGTCGCAAATCTGTGACGTGGTCATTAAGATCAAAATGGGGCCACGAGCCCTCCCTCGGATCGTCCACGCCGACCGGATAAGGCCTTACACCGGCGAACAGGCGCCCCCGTGGATTGCCTCGGCTTTAGATGCCGAGGCGGGACCCAGTACCTCTGAATAAGGGGGGGCTTATTAGTGCCAGAGGACTGGGGAATTGAGGAGCGATAGGCCCGGTGGGTAAGGGTGGCATCCCTGCCACCCTTCCCATGGGGGGGCAAAGGAGCAATAGCTTATGGGGTGATGGCAGTGAAAACTAGCCCGGGTGGGTTAGGTTATATTGATAGGGCCCTAGAAGATGACATTAGGTGACGTTAAGATTAGTTAGTGACTGATACCTGTAGTGGGGACGCAGGTAGATTAGTATGGATGATAATGACGAGGGAGCGCAATAGTTTAAAGGGACGACTGGGGAGCGCAAGTTTCAGAAGGGAGTAGTTAGCTGAGATGATGCCGTGTGTGTGAGGATGGAACAGGTGTGATTGCACAGGTGTGCAACTGGACAGGTGTGTGGAGCAGTGTGTGAGTAGTGAGTGTGTGGATCAGCGCGAATGCGCTTGGGGAGAGAAGGGTGCAGGTGGCACCAGGTGTGAGAACACAGGTGTGCAAATACAGGTGTGTGGAGAGAGTTGGAGTAAGTGGTACGGAGTGGTGTGCATGGTGTGAAGGTGTGAATGGGGGAAGAGTGGACCCCCATCACGGATACCCGGGGCGGGTAGTGTAAGTGTTAGGTAGAGGGCATAGGTAAATTGTGGTTGGATATTGGCATCTGTGGTGCGGTTGCAGAATGGTGTTGTGAATGGGTGCATTAGTGTTGTGGAAATGGCTGGGCGTGTAGCCTGTTAGTGTGTGTAGTTGGTTGGGCACTCCACCACTGTGAGGATGTCGGCCAGGTGAGGCCGCAGGTGGGCTCTGGGAGCCGGTAGTTGTGGATGGGGCCCGAGGATCCGGAGGATGGACCCGGGTAGCCCAGTGCCAGAGAGGGCACCGAGTGGGGAGAGTGCCAGAGGGCCTTCCCCAGGTAGTTAGGTTAGGGAAAGGAGCAGGTAAGCTCGGAGGCAACTGCAGTGGTGGAGGTGTGCAGGTGGGTAGACCCACTGGGAGAGGTACACGCCGCAGCCCAGAAATTGTGCGAGGGCACCGGGAGATGAATCGGGGGAGTGAGACCCCAAATTGAAGAGCACCACAGTTTGGCCAATGGGAATTGGTTTTTAGAACCCATAGTGTAAGAGGGCCAATGGTTTGGCCGGAGAAAGACCCCGGGTAGTGTAAAGTTGTTAAAGTCATTTAGGAAATAGTTAGGATTGAAGAACCTGTCGCACCATACGCAGCCACTTACCTGTGATGATGATGACTCCACACCTGTGTTTTCTTTGTTTTGTTGCAGGAGATGAATTGCTGTGTGGATTTGTGAGACGCATCACGACGTGGATGAGACATTGGGGTGATTCCATCTCTCCCTCCCTAGGAGGGACTGATGATGAATTGGTAATGGCAAATTTTGATGTTCAGTTGGAGATGGCAAATTTTGATGAGAGTTGAAAATGGCAAATTTGATTGGTTAGGAGGGAGAGAAGACGAATTTGGTTTATGGGAGGAACGGGGAAGACAGTAGGGATGTTTGTCGATTTGTAAAGTAGATGTTTATGGGTAGTGTTGTGTTGTGTGGATACAGTAAGGGGTAAGGGAGGGGCCATGTAGGTTACCTGGTGGGGGGGGGCGTACGATAGGAACGTACCTGTCTCACCTGGTTCCCATGTGCCCCCAGTGTGCGTTACCTTATATTGCGTGCACTTTTGCGCCCTTACCACCTTACTCACTTGTTTCTTCTTTTGTCTCCCACCTCCGAGGATCTGGCTTTGGGGTAGAGAGAGAGGAGAGAGAGGTGCTGGCTGCGCAGTTGTGGGCCTGCACTTTCGCTGTTTGCTGCCGGGATCGATACACCATATGGACCGCAATGTTTGTGGCCACCCACAATGGACCGCAGTTCGTTTGCGGCCAAGCACCACCCGGGGATGGACCTATGGGTCAACGTGGCACCTATGCCATACAGGTGAACCACTTTTAGTTAACACCAAGTGCACCACAAGAAGAGCAAGAGACACCTGCAGGGTTAGGGGTTGTCGAATTTATTTTTATTCCAATGAACAATGGTGACTGCACCGATTGGTGGTGGGGTGGTGCTTTTGATGCTCGGGAAGGGTGCTCTGCACGTTATTAAAGGCCGTCGGCCACAGAGCACTCGTGGGTTGGTGTATCGATGCTGGCAAGCGCGCTCTCTCTATGCATAACATCTGCATGTGTTCCTCCAAAGACAGGTCCTGGATCGTAGTGTAAATAGCAGCGTAGTTGTGTAAATAATGCTCCCTACCGGCTGTATGTTTAGTTTGTGAATTCTTTCCGCAATTCGGTTATCCTGTGGGTGTGTTTCTGAGAGGAGAAGGGTGCAACGTCGCAGGGGGACATATTTACTCATTTGTGAATATCTGTAAAACTGTCGCACTCAGGGTAGAGTTAATAGTAGAGGGAACTACATTGCGTGCCACACTAAAGTAGGTAAAAATTTATCGGGTCGGGACGCCCCGAGGGTAGAGAAGGGTGCAATGTTGCGAATATGGAATTTGGCCTCCATATCCGCTTGTAAATATTCCCCTATTTTCCCCAATACTCCCCAACTATCCCCAATCCCCCATTCCCTAGTCCCATTGTCTGTAAACAACAATCAGTAGAGCCGACCTTCCCCTTATTCCCCCATTAAATGTCGTGCCCAGGTCCACCGCACCACACGTAGACAACTTTCGGACATCTTGCTAGTTATTCTTAGTCTATGTCAGTTAAGGCCTCGTTTCCATTAATTATGACTCTTCGTTGCACCAGAATGTGATTATATGGCATCAGTAGTGAGTTTAGGACCTTTCCCATACCTCCTTCCATCTTCCATACCTCCTTCCATCTTCTTCCACAACTATAACTACAACAACAGAGGAGATGGGGGCGGCGCGGCGGCGCGGGGGAGGATGCATCCTCACACCGGCTCGGCGCTCCACGGGGTTACCAGAGGGGCTGGCTGTCAGCTCCTCGTCAAGGGCGGAGCCTGGTAACCCCCCCCGCACCCAATCAGAAGGGCGGACCGATTCCATCTGGGGCGGAGCTAACGAGCCGAGGGCGTGTCACTCCCCGCCGGATATACGTGGCGACTTAGCGGAAGTGACAAGAGATGCGCCCCCAGCTGGAGAAAGAGGTACCTGCGAGCGCTGAGTCAGATGCGCCCCGCCTGAGAAAGAACGTTGCCTGCGATCGCTGAGAGAGAAAGACCCGCCTGAGAAAGAACGTCCCCTCCGAGCGCTGTGACCTCCCCGCATCTTTGGACCGGACTGTACCCTGCTTTGAGCCAAGAGTGCACCTTGAGCCATCGATACCCGCTTTCCTGCCATCAACCCCCGTGTGAGTCAGCCTTGTCCCGTTTACCTGTCGTCTGTCCGGGGTTAATATAAGAGTGTGTCTAAGTGCCTGTCTTCCTGTGATATACCTCTAGCCCCTGTAATCTAACCTTTCCGTACGAATATACTTGAGAATCGAAACATTGGTGTCTGTCATTATAATCCAGCCGTGTGTCTTCTTTTCCTTTATTGATCCAGCGTAGCGCGGCTCCGTCAACGTCGAGTATAATCGGGTAATTTGTGCGGACACGACGGCCATTCCGCTCGGCCCACCTTAACATCAAAGTCGTGTCTGTAACAATATATTGCTGCCCGATAAACGGGCTTTTCAGAGTGCCTGAGTGTTTGGTTTGAATAAAGCAACTCGGATGAATTCCAGCTTTTTGTCGCGTCCATTCTTCCGATCGACGTGGGAGCCCCAGCTCCTTCAAGGGTCTATTTATGCCATAAAGCCCAGATCGGTGGAGTGTTGCAGTGATGGTTGTCCTTCTGGAAGTTTCTCCCATCTCCACACAGGATCTCTGGAGCTCAACCAGAGTGACCATCGGGTTCTTGGTCACCTCTATTTAACCAAGGCCCTTCTCCCCCGATTGCTCAGTTTGGCCGGGCGGCCAGCTCTAGGAAGAGTCCTGGTTGTTCCAAACTTCTTCCATTTAAGAATTATGGAGGCCACTGTGCTCTTGGGAACCTTCAATGCAGCAGAGATTTTTTTTGTAGGCTTCCCCAGATCTGTGCCTCGACACAATCCTGTCTCTGAACTCTGCAGACAGTTCCTTCGACCTCATGGCTTGGTTTTTGCACTGATATGCATTGTCAGCTCTGAGACCTTATATAGACATGTGTGTGCGTTTCCAAATCATGTCCAATCAATTGAATTTACCACAGGTGGACTCCAATCAAGGTGTAGAAACATCTCAGATGATCAAGAGAAATGGGAGGCATCTGAGCTAAATTTCAAGTGTCATAGCAAAGGGTATGAATACTTATGTCAATGTGATATTTTAGTTTTTTCTTTTTAATAAATTTGCAAAACTTTCCAAAATCCTGTTTTCTCTTTGTCATTATGGGATATTGAGTGTAGATTGATGAGGGAAAAAATGAATTTAAACGATTTCAGCATAAGGCTGAAACATAATAAAATGTGAAAAAAGTGAAGGGGTCTGAATACTTTCTGAATGCACTGTATATGACTCAGAACACTTCTGAGCTTGATCGAGAGCCCGAGCCTGGTCAAAGGCTGTCGCGAGATCCAACGGTTTATTCTCGAGGAGCCGTTGGCGAATGACATGGGACTGCAATCCCATGAAATTTCTTCTTGCCATGAAATAGGAGTATTAAACCACCATTTAGAAGAAAAAAAAAATCTTCTTGCACTCCCAATTTTCGAGCTATATCCCGGAGCCTGTTGGGACCTTTAGAATGAAATTCTGCATCAATAATGTGAATACAGAGTATGCAGGGCTGACATTTTTTTATCTTGACCTAATTTTAGGGTCATGACCGAATTATAGACATAAACATTTTCATCATAACTTGACTAAGGTTTGTCCAGTCGGAACGAAATTTCCCTCTCTATACAGCATAGAGAAAGCCGCATTTACGGTTAATTTACGTCATACCTCTCCAGGTTAAAGGTCAAGGTCAAATGGCGGTCTGAAAAAAAAAAGTGTTTTTTGTCATCGTTCAATTTATGCCAATGTGGGATCTCAAAGACCACTTGGCCTTCCAATATGTTCTTGCATCATAATAGTGCACCTGCACTAAAGTTGTGCACCTGATGTTTGATCCATGTCCTTAACCTACTTTTTTGGATTATGACCTAATTAACAAAAAACACATTTTTGATCATAACTTGAATAATATTCCTCCAATTTTCATGATGTTGAGTTTTTTTAAAATAGATCGTCGATGGGGACACATTTTCTTAATTTACATTCTATTTATAAATGTTGACGTGAAGGCCATACGGTGGTCGGAACAAAATGTGCCATCATTGGATCGTGGGTCAAGGGTATCACGGGCCAAGGGTGGGCCACGGCCAAGGGTGGGCCAAGGGTGGGCCACGGGCCAAGGGTGGGCCAAGGGTGGGCCAAGGGTAAGCCGGGGGAGATTTACCCTTGGAGATCGCGTCGTGATCACGGACATCTCGTTTTTATCGTTATACAAGGGTTTATTTATTAATTAATCCTAGTCCTTGATCGTCTGTCTTTGTCTGCTGGATCTGTACGGTTTTGTGTCTCCTTATTGAAAATCCTGATAACTGATGCGGGGTTAGCCCACACTTGGAGACAATCGCTCGCCTCTGCTCGGGCAGATTGACATTAAGCCGGCTCTCGGACATGAGCAATCAAGAAACAATCTCTGCTGTCGAAATGAAGATAATATCTGATCGCACGTTCAAGGTTGCAGAACTTGCAAAACAGTTCAGCATTTGTGTTTTTCAGAAGAAAAAAAAACTACCAAAATCAAGACTCTCTGCTCACCTTCTCTCTTTCATTCCTCTTTTTTCCCACCTATGGAACAAACTCCCACATTCTCTTCAATCCCACTCCACCCTCCAGGTCTTCAAAACAGCTGTTCACCACCATCTCTTATCTTCCCCCATACAAAACCTTGATCTTTTCTACCCCCGTTAATCCACCCCAAATCCACTTCCTTCAAATCCCGTTTTCTTTCCTGAAATCCCCTGTAGTGTCCATCTTGTTTATCCCATGTACCCCTCCCTATCCCTCTCCCTTCCACAGATCTCCCGATGTCCCTGTTCCCCACTGTTTTTGTGCTTCCCTCTCTCTTCCCCTCTTGTCTCCCGCTCCCCTTATTATATTTCCAATTTGGTAGCTCTCATAAGAGCCGGGACTAAGCATACAAAAAAAAAATTCATCCAGTTACCTGGTACTAGTTTTGCCGACCTCAGAAGGATGAAAGGCTGAGTCAACCCACCTGGTGTTAATTCAATGCCTGACTAGGGATTGGGGGAAATGGGCAATCCATACATAGACAACTGGTTTAGATGAAGCTCATTTTGGCAGCCATTTTATATGTATAAACAAAGCTCCTTAATTTATTTATTTTTTACATTAATTATAAAAATTAATTTATTTATCCAGTCCAATTTTAATAGCAAGTTCGTTGTAAAGATCAGTATTATTTACAGCAATCAACGCTTCAATCCTCCACATGTACAAACAAGACCTTCAAACACGATCTTGAATGCCACAGTTTGGATGATCAAACGCTTCCCCTTCGCCAGCAATTTATTGGCAGTGAGACTACTGAGTCCAAGAGACAACATAGTCAGAGTCCGAAAGGAAAAGGTGCAGACGTACGTTCGAGCTATCAGGTGTGGGTTCGATTCCCGACTCGAACATAAAATGCCGGCTTGGTGGTGCTCGGACGGACCATAAGCCGGGTGTCCCATCTGCTAGCATTATTTGGTGGGCGTTAAAAGATCCCATTGTGTTTTCGCTAAGGGTAGGTGAGATTATCTCCGGTAAATTTCAGCCCCAACCACATTCAGAACTAAGCAGCCGGTTCGTGAAAGACTCGACCCTTGAAAAAACCCTTCGGACACGTCACGATTAGTCGTCTAATGCAAGAGACATTGGAGGTCTCTCGCCAGATGCACCCACCGCTCCCTCCATTCATTAGGGTCTCTAAACGAAGCTCGACCCAAATCCGTTTAGCTCACACCCCTGTTGTACACCCCCTCCGCAGATCCACCCGTTACATCCTCTATGCCGTAAAGATGCCCCCACCCCCCCTCGGCAATCAGATCATGGTCACAAATGGTCATTTTCGACGAGGTCGTACCGTGAGACCCGTCCCCAGAACGACCACGTCGTACTCTTCGTCCATGGCTCAATCCTTCCCACGGCGTGGATTCCGAAGCGCAGACAAACAATGACAACAGTGATAAACGGTACTGGTCGGGCGTGGTGGCGGAAGGAGGATGTGGCGAGAATCGGAGGGGAGTGTACCAAGGAAGGGACGGATCATCTGGGGAGAAGTGGGAAGGAGGGAGGAAAAGGGGGCGGGGCTTGCAGGGGTTGTGAAGAGGGGATTGGGCAAATGTGGAAGGGAAGAAGATGAACAAAGGGACGGGAAGTGGGGGAAAGATCATCGATTTAAAAGGAGAGGAGGTGAATGAAAAGGAAGTGGAGTATTTGGGAGTTTAATAGTATCGTTTGTAATAAACTTTTCAGTTATTATCGTTACGCGGACTTATACAGTTATAGGCGGCACGGGGACAAGACACACAATAATACATCGAATTATATCCTGGTGACGTCACAATTGCGTCACATTTACCCTTTCCCTCCATTTTACCAGAAAAGCAAGCTTTGTAATTGTTATAAACTGAACCCGTGGTGTAGATAAAGCTCTGATAACCCCCCCGGCCATGCCATTGTACCACGGGCACCAGGATTGTATAACTATAATAATTATTGTTATTGCTAACTTCATATCTGTATATATAATTATCTTCATTACGTCATACCAAAGGGCAAAGGAACCAAATGCACCGAAATAATGGTTCGAAAGGCAGATTCTCCCGTTGGGTCTTTTTAACCTTGTGCGGAGGCAAATTCTGGGGGTAAAAAAACCATAGTGATAAAGTAACATCCCCGACTTCCGTCACGTGCAGGATCACGTGAGCGTCAGCGCCGTTGAAAGGGAACGCCCTTCCCCGCCCACTTGGACGTCATCACGCTTGTCACGTGCGTCGGACAACTACGGGAAAACAATTCAGAGGTTCTTCGGATATACAAGGTTGACAACATCGACATCCTGGCAGGTGACAAATGGTTCGTGTCAGTGGCATTGCGAACATCACCTTCCGTACTGATACAAATGCAAGGTGCAATATACTCACTCTCAGGGATTTTCAAAGACTATCGATTATTGATTAACACCGACCTTCACAAGTCCATAAGAACCCTGAGTCGTCACACAAATATTCTACATCGGAAAAAACTTCCTCAGACTTCGAGTCAAATGAGCAGTTCAATGCATTTTAATGAAGACAAGATCCATTCCCCCAGGTTGAACTTTCGTCCATTTTTGTCAGCCATGTTGAAGTCGTGCGTGATAGCAGCGCAACATTTTTAAAAAGCTTTCTTCGATAGAGTTACTCCATCAATGTTTGAATGTGCAAAGCGTACTCGGTTGGGTATTACTATCGCTCGGCGTCTTTTAAAACCGTTAAACGCTGTTTCATGTCAGAAAAGGTAGAACTAGTTAGGCCTTCATTCTGGTTTTCGCAGGATAGTGACCACTCGTCTTGTGGCTATCGGTGGGGTTCGACACTATATTTCGTGTCTAATATTACACTTTGACCCGGTAAGTGTTGACATATTGATATTATCGGTTATTGGTATTGCGCGCATTCTTTCCTTATTTTGTTTTTATGTATAGCGGATTCCGAGGCCTAGTTTGGGGCCGACCTTTGGTAACAAGGAAACACGAGTTATATTATTATTACACCTCCATTTTCCTTCATTGTCATTATCATTGCCTGTGAAGGAGAGATTAAACTTGATATGATTCTAAGCTGTGTATCTTGGGTTCGAATCCCGACCCGGCTGCAAACTGTCATCCAGGTGTTTGACAGGTAAGGTTATCCTATCCATCAATGCGTGTACCGTTCCTCGGATGGACGTTGAAGACCCCCACGGTGTTTTTTTTTTCTAGAAGAGGAGGCGACCTATCGTCGGCACCCTGAGCACTGGTGTAATTGTGGACAAACTTTCATTAAAGGCACAAATCTCAGCAGTCGAAACCGTCCTCGTGATAATAACAATGTAGGCCTACCGATGATGTATGTTCATGGACTTTTCACGGCATCTAGAGGGCGTCGTACCTGGAGTGACCAGTCTGAAGGTCTACAAGCAACAATGTAAAACGACCAAGAGACAACACCTCATCCTGAGAGCGTCGACCTGGAGGGATCAGTCTGAAGGTGTACAAGCAACAATGTAGAACGACCAAGAGACAACACCTGATCCTGAGAGCGTCGACCTGGAGGGACCAGTCTGAAGGTGTACAAGCAACAATGTAGAACGACCAAGAGACAACACCTCATCCTGAGGGCGTCGATCTGGAGGGACCAGTCTGAAGGTGTACAAGCAACAATGTAGAACGACCAAGAGACAACACCTCATCCTGAGAGCGTCGATCTGGAGGGACCAGTCTGAAGGTGTACAAGCAACAATGTAGAACGACCAAGAGACAACACCTCATCCTGAGAGCGTCGACCTGGAGGGACCAGTCTGAAGGTGTACAAGCAACAATGTAGAACGACCAAGAGACAACAACTCATCCTGAGAGCGTCGATCTGGAGGGACCAGTCTGAAGGTGTACAAGCAACAATGTAGAACGACCAAGAGACAACACCTGATCCTGAGAGCGTCAACCTGGAGGGATCAGTCTGAAGGTGTACAAGCAACAATGTAGAACGACCAAGAGACAACACCTCATCCTGAGAGCGTCGACCTGGAGGGATCAGTCTGAAGGTGTACAAGCAACAATGTAGAACGACCAAGAGACAACACCTCATCCTGAGAGCGTCGACCTGGAGGGATCAGTCTGAAGGTGTACAAGCAACAATGTAGAATGACCAAGAGACAACACCTCATCCTGAGAGCGTCGACCTGGAGGGATCAGTCTGAAGGTGTACAAGCAACAATGTAGAACGACCAAGAGACAACACCTCATCCTGAGAGCGTCGACCTGGAGGGATCAGTCTGAAGGTGTACAAGCAACAATGTAGAACGACCAAGAGACAACACCTCATCCTGAGAGCGTCGACCTGGAGGGATCAGTCTGAAGGTGTACAAGCAACAATGTAGAACGACCAAGAGACAACACCTCATCCTGAGAGCGTCGACCTGGAGGGATCAGTCTGAAGGTGTACAAGCAACAATGTAAAACGACCAAGAGACAACACCTCATCCTGAGAGCGTCAACAAGAAGTTGAGACACTGCAGTATCCGTGTGGGCCATTGGATGAACTTTGTCGTAGAGATGTCATAATTCGTATTCGTATTCTGGTGTTCTGCCCGAAGGCAGGTTCAGTACTGCTAAAGCAGTTGTTTGGCAAGGGTTATACCGGGTGTTTTACCATTGCCATCCCAGCAGTAGTTAGGACAGGAAATTGCAATTTGTTCAGTGTGCTGGTGATAGCTCGCCTACTCTTCACAAAGGACACCGTGGGATCTGTAATGTCCACCAACTAATGCCGGCAGAGGAGATGCCCGTTTAGCGTCCATTTGAGGGACGGCACACACATTGATGAATCACGCTGCCTTTGAAACACCGGGATGGCAGTTTATAGCTGGGTCGGGATTCAAACTCATGCTTGGCAGCTTAGAGTTGAGTGTCCTTGCCTCTAGAGTCTAGACCATCCTGTCAGCCCAGAGATGTAATAACCCATAGCAAATTTACATTTACTTCCGAAGAAATGCTGTACAGTCTTCATAATTTAAAATGGATTAAATTGAGACGTATTGTCACTGATCTACACATAATACCCCATAATGTCAAAGTGGAATTTTTTTCAGAATCTTTTACAAAATAATTCAAAATGAAATACAGAAATATCTAATTTACTTAAGCATTCAGCCCCCTGAGTCAATACTTTGTAGAAGTGCTTTTGGCAGAGAATACAGCTTCATGTCTTCTTGGGTATGTCTATCAGCTTTGCACATCTGGATTTGGGAAGTTTCTCCCATTCTTCTCTGCAGATCCTCTCAAGCTCTGTCAGGTTGGATGGGGACCGTCGGTGGGCAGCCATTTTCAGGTCTCTCCAGAGATGTTCGATTGGGTTCAACTCAGGGCTCTGGCTGGGCCACTCAAGGACCTTCACAGAGTTGTCCCGAAGCCACTCCTGTGTTGTCTTGGCTGTGTGCTTAGGGTCATTATCCTGTTGGAAGGTAAACCTTCGGCCCAGTCTGAGGTCCTGAGCGCTCTGTTTCAGGTTTTCATTAAGGATATCTCTGTACTTTGCTCCGTTCATTGTTCCCTAAACCCTGACCAGTCCCCCAGTCCCTGCTGCTGAAAAACACCCTCACAGCATGGTGCTGCCACCAACATGCTGCACGGTAGGGTGATGAACTATGTTTGGTTTCTGCCAGACGTAGCGCTTTGCAAGAGTTCAATTTTCATCTCATCAGACCACAGAATATTTTGCCTCATGCTCTCAGAGTCTTTCATGTGCCTTTTTCACAGGAGTCGCTTCTGTCTGGCCACTCTCCCATAAAGCCTAGATTTGTGAAGTGCAGCTGAGACTGCTGTACTTTCGGCAGGTTCTCTATTCTCAGCTGGGAACTCTGTAGTTCTCTGAGTGGTCATTGGGTTATTGGTCACCTTCCTGGGTAGATCGAGTAGATCGAGTCCTGGGTAGATCCATATTCTTTCCATTTCCTAATTATGGAGTCCACTGTTATTGGGAACTTTCAACACTAGAAATTGTTTTATACCATTCCCCAGATCTATGCCTCCTCCCAATTATATGTTGGAGTTCTACAGACAGTTCCTTTGATTTCATGGTGGAGTTTTTGCTCTGATATGCACTGTCAACTGTTGGACCTCATATAGAAAGGTGTTTCTTTCGAAATCATGTCAAATCCATTGACTTGGCCACAGGTGGACACCAATCAAGTTGTAGAGACATCTCAAAGACGATCAAAGGAAAATTGATGCACCCGAGCTCAATTTGGAGTGTCATAGAAAGGGGTTGAATACTTTTTCTTTTTGTGTGGGATTCTGCCTGCCACAAAGCCTACAAGGCCACTCGAGGTGGGGGCTACATAAAGGAAAGAAAAGTATAGATATTAGACAGAAAGGAGAAAAGCAGAAGCAGAAAAACACTTAAATTGATATATGTGGGAAAATTACATGCCCAGACCAGGAATCGAACACAGTTCCTCTGGAAAACCATACCAGTGCTCTGCCATCTGAGCTATCTGGGTGACCCTGACCAAGCATTCAATTTTCCCACACATTTGATTGCCACTCTCTTTCCGTCAATGCTTCCGGGGCACTCGCTGCCAACCATTGGAGCACCAACGGCCTGAACACGAGAGGGTCTTCTTCCAATGGGGGGGGGACAAATCCATGCACTCTATTATAAACACCACTGGGGGTGTAGTTAAGCAATTAGATTAATGAACAGGATTATGAATAATTAAATTGATATATTAAATTAGTATAACTAGCAACGGTACCCTCCCTACGGGTGGGGCTTCAATTGGGAAGCCGAAATGAAAAGGCTAAATATCAGAAATTGAAGGCAGAAATTTTTTATTTTAAACGATTCATATAAACATCCGTCAAATCATATCACACGTAAATCATCAAAATCAAAACTGTATCTTTAGAATTTCAATAAAAGCCACATCACTGTTCATATCGGTAAATATTATTCCATCGTGTTTCAAATCGTGATATCAACTGTACGCTTTTCTTTAGGGAAACTATTTGAATGATTTTGTACCTCTTCTTCAGCTTAGAACTTCAGGATAGACGACATTGCTGATAAAAGTTCCTTTTCTCGAATTGCACGAATATGTGAATTCTGATTGTGTTTCATTGTGATGTTTGTGCGGCGACGGGCGGTGTGTACAAAGGGCAGGGACTTGATCAACGCGAGCTGATGACTCGTACTTACTGGGAATTCCTCGTTCGTGGGAAACTGTCTCAAGCCCCAGTCCCCATCACGGATGGGACTCAGCGGTTTACCCGAGCATGACGGCGAAGGGCAAGGTACACGCGGCCCCAGACATCGAAGGGCATTAAACGTTCATTAAACATTAAACGTTCATGAAAGAATTACGAAACGAAAAACATTACGAAATTACGTTCACACCGTCATGTCAAACACTACCGTGAACGCATACATCGTCACAACATAGTCACAATGAGAACATCGTCACAATGAACGTTATGCGAACGCGAATGTTATGCGGGAGTCCAAACCTGAGAATGCTGGAGACCAAAGCTGAAATTGGGAAAACGAAATAGCCTATTTTATTCCCATTGGTCCCAGGATTACCCACCCAAAATATCTTTGCGATCGGTTCAGCTGTTTTTACGGTACCTTCGAACAGACAGACTGACATTTGGTGAATTATAGTAAGATTGTTATATTTAAAATATTGATTTTAATTAAATTGATACACAACACAGCAACATGCATTTTAAGGCCATTTTCCCTGCTAGAGCGGGGGTTGGCCTTGCGGTCCCCATGACAATCTTCTCCATTTTGCCATATTTTCTGCATCTCCCCTTGTAAACCCCCTTGCCCGCATTTCTTCTTCCACCACCTTTAGCCAAGTCTTTCTCGGTCTTCCCCGTCCTCTACTTCCTTCTACATTCATTTCCATCACTTTTCTCAACCTGTCACTTTCATCCTTCCTCAACACATGACCAAACCATCTCAAACTGTTTCTCTTCACAGCATCCATCACAGGCTCTATTCCCATCATCTTTCGCAATTCATCATTTGTCTTCCTCTCTCACAACGATACTCCACACATCCACCGAACCATTCGCATTTCCACCCTTTCCAGCCTTCGTTGCTGCTCTACGTTCATTACCCATGTCTCGCTCCCATAAATCACAACACTTCTCACACATGCAGCACACACCTTTCCCTTCAGCTTCAACGACACTCCCCTCCTCATCAGCACGCCACTCAGTTCCCACCACTCATTTAATTAAATTGATATAATTAAATTAAATTGGTCTGGGCATGTAATTTCCCCACACATATCAATTTAATTATTTAAAATCCTGTTCATTAATCCAAGAACAATACTTATTGACTCAAGACATTTGAGGTTTTCATTTTTCATTATTTTGTAAAAAAAAATTCTATAAAAAAAAATTCCACTTTGACATTATGGGGTATTTTGTGTGGATCAGTGACAAAAAATCCCAATTTAATCCATTTTAAATAAAAAGCTGTAACACAACAATGTGAAAAAGTTCAAGGGGTGTGAATACTTTCTGAAGGTATTGTATATTTCTTTGTTTTGCATTTTCTGCAGTATTGTCACTTAAGCTTCATTTCAAAAGGAAATTGCTGGTATGGTTCTGTTTCCTTCCCACATAGGGTGAGGCATCATGTCTGACAGCGAAGGCAGCAACTTCTCTGACAATGACCAGGAGAGCTTCCACGGTAGTGAAGCAGAGGAGGCAGAGGAGGCAGAGGAGGCATGTTTCTTGCTGTTTCTTTATTACCCTCGCCAGAGGAGGGATATTGCATTTGAGTCCGTTTGTTTGTCTGTCTGTTTGTCCGCACAGAATAAATATGATTTTCTCTGCAACCGTTGGTCCGATTGACAGGAAATTTTCACCATAGGTGCAATTCCACCTGTATAATTTTTTAAATGATGCTGATGACGTCATCGGTCACGTGGTTCGGCCGCCATCTTGGAAAAACCGAAAAACTTTGTATCCAAAAGTGCTGAACGGGAAAAATTGAGACGTGGCTCATTGTAAAGAACTCTCCATGGGGAATAAAATATGTTGTCAGAGGTGCCTCCATTATGACGTCATAATTTTACAAGTACAAAACTTCATCCGATCAAGATGAAATTTCTTGAGCATAATCTAGGAATAAATTAGTTTAGAAAAAAAATAATGATGACGTTATCGGTCACGTGATTCGGCCGCCATATTTGATTTATCACAAAAGCGTTAAAAACCACTGAAAATACATCCTGGCGAGGGTTTGCAATCTCTGCTCTTTTTCTTGTTTCTTTAGTATGATTGTTGTGGTAGTATTTGTAAGACAAATATGGTTGGAAATGTATGTATGGGAAATTGCAAGCAAAATGATGTTTTAATGAAAAGGTAATTATTATTGGGAATTATTTTATTGTCTGCATTTTAGGATGAGGTATTGTCTGCTAAAGGAAGTGATAAGGAAGAAGAGGAGGAGGAGGATGAGGGGGAGGATCTAGTGGAGGAAGACGAGTATGACGATGAAGATGAGGAAGAGGCACACAGAGCAAAGAAGAGCCGCCACAGTGGCTTTATATTGGACGAAGCTGGTAATGCTTTTATTTCATTAGTCGTCAAGAGGAATGCGAGTCCACCCCCTCAACCCCCAAACCCCATTGTCCTTAAAGTGAGTCTCATCCCATTTCCCATGCTGCTGCGATTTCATTTTCCCATGCGAGTCCCTACCAACCCCTGCTCCCTCCATTTTCCTTGCATACAAACTTCATAACGGAAAGAAATCACTTATTTGTATCACCATTTGCAGACTCTTTATAAAAGTTTGAAGATTGTTGTATTTAATCATCATATCACACAAGTTGCTGCACTTGTATCATTGAATGTATCATTGGTATTCACCCAGATGTTGATGAGGACGAATATGATGATGAGCAGTCAGATGACGACAACGAAGATATCATCGACAAAGGTATTTGCATTCTTAATTTGCGTTTTGTTTTGATATTCAGTTTTCTTTGAAGTTTTTGCATTTTTGTACACGTTATTAAAAATATGCCGCAAGTTTGAAGTGAATGGTCAACATGTCTGTCCTCTTCCACAACTTATTAGTCCCCTACCGGTGTACACCGGAGGGGACTATAGGTTTGCACGCCGTCCCTCCGTCTGTCCGTCCGTCATTCCGTCCGTCCGTCCGTCAGTCCGTCAGTCTGTCAGTCCGTCACGCAAAGAACAGTTTTCCGGACTTTTTTTCTAAACTCTTAAAGCTAATGATTTCAAACTTGGTGCATGGTTTCCTCATGATAAGTTACAGATCAAGTTCGAACTTCACGACGTTTCGATCATTTTTGACAAAGTTATGGCACTTTGAACTTTGGGAATTCTGATAATTCTGATGATCCTTAACTCAGTGCCATTTTAAGTTTTAATTTCCTTTAAAAAATATTTTCTCTGCAATAATAGGACCGATTGAGATCAAATTTTCACTGTAGGGGGGGACTTGGTCTGTAGAATATTTTAATGGTAATTATGACGTCACAGGTCACGTGATTCGGCCGCCATATTGTTTTTCATGAAAACACGAAAACCCCTTTTTCTCTGCAACGGCTGAACAGATCGAGGCCAAACTTTGCAGGCAGAATCGCATACCCATGACAAACAAAAAAGTCACCGAGCATGACGTCATGCATCACACGGTTTCAGAGTTATGACGTTTTTAAGCATGAACCTTTAAAATCGAGCTCCTCCCTCATTTTTGATCCAATCGAGGGGAAACTTCACAGACCTGTTCAGCATGTCGGTCTACTAAAATGTCCTTTTGGAATTTGCGATAGAGCACGTGGTTTGGCAGATATCGTTAATTAAACGAAAATATTTTTTAAAAATGGATATCTCTTGAATCGCTAGTACCTCAGACCGTGAGTTGGTAATTATTTATTTCACACAGTGCAATACGTGCAGGCCGCTCCACGGAGTGACCTTGCGGGCTTATCAACGAGACGAGGCTTGACACACATGTGTCTCAGCATACCTCAGATCAAGTTTGAAAACCAGCATCAACCGTGCATAAATTTGCATATTCGATCATTTTTGACAAAGTTATGGCACTTTGAACTTTGGTAGGGGACATGTATTGCAGCGCAATACTCAGAATGGTTGTTTTATTGGTCAGATTAATTGTGTCTACTGGTTGTGACTGTTTGTTAAATAATTTCAAAATCTTAAGTGTGTCCAATAATATGCCCAGCTATTTCTACAATCTACAATTTCCCAGTACGTTCTACAAGCTAGACGTCTTTTTTTTTTTTTTTTTTTTTTTGTATACAAGATCGAGGCTCGTGAAAGAGCGAACATTAATCACACAGAAAGACAAACAGACACACAAAACAAATAACATCGGGAGCGGTAGACAAGATGGGGAGAGAGGGGGAAGGACACAAACACAACATTTGAGAGCAGGGACCGAGAGACATGGAGACATCGAGAGAACTGTGGGAGGGAGAGGGCTTTGGGGGGGAGGCATGGGAAGGGGGGGGGGGTGGGAGAGGTATAAAACATATGGACACTGCCAAGACCTCCAGGAAAGAAGTTGGAATTTCAAACAAGGTGGATCTGGGGTGAATTAGTGGGGGTAGAAAAGATCAAGGTTTTGGATGGGGGAAGATAAGAGATGGTGGTGAACAGCTGTTTTGAAGTATAAAACACAGATGGGAGAAGTATAAAACACAAGGACTTCCAGGACAGAAGTTGGTATACCTCACACTATCAGAGACTCCTCCTCACTCACCACATTCAAAACATCACTAAAGACCCACCTGTTCAACACTGCATTCAACATTCAACCCACAGCATTTAACCCCTGACTATCTCTTCTCCTTCTCCTTCCTTTTGCTTTAAATATTTCCCTATTGATTCTTGTCTTTTTGCAATTGTTGTTTTCATGTATTGTTATGCATTATGTTTTCCACTCTGTCAAAGCGCCTTTGGGCTTCTGGAAAAGCGCTATACAAAATAAATGAATTATTATTATTATTATTATTATTTCAAAAAAGTGGAATTGGGGTGAAATTAGCGGGGGTAGAAAAGATCAAGGTTTTGGATGGGGGAAGATAAGAGATGGTGGTGAACAGCTGTTTTAAAGACCTGGAGGGTGGAGTGGGATTGAAGAGAGTGAGGGAGTTTGTTCCATAGGCGGGAGAAAAGAGGAATGAAGGCGTGAAGGTGAGCAGAGAGTCTTGAATTTGGCAGTTTAACCATAAGAGGGTTGCAGGCAGATCTTGTGCGACCTGTAGGAATATTTGCCGGACAGCCCAGAGAGAGCTGGGGGGGCAAGGCCAGAGAGGAGTCGGTAGAAGACGGAAAAACCACCAACCTTCTCTGCCTTTTCTCCATTTCCATCTTCCTTCTTCAAATACATTCACTTGAATCCTTTTTATGATTAAACAAAAAAATCCCTTCCTCTTTGCATGAGTGTGTACACACGCACACAACACATTACACCACACCACACCACACCACACCACACCACATACATACATACATACACATACATATACGCACACACACACCACACACACACACCAAACTACATACATACATACATACATACATACATACATACATACATATACGCACACACACGTGCACACACACACACACATGCACACACACACACATACACACACACATACACGTGCACACACACACATACACACACACATACGTGCTTACCTCCCATAATGGTAGAAACGTTTCCATGCCATTCACTGTTGCCAAATTTATTGAACGAGGGCGTGCCCGTACGTGGGTGCAAAAAAACATGCGTGCAAACAACAACAACAAAAAAATACTTTGAAACCACGTGGCAGTAACGACCACAGAACCCCCCCCCCCCCCTCTATTTACATGAAATGGTTTGGTCCATTCGCAAAGCCAAAGCGAACGGCTTGTGAGTACGGTAGAACCCCCCCCTCTATTTACATGAAATGGTTTGGTCCATTCGCAAAGCCAAAGCGAACGGCGAACGGCTAAATCGCCATAGCTCGGTAACTACTTCTCCGATTAATATGAAACCTTGAAAAGGCACATCCTCAGGTCCCCAGCAATATACCTGGCAAGTTTCAAGTATATCGGACCCGTGGTTGTCGAGAAACAGCGGTCACAGACAAACACACAGACATACACACACACATACACACAGAGATTACTGGAATTATAGATAGATAAAGGAAACGTGCGTTGTTATCGCATTTTAATAAGAATGGTGCCTGAACGATTCACTGGGGTAGTGCACCTTCTCCCTATCACAAGCAAAGTACCAGAATATATTGTGAAGAAGACTTGAAAATCTAGTTTCTTATCTAATTATCGTGCCTTTGATACGGTCTGACACCCCGCCCTGCTCACTAAACTCTCCTATGGTATCCAAAATCCTCTCTATCTCTTTGCTGATGACTTCACTCTCTGCCGCTCCATTCCTCAACCCTCAGATCGGCAGTCTGCAGCCTCCTCGCTCTCTGCAGACCTGGACAAAATCACAGACTGGTCAAAGAAGTGGAACATGTCTTTCAATCCTGACAAATCTCACACTCTCACTATGTCTCTCCGAAAAGACCGTCTGAACAACCCTCCCATCTACTTTCTGAACAATCCTCTTGAAGAAGTTCTGTCACTCAAGCTTTTGGGTCTCACTATCTGCCATGATCTTTCCCGGGTTTCCAACATTTCCAAGCTTGCCTGCAAAGCCAGTCGCCGACGGGGTATCCTCCATCATACGAAGTCCTTTCTGGCACCCCTGAGCTCCTCACCACATACAAAGCTTTCATCTGCAGCTCAATGGAATACTGCTCTCCCCTCTGGGCTGGTGCTCCTGCCTCACACCTATCTCGGCTTCACACTGTTGAAACCAAAGCTTTCAGAATCATTGGAATCTCCCGTGATGAAGTTAACTCCAAGGGCCTTTCACTTACTCACCGCAGGCAGGTTGGTGGTCTTTCTGTCTTATACCGACTCCTCTCCAGCCTTGCTCCCCCAGCTCTCTCTGTGCTCTGTCCGCCAAATATTCCTACAGGTCGCACAAGATCTGCCAGCAACCCTCTTATGGTGAAACTGCCAAAATCAAGACTCTGTTCACCTTCACTCTTTCATGCCTCTTTTCTCCAGCCTCTGGAACAAACTCCCACACTCTCTTCAATCCCTCTCCTCCCTCCAGTTCTTCAAAACAGCTGTACACCACCTTAGGTAATTAAGTTTTAGGTAATTTTTGTCCATGAATTGCAAGGACATTAGATGACAATTGAGCTGTTTGCACTGAAGAGAAGGCCAAACCAGCTGAGGAGATAGGGATGAAGTAGCAGGATCTACCGATGAGGGATGCATGTAATACTAGAACGGCAGTCGGTAGAGTGCATACTTGAACATACAGGTGGAACTGTTTACGTTTTGTATCCCACTGATGGGCTGGATCTGGATCCGGACCTGAACCAAAATCGAATTTGGCTTGTTTTTGTTATCCAACTAATTCTCGTATCCAGACCTGGATTTTGATCTTCAACAAAATCGAAATCATTTCGGCCTTGTCACACACCCAACCTGTACACAAAGCTTTGTCCGAATCGGTCCATAACTTTTTAAGATATCCTGTTTATAGATAGACAAACAGGCAGGGGTGAAAATTTAACCTCCGTGCAGCTTCGTTGGCAGAGGTTATGATGAATGAATGAATGATGTGACTATTCCCAATAAAAGTTCTATAATTTGGGGACCACTCCCATTTTTGTTTGCTTTAATAACTTGACTTTTCTCTGGCTCTGTGACTTGAATAATTAATCGATGCTTTCTTCTTTGGACACTCGATTGACACCTTTCCTCCATTTGACTTTGTTGTTTGATCTCAATACTTAGAGACCATTTAGACATCTATCTGCACACTACACCCTCATGGCTTTTAGTGAATTATTGAATGAATGATGAGCACGCTCTCCAGGGGACCATAACTCCAAACCCTTGATGAGGGCAGTGCCCATCCTCGCCCCTTTTGGAGCCTTTGTGTATATGCATAAGGTTTGATCAATATCAACAAGAGATCATTCCCCCTTCATCACCTAAATTATTATCGGAGTAATGGGCAGAGTACCTTGGCAGGAGTATTTTAAATGAAAACTCGGAGATAACCCAGTTCTGCCGGGCTGTTGTAAGGGAATTGGTTTCTAATAGGTCAGCATCACCTGATCGTCTGTTCACCTGCATGATCAGGTAGGTGGTTGGTGATCAGCAGCAAGATACGTACAACGTATAAAGACAAAGACTCGTCGCTTCGCTGACAGGAATACCAATCTTTGCTGCGAGTGGTGTATAATCAGAAATACTGTTTGATGGGGCAATATATCACTGTTATATGAATAAAAGGGAAATGATGAAAGAAAAAGTATTGAATCTAGCAAGCATTTTCTGAATCTAATCGATATGAGAAAATGTGATTGAATAAGACTCACTATTATTAAAAGTGAAGAAGAAGATGGAGGACAAGTTTTTGTTTTCATGTCAATTGAAACTGGCACATCTATCCTCGCCTTACTCAACGATATCGTACTGTTTGCAGATTGCCAAGCATGTTTTTGATAACGCTGCCAATTGTGTAGGGAGTACCGCTATTGCTTTATTAGTTGCATCCGCTATAGGACGATTGTGGACGGACGGACGCACGCAGGCATGCCGAGACCGAGCTCCTTTTCTTGTACAGATAATGCATTTTAGAATGCTATTTTAACGTGTTGTGAGAATCCCATTAACTTGTTTTGAATGTATATATTTTCTGTGCGTAAAGTATCTTGAAGATTGTTCATTGTCCTTTTTGTTTTGTCCATTTTAAATTATCCATTGTCACATTTCATTTGCAATTCCATTAATACCATTGTTTCTCCCTTGCATCTTCTGAATGTGTTAATTTTTTATTTCTTTCCGGTGTTGCATTCCTTCCTTATTTCCACAACTCATCATTATCAGAAGAACCTGGTAAGCATACTCAGAATTGTCGGTTTCTTCCTCATTGCTTGTTTTGTGTTTTTGTTTGTTTTTGTGAATATTAAATGTGAAATAATAGAATTTTTATTTTACACACTCACTGCAATGTCGTAAACATGGATATAATAATCAGAAGGGTCGTTTTATGGTTTGCAATACACAGGACATAAGAAGTCCTTGCACTTTGGCACAGTCTGGTTTCTACCTCTCAGTCTTCTTCCTACTTTTTCTTTGTACACGAAGCACGTTTATCCATAGGAGCTATGATTCCACCTCTGAGACGGCAGTCTTTGTGTTGGCCTGTTTTGTATTCCCATCTGCAAACATAGATAGCTCATGATGTTGCGATCCCAGGTTCAAATCTGATGTAGTGTGTTGATTTGTTAATGGGGGTGGGGAGGTTTGGAGGTAAAAAGTATTTGCCAAAGAGTGTCTAGTCTGAGTCTGGAAGGTCGGTGGTTCGAATCCCGGCTGAGTCATACCAAAGACGTTAAAATGGTACGTGCTGCTTTCTTGCTTGATGGTCAGCATTTAAAAAGGATAGAGCGTGGACAAACAACCATCGGTTGACATATACGGGGAGGTGGAAATTCCTCATTAGTTGCCCCGCTGATTGTGGAGAGAAAAGTGACGACGTCATAAATTATGGCATTGCTGGTACCCGCCCCGCCTCACAATTTTTTTTATTTTTTTTTGTATACAGAGTGTTGGGCTAGCATCGACTAGTGTTAGTGTCGACCCTGGTGTTGGGCTAGCGGCTAGGGTGCCGGCTTAGGATCCCAGGATCCTGGGTTCGAATCCCGGTCGATCGCTGAATTAACGCCAGGGTGGTTGACTCAGCCTGTCATCCTTCCGAGGTCGGCTAATTGAGTACCAGTTCACTGGTAATTCCCTGTTTGTCGCTAAAGGCGGCAAAAAGGGTTGGCGTCAGGAAGGGCATCCGGCCGTAAAACATTGCTTCAAAAAGGGGACCAAAAAACAACAACAACCACGGTTCCCGAAAAAGGCCAACACCCGCTTGCGGGGAAAAATGGCCTCTAAAGGTGGTTATTTTTGTTTTTTTATACAGAGTCGAGGCTCGTGAAAGAGCTAACATTTATCAAACAAACAAATCAAACAAACAAGCAAACAAAGTATATAAAAAGCGGAGCGGTCGACAAGATGGGGAGAGAAGGGGAGGAAGCACACAAACACAACATTTGAGAGCAGGGACATCGGGAGATGTTTTTGGAGGGAGAGGGCCTGGGGGGAGGCAGGATAGGTATAAAACGCAAGAACACCAAGGACTTCCAGGAAAGAAGTCAAAAGTCACCTCAAAAAAGTGGATTTGGGGTGAAATTAGCAGGGGTAGAAAAGATCAAGGTTTTGGATTGGGGAAGATAAGAGATGGTGGTGAACAGCCGTTTTAAAGACCTGGAGGGAGGAGTGGGATTGAAGAGAGTGAGGGAGTTTGTTCCAGAGGTGGGAGAAAAGAGGAATGAAGGAGTGAAGGTGAGCAGAGAGGTCTTGATTTTGGCAGTTTAACCATAAGAGGGTTGCAGGCAGATCTTGTGCGACCTGCAGGAATATTTGGGGGACAGAGCCCAGAGAGCTGGGGGAGCAAGGCCGGAGAGGAGTCGGTAGAAGACGGAAAGACCACCAACCTGCCTGCGGTGATTAAGTGAAAGACCCTCGGAGATAGCGTCATCGCGGGAGATGCCAATGATTCTGAACGCTTTGGTTTCAACAGCGTGAAGACGAGCTAGGTGTGAGGCAGGAGCACCAGCCCAGAGGGGAGAGCAGTACTCCATTGAGCTGCGGATGAAAGCCTTGTATGTGGTGAGGAGCTCAGGTGTGCCAAGGAAGGACTTCGCACGACGGAGGATGGATGCCCAGTCGGCGACTGGCTTTGGAGGCCAGCTTGGAAATGTGGTTTTCCCAGGAAAGATCATGGCAGATAGTGAGACCCAAAAGCTTGAGTGACAGAACTTCTTGGAGAGGATTATTCAGAAAGTAGATGGGAGGGTTGTCCAGTCGGTCTTTTTGGAGAGACATCGTAAGAGTGTGAGATTGTCAGGATTGAAAGACATGTTCCACTTGTTTGCCCAGTCTGTGATTTTGTCCAGGTCTGCAGAGAGTGAGGAGGCTGCAGACTGCCGATCTGAGGGATGAGGAATGGAGCGGCAAAGAGTTGAGTCATCAGCAAAGAGATAGAGAGGATTTTCAAGAGAGTCAGAGAAGAGAGATCATTGATGAAGACCAGAAAAAGCACAGGGCTCAGAACACTGCCTTGGGGAACTCCAGCCTGAACAGGAAGAGGAGATGAGAGAAACCCTTTCAGGGCCACACGTTGACTACGACTAGAGAGGAAGTCCGCCAGCCATGCGTGGAGATTTTCATGGATACCAAAGGAGGAGAGTTTGGTGAGCAGAGCGGGGTGCCAGACTGTATCGAAGGCACGTGATATGTCGAGGGAGACAGCTCTAATTTCCTGTTTGGCATTGAGGACCTCCATCCATTGTTGAGACAGGAGAAGCAGCATGTCCAGAGTAGAGTGACCTGGTCTGAAACCAAATTGATGATCAGAGATCAAGCCATTGGAGAAGAGGAAAGATTTCATATCCGAAGCAATGATGGATTCCATGACTTTGCTGATAATTGGGAGAAGGCTGATTGGTCTGTAGTTGCTAGGATCTGTTTTTGCACCTTTTTTGTGCAAAGCGGTGATGTTGGCTGATTTCCAAGCAGATGGCAGTTGACCTTGAGCAAAAGAGAGGGTGAAGAGAACAGAGAGAGGGAGTGAAAGAGCGGAAGAACAGGATTTTAGGACCCGTGGGCTGATGCCGTCAGGTCCAGTTGCAGAATCAGAGTCGAGGGTTGACAGAAACTTTTCCACCTTGTCAGGAGGAAAGGACACGGAGTCCAGGAGCAGCTGGGTACGACTGGGTATGGTGGGTACAGAGAGGGATGGGTTTGGGACACAAGATTTAGAGGCAAACACAGAGTTGAGGCATTCAGCTTTTTCAGAATGGGAAGTGATGTGAACTATACAATGGGAAGTGATGCCATGTCTCCGAAGCTGAGTGGTTGTTTGTCTGAAGTTAAGTGTAGTGTTGTGAGACGTGTTTGTCTTCATGTATACATTCTAATTACCTCGCACACGCGAAGCGAAAATCAGGGTGAAGCAATTGGTTCATGTTCATCCGTCTGTCCATTTTTCCTATCAGTTTATGATCGAGGAATAGTTTATTTAAATCGAATGTTATATTTTGAACACAAGTCAGAACATGAATAAGAAGACGCGTTTCTCGTTTTACCGTACTCTGGCTCACAATTTGTCCCGATAACACATACACAGGGAGGAGTAAGATAATATTTTCACTCTGCCTGCCTGGCGGTCAAACAGAATTGAAAATCATTCCAAACAGTAAATTTACTGTTTTTAAGGATGTCATAAAGGACACAAACAACAGGCACAAATAACTAATGTAATGTTTTATATGGGGGGGGTTGGGGGCGGTAATGTACTAGACCCTGTGGTGGATGGTGGTAAAACCAGGAATTAATTAATTTATCTGACTTTTACAATCTTTATGTTATCTATATATGTAATTGTATACTTGAACACTGTTGAACACAAATTGCCCATATATATATATATATACAGACTTGGCATTTAATATGGAATATTTTTTTTGTGGGGGTGAACTTACTTTTCAAGTTGACTTGGAACCAAAAGTTCATTGGAATTATGTTGAAATTATTCTAAATTTTGTTAATGTGACCTTTAAAAGGAACAAAAACCACATTTGACATTTCGAAGAAAATAAATTGATCCTTGAAAGTGACGTCAACTGATATTGAACTCGATTCACGGACAGTACTGTGTTAAACTTCTGTACGTTTTCCAGAAGTATTTCTTTATTTTCCACATTAGCCAATTTTCTTTTTTTAACAAAAACAAAAGTTAAATTACAACTGGGATTACGGACAGTAAAATTACAGTTCAGTACTTCGTGTAACCCCCACGAGCATTCAGGAGAGCACGTACACGTTGAGGCATCCTGTTCACGAGATTTGCCAAGGTTTGGACAGGAATCGCTTGCCATGCAGTGACAATAGCCTGCTGCAATTCACGCACAGAGGTAGGCTGCTGGTCCAAGTTGTCGATTTGACGCATTAATTCTGCCCACAAGTTCTCTATCGGATTCATATCCGTGGACATGGCAGGCCACTCCATATGCTCTACACCACGGTCATCAAGAAAGTGTTGGATCATGCGAGCACGATGAGGCCATGCATTGTCATCTTGGAAGACAAAGTTTCCTCGAAAGGCTACACGAGCAAATGGAAGCAATGTTTCTTCCAGAATGGCCCTGTACTTTAACTGGTTCAGGTTTCAATTCAGAACAACCAGGTCAGTTTTGCCCCGTGCATGAAAAGCAGCCCAAACGGTCACCCCACCACCTCCAGCCTGGACTCTTGGCACTATACAATCTTCGTTGTAGGCTTCATGCACTTGTCTGCGCACTCGGACATGGCCATCTTGACGATAGACCAGAAATCAAGACTCGTCACTGAAGATCACGTGATTCCAGTGTCCTGGCTGCCATTGACGGTGCTCTCTGGCCCACTGCAACCGGCGCTGGCGGTGTTGTCTTGTCAGGCATGGCTTTCTCAGGGGACGCCTGACACGATAGCCTGCTTGAACCAGTCGTTGGTTGACGAGCCTTCTGGATACAGGCACATTTGTCAGTTGCTGCCACTCAGCCCTAAGCCGATTAGCTGACTTGGTACGGCCATTGCGGACTAACCGGTTTAGCTGGCGATCATCCCTCCTTGTGGTTCTGCGGGGACGTCCTGGCCTCGATATTGGAGGAGGGACACCCCTCTGAGCATTTCGTTTCGGGATCTTTGACACCTGACCTTGAGTGATGCCATACTGCCGAGCAATAGCACACTGTTTCATGCCGGAATTTCGTAAAGCCACCACTCCATGACAAACAGCATTGTCGAGTTGACGGACCATCTCCAGAGGAAGCGGCAATAACTTTTGTGGACGTGCAGCAGTTGTTTTCCACTAATACAGAACGCAACAACCCTTATATACCCGATTGTGAAGCCAATCGTCAAATGTACCTGTCCGTACATTTTGTCATGCCACCTGTGATATAATCCTGTTATTGACTTCTTGCTGCGACAGACGATCAGTGACATGGTTCTTTTAACAAAGAAATCACCGAAGCGTAAAAGAAACTCACCAGATTGATATTCTGAGTTCAGAAAAGGAAACCCAAGTCAAGAAAAAAAATATATTCCATATTAAATGCCAAGTCTGGTGTTGGGCTAGCGGCTAGGGTGCCAGCTTAGGATCCCAGGATCCTGGGTTCGAATCCCGGTCGTCGCTGAATTAACGCCAGGGGGGTTGACTCAGCCTGTCATCCTTCCGAGGTCGGCTAATTGAGTATCAGTTCACTGGTAATTCCCTGCTTGTCGTAAAAGGCGACAAAAAGGGTTGGCGGCAGGAAGGGCATCCGGCCGTAAAACATTGCTTCAAAAAGGGGACCAAAAAACAACAACAACCACGGTCCCCGAAAAAGGCCAACCCCCACTTTGCGGGGAAAAATGGCCTCAATGTTTTTTATTTATTTATTAAATGCCAAGTCTGTGTGTGTGTGTGTGTGTGTATATATATATATATATATATATATATATATATATATATATATATATACTAGCTTGGTGAGGCGAGCGCGTCGTTACTGAGGACCGGGCTTATTTTGGCTGAGTATAATGACTGTACCTGAGTTGTTGTGTTGTCATGATTTACACCAATCATAATACAAACAATTACTTTGCACAAATGTATTTGTTGTGTTTGTGATATTACATTTTTATAGGCTATTTAGGTTGAAGATTTAGGTTGAATGTTTTTTTTTCAAGAAAGAACCCCTCAGCACATACATGGGGGAGGGGTAGGTACAGACTGGAAGTTTGGGACGATTACACCTCACCACCACGTAATTCAAAACACCTCACCACCAAGTAATTCAAAACACCTCACCACCAAGTAATTTAAAACACCTCACAGCCATAAAACACGTAATAAAAACACCTCACCACCACGAAATTAAAAACACCTCACCACCACGAAATTAAAAACACCTCCCCACCACAAAATTAAAAACACCTCACCACCACGAAATTAAAAACACCTCACCACCACAAAATTAAAAACACCTCACAGCCATAAAACACGTAATAAAAACACCTCACAGCCACGAAATTAAAAACACCTCACCACCACGTCATTTAAAAACACCTCACCACCACGTCATTTAAAAACACCTCACCACCACGTCATTTAAAAACACCTCACCACCACGTCATTTAAAAACACCTCAACACCAAGTAATTCAAAACACCTCACCACCACGTAATTCAAAACACCTCATCACCAACTAATTCAAAACATCTCACCACCACGTAATTAAAAACACCTCACCACCACGTAATTATAAATACCACACCACCACGTAATTCAAAACACCTCAGCACCATGTGATTTTAAAACACCTCACCACCACGTCATTTAAAAACACCTCACCACCACATAATTCAAAATACCTCACCACCACGTGATTCAAAACCACCACAACGTCATCAAAAACACTTCACAACCACGGAAACAAAAGTTTGAGGGAGTCGTTAAGTGACAACACAGACACTGCCCAGATGTGTAGATATATAGATAAATGACTGTACCCGAGTTGCCATTTTGTCATGGTTTAAACCAATCATAATTCAAACAAGTACAGATACATTCAAAGTACACCGCCCCATGCCAAATAATTAAATATGCTGCAGCGCGGCATTGCCGGGGCGCCTCCGCCGCCCGGCAATACCGCAGTGCAGCTCATTGAGGCTGCATTGGGAGGGAGAGGTGTACACTAATTGATTGATTAATTGTATAATTAAAATCAATAAAAGATTATCATAAAATATTTTCATAATCAATTGGCTAATCGCATAACTAAACCACTAGTGCTTCATCCGAAGATGTATCTTTTAGAAATTTAATTAAATAAGTCATTTATAAAAAATTAAATAATTAATTGATTACTCAATAAATAATTAATCGATTAATCAATAAATAATTAATAGATGAAATGATTAATCAATAAATCAAAATATCCTTGATAGCCACATCACTTGGTCACTCATGTCCAAATATTAGCTTCCCAGCTCAAAAGGTGCCTGAGATATTGGGCAAATGAGAAAGAAAATAAATAAATGATTAATAATGAAAATAAATAAATAATAATAATAAAAAAATTAAATTATTAATCAATTTGGTCAGAGAACACATAAACTACCACTATTTCATCAGAATCTATAACTTAAAAAAAAAAAAAATTTTTTTGTCATTAATCGAATAATTAAATAATTAATCGATTAATTGATTAATTAATAAATCAAAAATATCCTTTGCAGCCAAATCACCTGGTCATTGGCATGTCCAAATATCAGCTTCCTAACTCAAAAGGTGCCTGAGTTAATGGTCAGAAGAGAAAGGAAATTTGATTAATTAAATAAGTACTTAATTAATCGCTAATAATTAAATAACTCCTCAATTTATTGATTAATCAAAAAAAAAAAATACCGTTTTTGACAAAGGACTTGCTCACTATTGTGCCGAAATTGCAGCTTCCTAGCTCAAAGGATGGCTGAGATATCGCCCGGACAACCAAACAAACAAGAAAGCAAGAAAACAAGAAACCAAGAAAACAAACAAACAACCAGAGTGAAAACCGAGTACTCTCTTTCAGCGTGCGTCACTGCCGAGCCCCCTTCGGTGCCCGGCAATGACGATTTGCAATGCCTGGAGATGGCATAGGAAAGGAGCGGTGTACAACAATTATTTTGCACAAATGTATTTGTAATATACGTGATATCACCTTTTATAAACAATTGAAGTTGAAAACTTATATATATATATATATATCTACATATATAAATATAAATAAACTGAAGGAAAGAGACCCTCCAATGATCACTGTGGAATTTTCACAGATGGAAGTAGGACATGAAAATGCACTCCTTGGATAATCTGTTTGATTCATTCATTCATTCCTTCATTTTGTTTGCAACCTGCGGCTTCTGGTTGCATCATTGCTGGGAATGTCTCTGTGCCTGTAGGTCAAAGTGCCCCCTGTAGGTCAAAGCAGAAATTTTGGAATTTGTATAGGGACGCCTTGTTTAATGTCCACCAATAAATGCCAGCAGATGGGACATCTGGTTTAACGTCCATCCGAGGGACGGCACACACATTGATGAAACATGGGGATGACAGATTTTAGCTTTGTCGGGATTCAAACCCAGACAAGACAGCTTAGAGGCGAGTGTGTGTACCTCTTGGCCATGCTGCCAACCAATTTAATTCCTTAATGCTCCAAGTAGTAGTTTTTTTTTCTTCTGAAAAACAAAGTCCTGCTTTGTGTAACATATTTTGGTTTGCTTTGCCTTTTTTTGTTATTTTGATCATGGATCATCCAAACAACCTTAATGTACCGGTAGTGTCGTATGTGCGTGTGTGCAAGCCGAACTTTGTTTCTCACCCACGATTGGTACACACCTACACATCTGTCACGTACCCATCTACACCCAAACCTACACACACCCAAACCTACAACCACATGCGTGAGTGACATCGCTGGGCTTTTTAAGTGTGCGCACCTCATATGCTGCTGATCAAAACCATACAGCAGTATTGTTTGTCTGTTGATTGAACTTCTCCTTTAGGGACCCACATTGACGATGTTCCAGTGGAAGACCATTCTGGAGCAAGGCGACTTCAAAACCTGTGGAGGTGAAAGGAATAATGAGTGTTTTTGGTGCAATCGTTGGGTATTCTGCTTTGGCGTCGTAAACCACAGATTGAGAGCAAGATCTACTTTGATGACCATGAAATTTACCTTTGTGATTGGTTTTTTTTTTCTGATTGCATGTGGTTGTGAATTTTCTTACGTTTCAGGGAGCAACGAGAAGAGGAGCTTGGCGAATATTACATGAAGAAATATGCAAACAGTTCTTCTGGCGAACAGTATGTGAACCCTTTTTCTGTCCACCTCTTATGATAACCACGTGCTGTTCTCCGTTCAAATCCCGGTTTGAACTCTTCCTCTTCAGGCTTATTTCATTTATTCAGGGAGATTACACTCTGTGGTCAATCCATTCGTTATTTTGATCACATGGAAGGAATGTAAAATATTTCCTGCAGCATTTTGTTCTACTTCCTATTCTATGTTCTAACTTATTTTTTGTATCGTTTCTGCTTTTACTTCTACCTTTGTTTATGTATGCCTTGGTTGCATTGGCTCATGGTATTCCAAGTGGTCATTGTTATCCCCATGTTTTCTGAAAAAACGGGAGGGATATTTAAGTCTGTCTGAGTCTGTCATGCCTTCTTTTCTAAACAGTTGGGCAGAAATTTACCAACTTGGTAGTCATGATCACGACATGGCACGAGGGTGCAAGAGCAGTGTCATTTTTCGACCTGTCCCCTGCGGTGGGGTCAGAAGTACAAATACCGAAAAATGCAATTACGGGCACATTTTAAAATGAACCTTTGTACTTGAAATATGTTATGTTTTTCTTGGATTTGACCCCAGGTTCATGCCCTTTGGTGTGGGGATTTAGGGTCGCAGGGGTCAAAACAGGTATAAAAAAAATCTTTAAACTCAGAATTTGACATTTGGTTGTTTCTGGTGGAATTTTTTTTACATTTTTCAACTTTGCTTTAGGTGGGAAGCGTGGGGATTTGCGACGGTGTGCCATTGACCTCACTAGTTCTGCTCGCTGCCAAAAGAAAATGGGAGAAGGAGGGTTGGGTGGGGAAAGAGGGAAGAGTAGGGGTTGTGGGGGGGGGGGGGGGGGTGTGGAGAAGAGCAAAGTTAGGAGGAAAAAGAGGAGGAGGAGGAGAAGACGAGAGGAAAGGTAGAAGGTAGAAGTGCGTGTGCTGGTTTAAAAAAAATTGTATTTCCTTGTTCAGCTCTGTGTTATGAAAAGTGTACGAGATGAAGGATGTGTTTGTGTCTTGACTCGTCCGCCATGACACTACAATCTGCGTCACATAACGGAGCAATCAGAGCAGCGCGTTGCATTAAAATGCTTCCATTAATAACCCAATTGAATGTTCCTGACATTGAGCCATTGGTATGACAAAATCTTAATTTTCCTTGTTTTGTGCTGCAGTTATGGTCATGGTTATGACGAGCTCTCCGATGACATCACTCAGCAACAGCTGTTGCCGGGTGTCAAGTGGGTTTCAGTTTTTTTTTTCCTGTGTGTTTTTATTCACGTTGTTATTTCAGAAATGTAGGGGTTGAATACTGAAACAAATTGCTTTACGTACCTGTCGGGCTGGAGGAAGCACTACGGTAGAACACGCACGCACACACCTTTCACACTCTTTAATGAACCACAGCAAGCAGTGAGCATCTCCCTGTGAGCTTATTGTCCCCCGTCGCACCACGGAGCGAACGGGGGACTATGGTTTTCCCCTCCGTCCGTGTGTGCATCCGTCCGTCCGTGCGTGCGTGTGTGCGTAAGCGAAGGACCGAATTCTAATTTGGTGTGTGGGTGCAACTTAACGTCAAAATTCAAGATGGCCGCCGCCATGTATGTCTGAACCTTGTGAGCGAAATATCTTGAAAAATAAACAAACTACTAACTTCTAATCTGGTGTGTGGGTGTATCAACGCATAAGGAAGAACGCTATTGAAAATTGGCTCGCCACGTCAAAATCCAAGATGGCCGCCGCCATGTATTTCTGAACCTTGTGAGCGGAATATCTTGAAAAATAAGCGAAGTACCAACTTCTAATCTGGTGTGTGGGTGTATCTAGGCATAAGGAAGAACGCTATTGAAAATTGGATCGCCACGTCAAAATCCAAGATGGCCGCCACCAAAAAATGTCTGAACCTTGTGAGCGAAATATGTTGAAAAATAAACGAACTACTAACTTCTAATCTGGTGTGTGGGTGTATCGAGGCATAAGGAAGAACGCTATTGAAAATTGGGTCGCCACGTCAAAATCCAAGATGGCCGCCTTGCGTCTTCCACTTTGTCAACTCGCATCACCACCGACAGGGGACCTAGGCGTAACGCTTGTTGGTACCTTTAATAAGCTTTTGGTTGAGAGCTGGCAGACATTGCCACTTTGAGTAGCACTCGTATTGCAGGTATTTAGATATAAAACTACATTTGCTTCTTGAAAGTTTGCATTAAGGGCTTGATTATTTTTATTTATTTATTATCTCCTCTCATCCCTGTCTGCCCCCCATCCCACCCCCGATCCCCTTTACACCACATCAGGGATCCAAATTTGTGGACTGTGAAATGCAAGGTATGTTGTATTTTCATGCTTGGTAATGACGTTTTGTCAACGCATCTCTGCTCTCTTCAATTGCTTTCTCGTCATTTATGTTTATGCAAATATTTAAGTGTCTCAATTTGAAATTTTTGGTTGGTGACCTTCGTCTAATATACCATTAGTGTATTTTTTTTTAAATCCTGTATACGGTGGTTGTTGGGTTATGATCCCCTTGGATGTATGTTTTATTGGATCCCCTTAGACATGCATTTTGAGTAAGATGTGTATTTTCAGCTGGGTGAGGAGAGAGCCACAGCAATTTATCTGATGAGGAAGTTCATTGCTTACCAGTTCTCCGATACTGTGAGTACTCTGCACACGAACCTCTGAGATAAACTACGGTTGTGGCTAGGTTGCTGGAAATTAGGCTAGTTGTAGTGAAGCTGCAAAAGTGGGACCTTGAAAACAATACTGTAATACGACTTTGTAATCCATAATCGACCGGACTCGGTGGTGTAATGGAATGGTTAGAGCTTACGCTCTATGTCTGAGAGGTCGGCAGTTTAAACCCTGGCCGAGAGACTAAAAATGTTGTGATGGATGCTTCCTTGCATTGGAAAAGGACAGGGCATCGGCCTAAACAGCCATATATTGGCAACCATTGTCAAGTCTTGATGGGCCTGAAGGTCTCCTCCTGCATTGAATTGCCTTGGAAGGGAACTCCTATTTTTGGGCTTCATCCTCTTCCTAAGTTGCAAAAATTCATCGAATGTGCCATCAGTGTTGCTCTTAAATGGGATATCTTTCTTTTGCAAGCTCGCACCATCAAATCTTTTTTAATGGAACGTACAGTTTGGATGCCTGGTCAGGCCTTTTGGCTACATGCACGTACACACACACACACACACACACACACACACACACACACACACACACACACACACACACACACACACACACAATATTATATATATATATATATATATATATATATATATATATGTATGTATGTATGTATGTATGTATGTATGTATGTATGTACGTGTGTATATATAATTGTTTTATTTATTTATTGTTTGTTGGAATCTGTCTTCTGCCTTTATTGCGCTGGGTAATGTTTTTTTGTTGCCATCTGCAGCCCCTAAAGATCAAGTCTGTGGTGTCTCCAGAACACGTTAAAGGCTACATCTACGTGGAATCCTTCAAACAGACCTTTGTGAAACAGGCGAGTAATCAAATTGATGGAGACAACAAACACAACAACATGCATTTTAAGGCCATTTTCCCTGCTAGAGCGGGGGTTAGCCTTGCGGTCCCCATGAAAATCTTCTCCATTTTGTCCTATTTTCTGCATCTCTCCTTGTTATAACCCCTTGCCCGCATTTCTTCTTCGACCATCTTTAGCCAAGTCTTTCTCGGTCTTCCCCGTCCTCTACTTCCTTCTACATTCATTTCCATCACTCTTCTCAACCAGTCACTTTCATCCTTCCTCAACACATGACCAAACCAGCTCAACCTGTTCCTCTTCACAGCATCAATCACGGGCTCTATTCCCATCATCTTTCGCAATTCATCATTTGTCTTCCTCTCTCTCACTCCACACATCTACTGAACCATTCGCATTTCCACCCTTTCCAGCCTTCGTTGCTGCTCTACGTTCATTACCCATGTCTCGCTCCCATAAATCATAACGCTTCTCACACATGCAACATACACCTTTCCCTTCAGTTTCAACGACACCCCTCCTCATCAGCACGCCACTCAGTTCCCGAAACTTCTTCCATGCACATCTCACTCCAGCAACCGTTGCCGAGTCTGATCCACCTTCTCCATTCAGCATGTCTCCGAGGTAGCAAAATGTTTTCACACCTTCCAGCTTCACGCCGTCTCCAAGATCCAACTCAACATTTCCTCCATCTGCAGCTCCCTCTGTGCACACCTTACATTTGAATGTAGCTGCCACACTGGTTAATGACCCTCTCAGACCACTACATTTTGGATGAACCCACTCAGCGCACATTGCACATTGAATGGAGTTCACTCCGACACCCTTCCTGCACACAGCACATGGCCACCTCCCAGTTCTTTCCACCTCACCACATGCTTTACCACTTGCCATCACCTTCGTCTTTCCGATATTCACCTTCAGACCTTTTGTCTCCATACATTCCTTCCACTTGTTCATCTTTTCCTTCAGTCCATCCATACTTTCTGCAATCAACACCAGATCATCTGCATACAACAACTCCCACGGTAAACCCTCCTTTACGTTCTGAGCCCGCACCTCCATCACAGCTACAAATAGTAGTGGACTGAGTACCCGACCCCTGATGCACTCCCACCTTCACCTCAAACTCACCACTGTTCCCGTCCTTCGTCCTTACAGCTGTGCACGCTCTTTTGTACATTCCCATCACTACTCTGATCAACCATTCCTCCACTCCCAACTTCCTCAATGCCCATGTTAATACTTCGCGTGGAACCCTATCGAATGCTTTCTCCAGATCAACAAACCCAAGAAACAACTTCTTCCTCTTCTCCATGTACTTCTCCTGCAACTGCCTCACAATAAAGAGCGCGTCTGTCATTCCTCTTCCTGGCATAAATCCAAACTGCATTTCGTCGATCTTCAACTTCTTCCTTATCCTCCTCTCCAACACCCTTTCCAATACCTTCATTCCATGCTCCAATAACGTTATATTTTTGATGGAGAGGCCCATTAAAATTGATTTGCGTGTGTGTTTCAAACACCCCTTCTGATAATCTGATGTGCTTTTGATTTTAACAAATATTGTGCTCCAAATTTAGGTATTTTATTTTATTTATTTATTATTTTTTATTATTTTTATTTATTTATTTATTTATTTATTTATTTATTTATGTATTTTTTATTTATTTTTATTTTTTATTTATTCATTTATTTATTTATTTATTGATTTGTTTGTTTGTTTGTTTGTTTTATGTGTTTTATGTGTTTTATGTGTTTTATAATATTTAATTTATGTATTTTATTTAGTTATTAATTTAATTGTTTTAATGTTTTTTGTTAGGCTGTAGACAGCAACCCCCCAGGGTAGTACTACGGTTCGGACTTGGGAGCATTAAAGTGGTGCCCGGATCCATCTTGCACTCTCCATGTCAGGATTGCTGGTCTTACTTTCTGTCTAACTCACAAACTATAACTACCGGGCTAGCTTCAACCTCATTCTCACAAACAAGCACCATACACTTTTCATCACACACTTTTCATCACGCACACGCACATCACATTTTCATCACGCACTTTTCAGCACGCACACGCACATCACGTTTTCATCATGCACTTTTCATCACGCACTTTTCATCACGCACTTTTCATCACGCACTTTTCATCACGCACTTTTCATCACGCACTTTTCATCAGGCACTTTACATCACGCACTTTTCATCACGCACTTTTCATCACGCACTTTTCATCACGCACTTTTCATCACGCACTTTTCATCACGCACTTTTCATCACGCACTTTTCATCACGCACTTTTCATCACGCACTTTTCATCATGCACTTTTCATCTCGCACTTTTCATCACGCACTTTTCATCACGCACTTTTCCTCACACTTTTCCTCACACTTTTCATCACACACTTTTCATCACACACTTTTCATCACACACTTTTCATCACACACTTTTCATCACACACTTTAACTCACACATTTTAACTCACACACTTTAACTCACACACTTTAACTCACACACTTTAACTCACACACTTTAACTCACACACTTTAACTCACACACTTTAAGGCACACACTTTAACGCACACACTTTAACGCACACACTTTAACGCACACACTTTAACTCACACACTTTAACTCACACACTTTAACTCACACACTTTTCAGCACACTTTCTAGCGCGTGCTTTCCACCGCGTGCCTTGCACCACGCATCTTTCACCGTGCACCTTTCACCACACACTTTTCATACTCATCTTTACATTCTCTCTCTCTCCTTTTATTTGTCTTTATGCAGTTATTTTATTTAAGGCCTGGCCTCGACGAGTACTATATAGTCCGTGATTGGAGCCTTCAACATAATAAAATAAAAAATAAAAAAATTGCAGGCCCTCAGATTCCTCAGCACAATTTAACTTGCGATTTATCTTTCGAGTTATTGGTCATGTGCAATAGTGGTGTTGGCCTTCAGATGTCAGAAACTGGGTCACTTTGGATGCCAATATATTTTCTCTATTGTTGGTCTGAATCCTTGGGAAAACAAAACAATAATCACAGTTATTATGCCTCCACCGACGAAGTCGCCGGAGGCATTATGTTTTTCAGTTGTCCATCCGGCTGTCCGTCCAAAGGATCTTAGTCAAACTTGATATATGTATGTATAATGAGGTAAAGATGAACTGATTAGATTTTGGGGTCATGAGGTTTAAGGCCAAAGGTGAGAGGTCATTGATATATGTATGTATAATGAGGTAAAGATGAACTGATTAGATTTTGGGGTCATGAGGTTTAAGGCCAAAGGTGAGAGGTCATTTTAGGTAAAAATCCTGTTACCGCGAAGACTTGTGAACTAGTGATGGGATTCTGACCAAAGTTGGTACAAGCATGTATTATGATGCAAAGATAAACTGATTTGATTTTGGAGTCAAGAGGTCATGTTAAGTTACAATTATTTCGTTACCACGATAACGTAAGAACGGTTGAAGGGATCCAAGTCAAACTTGATACCGGTATGTATAAATGATGAAAAGATGAACTGGGGTCAAAGATGAACTGGGGATTTTGGGGTCAAGAGTTCAAAGGTCAGAGGTCATGTTAAGTAAAAATTCTTGCCGTGCCAACTCGTGAACAAGTGATGGGATTTTGAACAAATCTAGTATAAGTATATATGATGCAAAGATGAACTGATGGAAGTATGGCATCAAGAGGTCAAAGGTCAGAGGTCATGTCAGGTAAAACTGTGATAACGTGAGAATAGATGAAGGGATTTAAATCAAACTTGGTACAGGTAGGTATAATGATGCAAACATGAACTGATTGGATTATGCCATCAAGAGGTCAGTCAAGGGTCAGAGGTCATGTCAGGTAAAAATGTGATAACTTGAGAACAACTGAAGGGATTTAAATCAAACCTGGTACAAGTATTATAATGATGTAATAATTCGGGCAGATGCATATTGGTCGATATCGTAACGTCGAAGAGTGAGTGTCGTTCTAGTTTCACTATCCTATTTTAAGTGTACATAATTGTTTAGCAATGTTTACATATTTAACTTTTTAATTATATTGTAACGATTTTGAGAAGTGTAACGGGTTTTGAGAAGTGTAACGGGTTTTGAGGAGTGTAACAATTTTGGAGGAAGGGTAACGGATGTGAAGACTATGGTTTTGGTATGGTAACATCCTGGTAATGTAAATAATGGTCGCAGCCGTCCTCCTAATTAATTTCATAGAACATACACGCAGGTCACGATATATCTTTTAAATAGTGTATTTCCTTATTCCATGTAGGCTAAGTATGTGTTTTCCACTAGATTGACTTTGCATTGTATCAAACAAAATAAGCGTAGGCCCTTCCAATTTCCCGAAAACCTCCCTTCCATTTGCCTTCCGCATTTTGGTCGGTTTTTCTCTTCAACCACCATTGGCCACGAGGTAAGGTTGGAGAAGAAAGGCGTGGCTCCACCTCGTCAGAAGAGGGCAGGAGTGAACCGGCCCTAACAGCCAATCAACACCGCGGTGATCGACCCGGTAGGCGTGCCCTCGGAGCCGGCGGCTTGATTTCGGCCGAGGTGATAAAAGCGACTGTAAGGGACTGCTTTGCGAGATGACTGGAGATGAGCTGGAGAGGAGCAACGAGGCTGCACCAAGGAGAGGCCTTGAGAGATACGCTGGGGGATGACCTGGAAGAGGAGCGCAATCCACCGCAAGCCCTACCTACCTGCCTGCAATATCCCCTGTCGTTGGAGAGACGCGCTGAACGGAGGGAGACGGCTCCACCCCAGGAAGAGGAGCAGGTGTGCCGAGCCAGCGCGTGACGGCCGCGGATACGCGACGGAGGTTTTCCCGCCAAAACCGCGAGGGGTTGAAAGCTGCTGCCTCCGACCTTGCCTTCCTCTCAAGCAATCAACCTCGAGCCATTACCTGCCTGCAATATCCACCGTGTGAGTGTGAACGTCCTGTCCTACTCGTTTGTCTTGGGGATTAAGTAAATGAAATAGAATAAGTTAACAATGCACTGTGTGACTGCTCTTTTCCATCTATTGCTGTAAATAATATTGGTCGCTCTAAAATATTGCTTGTGTGTGTATAATAAATCTGTTCTTCCTCCAAACTCTGTCTTTCTTCTCTCTTCTTCTCTTTCGGTCGCTTTAGAGGTTTCCCAATTGAATATCTGTAGCGCGATTAGTCAACGTTCGGTTGGAATCGGGTTCTAATCGGGGAGTAACTGTTCGGACGCGGTTAAATACACCACCGCTCGGTAAAATAACATCCAAAAACCGTGTCCGTAACAATTGGTTGTCAGGAGTTGGATTCGAACCTGGGACTAAATTTATTTAGCCCAAATTTTGGACACCAATTGTGTTAGTACTATAACAATTGGTGTCGAGGAGTCGGATTCGGACCCGGGACTAAATTTGTTAGGCCCAAATTTTAAAAAAAAATTTTTGGTCAAAATTACGAGCTGCCGAAATTGTGTTGTTTTATAAAACCCGAATTTTGAGATCGCGCCATGGACAATCAAGGCGATCGGATGTCGGTGGGGGAGATAGACGGGTTAGGGGTAACCCAGGAACCAGGGGAAATGTATGTGGAAGAAAGGGAGGAGGAGAGCAATGAGGAGGCGGTTGAGGGGGTGTCAGACGCGCAAAATGGCGCTCTCGCGCACGTGGTATCAGACGCACAAAGGGGCGGCTCGCACGAGCGCGGGGTAGCCGCGCCCGCTGCGCAAATAGCGGGAATTGATGTGCGGGACCTCATGGCGCAGATTAATGCAACCATACTAATGGCAAATATGGGGCTAGAAGCAAAAATGGATGCTCAGAGTGAGCGATTAGAGGGCCAAATGGGGGCAATGGGGGTCCAAATGGGGGAAATGAGGGGAAAAATGGGGGAAATGGGGGAACGGCTAGAAGCTAAATTTGAGGGGTTAGACAACGGGATAAAAGAAGTGAAAAATGGGTTAATGGGGGTAGAAAATAGAATGGCTGCCCAGGAGAATCAGATAGAGGGAGTGAAAAATGGGTTAGAGGGGTTAGAAAACAGTATGGAAGGCAAATTGAGGGACATGAGGGACCAAGCGGAAAGGGAAGTTAAACAAATGGAGCAGCAGATAGAGGGGGTCAGAATGGGGGTAGAAACCAAACTGGATGCTCACAGGGAGGAAATGGAGCAGATGAGGGTGGCATCTGGGCAGGAGATGCAAGTGATGGGAGAGGAGATCAGAAAAGGGGTAAGTGAGGAGGTTTCGGGGCTGCGCGAGGAGGTAAAGCGAGGCGAAAAGCGTATAGAGAAAGAGGTGAGAAATAATACGGCAAAGTTACAGGGGGGAATAGAAGATCTGACGAAAGGAGTAGAACAGCTGACAGTGGGACAAAAGGAACTAGCGGACCAAGTGGAAAAGAACACTGCAATCATCGGGGGTTTAAAAGCAACACAAAAGGACATTAAAAATGAATTAATAGCGACACAAAAGGAATGTCAAATGGTACATGAGGGATTGACGAAGAGGTTGGAAGAGGTGACAGAAGTAATGGAGACGAAGGACCGGGAGGTAAGGACGCACATAGAAACGGTTAAAGTAGCGATGGAGGAAGAAATAGAGGGGGCGCACCGGGAGCTGAAGGAGGTAAAGGAAAAATTAGAGGAGGTGGAAGAAGGGGTGAGTGAAATTAAGAAGAGACGGAGGGAAACTAAGAGGGAGATAAAGGAGGAAGTCATGGAATATGTACAAGGTCTGTGTTCAAATCATGATGCAGTGCTCACTAACCAAATAAAAAGTTTGCAGGTGGCAGAGGAGGTGCGACGAGGTACGGAGGTGAGTGGCAATGTACATGATGTGAGGGGAGATTCAGTCGGCTTGGGGATTGGTTTGGATCCGGGTGTTCGTGAAAGGCCGTTGGTGAAGTGTGTGACAGGTCAGGTGTGCGAAAAAAGAGGTGTGCGAGAATGTCCGACCATGGGGTGTGTGAGAAAAAAAGTGCACGCCGAGGAGTGAGTGTGCCGTCAGGAGTGAGCCGGTCGAAGCGCGTGTGCGAGGGGGTACATGGAAGCGCGGTGTGGTGAGTGTTACAGAGGATGTAACGAGAAAGTGTACGTCTGTGGTGAGTGTTACGGAGGAAGTAACGAGAGAGTGTACACCTGTGGTGAGTGTTACGGAGGAAGTAACGAGAGAGTGTACACCTGTGGTGAGTGTTACGGAGGAAGTAACGAGAGAGTGTACACCTGTGGTGAGTGTTACAGAGGATGTAACGAGAAAGTGTACGTCTGTGGTGAGTGTTACAGAGGGTGTAACGGGAGAGTGTGCGCGAGAAAGGTGTGTAACGGACGGGTGCATGAGGAAAGAGTGTGCCGTCGAAAGTAAGGGTGAGTGCGCGACCGAGAGTGGAGGTGAGAGTAGTGAGAGTGACAAGGAGAGTGAGCTGGTTGTGACAGGTGAGCGAGGATGTACACCTGGGATGGAAGGATGCACACCTGGAATGGTAGAGCGTGAGTGGGAATGCACGCTGGAGTTGGTGGTGAGGCACGTGGTTGGGTGTGCGAATGAGGGCACACCTGTGATTGTCACAGAGGAGGTGACCGAGGAGGGGGCGCGAAGCGGTGTATTGGTGAGGTGTGCGAGCAACGAATGTGTGCCAAAGTGTTCGGTGGTCAGGTGTGTGACCAAGTCGGTGAGCGGAGTGAGTGTACCGAGGTGTGAAAGAAAAGGTACGAGGAGAATGGGAACGGCTGCATGTATGAGCAAGAAAGAGGTAGCGTATGCATGTAAGCCTGCAGGTGAAGCGTCGACGGTAACCGGGTTAAAGGTTAGGTCGACTTTTAGCCGGATCGGGCCCTCGGTGCGTGCCGGGCTTCGCGTGCCGCGAGAACCAGCGGAGATCCGAGCCACGGCGGGTTCGAAAGGACCGCCGTGCGCGATCCACGCTGGGCCTCGCGTGGAGCGGCCGCGTCCGGGCTCCACTAGGCGGAGCGGGCAGCCCGATAGGAAGGGTCGTCATGGCGACCACTTTCTATTGAGACGTGCCGGCAGGTCGAGATCGGGACATTGGATGGCTCCACGCCGAGGTGATGCGTGGGATCTCGGCCCGGGTAAGCCCCCGCCCCGGCCCCGAATGCGGGACGCATCCAGCCGCCAGCACAAAAGAATCCGCGTTCAGTGCTCGGCTGTACGAAGCCGGGCTGTAGATGTGAATTGGCGCACCGAGAGGATGTAATAAGTAGACGGGTGATGGTGGTAGTGATAGTGATTTAAAACGAAATTTAGAAAAGTGAATAGAATTGGCAGTAAATGGAAAATTTTTGAATTGTTGGATTTGGACGAGCGAAATTGGTAGTGAGAGACCCCCGATGTGGTGGGATGGCAAATCCACCATCCCTCACAGGTGGGGGCAAAGGAGCACTAGATTATGGGGTGTATGGCAGTGAAAACTAGCCCGGGTGGGTTAGGATATGGTGTGTAGGGATCTAGCGAAGATTGACACTAGGTGACGTTAAGTTTAGTTAGTGACTGATACCTGTAGTGGGGACGCAGGTAGATTAGTGTGGATTATAATGACGTGGGAGCGCAATAGTTTAAAGGGACGACTGGGAAGCGCAAGTTTCAGAGGGGAGAAGTTAGCTGAGATGATGCCGTGTGTGTGAGGATTGAACGGGTGAGAATGGAACAGGTGTGATTGCACAGGTGTGCAACTGAACAGGTGGATGGAGCAGTGTATGAGGGAGTAGTGGTGATTGCGTGTTGTGTTGACCAAATGGTCCAGGAAGAAAGGAGGGTGCAGGTGGCACCAGGTATGATTGCACAGGTGTGCAACGACAGGTGAATGAAGAACAGGTGTATGTGGCTGTATGGAATAAATGGTATGGAGTAGTGAAATGGATGGTCGTGGAGTGAGAATGGTGGAAATTGTGGAGTGGAGTGGATGGTGCGAAGGTGTGAATGGGGGAAGAGTGGACCCCCATCACGGATACCCGGGGCGGGTAGTGTAAGTGTTAGGTAGAGGGCACAGGTAAATTGTGGTTGGATATTGGCATCTGTGGTGCGGTTGGAAGAATGATGTTTGGATGGGTGCATTCGTGTTGTGGAAATGGCTGGGCGTGTAGCCTGTTAGTGTGTGTAGTTGGTTTGGGCACTCCACCACTGTGAGGATGTCGGCCAGGTGAGGCCGCAGGTGGGCTCTGGGAGCCGGTAGTAGTTGTTGTGGATGGGGCCCGAGGATCCGGAGGACGGACCCGGGTAGCCCAGTGCCAGAGGGCACCATGGGGTGACAGAGCCAGGAGAGGGGCTGTCCCCAGGTAGTTAGGTTAGGGTGAGGAGCTAGGTAAGCTCGGGTGGCAACTACAGTGGTGGAGGTGTGCAGGTGGGTAGACCTGTTGGGAGAGGCACACGTCGCAGCCCAGAAATTGTGCTAGAGCACCGGGAGATGAATCGGGGGAGTGAGACCCCAAATTGAGGAGCACCACAGTTTGGCCAATGGGAATTGGTTATTAAAACCACATAGAGTAAGATTGCCAATGGATTGGCAGGGAAAGACCCCGGGTAGTGTAAAGTGTGTTAATGTCATTTAGAAAGTAGTTAGGATGAAGTCTCCTCGCACCATCTGCATCCACTCACCTGAGGTGACAGGTACTCCACACCATGCCATGTTTTGATTATTTTCTATGATGCAAATGTTTGGATTGTGAGACGCATCATGACGTGGGTGTGACATTGTGCGTAATTCCATCTCTCCCTCCTTATGAGGATTGATGATGAATTGGTGATGGCAAATTTTGAAGTAACGGGATTGTGGAGACGGATTTGGTATAGGGGAAATATGGGGAAGACGTGACAGTAGTGACGAATTTGTAAATGGGTAGATTTTTGTACATATGGGGTAAGGGTAGGATAGGTGACAGGGGGGTGACGTACGGTAGGGACGAGCTTTCTCACTTCGGCCTCCGTACGCATTTCACCTTGCATTGCCTTATTGACGTGTACCCTTGTGACCTTACCCCTCGCTCAATTGTCTTTCTTTTGTCTCCCACATGACCTGTGCGCCATTGGGTGCCGATGGGAGCGTGCGTGAGGTGGCCATTGTGCGCCCGAGATTCCCAGAACCAGCACGCATTGCGTTGATGTACCACTTTATGGACCGCTGTTCGGCGGCCAAGTACCACTTGATGGACCCCAGGTTCTGGGGCAGAGCACCTCTGTTGGAGACCGGCCATAGTGGCCAGGGAATCTTGCTTGCGGACCTCGGTAAGGTGGCACCTATGCCAAACAGGTGGACCACCCTTAGTTGGCCCCTGAGGCCCTAAATAAAAATGGACACAAGTTGTGCTTTTTATTATGTCCAAATAGGCCGCATGAAGCCAGAAGACGTCGGGAAGAACATGGGCCCAGCAGAGGAAGAGAAGACCACCACCAGTTGTTTTGTTGTGTTTATTATGAACCATGGTAACCGCACCGGATGGTGTTTTTGGGTGTTTTGTGGTGTTTGGGTGCTTTTGGGTGCTTTGGTGGTATTGGTACTGGTGCATCGATGCAATGCGTGCTGTCTCCTCCCTCCCAACAGGAATTTCTTTCTCTTGTTCCCTAAAAAGAAAAGAAAAAAACACACAGGTCCTGGGTTGCGTTGTAAATAAGAAATCACGTCATTGTAAATAATGCTCCCCACCGTAAATGTATAGTTTCAGAATAATTCCGTAATTCGGTTAGCTGTGGGCTTGAGTCTGTTAGACAGGATGCAATGCAATAGGGGGACATACTTATTTGTGTTTTAAAATTGTCACACTCAGGGTCAGGTTAATTGTAGAGGGAATTACACCTACATGTCACACTCAGTTAAGTCTAGTAGGCCCGAGGACGTGCCTGAAGAAAGGAGGGTGCAGTGTAACGATTTTGAGAAGTGTAACGGGTTTTGAGAAGTGTAACGGGTTTTGAGGAGTGTAACAATTTTGGAGGAAGGGTAACGGATGTGAAGACTATGGTTTTGGTATGGTAACATCCTGGTAATGTAAATAATGGTCGCAGCCGTCCTCCTAATTAATTTCATAGAACATACACGCAGGTCACGATATATCTTTTAAATAGTGTATTTCCTTATTCCATGTAGGCTAAGTATGTGTTTTCCACTAGATTGACTTTGCATTGTATCAAACAAAATAAGCGTAGGCCCTTCCAATTTCCCCAAAACCTCCCTTCCATTTGCCTTCCGCATTTTGGTCGGTTTTTCTCTTCAACCACCATTGGCCACGAGGTAAGGTTGGAGAAGAAAGGCGTGGCTCCACCTCGTCAGAAGAGGGCAGGAGTGAACCGGCCCTAACAGCCAATCAACACCGCGGTGATCGACCCGGTAGGCGTGCCCTCGGAGCCGGCGGCTTGATTTCGGCCGAGGTGATAAAAGCGACTGTAAGGGACTGCTTTGCGAGATGACTGGAGATGAGCTGGAGAGGAGCAACGAGGCTGCACCAAGGAGAGGCCTTGAGAGATACGCTGGGGGATGACCTGGAAGAGGAGCGCAATCCACCGCAAGCCCTACCTACCTGCCTGCAATATCCCCTGTCGTTGGAGAGACGCGCTGAACGGAGGGAGACGGCTCCACCCCAGGAAGAGGAGCAGGTGTGCCGAGCCAGCGCGTGACGGCCGCGGATACGCGACGGAGGTTTTCCCGCCAAAACCGCGAGGGGTTGAAAGCTGCTGCCTCCGACCTTGCCTTCCTCTCAAGCAATCAACCTCGAGCCATTACCTGCCTGCAATATCCACCGTGTGAGTATGAACGTCCTGTCCTACTCGTTTGTCTTGGGGATTAAGTAAATGAAATAGAATAAGTTAACAATGCACTGTGTGACTGCTCTTTTCCATCTATTGCTGTAAATAATATTGGTCGCTCTAAAATATTGCTTGTGTGTGTATAATAAATCTGTTCTTCCTCCAAACTCTGTCTTTCTTCTCTCTTCTTCTCTTTCGGTCGCTTTAGAGGTTTCCCAATTGAATATCTGTAGCGCGATTAGTCAACGTTCGGTTGGAATCGGGTTCTAATCGGGGAGTAACTGTTCGGACGCGGTTAAATACACCACCGCTCGGTAAAATAACATCCAAAAACCGTGTCCGTAACAATATCATCAGATATTAATTATTTCTTACCACGGGGTCACCCTGTGTGTCGCAAGAGGCGACTAACAGGGTTGGCGGCAGGAAGCGCATCCGGCCATAAAACATTGCTTCAAAAAGGGGACCACGGTGCCCGAAAAAGGCCAACCCCTGCTATGCGGGGGAAAATGGCCTCTAAAGGTGGTTCATGGGGTCACATTGAACCCCATTTCCAAGTTTTGTTGACCACTTTGCTTCCTCATGTTTTGGAAGTAAAAAGCCATTCGACGAGTTGGACAGCTGTGCTGCTTTCTCACTGAAAGTTTTAGGCAATGGCATGTAAACAAACCTCTTGGCCTGGCAGAAATTGCTCACTGCTTAAACGAAAGTGATAGCAACCTCACAGATGAGGTGCTGTCAGAAAATTAAGTTGTGGTATTTGCCGGCGAAGTCAGACGGCACTTGATCTTCCAGTGATGAAGTCTGGGGAAGAATGTGCATACCCTCTCGTTACACGTAATCGTACCAAATGGGGAAAAAGATGAGAAAACCAGAGAAAGTGTTCTTTTTTTCAACATTCTCATCACTGCAAGCACGTGTAAGCTTTAACTTGTTCTTGTCAGACTGCATTATCGACATACGTGTGGAAGAAACCAACAGGAGAGCCGGCTCAGTTCTCAATGGCACTGATAACGGTGTAATCAAATTGATTGCCTTCTTAAGATTACTGCTCTTTTCAAGGTGTTACCATACATAAAGAGAACCCATGCTCGGAGTAAGTATGAGATTTGTCTTGTTCAAGATCAAATTTCCAGCATTCAAGAAAGGAAGGATCCACTGAAGGAGGTTCTTCCTGAAGGATCCAACAGTAAATTTGGTCACTCCATTGGTCCAGATGTGGACTCGAAGCCGCCACATGGGTTTACCAAAGCACGTGCTTTAAGCAATGGCATTTGCATTGCCACTTTCAGCACAATAAGCAGCTCGGCCCAGCAAGAGCAACAGGGAAAGAGAGAGCACTGCGGGAGTTTGCTTCATGCCTTGGTCAGAAAGGACACAAACAATTGTGACAACTGAGGCAGTTTCTGTTCAGGATTACTAATTTCTGTACTTGGTGCAGTGAGGTTCAGTAAGAATGCTGTGTACCAACCATGGACTGTCAGCAACGTTGTGCGTTTCATATGTGTTCGTTTTTTTTGCAGAATGTCATTCACGAATTTTATATTATTTTTATGTTTTGTGACTTCTTACTGGAATAGAACAAATACATTTCCATATGAAAGTTGGCCTCTAAAGCAAGCCGCCCACCTGGCATCCTTGGTCTTGCGAAGCCTTTCCTTGGCAAATCCCGAACTTCTAACGATGTACAAGGCCTTCATCCTCAGCTCGATTGAGTACTGCTCTTCACCTTTGGCTCAAACCACTGCCTCACACCTTTCAAATCTTGATACCATAGATACCAAGGGCCTCAAAAGCACTGGAATCTCCTGTGATGAAGCTGAATGTCTAGGCCTGTTGCTCTCGCATCGCAGAAAGGTCGGTGGCCTCTTCGTTTTCTACCATATCCTTTCTGGTCTTGCACCTTCTACCTTTTCTGGTCTCTATCCCGAATCTCCCACCCCCGGTTTCTGCAGGGGTGCATGCTTTCTGATCGACAAGGACACAGTTCTGGTGAAACTCCCAAAATCCAGGCTCACTGCTCCCCTCTACTAATTTGTTCCTCTTTTTCTCTCACCTGTGGAACAAACTTCCTCACTCTGTTTAATAGTATTTGTCCCTCCAGCTCTGCAAGATGGCCTTCTAGGTATCCAAGATTGCTGTTTATCTGCTCCACAGTCGATCCTTGGCCATCCCTACTCATTATCTTTTAGATCCTCATTAATCCTCGCCAAGGCCATCTCTTCTTTTATAGGTTTTTGTTTTCTCTCTCTCTCTCCCTTTTTTCTGTTTTAGTCCTTGAGCCAGACCAAAAGTAATGCTCCGGCGGGGGGAGTAATTCTCATTATGATTTTCCATTAGACCAATGTCTCAAGTGTCAGAAAAGGTGTGATGGACATCTGAGAACGGTAGCTTAGTGCCCGGATGGACGCCATCTTTGAAACCACCCAGCTCGAAAATGCCCATTTGGTGGGGTACATTGTTGCACGTGTATCTGGACTTCTATACTAGCTATCGATGTGCGGTTGACGACTAAATATACGTCCGATGTGTACCGTCTAAATAAAAAATAATATGAAGCATTTTGTTTTAGATTAATTATTATAAAAATCAATTATCGAAAAAAAATCATATATTTTTCAATATTTTATTATTAGACTTGTACTTTTTTTAGTGAAACAACACTGGTATGATTTTCCAAATTATGCATTGTGCTACACCGTTTATCTGTCTATAAAAATAACTCAAAAACTAAAACATATCATCCACCACGAGTTTACAACAAATAAATGTAAAGAGGCATAAAATGACTTAGGCCGCCGCTGGCATTATCTATTCTGACGATAACGCAAGTTAGGAATGTCGTACGGAGAGGATTTTAACACCATACGATATCTAATAAGCAGGCGGAAATTGTTACATAGGAAATCTGCACTTTGGTGGCCATCTTGGATTTCAAAATGGCCGCCAATTATATTAATTATTCATTACTAGAGTTTGGAAAGACGTATGGAGCTGATTTTAACACCATACGATGTATATTCCTAATAAGCAAGCGGAGGTATCATTGAACATGTCATGTTTTAGTCAAATAACACCGGTATGATCTTCCAAATTATACATTTTGCTAAACCGTTTATCTGTCTATAAAGATTTTCAGGCAATTTGGCCTGCATTATAATAGAGAACAACATATGCTATACAATATACAGTGCACACAAAGTTAATCATCAGAGTCGCCATCAGAGTCATTGGCATCCTGAGCCACGATAGCATCATCCTGCACCATGTTGGAGCATCCCTGCAGCTTACACACAACAGTGCACTTCAACCCATTCAGTATGCAGGAGCAATCTGACGGTCGACACGTCCTTCTGCATGTGCATGAGATGAGATTCAAGACGACATCTGGAGCTGGTAGACCCGCCATCCATCGGATTGTGAGCGAACCGCCATCATCGAGTTCCCAACCATGTCCTGCTGATGGTGTTGGGACGTCTGGTAGGTTTTCAAGGCTGCGTCGCCAGATAGCCGCCTGATAGTTGGCCCTAAGCATATGCTGCATCAAGGAGTCTTCACAAGGCGGCAATTGTCCAGATTCGATCTGGCCCTTCTTTGCACAGAACATGTGATAACGGAGCGAATTAACACCGACGATCTTCGTGTTCTTGGCGTACAGCTGACACGTGAAGGCCTGAATGCTATTGAAGACGTCTGTTGGTACATTCCACGAAGATCCCAGATCTGTGAATGCTTGAAGATACAGCTCATTCGCTTGCACAAGCTTCAAAGCCTTTATCTTTCCTTGGCTAGCCAGAGCACTCACAGTGTCACACCCGCTCCATGCATGAAGCCCTGGCAATGCACTGCAAACTCCAGACCCCAATACCGCAACCAACTTTCCAACGTCGATCATTCTGACACGAACCTTTGTTCCTCGTCTGATGAAGAGCTGACTATCGATGGTTCTGCTGAGATGAAGACTGATGATCAGAACGTCGGTGTCATCTGCCACTAAGATGATCGTCTTGTAGTGGGTAGCGGCGTGCTTTGCGTGGAGAAACATACGCGTGTCTGCTTCCTCGTGGCTACATTCGAGTGCTTGCACCAACTTCCAACAGTCGCACAGCACTGTTGTATTGCTTGCCTTCCAGAACCCTGTTGATGGAACCTTCAGCGATTACTCCTGACTCAACAGCTACATCCCGAAGGCCTGCATCTCCAAACATTTTCCCAATGCTCGACATGAAGTTACAGATGGTATGGAAGTTCCCCATCATGAGCACGATTCTTCCATATCGATCGACATCTTTCCATGCTATTTCGGTCGCCTTAGCAAATAGTGCCTGGTCTAGCACCACCGGTATACGCTCAAGCTGAAGTGATGACATGATGTTCAGAGCTTCTCTGAGGATTTCTTGCACTGTTGCCATATCTGTGGCAGGCGCGTTTATAGTCGGCAGGTAGCCAACTACATCTTCCGTCACCTGAACACGATCTCTAGTCATGATGTTGAAACCAGCCCACGAACTGATTGTCTGGTCGCATGGTTCCAGCATGCGAGTCATAATCCATACGTGATTTCGGCGCTGCGCAAGGGATGTTGCGCCTGCAAGAGTGTCAGAAAGATCTGCAGGCTTGATTGCAGGTGGGCCCTCTCGTTTCCCACCGCTGTATATTGGAACTAAATCGCTGGATGACGGGATAGATCGCTTCTTATCTGCTTTGGATACTGCCGATGGAGGTTGGGGCGGCAAACACGACTGCGACTTCGGTTGGACGGTGATACCGTTGACGCGATGCGATGTTCCGCCACCACTCAGCGATTCCTCTAGCCTGTCGATGTTATCGAATGCTAATACAGTCGGGACCGAAGGGTGCATATGTGACGGAAGTGGTACTGTATCTTTCTCCACACTTGCTAATTTGTCTATGCATAGCGCTGTCTCGATTTCTTCCAGAACTGTGTACGAACATCCGTGCCCGAGTCGATTCAATATTCTGATGACCTCTGTATTACCGGTGAGCGTTTTCATGACCCACGGAAGTAGGACATGCTTCGATGTTCTGATGGTACCCCGGTGTACAGCATTGATGATATCTTGAGCCATCGACCATACCAGTGTGTCGGCACGCGCAGAGCTACCCCCACTCCCGCAAATCAAAGTATGCAGAAATACACGAAGAGAATCTGGTATCTTCACGTAATCTGAAGTGAGTTCTGCTGGCTGAGGCGGCCAACGTTCATTGTAATGAGCATCTTTGATCTGGTGTCGCAGTGAAGTAGCTGCACGCACAATGTTACTTTCACCGTCCGTTCGTTCAAATGCTTTCACTTCTGCTTTCAGGTTTACGCACTCTGCAGCAATCTCTCGCTTTGTCAGATTATCGGGCATCAAGTATACACGGTGTTTCACATTGAAGAAGATGAGCGATTCTCCAAACTCTCTTTGTAATGTGCGCTGCAGATTCTTCTTGATGGAGTCACGAACATCAACTGAAAATGTATCTGAAGACAGGATATCTGTTGCAACATCAACTATTGGAACAATCCTCGGGTTCAAGAACAAGTCAGTGCGAATGAAATTCAATATACATCGTATCATTTCTTTTTTCTCGATATTATCTTCAATGTCAGTTTCTACTTGAGGTTTTTGGGGCCGTGTGTAGTTTCTATAGCAGGAGAAGTGGTAGTGAGCCTCAGCTGCAACCATATCTCGTGTAGTCAATGCCAAAACTCTCTCATCATTGCGAGCTGTCGCAGCATCTCTTATTGTCTTATCTGCTCGAAGTTCAACAGCCAAGACAACTGTTTCACGGGTATGACTGCCTTTTATGAATTTTGAAGCACGCTGGCAAAAAATGCATTTATCATCGTAGACCGTTGAAGTTGATCCTGTCTCTTCCCGTGATGATCGCCGTCGCACCGCATCGCCAGTATCAACTGAAGAACTTCTAGCTGCATTGGTCAAAGTAGCTAGGTGGTTTTTGTGAGTGAAGTCTGATCTACAAGCCCTATGGTATAATATTGGAATATTAGGAAGTTCAACTGTGCCTTCTTGGACTAGCTTTAGAATTGGATAAAAGTTTCTAACTGCGGCTGCGTCACACAATGTCTTCCAAGAACTGTTGCCCGCTGCCTTGCTTAGCTCAGAGAGTGGCGACTTCTTGCTGCACAGGATGCACGTTCCGGACTCAGGTTCAATCTTCGCCCGTTTCGCCTCGACACCGGCCATCTCAGCTGAAAGAACAAAAAGACTGACGTTAGATTACTCCGATATCCGAAAAGCTCGCCAGCTTACATAGACATACTCATCCAAGTCAGTGAACATGTTAGATGGCGCCACAATACAACTCTATAATAGAGTTGTATGCGGCGCCATCTAACATGTTCACTTTTAGTTCTTAAGCCACCCCCCCCCCCCCCCCCCTCAGAAATTAATCAGGTCACCGCAACAAATCTCAGACTGAGATATAGAATATAGAATATAGATATAGAATAGACTGACGTCACTTTCGGCACTGGGTTCTGTGGGTTGATTATCGGCGGGAAATTCCAACTGACATAGTTTCGGTTTGTGGAAAGTGCATGCCTTTTCATATATTTTTTGTGTACACTCGTGGTGGATGATACGTTTTAGTTTTTGAGTTATTTTTATAGACAGATAAACGGTGTAGCACAATGCATAATTTGGAAAATCATACCAGTGTTGTTTCACTAAAAAAAGTACAAGTCTAATAATAAAATATTGAAAAAATATGATTTTTTTTCGATAATTGATTTTTATAATAATTAATCTAAAACAAAATGCTTCATATTATTTTTTATTTAGACGGTACACATCGGACGTATATTTAGTCGTCAACCGCACATCGATAGCTAGTATAGAAGTCCAGATACACGTGCAACAATGTACCCCACCAAATGGGCATTTTCGAGCTGGGTGGTTTCAAAGATGGCGTCCATCCGGGCACTAAGCTACCGTTCTCAGATGTCCATCACACCTTTTCTGACACTTGAGACATTGGTCTAATGGAAAATCATAATGAGAATTACTCCCCCCGCCGGAGCATTCACTTCAAAAAATGGCCGGTTGGCTCAAGGACTATTTGTGTTGTAATGCTATTTCATCCCCAGTTTTCCTTTGCTCTTCTTTCAACTCCATTATTGAGCTGTCTTTGAGCTTGTTTCCACATTGTTTACTTCCTGTGTGTTTCTCCCCCTACTCTTGCTCTCATTCCTCCCCTGTACCATTCTTCCACCAATTGTCCCTGTGTTGTGTCCCTCTCCCTTGTATGCTTTCCCGCTTTCCACTTTGTTCTGTTCCCTGTTCTAACTCTTCCACGAGCCTAGACTTTGTATATAAACAAGTAACAAAAAAAATCAATACAGTCTAAAATCTCCTCATAAATTGAAATTGTGCATTTACCATACACACAGACATGCAAGGGGCCACATACAGTGCATTCAGAAAGTATTCAGACCCCTTCACTTTTTTCACATTTTGTTATGTTGCAGAATCTTGGTGCGTGCGTGCGTGCATGCGTGGATTTGATGAATGAATTCTTAAACCCTGTTGAACACGTCTATTGAAATATTCAACATAACTTGATTCAATACCATACATGTATATTGTTTGACCAAGTCTTTCTAAATAAATTCAAGTCTGAAATCTGAGAAAAGTAATTGTAGTTTTACTTTTCATGCCTCACTTAAAACCCAATTTTTTTCTAGTTTCCTGTTTAAACATGAGATACCTTCAACGTTACTGTACCTCTTTAGCACATATAAACTATATAGTTTGTGGTTCTATTATGCATATTCTAACCATATTGATATAGAACAGTTGAGTTCAGGTTCCCTGGAACCTCTAGTTATTATTATTATTATTGTTATTATTATTATTATTATTATTATTATTATTAGTCCCAAAGCAGGCTCAAACGTTCCAGAAAATAATAACCGGATTACGCATATGAAGCAAAAGCACACACTCTGCTTATGTGCATTTATAATACATCGTGGTTTTATAGCTCGGATAATTCCAATTGCGTCCACCCCCCAAAGGAAGAATATGCCAAGATGGGCAAAAAAAAATTCTTTTCAAAACTTGATGGAATCACACTAAGCTTACGCATGCATAACTTCAGGGTGTACTCATTAATCCATGAAAGTTACAGCTTTCTCGGTCAAATCCTCTCAGAGGAGTAGATGAAGCATACAATGGACATGTAACATAATTTCCATCCGTTATGTCTCGGTTTTTTTTTTTTTAAGGGTTTGCTCTATTTCAACCCGAGATCACATTCTGCTTGTCTGTAATGCAGGCCATTGAGGGAGTGGGAAATCTGAGGATTGGCTACTGGAACCAGCAGATGGTACCCATCAAGGAGATGACTGATGTGATGAAGGTTGTTAAGCAGGTTGCGCATCTCAAGCCCAAGTCATGGGTCCGCCTCAAGAGGGGTGTCTTCAAAGATGACATCGCACAAGTGAGTGCAACAGGCTTATGCATATTATGACGTCTTGACATTGAATTTTAAAAATTCAAGTGGAGTTCTTGGTTGTTGTTTTTTTCAGCTGAACTTGAAATTGGCAGCACGGTGTGTATGTATGTATATGTACATACAGTCACGTGAAAAAGTAAGTACACCCCATGTAAAGTTTTGACTTTTTCAACATATTTCAACAATATTGATAGATAAAGGTGATATAATATAATAAATATCATGAAACATTTACATTTTGTAGTCTATTGTATAATTTCAATAAACATAAATGCAAATTTCGCATGTGGAAAAAGTAAGTACACCCTTTGCTCTAATAGGTGGTATTGCCCCCCTTGGCAGAAACAACCTCAAGTAGGCGTTTCGTGTAACTGTCTACCAGTCTCTGACATCGACTGGGAGAAATTTTTGCCCACTCCTCCATGCAGAATTCTTTCAGCTGTGCGATGTTTGAGGGGTTTCTTGCATGCACAGCTCGTTTCAAATCCCCCACAACATCTCGATGGGATTTAGATCCGGGCTTTGACTTGGCCATTCCAGAACCCTCCATTTCTTTCTTTTCAGCCATTCCTTGGTGGATTTACTGGTATGTTTAGGGTCATGTTGTCATATATGTCATGTTGCAAGGTCCACCTTCGGTTGAGCTTCATCTTTCCGACAGATGGCCTCACTTTATCCTCAAGCACCCTCTGGTACAATGAAGAATTCATCGTGGATTATATGATGGTGAGCTTCCCAGGCCCTGATGCAGCAAAGCTGCCCCAAACCATAATGTTTCCACCACCATGCTTTACAGTTAGTATCAGGTTATTGTGGTCAAATGCTGTCTTTGGTTTTCGCCAAACATGTCTTCTGGTACTGTGGACAAATAGCTCTACCTTTGACTCATCTGTCCAGAGCACATTGTTCTAGAAGTGCTGGTCTTTGCCTCGGTGTTCATTGGCAAACTTTAGTCTTGCCCTGATGTTCTTTCTGGACAGCAAAGGTTTCCTCCTGGCACACCTCCCATGTAGATCAAATTTGTGCAGCCTATTTCTAATGGTAGACTCGTGCACTTTGACATCAACAATGGCAAGAGCTACCTGTAGGTCCCGTGATGACATTCTGGGGTTCTTAGAGACTTCTTTTAGCATCTTCCGCTCTGCTCTCGGGCTGAACTTGCTGGGGCGGCCTGGCCTGAACAAGTTGGCAGTTGTTTGGAATCTTCTCCACTTGCAGATGATCTTCTGGACAGTCGAATGATTGATTTCAAATTGTTTGGAGATCTTTTTAAATCCCTTCCTAGACTCGTGGGCATCTATAACCTTCTTTCTGAAGGCCTCAGAGAGCTCTTTTGATCTCGGCATGGTGATGCCGCACACTTCAACAACAAAGAGCAAACCAAACTAAATGTCTGAGGTTTAAATAAGACAGGTTCCTCCAAGATCCTCTCTAACGATGTTCTAATCATTTTCACCTGAGCTGGTGCACCTGATTCTAATTTTAGGTATTTGAAGTAGTGATAAATGTAGGGGTGTACTTACTTTTTCCACATGCGAAATTTGCATTTATGTTTATTTTATATTATAAAATGGACTACAAAATGTAAATGTTTCATGATATTTATTATATTATATCACCTTTGTCTATCAATATTGTTGAAATGAAGATCAAATAGCTGTATGTTGAAATATGTTGAAAAAGTCAAAACTTTACATGGGGTGTACTTACTTTTTCACGTTTCACACTTACACACATACTCGCATACACACACCTCGACCCCGGCATACGCGGAGCGGACCCTGTGTATTCGTGACTGATAAATTGCCACCTGCTTCTACATTTGCGGGTATGTGTCCCACAAATTCGCGGTTTTTCACAGGCACAAAAAAAACATGGCACGAGCCGTGAGCATGACCGGCTTCTACATTCCTGGCCCTGCGCTTTTTGTTTTCACGGCTTTTAGCAGCCACATAAATATATTTCAGCTGCGCTATAAGCGAGCTTCACGGGATATTCGACCATTCACACAGTAAGCATTGCTTCTTGGGATTTTCCAGAATTCGCACTGTGAACAGCTTTGCGGAATATTCCACCATTGACCCGGTAAACATTGCTTTGTGGGATATTCTGACATTCACACGGTAAACATTGCTTCTTGGGATATTCCACCATTCACACTATGCATTGCTTCGCGGGATATTCCGGAATTTGCACTGTGAACAGCTTGGTGGAATATTCCACCATTCACACAGTAAACATTGCTTTGTTGGATATTCCGCCATTCACACGGTAAACATTGCTTCGCGGGATATTCCACCATTCACCCGGTAAACATTGCTTCGCGGGATATTCCAGAATTTTCACTGTCAACAGCTTCACAGGATATTCCACCATTCACATGGTAAACATTGCTTCGCGGGATATTCCACCATTCACCCGGTAAACATTGCTTCGCGGGATATTCCACCATTCACCCGGTAAACATTGCTTCGTGGGATATTGCACCATTCACCCGGTAAACATTGCTTCGCGGGATATTCCACCATTCACCCGGTAAACATTGCTTCGCGGGATATTCCACCATTCACCCGGTAAACATTGCTTCGCGGGATATTCCACCATTCACCCGGTAAACATTGCTTCGCTGGATATTCCACCATTCACCCGGTAAACATTGCTTCGTGGGATATTGCACCATTCACCCGGTAAACATTGCTTTGTGGGATATTGCACCATTCACCCGGTAAACATTGCTTCGTGGGATATTGCACCATTAATCCGGTAAACATTGCTTCACAGGATATTCCACCATTCACCCGGTAATCATTGCTTCGTTGGATATTGCACCATTGACCCCGTAAACATTGCTTCATGGGATATTGCACCATTCACCCGGTAAACATTGCTTTGTTGGATATTCCGCCATTCACACGGTAAACATAGCTTCGTGGAATATTCCACCATTCACACAGTAAACATTGCTTCGCGGGATATTCCACCTTTCACCCCGTAAACATTGCTTTGCGGGATATTCCAGAATTTGCACTGTCAACAGCTTCACGGGATATTCCACCATTCACACGGTAAACATTGCTTCACGGGATATTCCACCATTCACCCGGTAAGCATTGCTTCACGGGATATTCCACCATTCACTCGGTAAACATTGCTTCACGGGATATTCCACCATTCACACGGTAAACATTGCTTCACGGGATATTCCACCATTCACCCGGTAAGCATTGCTTCACGGGATATTCCAGAATTCGCACTGTGAACAGCTTGGTGGAATATTCCACCATTCACACGGTAAACATTGCTTCACGGGATATTCCACCATTCACCCGGTAAACATTGCTCCACGGGCTATTCCACCATTCACCCGGTAAACATTGCTACGCAGGATATACCACCATTCACATGGTAAACGTTGCTTCATGTGATATTCCACCAGCTGTGTATCCCGTCATCCCCCACGAGGTACTGTGCAGAATGAAAACACTCCATCGCATGTATTTGCACAATTAGTAACTGCTTGAAACGGTATCATCCCAGCTGTTACACAATGAAAACGCTTTTTATTACTTTTTTTATCTTGATCTAATGATGCCATTTCATACAGGTGGACTTTGTGGAACCCAGCCAGAATACAATTGGGCTAAAACTCATTCCCAGAATAGACTACGAGAGAATCAAATCCAGAATGTCCATGGTAAGATTGCCGGTGTTATTGTTTGCCTGTGTCATAATAATAATAATAATAATTATTATAATACATTTATTTTATATACCGCTTTTCAAGAAGCCCAAAGACGCTTTGACAGAGTACAAAAAACAAGTGCAAAAAGACAAAAATAAATCGGTAAATAATCAAAGCAAAAGGAAGGAGAAGAGATAGTCAGGGGTTAAATGCTGTGGGTTAAATGTTAAATGCAGTGTTGAACAGGTGGGTCTTGAGTGATGTTTTGAATGTGGTGAGTGAGGAGGAGTCTCTGATGGTGTGAGGTAGTGCTATTGGTGTGGTGTGTTATGTGGTATGTTATGGTGTGTCATGTCATTTTTCCAGACGATTCCACCATTATTTTCCTTTAAACATCATTTGCATGATTCGGGCTGTTTAGAAATGCATTGCCATCGCTATAAATGACTCGGGAATCAAAGTGAATCATTTTAGCGATAAAATCAAATGGCAAACCATCTGGCAGCTGGCTTGTGCTAATACTAAGATGTACAGTGAACTTTGGTGCAGAAGTAGGCCATTCGGCCCATCATGTCTGCGATAAACCATCACCAGATCCCTATGTCCCTCTATCTCCAATGCATCTAGGCTAGGTATCTACCTCATTCCAGTTTAAACCCATGCAGCTGCCTGGCACCGTCTTGTTTGCTACTCGGCTTACCCCTCTTATTTATTTCTACTTCCAGATTTTTCTCCTGTATGACAAGCTCTAGGATTATCCTTGCATCATGTAATCCCTATGTTCACTATTCTTACCCATCACCAGCAACTTGCATTTGTTTAGATTAAATTGCATCTGCCAATCTTTTACCCAATCTATTAAAGCACCTCGGATTTCCTGAATTTAATCAAATCCCCTCTGATGTGCACCTTACCTCTGAGCTATTTGTCATCTGAAAATTTCCAGTGACTCTTGACCCCACTATCCAAATCGTTGATGCTACTTGTGAATAATAATAATGGTCCTAGCACCAATCTGTGAGGTACCCTATGACTTACATCCTCCCAGCTAGACATCCTCCCACTCACAGCCACTTTCCTTCCTATCACTAAGCCAGTTTCCACGCCAGGTAGCTACCTGACCAGCCACTCCACAAGTCCTCACCTTACCTAACAACATCCCATGTGGTACTTCAATCAAATTCCTTCTGAAGGTCGAGATACACTACACTCATTAAACTTACCTCATCCACCCAATCAGAAACTGCTTCATAGAACTCCAAATACGACCTCCATGCTGACTACCTTTAGTTCGTTTGAAAGTGTTCAAATGTTTTCCTCTCTGTCTTTTCATAAACGTATCCAACACTTTCTCCATAACTGAAGTGCCTGTCTATCGTTCCCTAATTCTCACTCTGGATCCTTAAATGATGATGTCACATTTATTACTACTCATTCCTCTGGTACCTGTCCTGACTCCAACAAGCTGTGAAATATATCTGAGCTGTGAAAGATATCCGCTAATACCACGCTTATCTGCTCTGCTGTCTCACTCAGTACTATAGGATGCACATTATCCCACCCTGGATCTTTATCATCCGTTATTTTTTCGCATTGTTTATGCACTTCGTCTACTCTTTGGATCCCTCCCGAAAGCCCTTGCTCACTCCCGAGATAGATACTCTCAGCGATTGGAAATTCCCCTAACTTCCTGTGTAAATGTAGAAGCAAACATCTTTTTTTTAATAAACCTGCCATTTTACCCTCATTGTCTACCAAATTCTCCTGTGCTATCCTCATTGGACCCATACACTTGTTAACCCTTTCCTTACCCCATATATACTTTAAGAATGTCTTGCGGTTATGTTTAATATTCTTGGCTGTCATTTCATATTCCCTTTTTGGCCTGTCGAGTTTCTTAACTAGTCTTTGTTTCCTCTTATGTGACGTGAGTCAGACTCTAATCCTGTTATTTTGTACTTGATGAATGTCTTCTGCTTATTCCTAATTGCACTGCATATATCCCTGCTCAACCACCCATCTCTTTCTGTCTCTACCTTTACACTTCACTAGAATATACCTACTCTGCACCCTTGTCATTTGCTAGGACATGAAGGTCGCCTATCTGTCTGATGCTGACCACGCACTCATTAACTTAAACCAATTTAAAGCTCCAGAATCACTTCCCATACCCTCAAGGTTTGCCCTCCTAAAATCCAACAACCTCGTGTTACTATCCTGATGTTCACATCTCAACAATACACCGCTTACTACGTTATGGTTGCTTGTCTCCCGGTTGCTCTCTGATATTACTCTTCAGTTGACATTTGTAATTGTGAATGAGCCAAGATAGGCTTGATGCAGCGTGTTTAGACATTGCACAAATGCAGGCAAAAGTGTGCAGAATGTCTGTGTGCAAAGTTATCTTTTGATAAAATTGTGTGGCTTAATAGCACAATGATAGGATTACATACCATTAACAAGAGGTAGTTTTACATACTATTAACACTCAAATTTTGTTTTTACCTTGCAGAAAGATTGGTTTGCAAAAAGAAAGAGGTTCAAGAGAGCCCCACAGCGTCTCTTTGATGTGGATAAAATCAGGTGTGTGTTGTGTGTTGTGTGGGGAGGGGGTGGTGAGTGGGGAAGCAATGCCCCCACATTTGCAGTTCTGACATTCGCAGCATTTTCCAGAAACGTATCCCCAGCGAATGTCGGGGTCTGACGATACTTCAGGAATGGCCGTTATTTTTCAATAAATGATTAGAATTTTGTAAGGTATAAAAAAACAAGACCAATAGTCTAACAACGTCGTAGCTGGGCTTGTTTGATAGTTTATTTGAAAAGGATAGTATCACCTGGGTTGGGATACCAGTTAGCAAATAGTGTAAGTATTAAAAATTTTGGACCATGTATGGACAGCCGCTTCGTGAATGACTTGGGTAAAAAAACGGCGAATACCAAACGATGAACGAATAAATTCCACATTCCTGTGCCACCTTCAGTCGAACGTCAGACATTGACAGCATGTTCTCTATTTTCATTCCAAAGAGCATTTTCATTAGTTAGGGGTTACAATAATGGACACCTTGCAGGACACTCAATTGAGGATGCAGGAAGTTGAAAATTTTAAAGGCGTTGGTGATAGCTCACCTTGTCTTCGCGAATGACACTGTGGGATCTTTAACGTCTACCAACTAATGTCAGCAGATGTGACGCCCAGTTTAACGACCATCCAAGGGACAGCATACACATCGATTAATCACTCTACCTGTGAAACACCAGGATGACAGTTTAATCTGGGTCGGGATTCAAACTCGGGCAAGATGGCTTAGAGACGAGTTTGTGTACCTACAAACTAGCCTGCTAGCCGTTGTGAATTGTACCTGCACCTGCACTTCATGAAATATTCTGATCATCTTTTTTTGTGTACAAAATTGAGGCTGTGTAAGAGCTAACATATTAAACACAAAAACATAAACGGACACATAAAACATATAATAAAGGGAGTGGGAGACAAGATGGGGAGAGAGGGAAGCACATAAGCACAACTTTATGACAATACTAGACCCGCTCACTATGGGTGCGGGAGGGGGAGTCATGTTATTATCCTTATTATTATTTCCAATTATTACTACTATTACTTCTTATGTTGCATTGCCATTGAAAAGATCAGCACCTGCATGACAATATAACATGCTCGATCAGGACATTGAAAGGATCAGAATGTGCATACATGTTAGATCAGGTCATTGAACGGATCAGACCATGCATGGCATTATAACATGTTAGATCAGGTCATTGAAATTATCAGAACATGCATGACATAACATGGTAGATCATGTCATTGAAAGGTTCAGAGTATGTATAAAGAAAAAAAAGAAAAAAAAAAGAAGTATGTATGACATAAAAAAGTATGTTCAGAGTATGTATAAAAACCATGTATGTATGTATACCATGTATGTCATGTATATGTCATGTATGTCATGTATATGACAACCATGTATGTCAGAGTATGTATGTATAAATGTAAAAAGTATGTTCAGAGTATGTATGACATAACATATTTGATCAGGTCATTGAAAGGATCAGACCGTGCATGACATTATAAAATGTTCGATCAGGTCATTGAAAGAATCAGAACACGCATGACGATATAACATGTTAGATCCGGTCAATGAAATAATCAGATCAGGCATGGCATTATATTATGTTAGATCAGGTCATTGATAGGATCAGACCGTGCATGACATTATAATATGTTAGATCAGGTCATTGAAAGGATCAGAACACGCATGACGATATAACATGTTAGATCCGGTCAATGAAATAATCAGATCAGGCATGGCATTATATTATGTTAGATCAGATCATTGAAAGGATCAGAATATGCATGACAATATAACATGCTAGATCAGGTCATTGAAATTATCAGAACATGCATGACATAACATGGTAGATCACGTCATTGAAAGGTTCAGAGTATGTATGACATAACATATTTGATCATGTCATTGAAAGTATCAGACCGTGCATGACATTATAAAATGTTAGATCAGGTCAATGAAAGGATCAGAACATGCATGACAATATAACATGTTAGATCCGGTCAATGAAAGAATCAGATCAGACATGGCATTATATTATGTTAGATCAGGTCATTGATCGGATCAGACCATGCATGACATTATAATATGTTAGATCAGGTCATTCAAAGGATCAGAATATGCATGACATTACAACACGTGAGATCAGGTCATGGAAAATATATCATTAATATTATGCCGTTATCATAAGTGTTGTTATTACCTTTGTAATGAGAAGCGGCTTTGGAAAAACGCCACAAAAAAGCCTTGGAAGAAGTCCACGTTAGCGGCAGGAAGGATCGTGTTATTAATCCTTGTGCGGTATATAGACTACAGTAGATCTACGATCAGGTGCTTTCGGCGACGTGGTAAACATTGAGTGATGTCCGGATTCTTCCAAATTTCTTTGTTTATTGTTGTAAAAAGCAATAGCAACTGTTTAGAGAGGTAATCAAATGTGTTTGCGCTTTAAAATATTTTTACTTCTGGAAGAGGCCATTGGCCCGTTGCTCACATGAAAACGCTATGATAAGCTATTTATAAACATTGACACGACGTTTGTTCAAGGAGGAAAAACCTCTTGGGTATGTGGGACATTATTAGTCCTTTACCGGTGTACACCGCTTGGCTAACCCCCGCTCCTGCAGGGAAAATGGCCTTTAAATGCATGTTGTTGTTGTTGTTGTTGTTGTTGTTGTTGTTGTTGTTGTTGTTGTTGTACCGGTGTACACCGGAGGGGACTATCGGTTTGCACGCCGTCCCTCTGTCTGTCCGTCCATCAGTCCGTCATTCTGTCTGTCCGTCAGTCTACGTCCGTCAGTCTGTCCGTCCGTCAGTCTGTCAGTCCGTCACGCAAAGAACAGTCACGTCACGTCACGCAATGATCTCTCTGACTCTCTTGAAAATCCTCTCTATCTCTTTGCTGACGACTCTACTCTCTGTCGCTCCATTCTTCATCCCTCAGATCGGCAGTCTGCAGCCTCCTCACTCTCTGCAGACCTTGACAAAATCACAGACTGGGCAAACAAGTGGAACATGTCTTTCAATCCTGACAAATCTCACACTCTTACGATGTCTCTCCGAAAAGACCGACTGGACAACCCTCCCATCCACTTTCTGAATAATCCTCTCCAAGAAGTTCTGTCACTCAAGCTTTTGGGTCTCACTATCTGCCATGATCTTTCCTGGAAAAACCACATTTCAAATCTGGCCTCCAAAGCCAGTCGCCGACTGGGCATCCTCCGTCGTGCGAAGTCCTTCCTTGGCACACCTGAGCTCCTCACCACATACAAGGCTTTCATCCGCAGCTCAATGGAATACTGCTCTCCCCTCTGGGCTGGTGCTCCTGCCTCACACCTAGCTCGCCTTCACGCTGTTGAAACCAAAGCATTCAGAATCATTGGAATCTCCCGCGATGAAGCTAACTCCAAGGGCCTCTCACTCACTCACCGCAGGCAGGTTGGTGGTCTTTCCGTCTTCTGCCGACTCCTCTCTGGCCTTGCCCCCCAGCTCTCTCTGGGCTCTGTCCCGCAAATATTCCTACAGGTCGCACAAGATCTGCCTGCAACCCTCTTTTGGTTAAACTGCCAAAATCAAGACTCTCTGCTCACCTTCACTCCTTCATTCCTCTTTTCTCCTGCCTCTGGAACAAACTCCCTCACTCTCTTCAATCCCACTCCACCCTCCAAGTCTTTAAAACAGCTGTTCACCACCATCTCTTATCTTCCCCCATCCAAAACCTTGATCTTTTCTACCCCCGCTAATTTCACCCCAATTCCACTTTTTGAAATACCAACTTTTGTCCTGGAAGTCCTTGGTGTCCTTGTGCTTTATACTTCTCCCTCCCCCCCCCCCCCTTCCCACGCCTCCTCCCCCCGGGCCCTCTCCCTTCCACACATCTCCCTGCTCTCGGATGTTGTGTGTGTGTGCTTCCCATTTTCTCCCCATCTTGTCTTCCGCTCCCTCTTTTTGTGTATTTTGTTTGTCTGGTCGATTTGTTTGTGAAGTTAATGTTAGCTCTTTTCTTTCACGAGCCTCGATTCAGTATACAAAAAACAAAAAAAAACAAAAAACAAAAACAAACAAAAAAAAAAACACAGTTTTCCGGACGTTTTTTCTAAACGCTTAATACTAATGATTTCAAACTTGGTACATGGTTTCCTCATGATAGGTTACAGATCAAGTTCGAACTTCACGACGTTTCGATCATTTTTGACAACGTTATGGCACTTTGAACTTTGGGATTTCTGATAATTCTGATGATCCTTAACTCAGTGCCATTTTAAGTTTTAATTTCCTTTAAAAAAGATTTTCTCTGCAATAATTGGACCGATTGAGATCAAATTTTCACCGTAGGGGGGACTCGGTCTGTAGAATATTTTAATGGTAATTATGACGCCACAGGTCATGTGGTTCGGCCGCCATATTGTTTTTCGTGAAAACACGAAAACCCCTTTTTCTCTGCAACGGCTGAACAAATCGAGGCCAAACTTTGCAGGCAGAATCGCATACCCATGACGAACAAAAATGTCAGAGAGCATGACGTCATGCGTCACATGGTTTCAGAGTTATGACGTTTTTAAGCCTGAACCGTTAAAACCGAGCTCCTTCCTCATTTTTGATTCAATTGAGGGGAAACTTCACAGATCTGTTCAGCATGTCAGTCTACTAAAATGTCCTTTTGGATTTTGCGATAGGGCACGTGGTTTGGCAGATATCGTTAATTAAACGAAAATATTTTTAAAATGGATATCTCTTGAATCGCTAGTACCTCAGACTGTGAGTTGGTAATAATTTATATAATTCACACAGTGCAATACGTGCAGGCCGCTCCACGGAGCGACCTTGCGGGCTTATCAACGAGGCGAGGCGTGACACACATGTGTCTCAGCATACCTCAGATCAAGTTTGAAAACCAGCATCAACCACGCATAAATTTGCATATTCGATCATTTTTGACAAAGTTATAGCACTTTGAACTTTTGTAGGGGACATGTATTGCAGCGCAATACTCAGAATGCTTGTTAAATATGAATATTGTTTTGTAATAACATTAATATTATGCTATAATCATTCATTTTGTTTTCAGAAACGGCCTTGGAAAAATGCCACTTTAAAGCTAACAACACGGATATACACCTCAACATGCAACCCCATTGGCGGCAATGGCTGGGAAAACCCCCTAGGGGAGAGGGCAAATTTCTGCGCTATAACCTTCATTGTGTAACCCTGAGTCATCCTGTCATGTTTGGTTGAGATTGGATAAGTAACGATCAAATGTATCGCGGTCAAAAAATCATCGGACAGAAAGACACACCAATTTGTGTATTTTAGTATGATTAAACGAAGGGCAAGAGGTGTGGGTGTGGTTGGGGGTGGAAAAAAAAGGAAATACAGCAAAAGAACGAACATGAGTAAACAAAAGACCGACGAGACTGGGAAGGCCTCGATGGAACCAGGCCCCAAACACAGCACGAACAATCCGCCTAATGCACACAAGTTTGCACGAATTGCAAAACAAGGTCGAACTAGAAAGAGCAGATATTGCAGACCCTTGCCAAGATGTGTTTTCAGTGGTTTTTAAGGCCGAACCCTTAACCTTTAAGTAAGTGTGTTAAAATAAATATGGCGGCCGAACCACGTGACCGATGACGTCATCGTTTTTTGTTTTTTTTCCACTCCACCAATTTATCCCTAGATGACGCTCAACAAATTTCATCTTGATCGGATGAAGTTTTGTACTTGTTGAATGATGACGTCATAATGGAGGCACCTCTGACATCAACGTATTTTATCCCCCATGGAGAGTTCTTTACAATGAGCCATTTCTCAACTTTTTCTATGCAGCGCTTTCAGAGATAGAGGTGCAAGTTTTTTTTGGTTTTTCCAAGATGGCGCCCATACCACACGAGCTATGACGTCATAATTATTTTAAAAATTCTACAGGTGGAGTTGCACCTATGGTGAAAATTTCCTGTCAATCGGACCAACGGTTGCAGAAAAAATCATATTTATTCTGTGTGAACAGACAGACAGACAGACAGACAGACAGACAAACAAACGGACTCAAATGCCATACCCTCTCCTCAGGCGAGGGTAACTAGAAGCACACAGTAAACATATACACAGCAAAATAAACAGTAGAGATTCGACAAAACGATCGGGAGAAAAATTATCTTTGATGAACGTGGAGGAGCTCAGATGGACACAACCTCACCTGAGGAATCAGAAGTGGAAGTCCTCAAATCCTCATCTTAGCTGGCAATCACTTTAGCTCTGAATCTTCAATGCAGAAAAAAAATACTTATTAAAGTGTGAAATACCTTTGACAGTTGCTATCATGATGAACTGTTCTCGCTTGTTGATATTCTGACACCTATGCATCGTTCGTGGTTACTAGATGGTCCCCTGCGCAGCGGGAAATGCAGTTTTGCAATCACATGTGTGTGTTTGTGTTCAGGACATAACCTTTTTAAAAAAACATTTTTAACATTTCATTTTAACATTTAGCTTTTGTCATCGAGTTTTCAAGAAACCTCTTATTAAGAGAAAATAGAGAACACTAATGAATAATTAGTTCAAAACATCAAAGAGCAAAGGCACAGTAAGAATAAATAGCCCTTATTAGCCCCGTCGCTGCTGTGTGCTGCGAGACAGATGTTTTTTTTAACCTCTGCCACCGAAGGTGGATGGAGATTGTTTTCACCCCTGTCTATCTGTTTGTGAACAAGATAATTCAAAAAGTTGTGGACAAATTCGGAAGAAAATTGGCAGAGAGGTTGCATATGTGACAAGGACGAAATGATTAGATTTTGGTGAAGATCCGGATTTGGATCCGGCTAGTAGAATTTTTTAAGCGATTCTTCACCATTGGTAGATGGGGCTAAAAACGATACATAGCAGGATATCTCAAAAAGTTATGGATGGATTTGGACGAAACTTGGTGGACAGGTTTGGGTGTGTAACAAGGACGATTTGATTCGATTTTGGTGGAGATCTGAATATAGATTCGGATACGAGGATTATTTAATTTTTAAGTGATTTTTTACCTTTGAGAGATCGGGCGAAAAGCAATATAACATGATATTTAAAAAAAAGTTTTGGCCGAGTTATGCCTAAACGTGGTGGACGAGTTGGTTATGTGACAAGAACAAGCCGATGAGAACTGTTCAGCCTGGCGTTGGTATGCGCTCTACCGAGTGCCATTCTAGTTGTAATTGCCTCCGTGTTTCTTTATTTAACATTTGAGCTTCAATTTGTCTGTCAAAGACATAACTTATTTACTATTTGAGCTTTTGTCATCAAATGGAATGTTTTGGCTTCTGGAATGACGACGGCATGAACTGTATTTTCATTTTTTAGATCTTGTGGAGGAGAAGTTACAGCAGAAGGAGATTTTCTAGTTTTTGAAGGAAACCGATACAGCAGGAAAGGCTTCATCTTCAAAAACTTTGCAATGTCTGCAATTGTAAGTACACTGCCAAGGTGATCTTCGTTCGAAACACTTATTTTGCCTTCGGCTTTGACAGCGAAGTTACTCCTCATTGTAGATTTCTGAGGGAGTGAAGCCAACATTGTCTGAGCTTGAGAAGTTTGAAGACCAGCCTGATGGAATCAACTTGGAGCTTATAACAGACGTCAAAGGTTGGCAATGGTGTATTTTGCTTGCACTGTTTGCAAATTTTTATTTTGTGTTGTGCAGTTATCAGAGCCAAATGATTCTAAAATTCCCGTGCTCTGGCTATGTACTATATAGTGCATGTTTGTGTGTGCGTTTAAAAAATATTATCAACTTAAGGTAGAGCATGGACAATCCCCCCTCGGTTGGCACCCATGGGTGGGAGGAAATTCCTCTTGAGAAAATGCCATGATGAGTACGGTGAGAAAAATGGTGTCATTGTTATGACGTCACTGGTACCCAGAGTATCCCAGGAAGTGACGTGTGTGTGTGTGTTTGTGTTTGTGTTTGTGTTTTTTTCGTTTTCGTTTTCTCTTTTGTCCATCTCTTTCTTTCATTTTCTTTGTCTACGGAGGGGTGAATCTTGCAAATGGTTTCTGTGAGGTTCATCTGGCTGCACCTCGATAGCAGTTGAAACCCAAATCCATCTTTGTCTATTTGGGTTCCTCCTTATACTCCAGTGCTGTATTTGGTGATTTATTTTAATATGTTTGGCAAAATGTGAAGGGAATGTTGTTGAGGTGTCTATTATTTTGACTTGAAGCATTTGTTTGTCCACAAATACAACATAACGGTGACCTTCCATGAGACACTTATTAAACACAACAGACGTGTTTGAGGGACTCGTGAAATCCCTTTGTAGCATGAGGCATGCTGTCGTATAGCGAAAAGTTCCATTACTACGGAATCCTAACTCCCCTTTTATAACTGCAAAGGACCAGGAGTCCTTACCTCTTTATGCAATCTGATCGGCTGTGGAATAAATTGTATGTGTCCATATATGGTATCTAATTTGTCATGAAGATTGTCATGGGGACCGCAAGGCTAACCCCCGCTCTTGCAGGGAAAATGGCCTTAAAATGCCTGTCATATATGGTATCTAAACTGACAGATTTTGACAGACATGTAGTAATATGAGACTTTCCTGACCAAAAACCTGACTGACAAATTCCAAATTTTTCCATGCCCATTGCAGAATCGATATATTAAAGTAGTGGCTGTTTTCTTTCCATCTGTTTTTCTTTCCACCCATTGGTTGGTTACTGAGCTGGCCTGACTCCACCCACAATGACATCATTAGTAGGAAGGTTGACTCCCACCCACCGGCATTTTGATTTTCATGCAGTTAAGGCCGAACACATCGTCGAAGCTGTCATATTCACAATCGCTATGCCTTACCTTTACATTGCTAAAACATAAACTTTTGGGAGCATGCAAGGCAGTGCATCGTTGCCTATACACCACCCAAAAAAGGAGAGTTCCACAGGTTCCTGTTAGTGTTTTATAATATGCTGCGATTTGGTAAATGTAATGAATGACTAAAATTTGTTCCCAACCTAGGAAAGGGTGAAAAGGATCATAGTTTTCAGCCGGGTGACAATGTGGAGGTGTGTGAGGGTGAGCTCATTAACTTGCAAGGCAAAGTGCTGAGTGTTGATGGCAATAAGATTACCATCATGCCGAAGCACGAGGACCTCAAGGTACGTAGGCGTGAACCATCTGTGACCGCTCATTGCTGCTTTTGTGTGTTTCTGCACTTCAACACATGTGTTACTTATTGCTTGCTTTCAAAAATTCAATTTGCCAACTGCCATTTTCCACTCACCTTAATCTCCAAGGACCCACTGGAGTTCCCAGCGCATGAATTGAAGAAGTATTTCCGGATCGGAGACCACGTCAAAGTTATAGATGGTCGCTATGAAGGAGACACGGGGCTCATTGTTCGTGCAGAAGAAAACTTCGTCATTTTATTCTCGGATCTCACCATGCATGAGGTACAATCAATGTGTCTACAATCAACAACAACAACAACAACAACAACATGCATTTTAAGGCCATTTTCCCTGCTAGAGCGGGGGTTAGCCTTGCGGTCCCCATGACCATCTTCTCCATCTTGCCCTATTTTCTGCATCTCTCCTTGTTAACCCCCTTGCCCGCATTTCTTCTTCCACCATCTTTAGCCAAGTCTTTCTCGGTCTTCCCCGTCCTCTACTTCCTTCTACATTCATTTCCATCACTCTTCTCAACCAGTCACTTTCATCCTTCCTCAACACATGACCAAACCATCTCAACCTGTTCATCTTCACAGCATCAATTACAGGCTCTATTCCCATCATTTTTCGCAATTCATCATTTGGCTTCCTCTCTCTCAACGATACTCCGCACATCCATCGAACCATTCGCATTTCCACCCTTTCCAACCTTCGTTGCTGCTCTACGTTCATTACCCATGTCTCGCTCCCATAAATCATAACACTTCTCACACATGCAGCATACTACACCTTTCCCTTCAGCTTCAACGACACTCCCCTCCTCATCAGCACGCCACTCAGTTCCCGAAACTTCTTCCATGCACATCTCACTCTAGCAACCGCTGCCGAGTCTGATCCACCTTCTCCATTCAGCATGTCTCCGCGGTACCAAAATGTTTTCACACCCTCCAGCTTCATGCCATCTCCAAGATCCAACTCAACATTTCCTCCATGTGCAGCTCCCTCTGTGCACACCTTACATTTGAATGTAGCTGCCACACTGGTTAATGACCCTCTCAGACCACTACATTTTTGATGAACCCACTCAGCGCACATTGTACATTGAATGGAGTTCACTCCGACACCCTTCCTGCACACAGCACAGGGCCACTTCCCAGTTCTTTCCACCTCACCACATGCTTTACCACTTGCCATCACCTTCGTCTTTCCGATATTCACCTTCAGACCTTTTGTCTCCATACATTCCTTCCACTTGTTCATCTTTTCCTTCAGTCCATCCATACTTTCCACAATCAACACCAGATCATCTGCATACAACAACTGCCACGGAAAACCCTCCTTTACGTTCTGAGCCAGCACCTCCATCACAGCTACAAATAGTAGTGGACTTAGTACCGACCCCTGATGCACTCCCACCTTCACCTCAAACTCACCACTGTTCCCGTCCTTCGTCCTTACAGGTGTGCGTGCTATTTTGTACATTCCCATCACTACTCTGATCAACCATTCCTCCACTCCTAACTTCCTCATTGCCCATGTCAATACTTTGCGTGGAACCCTATCGAATGCTTTCTCCAGATCAACAAACCCAAGAAACAACATCTTCCTCTTCTCCATGTACTTCTCCTGCAACTGCCTCACAATAAAAAGCGCGTCTGTCGTTCCTCTTCCTGGCATAAATCCAAACTGCATTTCGTCGATCCTCACTTTCTTCCTTATCCTCCTCTCCAACACCCTTTCCAATACCTTCATTCCATGCTCCAATAACTTTATCGCTCGGTACGAGCCACACTCTAGATGGTCACCTTTCCCCTTGTATAGAGGGACGAGGGTACTCAGTTCCCAATCCACTGGAATGCGGCCTTCTTTCACCGCCAGATTACAGATCTCTGTCATTCTCTTCACACCCCAACTTCCTGCTGCCTTCAACATATCTCCCACAACTCCCGTCGGCCCTCCCGCTTTTCTATTCTTCATTGCTTTTATCGTTGGTGTTGGGCTAGCGGCTAGGGTGCCAGCTTAGGATCCAAGGATCCTGGGTTCGAATCCCGGTCGATCGCTGAATTAACGCCAGGGGGGTTGACTCAGCCTGTCATCCTTCCGAGGTCGGCTAATTGAGTACCAGTTCACTGGTAATTCCCTGTGTGTCGTAAAAAGGCGACAAACAGGGTTGGCGTCAGGAAGGGCATCCGGCCGTAAAACATTGCTTCAAAAAGGGGACCAAAAAACAACAACAACAACCACGGTCCCCGAAAAAGGCCAACCCCCGCTTTGCGGGGAAAAATGGCCTCTAAACGGTGGTTTTTATTGCTTTTATCGCTTCCTCAACTTCCTTCTCAGTTATCTTCTCTGCCGGTCCTAAAACTGGGTTACTCTCTATGTTGCCATCCCATTCATTCTCTGTATTCAACAGCATTTCCATATATCTTTTCCATCTTCCTTTAATTCCATCTGGGTCCACAACGATTTGTCCCACTTCATCCTTCAGGCAACTCACCCCCATCACATCACACCTCTCTTTCGCTATCTGCTTTGCAATCCTGAATACTGCTCTCTGACCCTCTTCCGAATCCAAGCGTTCTCCGAACATTTTCCTACATGCCTCCTGCGCCTTTGCTACCTCTTTCTTTGCAGCCTTCTTGGCTGCCTTATAACTTTCATGCTCTGCTGTTTCTGCTCCCGTACCCTTCGCCTTCTGCCACTCCTTGAACTTCTTCCTCTTCTCGTCAATCCTCTTTCCAACTTCATCATCCATAATCCATAATGTGTCCATAATCGCTAGAGATATATCTTATTATGTTATTTCCTTGGATCCATGGCGATGTCATTTAATTTTCACCCCTCAGCCCAAATTGGGTTAAGGGGTATTGCCGTCCGGGCGTCCGTCAACTTTTGGTTTCCGTCAATTTCAAGGAGAACGGCTTGTCCGATTAAATCCATTTTTGCAGTGTATGTTGGGGTTGAGTAGAGGACGGTTCCTTTCGAAAATGGGCACGATGCGATTTCAATATGTCTGCCACGGCAGCCATCCAGGCGTCCGTCAACTTTTGGTTTCCGTCAATTTCGAGCAGAACGGCTTTTCCGATTAAATCCATTTTTGGCAGTGTGTGTTGGGGTTGAGTAGAGGAAGGTTCCTTTCGAAAATTGGCGCGCTGCGATTTTCAATATGGCCGCCACGGCAGCCATCCGGGCATCCGTCAACTTTTGGTTTCCGTCAATTTCGAGCAGAACGGCTTGTCCGATTAAATCCATTTTTGCAGTGTGTGTTGGGGTTGAGTAGGGGAAGGTTCGTTTCGAAAATGGGCGCGGTGCGATTTTCAATATGGCCGCCACAGCAGCCATCCGGGCGTCCGTCAACTTTTGGTTTCCATCAATTTCGAGCAGAATGGCTTGTCCGATTAAATACATGTTTGCAGTGTGTGTTGGGGTTGAATAGAGGAAAGTTCATGGGCGCACTGCGATTTTCAATATGGCCGCCACGGCAGCCATCTTGAAATTGGTTTCCGTCAATTTCAAGCAGAACGGCTTGTCCGATTAAATACATGTTTGCAGTGTGTGTTGGGGTTGAATAGAGGAAGGTTCATGGGCGCACTGCGATTTTCAATATGGCCGCCACGGCAGCCATCTTGAAATTGGTTTCCGTCAATTTCAAGCAGAACGGCTTGTCCGATTAAATCCATTTTTGCAGTGTGTTGGGGTTGAGTAGAGGAAGGTTCCTTTCGAAAATGGGCGCGCTGCGATTTTCAATATGGCCGTCACGGCAGCCATCTTGAAATTGGTTTCCACCATGCATGGGTTGAGGGGTTACGCCCGCTTTGCGGTGCTATTTATTTGTATTGGCAGTATCTCAAGCTCATTTGAAGCATATATGTACAGTATATAAAATTATATATATCTTAATCCAATGGAGCAAACGTATATGGTTATCTATGTATATTTGTGACAAAAATGTCGTCTTCTTCTTCAAATGTATATGAAACTAAAAAGCACGGTCCGTGAGGCCATGAAGGCATGTGACTATATATTTATTCATTACGTACCGTTTGAATGTCGTTTGCATCCTGTCTAGTAATTAGGTACGTCAATTTCTTATGTATTGTTGGAATGTACATTTCGACCCTTTTGACTGCTGAGACACCTTGGACCTTTGAGTACGCTTTAATTACCCCAAGACTCCTAAAGACCCTGAAAGACCCGGAAGACCTAAAATACCCCAAAAGACCCTGAAGACCCAAAATCCCTCTGACAGAAAAGACATGAAGACCATTAAAGACTACGGAGACCCGTAGACCCCAAAGACCCATAGACCCTTAAGACCATGCTTTATACCCATTGGACTAGCTTGGACCCATGACCATTTAGAGCTGTAGACCACTTGGACATTTTTAGATTACAAATAATTATATTCTTTGTGAAGCGTCTTGTATATGCATCGAAGTTACAATTGTGGGTGGAGTCAGTGCAGCTGTCCAACCAATCGGGGGGAAGGATTGTTAGACACACATGAACAAGCATATTATTATATAGATTTTGGACTGGGATCCAAAAATCATGTGCTAACTGCTCAGATCAGAAGGTCAAGCAGGCTAACTCAGTGGGTGGTTCCTATGCCAGATGTTTGGGTTTATAGTATGTGTTGACCAATAATGCACTCCTTCCTTTTACCTGTAGTTGAAGGTCCTTCCACGAGACCTCCAACTTTGTTCGGAGACTGCATCAGGTGTGGATTCGCAAGGTCAACATGAATGGGGGGAGCTGGTTCTATTGGACCCACAAACCGTTGGGGTTATTGTACGCCTCGAGCGGGAGACATTCCAGGTAATACCATCAGAGCCTTTTTTAGACCACAATAGATTTTTACTTGTCTTTTTTAGACAAGTGGCAGCACTTCTTACAGATTATATTGAAAGGTAGCAAGTAAAGACCCAGATGTACTATGAGTTTTCTCGATTTATGTGCTTGTTGAAAATGATTAATAATTTGACCGTTTCATCTTCATAACTGAACTGATTTGCAGGTTCTGAGCATGCATGGGAAAGTGCTGAGCGTAAAGCATCAGGCTGTAACCAGAAAGCGGGACAACCGCCATGCTGTGGCACTTGATTCCGAGCAAAACAACATCCAGGCACGGGACGTCGTTAAGGTCACTGATGGGCCACACTCTGTACGTCTGCCCGAACGGTTCTAAAGTCACAACATTAGTGTGAATCTTTACATTTTCATTGTTTCTGCTCTGTGAATTACAGTGCATTCCAAAAGTATTCAGACCCCTTCACTTTTTTCACATTTTGTTATGTTGCAGCCTAATGCTGAAATCGTTTAAATTCATTTTTTCCCTCATGAATCTACACCGATACCCCATAATAAACAATACCCCATAATGACAAAGAGAAAACAGGATTTTAGAAAGTTTTGCAAAATTTATTAAAAAGAAAAAACTGAAATATCACATTTACATAAGTATTCAGACCCTTTGCTATGACACTTGAAATTTAGCTCAGGTGCCTCCCATTTATCTTGATCATCTTTGAGATGTTTCTACACCTTGATTGGAGTCCACCTGTGGTAAATTCAATTGATTGGACATTATTTGGAAAGGCACACACCTGTCCATATAAGGTCTCACAGCCAAACAGTTCAATCTTGGTTTCATCAGACCACAGAATCTTGTTTCTCACAGTCTGAGAGTCATTTAGGTGCTTTTTTGCAAACTCCAAGCGGGCTTTCATGTGTCTTTCACTGAGGAGAGGCTTCCGTGTGGCCACTCCGCCATAAAGCCAAGATCGGTGGAGTGTTGCAGTGATGGTTGTCCTTCTGGAAGTTTCTCCCATCTCCACACAGGATCTCTGGAGCTCAGCCAGAGTGACCATCGGGTTCTTGGTCACCTCTCTTACCAAGGCCCTTCTCCCCCGATTGCTCAGTTTGGCCGGGCGGCCAGCTCCAGGAAGAGTCCTGTTTGTTCCAAACCTCTTCCATTTAAAAATTATGGAGGCCACTGTGCTATTGGGAACCTTCAATGCAGCAGAAATTTTTTTGTAGTCTTCTCCAGATCTGTGCCTCGACACAATCCTGTCTCTGAGCCCTGCAGGCAGTTCCTTCGACCTCATGGCTTGGTTTTTGCTCTGATATACATTGTCAGCTATGAGACCTTATATAGACAGGTGTGTGCCTTTCCAAATCATGTCCAATCAATTGAATTTACCACAGGTGGACTCCAATCAAAGTGTAGAAACATCTCAAAGATTATCAATTGAAATGGGAGGCACCTGAGCTAAATTTCAAGTGTCATAGCAAAGGGTATTGTTGCGGTTGTGCCATAAAGGCAAACCCCCTATAGTTAATTGCACAACAACAGCCTGCAGTCGTTAGTTATTTCTTATTGAATGTAAAGATTAGCCCTTTCCCAATGTGTAGTAATAAAGAACAAATATGCGTTGAGTAGGCAGGATGTCAAGCCTTCGTGTGGCTGGGGGAAGCCATTACTAATGTGCAGAAAGGCATGGCCAGAAGCACAGGCCCACGTGCCCAGTGAGGAGGTGGGAACACGTCGCCGGGACGTGACCAACCTCAGCCAATGGGAGGCTGTGGGACATTCGGGAGTTTTTGGGGGCCAGGTAAATACCCTCGACCACGAGGCCCTCTTGCATTTTGCCTTGCCGATGAGGCAGCTGCTCTTTGGATTTTGCCTCGCCGAGGACACACCTGAGCTCTTGCCTTTTCGCCACGCCCGCGACGAGACCTCGCTTGCTTTTTCGTTTTCCCACGACACGTGTTTGGCCTTTGTGTTTTCGTCGACACCCATCACTTCTTCGCGATCTCTTGCGCCATCCGGCTGACCTGCAAGCGTTGGCTTTCTACACGACTCACCTGTGCTGAAGTTTGTCTGCCTGCGTGGCAGCTTGTCCCACCTGTGCTAAGTTTGTACGTGCTGACTTCAAGGCAGCGGTTCGTCCTTCGGACATCACCACATCGAACTGCATGTCCGGATCGGACTGCGGACACCACGTGGCCATTGAGGCAATCCCAGCAAGCGCGTACATCGGTACGCCCTTAACCAGCGTGTCTTCCCCTGTGTGAGAGTGAGTGTGAAGGCGCCAAGTCGGGTTTATGATAGGTAAGACTTAATAAGCTGTATCTTTTGTCTATTCTCTGTGCCTTCAAAATAAAAGGCTGTACATTTCGTTGTTACATTCCAACCTGTTCGGGTACGTCTTTTCTCCATTGGTCTAGCATCATCCGAGAATGAATTTGGCTGTTTGAATCAGGTCCGTAAATCACGTAAGGTAACGCCGCTTTCCACACCGTGCAAATCCGCTCGGCACCCATAAGGTTTGTGAAAGTGAGGGTTTCTCCGGTCACGGTATTTGGGAATATTGACCAGTAAACTCTTCGGCGCGTGGCTGGTAGATTGGCGATCGGAATTGCTTAGCAATCCGTCAATCACGAGTTTAGTAGTCGTGGACGGCGGCCTCAGTGGAACCGGAGTTCGTGGGGGAACAGGGCATAAACCCCCCTTTGTACGTCGATGAACCCGGGATCCGCAACAGTATGAATACTTATGTCAATGTGATATTTCAGTTTTTTATTTTTAATAAATTTGCAAAACTTTCTAAAATCCTGTTTTCTCTTTGTCATTATGGGGTATTAAGTGTAGATTGATGAGGGGAAAAATGAATTTAAACGATTGCAGCATAAGGCTGCAACATAACAAAATGTGAAAAAAGTGAAGGGGTCTGAATACTTTCTGAATGCACTGTATACCTTGATTTTTGACAATTTTAATCTGTAACTTTGGAGCTGTTGAGGTAATCACATGAAATAGTGTGCCCTTTAATATGTTGTGAATATGTACCTGGTAGTACTTGGTGTCAGTTATTTCTCATCTCCAGTGAATTCTGATCTAGTTGAGGCCTGAACTAGTTTGTGTTGGAACCAAACCCCATGTTTCTGATTACCATGATATTACTATGACGATTTGAAGATATGACTTTCAGGAAGTGCACTTGTCTGCCTGTGCAGGGCCGCGAGGGTGAGGTCAAGCATCTGTTCCGTGGTTTTGCATTCCTGCACTCCAAAAAGTTAGTGGAGAATGGCGGCATGTTTGTCTGCAAGACCCGCCATGTGGTTTTGGCTGGAGGATCCAAGGTGAGGCACCACATGTACATGAAATGTTGTTTTCGTCCCGTGTGGGTGGAAATAGCATTGCTACAATTGCTGTAATGTTATTCTGCAGTCAATCATATCATAGGTTGTGTTGGATGGTTTGGCCAATGCATTGGGAAACTTGTCCAGCTTGGTATATTTGGATGCTGTGTGTCCAAATGCTCATTCTTGAAGCTCAAGATTCGAGAGGGCATATTGCCCCTCCGAAAGCCAATTTGAGGGGTACCAATATGATTAATGCAGCTGCATGAACAAGTAAATGTATTTTATTTGCCAGATGTAGGGCACCCCTTTATATGAACTTTTCCAGAGCATTACTTGGTTCCTCCAAAGAACACAAGGGTAGTACAGCATGCACACGATATATTTTTGAATGTCCCTTTTTTTCTATTTATCATCTAGCATTTTCCACAAGCTATGGAATGTCCCTTCTTTTCTATCTATCGTCTAGCATTTTCCACAAGCTATGGAATGTCCCTTTTTTCTATCTATCATCTAGCATTTTCCACAAGCCATGGAATATCCCTTTTTTTTCTATTTATCATCTGGCATTTTCCACAAGCTATGTAATGTCCCTTTTTTTCTATTTATCATCTAGCATTTTCCACAAGCCATGGAATATCCCTTTTTTTTCTATTTATCATCTGGCATTTTCCACAAGCTATGTAATGTCCCTTTTTTTCTATTTATCATCTAGCATTTTCCACAAGCCATGGAATATCCCTTTTTTTTCTATTTATCATCTGGCATTTTCCACAAACTATGGAATGTCCCTTTTTTTCTATCTATTGTCTAGCATTTTCCACAAGCTATGTAATGTCCCTTCTTTTCTATCTATCGTCTAGCATTTTCCACAAGCTATGGAATGTCCCTTTTTTCTATCTATCATCTAGCATTTTCCACAAGCCATGGAATATCCCTTTTTTTTCTATTTATCATCTGGCATTTTCCACAAACTATGGAATGTCCCTTCTTTTCTATCTATTGTCTAGCATTTTCCACAAGCTATGTAATGTCCCTTCTTTTCTATCTATTGTCTAGCATTTTCCACAAGCTATGTAATGTCCCTTCTTTTCTATTTATCATCTAGCATTTTCCACAAGCTATGGAATGTCCCTTTTTTCTATCTATCATCTAGCATTTTCCACAAGCCATGGAATATCCCTTTTTTTCTATCTATCGTCTAGCATTTTCCACAAGCTATGGAATGTCCCTTTTTTCTATCTATCATCTAGCATTTTCCACAAGCCATGGAATATCCCTTTTTTTTCTATTTATCATCTGGCATTTTCCACAAACTATGGAATGTCCCTTCTTTTCTATCTATTGTCTAGCATTTTCCACAAGCTATGTAATGTCCCTTCTTTTCTATCTATTGTCTAGCATTTTCCACAAGCTATGTAATGTCCCTTCTTTTCTATCTATTGTCTAGCATTTTCCACAAGCTATGTAATGTCCCTTCTTTTCTATTTATCATCTAGCATTTTCCACAAGCCATGGAATATCCCTTTTTTCTATCTATCATCTAGCATTTTCCACAAGCCATGGAATATCCCTTTTTTTTCTATTTATCATCTGGCATTTTCCACAAGCTATGTAATGTCCCTTTTTTTCTATTTATCATCTAGCATTTTCCACAAGCTATGTAATGTCCCTTTTTTTCTATTTATCATCTAGCATTTTCCACAAGCCATGGAATATCCCTTTTTTTTCTATTTATCATCTGGCATTTTCCACAAACTATGGAATGTCCCTTTTTTTCTATCTATTGTCTAGCATTTTCCACAAGCTATGTAATGTCCCTTCTTTTCTATCTATTGTCTAGCATTTTCCACAAGCTATGTAATGTCCCTTCTTTTCTATCTATTGTCTAGCATTTTCCACAAGCTATGTAATGTCCCTTCTTTTCTATCAATCGTCTAGCATTTTCCACAAGCTATGGAATGTCCCTTTTTTTCTATTTATCATCTAGCATTTTCCACAAGCTATGGAATGTCCATTCTTTTCTATCTATTGTCTAGCATTTTCCACAAGCTATGGAATGTCCCTTTTTTTCTATCTATCATCTAGCATTTTCCACAAGCCATGGAATATCCCTTTTTTTTCTATTTATCATCTGGCATTTTCCACAAGCTGTGGAATGTCCCTTCTTTTCTATCTATCGTCTGGCATTTTCCACAAGCTATGGAATGCCCTTTCTTTTCTATTTATCATCTAGCATTTTCCACAAGCTATGGAATGAATATCCCTTTTTTTCTACTTATTGAGCATTTTCCACAAGCTGTGGAATGTCCCTTCTTTTCTATCTATTGTCTAACATTTTCCACAAGCTATGGAATGTCCCTTTTTTCTATCTATCGTCTGGCATTTTCCACAAGCTATGGAATGTCCCTTTTTTCTATCTAGCATCTAGCATTTTCCACAGGCTGTGGAATGTCCCTTCTTCTCTATCTATCGTCTAGCATTTTCCACAAGCCATGGAATATCACTTTTTTTCTATCTATCATCTAGCATTTTCCTCAAGCCATGGAATATCCCTTTTTTTCTATCTATCATCTAGCATTTTCCTCAAGCTATGGAATGTCCCTTTTTTTCTATCTATCGTCTGGCATTTTCCACAAGCTATGGAATGTCCCTTTTTTCTATCTAGCATCTAGCATTTTCCACAAGCTATGGAATGTCCCTTTTTTCTATCTATCGTCTGGCATTTTCCACAAGCTATGGAATGTCCCTTTTTTCTATCTATCATCTAACATTTTCCTCAAGCTATGGAATGTCCCTTTTTTTCTATCTATCGTCTGGCATTTTCCTCAAGCTATGGAATGTCCCTTTTTTTCTATCTATCGTCTGGCATTTTCCACAAGCTGTGGAATGTCCCTTCTTTTCTATCTATCATCTAACATTTTCCACAAGCTATGGAATGTCCCTTTTTTCTATCTATCGTCTGGCATTTTCCACAAGCTATGGAATGTCCCTTTTTTCTATCTAGCATCTAGCATTTTCCACAAGCTATGGAATGTCCCTTCTTCTCTATCTATCGTCTAGCATTTTCCACAAGCCATGGAATATCACTTTTTTTCTATCTATCATCTAGCATTTTCCTCAAGCCATGGAATATCCCTTTTTTTCTATCTATCATCTAGCATTTTCCTCAAGCTATGGAATATCCCTTTTTTTTCTATTTGTCATCTCGCATTTTCCACAAGCTATGTAATGTCCCTTCTTTTCTATCTATCGTCTAGCATTTTCCACAAGCTATGTAATGTCCCTTCTTTTCTATCTATCGTCTAGCATTTTCCACAAGCTATGGAATGTCCCTTTTTTTCTATCATCTAGCATTTTCCACAAGCTGTGAAATGTCCCTTCTTTTCTATCTGTCGTCTGGCATTTTCCACAAGCTATGGAATGTCCCTTTTTTTTCTATCTATCATCTCGCATTTTCCACAAGCCATGAGATATCCCTTTTTTTCTATCTATCATTTAGCATTTTCCACAAGCTATGGAATGTCCCTTTTTTTCTATCATCTAGCATTTTCCACAAGCTGTGAAATGTCCCTTCTTTTCTATCTGTCGTCTGGCATTTTCCACAAGCGATGGAATGTCCCTTCTTTTCTATCTATCATCTAGCATTTTCCACAAGCGATTGAATGTCCCTTTTTTTCTATCTATCATCTAGCATTTTTCACAAGCTATGGAAGGAATGTCCCTTCTTTTCTATCTATCGTCTAGCATTTCCCACAGCCTGGTGTTGGCTTAGCGGTTAGGGTGCCGGCTTGGGATCCTAGGATCCTGGGTTTGAATCCCGGTCGATCGCTAAATTAACACCAGGGTGGTTGACTCAGCCTGTCATCCTTCTGAGGTCAGCAAATTTGAGTACCAGCTTGCTGGGATGAATGATCCCGGTGTGTACCCCGGTTTAGAATAGGTACACCGTATCCCTGCGCATCGTGAGAGGCGACTAAGGGTTGGCGCCAGGAAGGGCATCCGGCCGTAAAAACATTGCCTCAAACAGGGAACCATGATTGTCATGGTGCCCGCAAGGCTAACCCCTGCTCTAGCGGGGAAAATGGCCTTAAAACGATCATTCATATTCATATCTAGCATTTTCCACAAGCTATGGAATGTCCCTTCTTTTCCTATTTATCATCTAGCATTTTCCACAAGCTATGGAATGTCCCTTTTTTTCCTATTTATCATCTAGCATTTTCAAAAAAGCTATGAAATGCCCCTTCTTTTATATCTATCATCTAGCATTTTCCACAAGCTATGTAATGTCCCTTCTTTTCTATCTATCGTCTAGCATTTTCCACAAGCTATGGAAGGTCCCTTTTTTTTCTATCGTCTAGCATTTTCCACAAGCTATGGAATGTCCCTTTTTTTCTATCATCTAGCATTTTCCACAAGCTATGGAATGTCCTTTTTTTTCTATCTATCATCTAGCATTTTCCACAAGCCATGGAATGTCCTTCTCTTCTATACTTTGCCACATGGCGCATACCATATAAAGGTAAAAGGGCCTTTTCTGTGCCCCTGGCATTTTCCCAAGTCTATATTGTTGGGCTCTTTGCAACCCTGTGAAGATTACAGGTTGTTCTCTTCAAACTCGTGTCTCTACTTTGGCAGTAAATAAGAAACAAACAACACATGTCTTCTGGAGTATGATAAAGGCGAGAGCTCTATTGAGGTTCTTCTCATCTGTCTTTGACCCATACTGGAAATGTTGAACCAAGCTTGGTTAGGCTTTTCAACTTAGCTTGTCATGGTTGAGTTTTTTGTTTTTTTCTTTGTGTTACAAATACCATGAAGTCGAGGAAATAAACAGAATTAACGAAGGAATGGTGTTTGTGCAGCCTCGTGACGTGACGAACTTTACTCTTGGAAGCTTTGCTCCAATGAGTCCACGTCTCAGCAGTCCCGCACATTCTGGCGGACAAGGTACTTCCTTTTCTATAACTGAGTTTTGTTTGGCCTTTATCGATTTGTGTGTCCATGCTTGTTCCAGTCACTTTTTGATCTTGTCGTTCATTCCAGTTACCTGTTTTCCATAAAATTTGTAGAATTGTCCATGCAACCACTTGGTTGTGCTGCAGACCCAGGTGCTGTGTGTGCACAGGACAGAGGAACGCGCCACAGGGCAGGGGTCGAGGCAGGAGGGACACAGAGCTTATCGGGCAGACAGTGCGCATCTGTCAAGGCCCATACAAAGGTGAGACGTGCAGAATTATACAGTGCAGACGTGCAGACCTGTACGGGACCAGTGATTCTGCTCTTTTGTTAATGTATAGTCACAGAGTGGAGCAACTTTAATTGTTTTGTGCTCCTTACAGGTTATATCGGCATGGTCAAAGATGCGACTGAGTCTACGGCTCGTGTGGAGCTTCACTCCACATGCCAGACTATATCTGTGGATCGCAGTCGGCTTACCACAATGTACATTCACATCCCAAAACATGACCTATTTATCTATAAATGACAAAAAGTCTGCCTCTTTATGCTTGCAATTTTGGTGAGGTTATTTGTCTTCTTTTTTTCTTCTTCTTCTTCTAATTGTCCAGGGATGCCCGAAGAAGACCAGGCATGTCATCAGCTCATGGCCGCACACCAATGTATGGATCTCAAACACCACTGTATGGTGCAGGTTCGAGGACACCTCTGTACGGCTCCCAAACTCCCATTCATGAAGGTATTCGACACATTCAACACAAACTCCACAAATCACCTCTTGATTCTCCCATGAGGCTGATGGATATGTGTGTGTAATACGGCTGTGATGAAACGGGTACTCGCACAATTTTGAAATCGTCAAAGCTTCCAAGTTTTGCTGTATGCAGAAGTATTTATTTTTCACAGCCTTTAGGTTTCATCCACACATTAAAGCCTTTGTTGGAGCTTATCACTTTGTGGTTTTTAATTATCCAATTTTGAGATTTTTTCCTGATATATAGTCATACATATCCGGGCTTCATTTTTGCTCTTTGAAATAGTTGTCTGAAGAGTGGAGCTTTTTTACATACAAACTCAGATGGCAGATTGAGTCGAGTGGAAACCTATTCTTGTAATCTCCTCAGTGGTTTAATTTGGATCCTAAATGCACCACAGAAGCGGATAAGCAACACAATAGTAATCAACCATAATCATTGCCTCAAATTCATCATAAAATGGCATCGCTAGTACCAAGAGCGCACCAGAAGTTGGCATTCCCCTCTTGGTCAGTGGCTGCATGAAGTGAGGTCAGTGGCTCCTGTGTTGTCCATTCAATATGTCTGCATGTATGGCTAATTTGTGTGACAGCTCTTCCATGAGGCAGAGGTCTTGTTTAAAACAAAAAAAAGAGCCTAACGGGGGGCAGTGAAAGGTCAATGGGAAATGGGAAAGAGATATCATCAAATGGAGGTGAAAGGATTAATGCGAGACAAGTCAGGCTAATTGGAAAGGTCCCGAGAGCACTTCAGAGGAGAGATTACCTTTTTCAATATAGGTAATTTCAAAGCAGAAGTGGGGAATGATGATTGGCGCACCAAACATGCCTTGGATACGTTATCAGCATGCAGAGGCCAAGTGAGCTTGGGCAGAATAGTCCTGAAGGCGTTCAAAGCACACAAACTGGTGCAGTGGTGGCACAGTCTCGTTTCAATGTTGAGGGAGGCCTTGCAGCATCGACTTTGACCAGGTTGGTGCAATGGGTCTGCGAGAGAGCCTTGAGATCGCCGGCAGCATTTAATATAGTGCAGCAAAGCTCCACGAAGAGAGACGGAAGTGCCATCAAACGCCAACAGCACTTTGGACCTGTACGGGACCAGGTGTGCGCCGTTGTGCTCGTGGCTGCCAGATGAACTGATGACTCTTCTTTCGATCCTTTCCTCTGTATTCCAATTGTACTCTTGCTACGATTTCCTTCTTTTTAGGAAGCCACCTATAAGATGTCATACGTGCTTGCTTTTTCTTTAGCAATTAAAACTTGATCAAGCCTGGAAGTCATCCTGGGTTAAAAAAAAAAATCTTCATTGGAAATAGGTACTTTCCTGGTCTATAAAGCACGACTGTTCCCACTTGCATGGAAAACTTAATGTTTCCCAGCTCATAATCTCCCTATCTTTCCAGTGTCTCACCCCTCGCCCCTCCCTTTTTCCTTCCAGGAAGCCGGACCCCTCATTATGGTTCTCAGACGCCCGTCCATGACGGCAGCCGCACACCCAGCCAAAGTGGAGCCTGGGATCCGAGCAACACAAACACTCCAAAGTACCTGTTTGTTCAGTTTAATCCTCATTGATGTTGTAACATTCCACTGGTTATCCTTTTACATTACATTTAATTGCTTTCTTTCACTTGACCATCTCTGACGACACTTCTATGCGGTTTTTTTTTTTGAAAATCCTCCCAGCCGCACAGACGATGAATTTGAATATGGTTTTGATGAACCCTTACCATCACCACAAGCGTATGGACCCCAATCCACCCCTCAAACCCCAGGCTATGCAGATGTGCCATCACCACAAGCCAACACACCATACAACCCGCAGACCCCTGGGACACCTGCAATGTGAGTTCACTTGAGCGTTCAGTGTGCAGCTAATGTTTGCCGGCCAATGAGTAAGCAAGGCAAATATATATATATACTGGGAAAGATATATATATTTGTTTGGGGCGATTTCCATAAAAAATATATATATTTGATAACGCCGAAATTCCAAGCCGTTTGCCGTTTTAGGCCGAAAGAAATATATTGCTGGTCTCTGGTCAGACCAAAGTTCCAGAATTGATGTGGCGATGCGGTTTTTTTTTTTCTTTCTTTTTTTGAAAAGCATGGATTGCACATATAGAGGTTTTTTGTGTCCTCATGCCTTGCGGTCCTCCTCATCTGCTGTGGCGCCGTCCAGAGACAAATTAAAGACAGCCAATGAGACTTGTAGGCCCTTTTTTTGTAAATAATGAACACAAGCTTAAGTTATTTTAAAATGTATTTATTCTGAAAATCATGAAGTTCTTCAAGCATATGATAGACTGCCATTTCGATCTCGAGATCGCCTCGCCGTACCGTTAAACATTCCAATGCGTCGATCGCGTCAACACTGCGCATGCGCAAGTGGTCTAACAGGCCGATGGTCTCCCACGATCTCTTCTCCCAGTCCACCAGATTATCACAGACACATACAACTTCACGACAAACGAGATAGGATCCAGGCCTAACTAACGAGACCACCCGCAGCTCTCTAGGCCTTCTGGTTGCTTCACACGAACCCGACAAAGTACGTCTTCGTTTCAATAAATGACAATATCCAGCCGATAGAGGCGTTGCATCGCGTGAGCATCGTCCATGGCAACCGGTTCCGGCCGCCATCTTGGGTGGCATAAACAACATGGCGGGAAAGCTGTCGTTTGATCAGACGGACCTGTCAGTTTACGCCCGTAGCTTGCCCGTTGAGGCGTTTTCGCAGTATTGCGAGAAACTGAGGCTGTGTCATCTGCCTGTGGACCCGTGTGGACCCACAAGTACGCCACACACACTCCACAGTCCACACACATTCCACAAGTACGCCACACACTCCACAAGTACGCCACACGTACACCACAAGTACGCCACACACACTCCACAAGTATGCCACATGTACGCCACACACACGCCACACACACTCCACACACTCCACACGTACACCACAAGTACGCCACACGTATGGCATACGCACTCCACATGTACGTAACCAAATGCCTAATCCTGCTTTTCACTTCGCGAGCGAAGGTAACAACCTCATGAGCCATATTCTCACCTGAGAGCTGCAGTCAAGGCAGCTATGAATCCGTTTTAGCGTTGTGTCATCCGGAAAACGGTAGAATGACAAGCCCAATTTCATAAGGAATATCCGACAGCACAACCCATCCGACATCCGACAGCACAGCACAAGTCCCATCCGACAGCACAACATCTCTTTACCATTGTGTAGGGGGCAATTTATATGTGAGACGAGTTTCAAATTGCCGCCATTACGTATGGTGGCAGAAACAATGTTTTGCCACCCAAGCGGTCACATGACTAAGACGATGTCGTCACATGCAACTTCCCCATTGGATTCATGACGTCACGGCACACAAAACTACTCATATCTTTGGAACGGCTGGTTGGATTTGGACAAACTAAACGCAATTTTGTAGGGGAGAACCGTGCGCGAACGTCGATACCAAATTTGAAAAAGAAAATTGTTGACGCGCAGGGTCAAAATCGATGCGCGCGCTGACCAGAACCCGGAAATATATTTTTCTCGGCCTTAACGCATTTTACAAATTACCGAGCCTGTCACACGATGATTGTGAGCTGTTTATAAAGAATAATGTTTATGCACATCTCCTTGAAATGTCTAGAATTCAACGTTATGGTTTTAATTTGTTAATTGAAATTCGCCCTAAACAAGGGTGAAAGCCACTCAAGGTTTTTGGGTTGTATACAATAAAACTGTAATCGGTAATTAATCGGCACTCACAATGACCCCAATCGGCCGATGCTGATTACCAATAGCACATACATACATACATACATACATACATACATACAGGGTGTCCCATAAGTCTGGAACCATAGGGTAAAATAAGTGATTCTTAATTTTTTTTTTAGTTTAAGGTCTCTTCGGCGGTTGTCCGCTGAGACAGGAGTGTCGAAAAGCAGTATCCACCACATTCTTCAAGCACACAAATAACATCCTTACAAACTTCAAATCCTGCAGAAATTAAGCGAAAATGATCCGAACCGAAGGATGGAATTTTGCGAATGGGCTACGCAACAATGTGCTTGAAATTCCGATTTCCCATCCACCGTTCTGTTCGGTGATTAGGCTGCTTTTACGCAAATGGTGAGGTGAACTGACAGAACTCCCGCGACTGGTCGCAAGACAGCCCTCACTGGTTTACTGCTTCAAAGGAACAAGGTGCCGCTCGTGTGATGGTGTGGTGTGGCATTTGGAAAGATCGCATCATCGGCCCCTTCTTTTTTGATGGCACAATCACAGGAGATGCCTACTTGCGTATGCTCAATGAGGAAGCATTCCCCAGTGTCTTGAACACAGATGGGAATTTCCCAACATGGTTTCAGCAGGATGGTGATCCTGCCCATCACCCTGCACCCAGCCCATTGCAGCATCCACGTAAGAGAGTGGGTGAACCAGCAATTCCATGGTCATTGGGTAGGACGCTGAGGACCTGTGGAGTGGCTGGCGAGGAGTCCCGATCTCTGACCATTGGATTTTTATCTCTGGGGTCACTTGAAGGGTCTGGGTCTGGGGTCACTTGGGTCACTTGAAGACATTGATCTGGGGTCTGGGGTCACTTGAAGACGTTTATCCACGTGGAAAAAATTCAGAGTGCTGCACATTTGCAGGAGCATTTCAGCAACGCATGTAACACCATTTGCCATGTGACTGCTGACTCGATACATTGTCTGCATTTTTGTATCAATCATCATGGTGGACACATTGAACACGTTCTGCGAATACAAGCCATTTTCATCATTTTGTCCTAAGGTTCCAGACTTATGGGACACCCTGTGTGTGTGTGTATATATATATATATATATATATATATATATATATATATATATATATATATATATATATATATATATATATATATATATATATATATATATATATCTTGCTGGGTAAAGGTTAAAGCATTTTTAACTGACATATAATTTTGATCTTCCCTCAGGTACAATACAGACCAGTACTCGCCATATCCAACCCCCTCCCCTCAGGGTTCCTACCACCCGACACCGAGCCCCCAGAACTTTCACCCTGCACCCAGCCCAGTCGGCTATCACAATACAAACTCTCCTGCCAGTTTTCACCCCACACCTTCCCCGATGACCTATCAGGTACCATCAATTCTCCACCTGTTGCATTTCATCTCGGCACCGGGTTTCTTGCTTTTTTTTTGGACACAGCTTCAGTATTTTATTGTTAAAAGAGCGTGGAATATCTTTTTCCAAAACACTTGTTGAAAAGACAACTTGTTTTGCAGGTAAAATAATAGTGCAAGCTTTTTTTTCATTGCAATAGAAAATCCGTTCATATTTGGTGTTCATCGAGTATCCCATGTCAGTAATTCTTCCGAAGGTTCTTCACAACATGATATTCCCACAGTGTTGCCAAGCAGGTGCATGTCCTGTCTCCAAGAGCCACAGTGTTTTGGAGAAATGCTAAGCCAGCTGCAACAACAAACCTTTTTATAGTCTGCTCAGATCTTACAATTGCTTAATCGGGACTGTCGATTTATAGTTGTTTAAATAGCCTCGCGATTCAGGAATAAGCCTTGAGACGATAGTTTGTGACCATCATAAAGCTGAATGGTTGATCCCCAATGAATTTTTATTCCTACGTTTTGGTCATGGAGGAACACATTATGTTTGAAGAGCAAGCTATTATATCAATACTATTATATGTGTGGATTAATACTTTGAAGGTGTTTTTCTAATTGCATTTTGACTTTTGGAAAAAGAAAATTGACTTTGGGAGTCAAATAACCAGAAAATAAAAGGAGAGGCGTTCTTCATTGTTCCAGACAATTTGATTACAGCTTGAATGCGGCTACACCTAACTCAGTTGTGATTTCACCGACTGAGGCCTAAATGGATGAAACCTCATTTTGTGGTGCGTGAACATAAATTAGATACCTGGGGAATAATAAACTTTATTACCTCCACCAACGAAGGTGCATGGAGGTTATGTTTTCACTCCTGTTTGTCTATGAGCAGGATATGTTAAGTTGTGCACGGACTCAGACAAAACCTGGTGGACAGGTTGGATAGGTGACAAGGACATGCCGATTAGGTTAATGGTTAAGGCCCGGATTGAGATACAAAAGTTAAACTGTTCAGCCTGGCAGATGTATGAGCTCTACCGAGTGCCGTTCTAGTTTACTTTGCTTACTGACTTAACTTACCTGACCTCTTTTTGCTGCTGGTTCCATGACACAATATTGGCAGTGTGGAGCTGCAGCGACTTTAGTGGTGGCCTCGTTCACTTATGTTTTTTTTTCAAATGTTTAAAATTAACTTAAAATTGTTTTTTTTTCATGTTTTTGGGTTTTCCATCCATCCGTCCGTGATAGGTTTTCGTTACCATGATAACCTAAGAAAGGCTGAAGGGATCCAATCAAACTTGGTACAAGTTTGTATAATGATGTAAAGATGAACTGATTGGATTATGGGGTCAAGAGGTCAAAGGTAAGTAAAAATTCTGTTACCGAGCCAACTTGTGAACCAGTGATGGGATTTTGACCAAACTTGGTTACAAGTATATATTTTGGCGTCAGAGGTCATGTCAGGTAAAAATGTGATACTTCAGAACAACTGAAGGGATTTAAATCGAACTTGGTACAAGTATGTATAATGATGTAATAATGTGGGCGGAGGCATATCGGTAGACGGCGCAACGTCGAAGAGTGCTATTCCAGTTTTGTATTCATATTGAACTCTGGAGGCCAGCTTTGTGATGTGGTCAGTCCAGATGCGGTTAAGGATCAACCTTATATGGTTGATCATGGAATTGTATATCGGTGGCTTAGTTTTATGATTCTTCCGAAGCGACAGGGTGAGATATTCCAGGATTGAAGGACATTGCCCATTTATCAGACCAGTCTCTAATCATTTCCAAATCAGCAGAGAGAGGGACGCAGCTGCTGTCCACCTAGCAGAGGGATGGGGATACTGTACAACACATTGTGGAATCATTTGCAAAAAGATAGGTGTTTCCAGAGCATGGGAGAAGGTGTTTATGTAGATTAGGAACAAGACTGGGCCCAAGGCACTGTCTTGAGGAATTTCAACCACTACTGGGAGAGGAGGTGACAGAATCCCATCGAGGGCTACATGCCGACAACTTGCGTGGAGGAAGTTGTCAAGCCATGAATGAAGGTGGCCTTGGGTGCCAAAGGCAGTTTCAACTTGGAAAACAGAGCAGGACCTCAATTCGTTGTTGAGAGAGAAGCAGCAGCAGGTACCAGAGTCGAGAAGGTGGATATGATTGTTGCAGATGAGATGGGACAAACTTGTGCATAAGAGCAGGTTTTATTTTTTTTGCTTTGATTTCAGAATACATGGAATTGTGTTTTTACAATGTCATCCTTATTAGGAGTTTGTTATTTACATGTACTCCCATTTTTATTTATTCATTCATTTTAGTCGAGCCCAAGTCCCAGCCCTCTGGGATACAGTCCAATGACCCCTGGCACTGGATCTCCGAGCGGTTTCAATCCCCTGACCCCTGGTGCAGCTATGGACACCAGTGCTGCCGAATGGCACACCATTGACGTGATGGTCACTGTGAGGGAGACAACACCCGACGGACAACTTGCAGGACATACAGGTGTCATCCGCAGCATCTCGGTAAGACCTCGTCAAACAGATGAGGAATCTGAGGCTTCCTCGTGCAATCCAGTATTTGAAGGTAAAACTTTGTAATACATGACTATACGTTGTCAGGATACGTTGTGCTGAGGTTTGTTCTTCTTTCGCATTTCTTTGGCAGGGTGGAATGTGTTCGGTTTATTTGCCTGAGAGTGACAAGGTTGTCAGTGTAGCCTGCGAGCACCTGGAGCCCGTAACGCCATCAAAATATGACAAGGTAATGAAGACCATGCTGGTCGGCAATTTTTTATTTATTTATTTTTGGGTTTTTTTGTATACAAGATGAAGGATCGTGAAAGAGCTAACATTAATCACAAAAAGACAAAAGGACACATAAAACAAAAGATAAAGGAAGCGGGAGACAAGATTGGGAGAGAGGAGATGGAAGCACACAAGTACAACATTTGAGAGCAGGGACATCGAGAGATCTGTCGGAGGGAGAGGGCTTGGGTGTGGGGGAGGAGGCACGGGAAGGGAGGGGGGAGGTGGGAGAGGTATAAAACACATGGACACTGCTAGGACTTGCAGGAAAGAAGTCGGAATTTCAAAAAAGTGGATCTGGGGTGAAATTAGCGGGGGTAGAAAAGATCAAGGTTTTGGATGGGGGAAGACAAGAGATGGTGGTGAACAGCTGTTTTAAAGACCTGGAGGGAGGAATGGGATTGAAGAGAGTGAGGGAGTCTGTTCCAGAGGTGGGAGAAAAGAGGAATGAAAGAGTGAAGGTGAATAGAGAGTCTTGATTTTGGCAGTTTAACTAGAAGAGGGTTGCTGGCAGGTCTTGTGCGACCTGGAGGGATATTTGGGGGACAGAGAGAGCTGGGGGAGCAAGGCCAGAGAGGAGTCGGTAGAAAACAGAAAGACCACCTACCTGCCTGCGGTGAGTGAGTGAAAGGCCCTCGGAGTTAGCTTCATTGTGGGAGATTTCTTCTTTTGGGAGAATTCGTGTTTTAATTGTGTTTTATTCCTGGTGGAAGAGGGATTTTTCAAATTTAACTTTTGAGCTTTGTTTATAAAAGACTGAATAATGATTGTAGATCAATAACCTTTCAGAGAATCTGTATTTGTCGTGTTGCTAAGCAATGCCTCAAATCATATGTTTCTTGCCTCAATGCATGCGCTGAAAATCAAGATGACGACAAAGGAGATAACAAAGACGGTGGAACAGCGAGTAATTATGGAAAACGTCAAGCCGGTTCGAATGTACTGACAGCTGGCAGTTTGATGGTGATTGCCTATGAAGGACAGCCGTATAAATGAGTAACTTGGAGGCAAGACACTTTTGATTAAGATTATTGCTTTCACGATGATTACCTCCAACGGAACCATCCACCTGTCCGAAAATACCGAAGATGTATGCAAACTTTCATTTCAATCGCAAGAGCCTTTGTCCAAATCTCGAGAATACCTTGAAAAGCAATGTTTGGTATTCGTAATGTCCGTAAAAGCTTAGCTGCCGCCCCACAGGATGGTGTGGTGGTAGCGCACATACTTCTGAGATGAGTTGTCTAGATTTGATTCCTGAACTCACGATATGCTGTCAGATTGGTGCTTCACAGACAGAATGTTCCATCACAAAGTTTGCTGTCCCTTGGTTAGAGGTGAAGCTGGGTGTCCTGTCTACTAGCATTTGTTGGTGGACGTTAAAGATCCCATGGCATCTTTCATAAAGAAATAGCCGAGTCAATGTCGGCAAACTTCTGTCGTCTTCTGTCAAACATCAGGTCTGGCCAGCTGGTTCGTGAAAGGCCTGAGCCAAAAGCTTACCCTGACCGACCTCGCAATAATGTGGGAATAATTTGTACCATTAAAGTAGTCGGAGTAGATGAACAAGCTTTAATCACCTCTCCCTGTCGAGGCTGGAGTCCCCAAAGGCAGTGTTCTGGGCCCATTCCTGTTCCTAATCTTTATCAACGATCTCTCAGACTCTGCAAAATCCTCTTTATCCTCCTACATGACTGCATCCTCTGCAGTGACATCCCTCATCCTTCAGATAGGCAGGTTGCAGCATCGTCCCTCTCTTCAGACCTTGGAAGAATCAGAAGTTGGTCAAACACTTGGAATATCTCTTTCAATCCTGACAAATTTCACACTCACTCACCGAAAGGACCGTGTGTCAAATCATCCCATCCACTTTATTAACAATCATCTTGAAGATGTTTGGTCACTCAAACTCTTGGGTCTCACTATCAGCCATGATCGTTCTTGGGCAAACCACATTCAAGCTGTGGGTGAAGGTGTTGTAGGTGGATAAAAGTTCCTTGCCACACCTTGCTCAGCTTGATACCATGGAAACAAGGGCCTACAACATCATTGTTGTGCGAAGTCCTTCCTTGGCACACCTGAGCTCCTCACCACATACAAGGCTTCCATCCGCAGCTCTATGGAATACTGTTCTCCCCTCTGGTCTGGTGCTCCTGCCTCACACCTAGCTCGTCTTCACACTGTTGAAACCAAAGCGTTCAGAATCATTGGAATCTCCCGCCATGAAGCTAACTCCAAGGGCCTTTCACTCACTCACCGCAGGCAGGTTGGTGGTCTTTCCGTCTTCTACCGACTCCTCTCTGGCCTTGCCCCCCCCCCACCCCCCCCCCCCCCCCCCAGCTCTCTCTGGGCTCTGTCCCCCAAATATTCCTACAGGTCGCACAAGATCTGCCTGCAACCCTCTTATGGTTAAACTGCCAAAATCAAGACTTTCTGCTCACCTTCACTCCTTCATTCCTCTTTTCTCCCACCTCTGGAACAAACTCCCTCACTCTCTTCAATCCCAATCCACCCTCCAGGTCTTTAAAACAGCTGTTCACCACCATCTCTTATCTTCCCCCATCCAAAACCTTGATCTTTTCTACCCCCGCTAATTTCACCCCAAATCCACTTTTTTGAAATACCATCTTCTGTCCTGGAAGTCCTTGGTCTCCTTGTGTTTTATACCTCCCCCCCCCTCCCCCTTCCCATGCCTCCTCCCCTCAAGCCCTCTCCCTCCCACACTTCTCCCTGCTCTCAAATGTTGTGTTTGTGTGCTTCCCCTTCTCTCCCCATCTTGTCTTCCGCTCCCTATTTTTATATATTTTGTTTGTCTGGTTGATTTGTTTGTGAAATTAATGTTAGCTCTTTCACGAGCCTCGATTCAGTATACAAAAAAAAAAAAAAATTGTAATCCCACGCGATGAAGCTGAATCTATGGGCCTCTGGTCAGTGGTCTCTCTGTCGTCTACCACCTCCTTTCTGGTCTTGCACTCTCTGCTCTTTCCGTACTTCCCCCCCCCCCCCCCCCCCACGCCTTTCCCCTCCAGGTCTCTGCAGGGAGCATTCAGTCCAGCAGCAACCCCCTTCTGGTGAAACTTCCTAAATGCAGGATCACTGCTCACCTCCACTCATTCATTCCTCTTTTTTTCCACCTGTGGAACCAACTTCCACATTCTCTTCAATCTCATTCTTCCCTCCAGGTCATCAAGACAGCTGTTCACCACCATCTCAGATCATCTCCCATCCAAAACCTGGATATTTTATGCCTCAGTTCACAGTTAACCCCATGCCCCCTCCCCCCCCCCCCCCCCCCCCCTCCCATCGCACTTCTTTCCAAATTTCCAGCCTTTCCTTCCTGAGAATTTGCTTCTGTATCCACCTTTTCCATCACATGCCTTCTCCCCTAACCCTCATCCCTCCCCACATCCTTTATTTGCCTAATTCTCCCTCTATTTTGTCCCTCAACCATGCTGCTAGTGCCCCCCTCCCCACTCTCTTCTGATCCGTTCTGTGCTCCACTAGCTCTTCCATGAGTTTTGACTCTGCATACAAAAAAAAGCTTAGTTGAGTACAACTTAGCTTGCACATCAACTACTACTACTACTACTACTACCATCACTACTATTACTTTCCAGGTCAAATATAAAGCACCCTCCTATCATACTGCTTTGTTCTTTTCTGCACCTTAATTGAACAGCATGACGTTTTCGTTCATCGGCCTAACGTTGACGTTAATACTTCGCATGTTCCCACCTGCCCAGGTGAAGGTCATCCTTGGAGAAGATCGTGAGTCGACAGGAACACTGATCAGCATCGATGGCGATGATGGGATCGTGCGGATGGAGCCAGATAACCAGCTGAAAATCCTGAACCTTCACTTCTTGGGCAAACTAGAGACGTAGGCAGACAGAGATGGCGGACAGATGTCTCGTCGTCTTGCCAGTTGACATTCATTAGGTATATCTTATCGGCTGTGTAGATGCAGATTATGTTGAAGTATATACCCTAGGAAAATGCAGAGCTTGGGTCTCTCGCCAACTTTAATGAAGGTGTCGTGGTTTTTTTTGGGGGGGATCATGACCCCTTTTTACCTGCATTTGTCATTTCCTGCCGTGCAGCAATTCTTGCAGTGCATTGTTGTCATTCCTCATAGCATTCTCTTTAATTTATGTGACGACGCTGTTTATTGTGACAGTTCTCACAATGCCAGTCTCTTTTGAATCAAAACATATTTCGTTTAACTGTGAGATGCGCTAATAAGAAGAGAAGTGTGGGGGTAAATTGCAAAGGAGAAATAGATGGATCGGAGCCATGAATAAGGGAAAGGAAGGAAAGAGAGATGTTTGGGTCATGGGTCAAACAAACACCATTTATTGTACATATATAGATGAAAACATTGCATTCTTGCCATTTTTTCCCCAAAATTTTTTGTAATACAAAGGAGTGTTAATTATGAATGAAAATGCCCTTTTGTCTGGAACTGCATAAAAAGTTGCATCCAAATTAAAATCAAAACAGAGTTGAATTGCTTTTCCTTGAATGTCGATAAAGGGTTTAAACCGAGTAACACACACACACCTACACATACACACATACATACACACACACACACACCGGCTATCCGTCAAGGGGTCGATGGAGACTGGAGGGTAATCTGGCCTATGTTTGAAGCGAGAATGGGCAGTGAGACCAGCTCTGTTTACAAATTTCCTCCCGCATAAGGAGCAGTTCAAGATGCCAGAGCGTAAACTGCGTTCTTGCTCTCTCTTGATGTCCCCAGTGTTTGGAATGGCAGAGAGTAAGGCTCACCAGGATTTGCAATTTAGGTAGGGCTTCCGGCTCCCAATCAGCAATTGGGATGTTTGACATAAGCAGGTGACTCTTCAAAACATTCTTGAATTGGAGTTTCTGCCCTCCTATGGAACGTTTACCACGTGCTAGTTCTCCAGACAGAGGTATCTTCCATTCTGACTGCATGGCCTATCCAGCGCAGCTGAGCTGTGATAAGGGCTTCTGCGCTTGGCATGTTGACCATTTTCAACACCTCTGAGTTGGTGACTTTATCATGCCACTTGATGTTAAGAATCTTACGCAAGTGGCGATTTTGAACTGTGTTGAACTTCCTTGTGTGTCGACAGTAGAGAAGGTCTCTACCGAATACAAGAGTGATGTTAGTACCACGGCTCTGTAGAGTTTGCATTTAGTAGAAGCCTTGATATTTTACTGAGACCAGACACGGTCTTCTTGTCGGCTGTAGGCAGCAGAGGCTGCTTGTACACGCTTAGCGAATTCAGCATCAAGAGAGTTGGTATCTGTGACAGTACTGCACAGGTAGGTGAAGCGATGTACAGTCTTGAGTGTTTCTCCATTCAGGAATACGTGTATAATCTCCTGCGTTCTTTAATCTTCTGCGATGCGATGTATCATCTCCTGCGATGAAGCTATCTCCGAGGGCCTTTCCCTCACTCACAGCAGGCAGGTTGGTGGTCTTTCTGTCTTCTACCGACTCCTCTCTTGCCTTGCTCCCCCAGCTCTCTCTCTGTGCTCTGTCCCCCAAATATTCCTTCAGGTCGCACAAGATCTGCCAGCAACCTTCTTATGGTTAAACTGCCAAAATCTAGGCTCTCTACTCACCTTCACTCCTTTATTCCCCTTTTCTCCTGCCTCTGGAACAAACTTCCCCACTCCCTTCAATCCCACTCCTCCATCCAGGTCTTTAAAACAGCTGTTCACCACCATATCTTATCTTCCCATATCCAAAACCTTGATCTTTCTACCCCCGCTAATTCACCCCAGATCCACTTTTTTGAAATTCCAACTTCTTTCCTGGAAGTCCTTGCAGTGTCCATATGTTTTATACCTCTCCCACCTCCCCCCAAGCCCTCTCCCTCCCAAAGATGTCTCGATGTCCCTGCTCTCAAATGTTGTGTTTGTGTCCTTCCCCCTCTTTCCCCATCTTGTCTACCGCTCCCCTTATTTTGTGTTTTCTGTGTCGGTTTTACTTTTTGTGTGATTAATATTAGCTCTTTCACGAGCCTCGATCTTGTATACAAAAAAACAAAAAAAACATTTCTTTAATGCACTTCTTGCATACCTTGGTGTCAACTTTGAGTATTCTGTGATTGAAGAGGCCACCATCACATCTGGTTCTGAAGAATATATATATATATAATTATTATTATTATAATTCACCAAATGTCCGTCCGTCTGTCTGTCCGTTTGAAGGTATCGTAAAAACGGCGCAACCGATCGCAACGATATTTTGGGTGGGTAATCCTTGGACCCCCTGGAGTAAAATAGGCTATATTGTTTTTCCAAATTTTCCAGTTTTCCCAAACACGATGGAATAATATTTACCGATATGAACAGTGTTGTGGCTTTTGTTGAAATTCTACATACCAGGAGAGAGTAGATTGACTCCTGACGAACTCTTCCTATATAAACGTGCGGCTCCGAAGTAACACGGCAGCGTGTGCAAAGCGACTGAGAAACAGGTGTAGCGGCCGCTTCCGTGTTACAGATTCGGTGCGCACTCTTCACACATAAACGTGCAACTGAGGAAGACGTGTAGCGGCCGCTTCCGTTTTGCAGAATTCAATCTTTTCTCAAAATGGGCGCCATGTACTGTTTAGATTTTGATGATTTGCGTGTGATATGATTCAAGGGATGTTTATATGAATCGTTTAAAATATAAAAGCCTTCAATTTCTGATATTTTGCCTTTTCATTTGGGCTTCCCAATTGAAGCCCCGCCCTAGGGCGGGTACCGTTGCTAGTATATATAATACACACACACACACACACCCTTGGTTTCCGGTACCCACATAAATTTAAATAGCACAAAACTACCTGAAAATATCTTGGTTCATAATGCTATTGTGTAATCTTGTTGAATCTGTCCGAATTAGCATGATCACAAGCACTCTCCAAAGTTATATCTTACGTAACATGTTATTGAAAATGCTGAATAAGCTTTTATGTATCTTGTACCTTTTTGTATATTGTGGAGCTTCCAAGTTTCTGAATAACTGGCTGCATTGTTTATTACTTGACTATCTCTTTTGTAATTTCAAGTGGGATTGAAAGATTGTATGTGCTTCAGAATTACAGCGAAATATACACGCAAGCTCCTCCATGACCAGTAATTAAGCAAGAACGATGCTCTTCAGAATTATTCAAAATGGAGGACAAGTATTCCAAGAGTCACCGGAACCTTTATTCCATTCCTAAAGCTGAAAACGTGATTTTAAGTGTTTCTTTTCAAGTTAAGTCACACTGAATCAGTCGGATGTGGATGTGAGGGCTCGGTGTTTCGGCCGCCATGCCCTTTGTGTTCTCTGGCACTCTTCCTCATCAGTCTATGATTCCTGTGACGGTAATGCACCACAGGATGCTCATGTTCAAAGGTTACGTACAGGTTGCCAGCACTTCCCACTCCTATCAACATGCTTGCACTCTTCAACAGGGACCCTTTAGTGTTTTGGACGCTTCGTTATGACCTTCGTTCTTGGGTTTGTTGATCTGGAGAAAGCATTCGATAGGGTTCCACGTGAAGTAGTGACATGGGCATTGAGGAAGTTAGGAGTGGAGGAATGGTTGATCAGAGTAGTGATGGCAATGTACAAAAGAGCGTGAACAGCTGTAAGGACGAAGGACGGGAACAGTGGTGAGCTTGAGGTGAAGGTGGGAGTGCATCAAGGGTCGGTACTAAGTCCACTACTATTTGTAGCTGTGATGGAGGTGCTGGCTCTGAATGTAAAGGAGGGTTTACCGTGGGAGTTGTATGCAGATGATCTGGTGTTGATTGCAGAAAGTATGGATGGACTGAAGGAGAAGATGAACAAGTGGAAGGAATGTCTGGAGATGAAAGGTCTGAAGGTGAATATCGGAAAAACAAAGGTGATGGCAAGTGGTAAAGCATGTGGTGAGGTGGAAAGAACTGGGAAGTGGCCATGTGCTATGTGCAGGAAGGGTGTCGGAGTGAACTCAATTCAATGTACAATGTGCGCTGAGTGGGTTCATCAAAAATGTAGTGGTCTGAGAGGGTCATTAACCAGTGTGGCAACTACTTTCAAGTGTCAGGTGTGCACAGAGGGAGCTGCAGATGGAGGAAATGTTGAGTTGGATCTTGGAGACGGCATGAAGCTGGAAGGTGTGAAAACATTTTGTTACCTAGGAGACATGCTGAATGGAGAAGGTGGATCAGACTCGGCAACGGTTGCTGGAGTGAGATGTGCATGGAAGAAGTTTCGGGAACTGAGTGGCGTGCTGACGAGGAGGGGTGTGTCGTTGAAGCTGAAGGGAAAGGTGTATGCTGCATGTGTGAAAAGTGTTATGATTTATGGGAGCGAGACATGGGTAATGAACGTAGAGCAGCAACAAAGGGTGGAAATGCGAATGGTTTGGTGGATGTGTGGAGTATCGTTGAGAGAGAGGAAGACAAATGATGAATTGCGAAAGATGATGGGAATAGAGCCTGTGATGGATGCTGTGAAGAGAAACAGTTTGAGATGGTTTGGTCATGTGTTGAGGAAGGATGAAAGTGACTGGTTGAGAAGAGTGATGGAAATGAATGTGGAAGGAAGTAGAGGACGGGGAAGACCGAGAAAGACTTGGCTAAAGATGGTCGAAGAAGAAATGCGGGCCAGGGGGTTAACAAGGGGAGATGCAGAAAATAGGGCAAAATGGAGAACATTGTCATGGGGACCGCAAGGCTAACCCCCGCTCTAGCAGGGAAAATCGCCTTTTAAAATGCCTGTTGTTGTTATGACCTCGGTGACAGTTCTTCACTTTCTGGCAATAATTTTGGAGAAGCAATCCATGATGAAGCCAATAGCGGCCGCCATTAGCAAATATCTGCTGGAGCTTGGCAATGATCTTGGACCTATAGATTAATCCGTCATTAATCATGTAACGCACCTCAGTTTTCATTTATCTTTTCTAAAAGTGGAGGGGACAAAAACTGAGTTGTATATATGGTAAACGTCCCGTAAAATGAACACTTGATAGACTCTTTTTGAGAATCTGAATTGCAATGGCAGAAAATGATGATTCATTGCTTGGAAAGTCGAAATTGCATCCAAAATCGAATTTTCTTCAAAAATGGACTGTTGTTCGAGCCTTGTCAACACTTGCTTGCACCTTTTTTATATAGCACACTACTAAATGGCACAGTTCCTTCCAAACCATGGTATGTCTTGATTTTTGGCAACTCCAATTGCTCTTCTGACTCCTCCATATCATGCCATTGCCTTTATAAACCTCTCGTAGCTAACGTGTGACTCAACGGAATCATTTTATCTCCTCTCCCGGTAAAGGATGGAGTCCCGCAATGTAGTGTTATGGGCCCAGTCCTATTCCTGAACTTAATCAATAATCTCTCGGACTCTGGAAAATCCTCTTCATCTATAGATGACTCCACGCTCTGCCTTGAAATCCTTGAGGGCAGGCAGCAGCCTCTTCTCTCTTTTCAGACCTTGAAAAAAAAAAAATCACAAGCAGGTCAAACACTTAGAATATGTCCTTCAATCCTGACAAATCCCACACTCTCGTTATATATATATATCTCTCTCTCTCTCTCTCTCTCTCTCTCTCTCTCTCTCTCTCTCTCTCTCTCTCTCTCTGTCTCCTCGATGCTCGTGTGCTCGTGAAAGAGCTAACATTTACTTCACAAACAAATCAACCAGACAAACAAAATATATAAAAAGAGGGAGCGGAAGACAAGATGGGGAGAGAAGGGGAAGCACACAAACACAACATTTGAGAGCAGGGAGATGTGTGGAAGGGAGAGGGCTTGGGTGGAGGAGGCGTGGGAAGGGGGGGGGGCGGGGAGAGGGAGAAGGATAAAACACAAGGACACCAAGGACTTCCAGGACAGAAGTTGGTATTTCAAAAAAGTGGAATTGGGGTGAAATTAGCGGGGGTAGAAAAGATCAAGGTTTTGGATGGGGGAAGATAAGAGATGGTGGTGAACAGCTGTTTTAAAGACCTGGAGGGTGGAGTGGGATTGAAGAGAGTGAGGGAATTTGTTCCAGAGGCGGGAGAAAAGAGGAGTGAAGGTGAGCAGAGAGTCTTGATTTTGGCAGTTTAACCATAAGAGGGTTGCAGGCAGATCTTGTGCGACCTGTCGGAATATTTGCGGGACAGAGCCCAGAGAGAGCTGGGGGGGTAAGGCCAGAGAGGAGTTGGTAGAAGACGGAAAGACCACCAACCTGCCTGCGATGAGTGAGTGAGAGGCCCTTGGAGTTAGCTTCATCGCGGGAGATTCCAATGATTCTGAATGCTTTGGTTTCAACAGCGTAAAGACGAGCTAGGTGTGAGGCAGGAGCACCAGCCCAGAGGGGAGAGCAGTATTCCATTGAGCTGTGGATGAAAGCCTTGTATGTGGTGAGGAGCTCAGGTGTGCCAAGGAAGGACTTCGCACGACGGAGGATGCCCAGTCGGCGACTGGCTTTGGAGGCCAGATTTGAAATGTGGTTTTCCCAGGAAAGATCATGGCAGATAGTGAGACCCAAAAGCTTGAGTGACAGAACTTCTTGGAGAGGATTATTCAGAAAGTGGATGGGAGGGTTGTCCAATCGGTCTTTTCAGAGAGACATCGTAAGAGTGTGAGATTTGTCAGGATTGAAAGACATGTTCTACTTGTTTGCCCAGTCTGTGATTTTGTCCAGGTCTGCAGAGAGTGAGGAGGCTGCAGACTGCCGATCTGAGGGATGAAGAATGGAGCGACAGAGAGTAGAGCGACAGAGAGTAGAACTTTGTCTTCCAAGATGAAAATGCATGGCCTCATCGTGCTCGCATGATCCAACACTTTCTTGCTGACCGTGGTGTGGAGCATATGGAGTGGCCTGCCATGTCCCCGGATATAAATCCGATAGAGAACTTGTGGGCAGAATTAACGCGTCAAATCGACCACTTGGACCAGCAGCCGACCTCTGTGCGTGAATTGCAGCAGGCTATTGTCACTGCATGGCAAGCGATTCCTGTCCAAACCTTGGCAAATCTCGTGAACAGCATGCCTCGACGTGTACGTGCTCTCCTGAATGCTCGTGGGGGTTACACGAAGAACTGAACTGTAATTTTACTGACCGTAATCCCAGTCATAATTTAGCTTTTGTTTTTGTTAACAAAATTTGTGGCTAATGTGTAAAATAAAGAGATACTTCTGGAAAACGTACAGAAGTTTAACACAGTACTGTCCATGAATTGAGTTCGATATCAGTTTACATCACTTTCAAGGATCAATTTATTTGCTACGAAATGTCAAATGTGGCTTTTGTTTCTTTTAAAGGTCACATTAACAAAATCTAGAATAATTTCAACATAATTCCAATGAACTTTTGGTTCTAAGTCATCTTGAAAAGTAAGTTCACCCCCACAAAAAAATATTCCATATTAAATGCCAAGTCTGTGTATATATATATATATATATATATATATATATTGTTACGGGACCCAACGTCGGCCTCTGTTCCCCTTACCAAGGGGGGATTAATCCCCTCGTCTTTGACTGACCGACGGGGTCCCTGACGCTGCACAGCTACCTCCGGAAAGGCAGGTGCGCAGCCCCGCTCGTACCGCGGACAGATGTTAATTGCCGAGCGGTTTTTAGCAACCGCGGCACGAACTATTACCAACGACTAGACCCGATGCTCGAACGTTGACCAAATCGTGCCACAGGTGTTCAATGTGGAAACCTCAAAGACGAACGGATGTGAAGAAGAAGAAGGCAAAAGTAGGAAGAACAAATATAATTTATTACTACTATTTACACAATCAAAGAAACCAAGGAAGAAGGAAGAATAAGAAAATAATTACAGAAAGAGGGACAGATCAGAAGGACACAGTGCAACGCAAGCTTACCTATGGCAGTCTTACTTACAAACCCAGGACAGAACAAACAAAGACAGACAGACTCACACGAATGGGCAATGAAGGCAGGCACGAGTGGCTGGAAAGGAGGGAAGGTTCAGCTCGGACCAGAGGACGATCGGGCCGGGAGGGAGCAGCCGCCGACTCTCCACACACTCGTTCGTCCGGCGGCGTTGCTTCGCGGCCGCGGGTCGAACTGCCGTTAGAAACTCAACCCCACCCAGCTGCGGTGGATTCAGCAGCGGTGGACTCCTCACTCATCTGCTGTGGGGGCTTCCTTGGTCAGCCGCTCCACTGGACTCTCCGCTCCTCCTCAACTGGACTGGACTCGACTGGGCTTCGGTGCACTGCCAACTCTCTCATGCATCTGCCGTCTCTCTCACGCATCTGCCGACTCTCTCACGCATCTGCCGACTCTCAAAAGGCTTGCGCGCGCGCTCTTATATCGCGCCTCGAGATCAATCCCAGGGCACGCCTACCGGGTCGCTCACCGTAGTGCCGGTTGGCTGGCACGGGCTCTTTCGCTCCACCTTTGATGACGATGGGCGGCCAACGCCCTTCATACGGCTCCTCCCCCTACTTCTCCGATCTGACCGCGTGCTCAATGGAGTCTTGCGGCGAAAAACACGATCCCAAAGCAGCAGCGGCGAATGCAGAAAACCGCCCAATGCAGTTGGCGATGGCTGACAAAAGGGGAATTGGAAGGGAATCTACCTTATTTGAATTCGGTGCAATGGAGTGTCAATTAATGGAAGACAAAGCCTTAAACTAATACACATAATAAGGACATAACTACTGAACAGGGAGATCTATGATTTGCTACGTGATTGTATATGGAATATCTAAGGGGACGACCTTTGTCCTTTATACACAACGTGGACGGTGATATTTACACACAAACAAACACAAGTCTCATATCCACAACAATATATATATATATATATATATATATATATACATACATATATATATATATATACACACACACACACACACACACACACACACACACACACACACACACACACACACACACACACACGTATAGAATATCTCCTTGTTAAGACCAGCATCTTTCGTTCATTATTAAATGCTCTTTGGCAATATCACTAAATTGATGCAAATTTGCAGTCTATGAAGACCATGCTTGGACAATCCACATGATCGTGCTGCCCACATTCCCACGGAGAGACTGGAAACTTTGGCGCTTCTTTTTGACATGGCTGGTTTGGCTGCTGCAGACAGGCTTGAAAATTGCCTTGGCTTTGAAATTAATTGCTTTCTGCATGACTATTTTGGCGTCCTCGTTGCCATGGCAATGGGATGCTCACGTCTGGATGTATCTGGTTTGCTTGATACCCAAAATGATTGTTCCTTCCCAATTTTGATAACATACCTAACGTCAGAGTATGGTCTACCTGGGAAAGGAAACTGTTTGTCAAACGTTCTGTATAGACACCTTTGGGTGGGGAGAGCTAAGCATGTACGACAATCAGAAGAAAAGTTTGTAATATATAACTGGAGCGAATTAATGAAAATGTAATTTCTCAATCATACATAATTAGAAGGTTCAGTAAAGCATTACCTGCCCTCGTCTGGAATGCCTCAGTGGGAAACCGGTCCATGTTGATTCGACCATCTCTCTGGCTCAAAGCCATGGGTCTGTTGCTATTGCTGCATGCGCTGGGGGTGAGGACGATCTGAGAAATGGGTGACACCATCCCATTCTCTAATTGAGCAATCAATGGGAATGCTCTATGGCTCATGATGACCCAGCAAGAGTGTGCTATTTGCTAAAGGAGCAAAACAGCCCCTTTTGGTGATGGCATGACTATCACCGAGGTATCACCATGTATATAGGGTCAAGGCTCATGGAAGACAGGTGACGGAAGGTAATACAGTAATGAGAGTGGGAAAGTGGGGCCACAGTTGGACACAACAAAGGCAATGAATGAACAGGAAAAAAGGAGGGAAAGAAATACAATCACATGACCTGCGAGTAAGAGGATGAGGGTTAGGTAGGGTGAAAGGAGGTAGAAAACATGGAGTGTAGGGATGGGGGATGGCATGAGATGGATGTACACCACTGGCATGAAGTTCTGGAGGAAAAGGTGTCATTGGATCCCCTCATGAAGGTGGTTCCACAAACGGAAGGAAGGAGGAACAAAAGAGTGTAGGTGTGTGGTGAGCCTGGATTTTTGGAGTTTGAACGGGACCGAGTTACTGGTAGGATGTGTATGTGTTGTCTGTCTTGCGGAGAAGCTGAGGAGGGCCAGAGGTATGAGAGAGTGGAGGAAGCTGGACTGGAGGATAATTAGTTGAAAAATAAACAAGCCCACGATCTGTCTGAGATGTGAGTGCAACAGGCCTTGTGCCTCGCCTCATTTTGGGAGATTCCAGTGATGTTGAGAGTTTTAGAATCCGGGAGAGACAGATGTGATGCTGGGTCTCCAGATAATGGTGGAGACCAATACTCCATTGCGTTATGGATTATCCTTGTAGGCTGTGAGTAGTTGCAATTATTAGGTGGTAGTATTGTTATGGGTCTGGCTTATGGGGTAAAATGGGCATAGATTGGAATAGTTATTTCATAGTGCATGTTAGAATAAGCGTAATGCACTTGGTGTAATTCAATAAAAAGTGTCGAGCCACATGTTTATAAAGATGTAGTTGCCTCGCCCAAGTGTCTAGGTAATCGCTGCCTTCCCTCATCCCTGCATCCTTGAACCTTCCCCAATCTAATCTTCCCATGTATGGTCTTTTTCTTCCGAGTTACAGCCAATCGTCGCAGCCTTCGAAGGCAATCGCGGGTCAGCGGAAAGACACGATACAGGGCCCAAACAAGCCCATATATGGACACCCGGCTCGTGGAAGGGAAGCGGACCACACGTGCTCTGGGAAATCCCTGGCTGGCGCTACCAATCAGCACGGGCCATCAATAATTGCCTGATGGACGCGTCGCCCAACGGGCGTGCACCATGGACACTGGGCGGTCAAACCCATCCCCGGCGGGACCGAATAAAAGCCGGGACACTGTGTTCTTTTAAGTCTGGTTGCCCGATTGGTTCCTGCAGGCTCTTGCTTCGGGCAAGAATTCAAGCTTCACAGCTTCAAGGGCTTCAAGGTTCAGGTCTTTGGGGCTCTGGTTTTGAGTCTCGTAATTCTCAGGTCTCATGATTCCTGTCTGCTCGCCTGCATGCTTGTCTTCTGGTTTGTGCATCTGCTTCCTCCTTTGTGGTTACTGCGTGTTGTGCCATTGGTCATACCCGGATCTGCCTGGTTTGCTGGTGTGCAGTGATCGCGTTAAGGCAGGCACACAGGGCGCTGGGAGGAAGGACCAAACAGACTCACCCCGCGTGTGCGAACATTGTGTGGGGAGCAGATATTCTCGTCTGTCTTGTCGACTTTGTCTCTGTCCCGTGTGTCCCCCGAATGAAAGGATGAAGTTATTTGTTTAAGCCGCTGAGGTCCCGAGGCCATGTTGGGGTTAATTTTAGTATTCATTTGTAACAGCCTGTATGACCGCTGACAGGTGTGTTCTATGTCTTCTTCTTTGTCACCCACCCCCATTTTGTTGTAATAAATCCCTCAATGAGGACCTGTGCGTGGCCATAGGGAGAGGGTTCCATAGCGTGTATCAAATTAACCCTTCAGATGGGCAGTTTTGGGTCCGTACATTGAACACCTCCATTATCGGATTGCTCGGCCAATACAGGACTTCTGAAATGATGTATAAACGCTAACGAGACTTTTCACGTGTGTGCTTTGTGCATTTTCAGCAATTTGCTTCTGCTAACGCGGGATCTTATAACCTACCGTTGAATGAATGAAATGAATATCATTCATTCATTCATTCAACCTACCGTTGCAAAGGCGAAATCTGAAATTCAGTCTTTTTAACATTATTTTCAGCATTTAAACGAAAGAGTGGCAATTTCAAAATGGTTATCCATAATTGTTGTGTTCCTGGATGCAAATCGGACTCACAAAAATATTGGAGACATGAGAGATATCCAAGGATGAGAGGTGTTGAATTTGTACCATTTCCTGTTAATACAAGCGAGTGGGGCAGTGGATTAAAAAAAAAAAACCATGCACGCATACACAGACACATACTTTAAGATGCAAAACACATACGCATACGCACTCCTTTAAGCAATAGATGCAAAAATCTCATATAATCAAACAATATATTGTTACGGATCCGGGGGACGGCACTCCCGTTAGCAAGGGGGGGTTAATCCCCTTGTCCTGTTAAGCTGGCCGTCCGACCGGTCCTGGTACCTGTAACGCTCTTCTGTGGGGTGGGATTGATCAGGGTTATTGGTCAAGGTGTTGTCCCGAATACCTTCACCAATCCCTCCGCAGAACAGGGAGACAAGTACCGCTCGAACCACGGACAAGATGGTATTTGCCGAGCAGTTTGGCAATCCGCGGTTCGAGCCGTTATCAATTGACTAACCCGATTAAAAGCAGTTCGGCCAAAATCGCGCCACAGGTACTCAATTGACAGAAATCACGAAAGCGATCGGACGAGAATGAAACCAAAGAATAAGGAGGAACAGGTATTTATTAATTATTTACACAAAACCAAAGAAGAGGAGGAACGAAAGTAATTTACAGAAGAAGAAGAAGACACAGAGCAAACCTTAAAACAAGCTTATATTATACCCCAGACAACAAACAGGACAGACCACGGACTTACACGACAAAGGGATTGGCAGGAAGGAATGGCTGGAAGGAGAAGGTCCAGGCAGACGACAAGGCAGGAAGGTCCGGGCAAATGCACAGCGTCGAGGTTGGCTCCAGTCCACGCTCGAGGCAAAGCCCGGCGGCAGCTGCACGTATTCGTTTCACGCGGGCTGACCGTGAATAGATGGCGTACTGTCAGCGGACCCACTCTTCTACCTCACGATCCTTCGTACTCAGCTCTCCGCTCTTTGATGTCGTGACGCACTCATCCCTCTCACTCATCTGCGTAAGCAGTCCCTCTTCTTGCTTTTATTGCCCTCTCCGAAATCAAGCCACCAGCTCCGATGACACGCCGACCGGTTGGCTCACCTCGGCGCTGGTTGGTCGGTTAGGGCTGGCTGACTCGACCTCTGATGACGAGCTGATGCCACGCCCGTGATTTGGCGGCTCCTCCCCCCTTCTCTGAAGCCCTGGTGTTGGGCTAGCGGCTCGGGTGCCAGCGTAGGATCCTAGGATCCTGGGTTTGAATCCCGATCGATCGCTGAATTAACGCCAGGGGGGTTGACTCAGCCTGTCATCCTTCCGAGGTCGGCTAATTGAGTACCAGTTCACTGGTAATTCCCTGCTTGTCGTAAAAGGCGACAAAAAGGGTTGGCGGCAGGAAGGGCATCCGGCCGTAAAACATTGCTTCAAAAAGGGAACTGAAAAACAACAACAACCACGGTCCCCGAAAAAGGCCAACCCCCGCTTGCAGGGGAAAAATGGCCTCTAAAGGTGGTTTCTTTTCTTTCTTTTTTCCCCCATTCTCTGAGACGGAGCACATGGGCAATGGCGTCTTGCGGGATAGAAAACCATTCGTACTGCTTTTGAAGGGAATGAAAGGGATCTATCTTATTTGATTAATGCAACGTAGAGAAACTATTGGAAACACAGCCTTACCTGAAACACATAATAATGAAATAACTATGAAGAGGGCCTATGGTTCGCTACGTGTTGCGATGTGGACGAACTAGGGGACGACCTTTGACCTTGACAAGAAATGGAGGTATGTACAAAGAGAATTATTTACAAAGGGGTATATTTACAACAGTTTACAAAGTGCAGGGTTCTCAAAACCCCAACAATATTTATAACAGCCCTCACAGCTCCCAATCCCCCCCCCCCCCTCCTCCGCTTCCAACAACATGATTAATCTGCTTCCCTCTTCTTAGTTCATATGTGTATACAGTATACATACACACATACATACATATATATTGTTACGTGTGTGGGGGTAGGTAATGAAATACCTTAGTCGAGATAGAATTGTATAGATTAGCGTGTCCGGAATGACGCAAAGAAGAAGCCCACCTCGATGTAACCAAGTAAGGTATCCGTTAGGCTCACTGTCCTGGTAAGATCTTTCACGAGCCTCGATTCAGTATACAAAAAAAAAAAAAAAAATGTGCCTTCATATGAGGGGTGGAGCTATGCGAATTAGGTAGGGCTGAAGAATAATCCCCAGTGTGTAATTACCCCTGTGATTTTCCCTTCTGTTTTATTCAAACTAAAAAGGGCCGCCATTACGAACGAAAAGAACGATGAAAAGCTCCATTCACCACAACTCAGTCATGCCGGCAAAGACCCAAACATTTGCCAATCGGCAAGTAAACCCCGCCCCAAACATTTTTGATGGGCGTCAAGAATGGCGGGGAGGTCACGGCCCGAATGAGGATTGGTTTGGTAATGATGGGGCGATGCGACGGCGCTGCACCTTTGGTCAAAGAATGACGTCATCGGGACGCGAGAGAGGAAAAAGCAAAGGGACTGCCATCGTTCTCTCTCTCCTCTCTCTCTCTCCTCTCTCCTCTCTCCTCTCTCCTCTCTCCTTGGCGAGCGGTCACATTTTTGGCTCTCTCTTGGTCTTGGCTACTGGTGCGAGCGGTCACATTTTTGGCTCTCTCTTGGTCTTGGCTACTGGTGCGAGCGGTCACATTTTTGGCTCTCTCTTGGTCTTGGCTACTGGTGCGAGCGGTCACATTTTTGGCTCTCTCTTGGTCTTGGCTACTGGTGCGAGCGGTCACATTTTTGGCTCTCTCTTGGTCTTGGCTACTGGTGCGAGCGGTCACGCTTTAATTCTCTCACTTGTTCTGGCCGGGTTGGAGGAAGGCTGGGTTCGTGCTGTGTGCTAACGGGAGACTAATTGGAGCCTTGTGGAGCGTGGAGCGGCTGGGGTGAGGACGGTGTTCCCGAGCGATGGTGCTCCCGGACACGTTTTGCCACCGCTTCGTGGCTACTGTGCCATGTGGCAATTCGCGCCTTCTTGTGCGCTTCCCGCACAGAGACTCTGGGTCGCTCCACAGTCATCCTCATCGGTGCAAGCTGAGTATCGGCCGACTCACCAAACCATTTTAATTTCTTTTATTTCTCCCTGTGTCTGTATATGAGTCTGAATTGAGGGTCCCTCATTTAGGAATTTTAGTCTTACCTCACATTCCTTTTAATTGCTTGCATTATTTTCATTAAATCATTATTTGTTGATTAAATTTCTTGTCTTGTTTCGTTTGTGTTCTTGGTTTCGGATAAGCCCATGTCTCGTCCGTCCGTTCAGGACGGGCGTATTCTTGACGCCCGCCCTTGACGCCCTCGCTCGTTATCCCTCCCCCGTGCACGCCAAAGAGATAACCCCGCCATATTTTTGGGTATACACTTCGGAGTTGAGGCTCGTTTGGTCATCCGTCGCCCTGAGGTCTTCACTACAGGGTCGACAAGACAACTGGTGTGAGGAGTGCGATTCGGACCCGGCGGACACTATGTGTCCGAGGGAACGAGTGATGCGACACCCACTGAGTGGAAATTGAGCTCAGCTTTTGGAATTCAAAATTAATAATAATTCTCTGTCTGTCTCTGTCTCTGTCTCTCTCTGTCTCTGGGAGGATCGATCGTAGTACCGGGGTGTCAAAATTTTGTTTAGTGGATTGGTTTCGAAAATTTAAAAAAGAAAAAGATTTTGTTTGGCGGAGCAGATGGAGGGCTCTGAGGGACACGGAAGCAAGTCAGGGGTAGAGAGATTTGAGATTAGGATTGGAGCCTCCCCCATCCCGAGCGTTAGTCCACCCTCCTCCCCAATGAAGGAACCTGATACGCAGGGGAACGGGTGCGATGCCCGACCAGGTCTGGATACAAATATTAATGGAACAGTTGGGGGTGAAACTTGATGCCCAAACTAAAAATATGAGAGAACAAACGGAACGATTGGTGGCTCAGTCGAGATACAGACATCTGTGGCCAAGTCCAGCTCGTCCGGAATGACCTCGACATTTGGACCAGAACTCAGCAGTATAGAGTCAAATTGCAGAAGAGGGAGGATGTGTTTTATGAGGTTTTATGCTCGTCAACATGTATCCACGTGTCCCAGAGGCTTTGTCCCCACGGCTCCATGTCACGGAGGCTGTGTACCGGAATCTTATTCCCCACGGTACCATATCCCAGAGGTTTCATCCCCTTCCGTGTCCCGGAGGTTGCGTGTCCCGGAGACCTCGTCCCCGTGGTTCCGTGTCCCGGAGACCTCGTCCCCGTGGTTCCGTGTCCCGGAGACCTCGTCCCCGTGGTTCCGTGTCCCGGAGACCTCGTCCCCGTGGTTCCGTGTCCCGGAGACCTCGTCCCCGTGGTTCCGTGTCCCGGAGACCTCGTCCCCGTGGTTCCGTGTCCCGGAGACCTCGTCCCCGTGGTTCCGTGTCCCGGAGACCTCGTCCCCGTGGTTCCGTGTCCCGGAGACCTCGTCCCCGTGGTTCCGTGTCCCGGAGACCTCGTCCCCGTGGTTCCGTGTCCCGGAGACCTCGTCCCCGTGGTTCCGTGTCCCGGAGACCTCGTCCCCGTGGTTCCGTGTCCCGGAGACCTCGTCCCCGTGGTTCCGTGTCCCGGAGACCTCGTCCCCGTGGTTCCGTGTCCCGGAGACCTCGTCCCCGTGGTTCCGTGTCCCGGAGACCTCGTCCCCGTGGTTCCGTGTCCCGGAGACCTCGTCCCCGTGGTTCCGTGTCCCGGAGACCTCGTCCCCGTGGTTCCGTGTCCCGGAGACCTCGTCCCCGTGGTTCCGTGTCCCGGAGACCTCGTCCCCGTGGTTCCGTGTCCCGCAGACCATTTTGTGAACCTTTCCTTGCTCAATGGAAAGGAGCAAAACAAGCAAATGCGTTAATAATCAGTAATCACGTTGAAGTACCGTGCGTGCTCGTGCGTGTCACTCTGGGAGGATCACAGGTGAAACCTGGGAGACCCCCAGACGACCTCAACCACCACCACAACCACAGATGCGTGGAAAACCGCCCTCGCTCCCCCACGACCCTCGGTTCCCCATTCCCGGCTTGCCAGTGACCTCTCGACCTCCCGGAGCGGGATTTGCACGATCACCCCTTTCGTGCATAGTCGAGTCCTTTGGGCGGGAAAGCTCCGAACTCGAGCCGCCGCCGCCCCCTCGGTCGGTCTTGTCCTTCCTAATGAGCGCTTCTCGTGGCAGGCCTCGACCAGCGCCGCACCGCGGGGTTAGAGGGCGCGGCCCAGCCTGACCCCGTGTTCGCTCTCCGCGGCCCGACCCTTTCAACGAGCGCACAACAAAGGGTCGTGACTCGCGGCCCATTTGATGTCAATGGCCACGTGTGTGTGACGTGAACCCACAGCAGCGCAAAAAGAAGCTCCGTCCGCCCTGTAAGAGCCACAGTCCGGTTTTTTTGTTCGGGAGAATTGTTCACACTTCAGACCGATATGGGTCGTCCCCGTGTGTCTGTGGAAGAGCAGGTTATTGATGAAATCATGTTGTGGCGGATCCTTCTCGTCACGTGGTCTTTTCATCCAACGCCAATTATTTACTTTGATTGCGCAGCTGACGTCATCGGTGATCGGTAATTTACACGAACGCTTGTAAAGTTACTTATTCTTCTTCTTCTCCCTAAACTTCTTCTTCACCTACCTGTTCTTCTACTTTCTCTACTTCTTCCAACACTTGTTCTTAAATGGGCACAATTATTTTCACGTTCACGTGGGTTTGGATGGGCCAACTTGGCCCAAGTCTTTCACGAACAAGCTGGCCAGGCCTGGCGTTCGACTAAGGTTTGGGCAGTACTTTGGAATTTGGGAATGGTACTCAGGCACTTACACAGGATTTTCGATGGATGGAGGAACACGGGGGTGGTGGGGGGGGGGGGGGGGAGAAGGGTGGAACTGCGAAGCTTCAAAATGTTGAACCACTGAGAGCATGATAGTGCCGCACCATCATGCCCGTTGTCATACATGTGGGCTAGGGCTGGCTTCATCATACAGAGGGGCTATTTAGGATGGCTGGTTTCATCATACAGAGGGGCGAGGGCCGGCACCATCATACATGTGGGCTAGGGCTGGTTTCATCATACAGAGGGACTAGGTCCGGCACCATCAAACATGTGGGCTGGGGCTGGCTGCATTATACATGTGGGCTAGGGCTAGCTCCATCATACAGAGAGGCTAGGGCCGGCACCGTCATACATGTGGGCTAGGGCTGGCTGCATCATACATGTGGGCTAGGGCTAGCTCCATCATACAGAGGGGCTAGGGCCGGCACCATCATACATGTGGGCTAGGGCTAGCTCCATCATACATGTGGGATAGGGCTAGCTTCATCATACAGAGGGGCTAGGGCTGGCACCATCATACATGTGGGCTAGGGCTGGCTTTATCATACAGAGCGGCTCGGGCTGGCTTCATCATACATGTGGGCTAGGGCTGGCTTCATCATACATGTGGGCTAGGGCTGGCTTCATCATACATGTGGGCTTGGGCTGACCATCATACATGTGGGCTAGGGTTGGCTTCATCATACATGTGGGCTCAGGCGAGCACCATCATACATGTGGGCTAGGGCAAACTCCATCATACAGAGCGGCTAGGGCCGGCACCATCATACATGTGGGCTAGGGCTGGCTTCATCATACAGAGCGGCTAGGGCTGGCTTCATCATACATGTGGGATTGGGCTGGCTTCGTCATACATGTGGGCTAGGGCTGGCTTTTTTTTTTCTTTTTCTTTTTGTATACAAGATCGAGGCTCGTGAAAGAGCGAACATTAATCACACAGAAAGACAAACAGACACACAAAACAAATAACATCGGGAGCGGTAGACAAGATGGGGAGAGAGGGGGAAGGACACAAACACAACATTTGAGAGCAGGGACCGAGAGACATGGAGACATCGAGAGAACTGTGGGAGGGAGAGGGCTTTGGGGTGGAGGCATGGGAAGGGGGGGGGGTGGAGAGGTATAAAACATATGGACACTGCCAAGACTTCCAGGAAAGAAGTTGGAATTTCAAACAAGGTGGATCTGGGGTGAATTAGCGGGGGTAGAAAAGATCAAGGTTTTGGATGGGGGAAGATAAGAGATGGTGGTGAACAGCTGTTTTGAAGACCTGGAGGGAGGAGTGTGATTGAAGTGAGTGTGGGAGTTTGTTCCAGAGGCGGGAGAAAAGAGGAATGAAAGAGTGAAGGTGAGCAGAGAGCCGAGATTTCGGCAGTTTAACCATCAGAGGGTGGCTGGCAGATCTTGTGCGACCTGTAGGAATATTTGGGGGACAGAGCACAGAGAGAGCTGGGGGAGCAAGGCCGGAGAGGAGTCGGTAGAAGACAGAAAGACCACCTACCTGCCTGCGGTGAGTGAGTGAAAGGCCCTCAGAGATAGATTCATCGCGGGAGATTCCAATGATTCTGAAAGCTTTGGATTCAACAGCGTGAAGCCAAGCCAGGTGTGAGGCAGGAGCACCAGCCCATAGGGGAGAACAGTATTCCATTGAGCTGCGGATGAAAGCCTTGTATGTGGTGAGGAGCTCAGGTGTGCCTAGGAAGGACTTCGCACGACGGAGGATGCCCAGTCGACGACTGGCTTTGGAGGCCAGCTTGGAAATGTGGTTTTCCCAAGAAAGATCATGGCAGATGGTGAGACCCAAAAGCTTGAGCGACAGAACTTCTTGGAGGATTGTTGAGAAAGTAGATGGGAGGGTTGTCCAGTCGATCTTTTCGGAGAGACATAGTAAGAGTGTGAGATTTGTCAGGATTGAAAGACATGTTCCACATGTTTGACCAGTCTGTGATTTTGTCCAGGTCTTCAGAGAGTGAGGAGGCTGCAGCCTGCCGATCTGAGGGAAGAGGAATGGAGCAGCAGAGAGTGGAGTCATCAGCAAAGAGATACAGAGGATTTTCCAGAGAGTCGGAGAGATCATTGATAAAGACCAGAAAAAGCACAGGGCCCAGCACACTGCCTTGGGGAACTCCAGCCTCAACGGGAAGGGGAGATGAGAGAAATCCATTCAGGGCCACACGTTGACTACGACCAGAGAGGAAGTCCGCAAGCCATGCATGGAGATTTCCATGGATACCATAGGAGGAGAGTTTGGTGAGCAGAGCTGGGTGCCAGACCGTATCGAAGGCACGTGATATGTCAAGGGAGACAGCTCTGATTTCCTGTTTGGCATTGAGGACCTCCATCCATTGTTGAGACAGCAGAAGCAGCATGTCCAGAGTAGAGTGACCTGGTCTGAAACCAAATTGATGATCAGAGATCAAGCCATTGGAGAAGAGGAAAGATTTCATATCCGAAGCAATGATGGATTCCATGACTTTGCTGATAATTGGGAGCAGGCTGATTGGTCTGTAGTTGCAAGGATCTGTTTTTGCACCTTTTTTGTGTAAAGCGGTAATGTTTGCTGATTTCCAGGATGCTGGCAGATGACCTTGAGCAAAGGATAGGGTGAAAAGAACAGAGAGAGGGTGAGATAGAGCGGCAGAGCAGGATTTTAGGACCCGTGGGCTGATGCCATCTGGTCCAGTTGCAGAATCAGAGTCGAGGTTTGACAAAAACTCCTCCACCTTGTCAGGAGAGAAGGTCACAGAGTCCAGGAGCAGTTTGGTTCGACTGGGAAAGGTGGGAACAGAGAGAGATGGGTTTGGGACTAAGGATTTTGAGGCAAACACAGAGTTGAGGCATTCGGCTTTGTCACGTGCGATGTCAACTGTGTGGCCATTTGAGGTAAGGGAGGGGATGGAGGGGGAACAAACACCAGAAACGGATTTGACCAGACGCCACCAGGATTTGGAGGAAGGAGACAGGTTTGAGAGTTCATTCTTGAGTGAGGAGAGATAGTGCTTCCTGGCACTCCTGAGGGTAGACACACACTTGTTCCGAGCTTGGTGGAAGGAACTGAGATTTCCTTCAGTTGGATTAGCCTTCCAAGAGGCAAAGGCAAGTTGTTTCAGGGCAACTGCCTCACCACAAGATTCAGTGTACCATGGACGGGAGGAAGGGTAAGACAACTGAAGGCGAGATGGGATAAATCTGTGCATGAGAGAGATCAGTTTGCTTTGGAAGAATTCCCAGGAAGAATTGATGTCAGAGGCAGTGGAGATGGGAGACCAATCCAGACGATTGATGGCTGCTTGAAGACCGTCCCAGTCGGCCTGAGTGAAATGCCAGACTCGTCGACGCTGAGGAGGCTGTCTGAGAATGGCCAGAGAGATGTCCACTTTGACAAGCACATGATCAGAAGAACCGATTGGAGCAGAAGAAGAGCAGCAGACATTAGCAGGGAAGTTAGTCATAACCAAGTCTAGAAGAGAAGATACTCCATTGGCTGAGATCCAGGTCGGGAAATTGACAGATTGTGTCAATCCCAGTGAGTCACAGAAGTCCTTTGCTGAGGTGCCATGACTGGTGAGAGAGGAACCCACACCCAACCAGGTGGCATGATGACAATTGAAGTCACCACATATGAGGAAGAGAGAGTTGGGATGAGTGGATAGAAGTTGGTCCATGTTGTCAGACAGTGAAATGTAGATGGAGTCATCACTGTTTGGGGGACGGTACAGAACACATATGAACAAAAGGTGGGAGCGGAGAGGAAGCCGTAGCCAGAGGTACTCCTGGGGGTGAGGAGGAGAGAGGGCAGTGCAAGGAGAGTGAGGAAGAGAGTTTTTGATAAAGATAGCCACCCCACCACCAGGCCGAGGCTCAGGTCTATCATACCGGAGGAGGGAGTAACCAGGAAGAGATATTAAGGAATCAGAGACATCTTGAAGGAGGAAAGTCTCTGTTAAGCAGATCAAGTCTGGATTGTCAGAAGCAACCTGTATGGAGAGATCAGTCAGGTTTGAGCGAAGGCCCCGGATGTTTGAGGTCCATACCGTTAATGAAGAGAGAGGGGGAGCATCGGGTACAGGACAGGGGAGGGGAGGAGTAGGGTAAGATGAAGGATGAGAGGGGGAGGTAGGGAGAGCAGTTGTTAGTGTGTCAGCGATTGCAGAAGAGTTCCAAGAAAGGGAAGGATGAGGAGGATGAAAGGTTTGAAGGTGAAGGGATGAGGCACAGAGAGGGGTTGTTTGAGGGGGGGCAGAGGAAAGAAGAAGGTTGGGGGGGGGTGGAGGTATGAGATAGAAGGGAGACGAAGTGGGGAGGAGGCAGCTTTGAGGAGGAGGGGGGAGGAGGGAGAATTGGAGAGGAATGGTATGGGGGGAGATTTGAATGGGAGGGGTTGGGGGGGAGTTTTGAAGGGGAGGAGTGAGGGGGGAGTTTAGGAGTGGAAGGGCAAGGGGGGAGTTCAGGAGTGGAAGGGCAAGGGGGGAGTTCAGGAGTGGAGGGGTAGGGGGGGAGTTTAAGAGTGGTGGGGCAAGGGGGGAGTTTAGGAGTGTAGGTGCAAGGGGAGGGATTTGGATGGGAGGGGCAAGAGGGGAGTTTAGAAAGTGGATGATTAATGAAAGACGAACATTGAAAACAAATTGGATTTGTTGTGATTTTCAAGTTAGCAATCCGGTTCAGAATGATGGAGGAGGGATGGAATGAATGTGAATTTAGACCATGTAGTGAGGGAGACGTATAAGATATTGAATTTCTTTTTTTTGAGGTGGAATGAGTTGGAGAGGAAATTGAGAAAAGCCTTTTAAATAGGAAGAAAAACAGCGTGTTGTAAAATACCACTGAGTAAAACACTGAAGGGGAAAGGTTATACATATTTAAATAATATTTAAACAGAACCGTGAACAATCTTATGTGCACAAAAATACCAACGGGGGGAGAGCCGAGAGGACGACCACCACGAGGCTTCATCATACATGTGGGCTAGGGCCGGCACCATCATACATGTGGGCTAGGGCTGGCTTCATCATACAGAGCGGCTAGGGCTGACTTCATCATACATGTGGGCTAGGGCTGGCTTCATCATACATGTGGGCTAGGGCTGGCTTCATCATACATGTGGGCTAGGGCTGGCTTCATCATACATGTGGGCTATGGCTGGCTTCATCATACATGTGGGCTAGGCCTGGCTTCATCATACATGTGGGCTAGGGCCAGCTTCATCATACATGTGGGCTAGGGCTGGCTTCGTCATACATGTGGCCTCAGGCTGGCTTCATCATACAGAAGGGATAGGGCTGGCTGCATCATACACAGGGGCTATGGCTGGCACCATCATACATGTGGGCAAGGGCTGGCTTCATCATACAGAGGGGCTAAGGCCGGCACCATCATGCATGTGGGATAGGGCTGGCTTCATCATACATGTGGGCTAGGGCCGGCACCATCATACATGTGGGCTAGGGCCGGCACCATCATACATGTGGGCTAGGGCCGGCACCATCATACATGTGGGCTAGGGCCGGCACCATCATACATGTTGGCTATGGCTGGCTTCATCATACATGTGGGCAAGGGCTGGCTTCATCATACATGTGGGCTCGGGCTGGCTTCATCATACAGAGGGGATAGGGCTGGCACCATCATACATGTGGGCAAGGGCTGGCGTCATCATACAGAGGGGATAGGGCTGGCTTCATCATACATGTGGGCTAGGGCCAGCACCATCATCCATGTGGGCTAGGGCCGGCACCATCATACATGTGGGCTCGGGCTGGCTTCATCATACATGTAGGATAGGGCCGGCACCATCATACATGTGGGATAGGGCCGGCACCATCATACATGTGGGCTAGGGCTGGCTTCATCATACAGAGGGGCTAAGGCCGGCACCATCATACATGTGGGATAGGGCTGGCTTCATCATACAGAGGGGATAGGGCTGGCTTCATCATACATGTGGGCTAGGGCCAGTACCATCATCCATGTAGGATAGGGCCGGCACCATCATACATGTGGGATAGGGCTGGCACCATCATACATGTGGGCTAGGGCTGGCTTCATCATACAGAGGGGCTAAGGCTGGCACCATCATACATGTGGGCGAGGGCTGGCTTCATCATACAGAGGGGCTAGGGCTGGCACCATCATACATGTGGGCTAGGGCTGGCACCATCATACATGTGGGCTAGGGCTGGCACCATCATACATGTGGGCTAGGGCTGGCTTCATCATACAGAGGGGCTATTTAGTATGGCTGGTTTCATCATACAGAGGGGCTAGGGCCGGCACCATCATACATGTGGGCTAGGGCTGGTTTCATCATACAGAGGGGCTAGGGCTGGCACCATCATACATGTGGGCTGGGGCTGGCTGCATCATACATGTGGGCTAGGGCTATCTCCATCATACAGAGGGGCTAGGGCCGGCACCATCATACATGTGGGCTCGGCTGGTTTCTTTTTTTTTTCCTTTTTTCTTTTTTTTCTTTTGCATACTGAATCGAGGCTCGTGAAAGAGCTAACATTTATTTCACTAACAAAACAACCAGACAAACAAAATATACAAAAAGAGGGAGCGGAAGACAAGATGGGGAGAGAAGGGGAAGCACACAACCACAACATTTGAGAGCAGGGAGAAGTGTGGGAGGGAGAGGGCTTGGGGGGGAGGAGGCGTGGGAAGGGGGGGGAGAGGTATAAAACACAAGGGGACCGAAATTAGCGGGGGTAGAAAAGATCAAGGTTTTGGATGGGGGAGGATAAGAGATGGTGGTGAACAGCTGTTTTAAAGACCTGGAGGGTGGAGTGGGATTGAAGAGAGTGAGGGAGTTTGTTCCAGAGGCGGGAGAAAAGAGTAATGAAGGAGTGATGGTGAGCAGAAAGTCTTGATTTTGGCAGTTTAACCATAAGAGGGTTGCAGGCAGATCTTGTGCGACCTGTAGGAATATTTGGGGGACAGAGCCCAGAGAGAGCTGGGGGGGCAAGGCCAGAGAGGAGTCGGTAGAAGACGGAAAGACCACCAACCTGCCTGCGGTGAGTGAGTGAAAGGCCCTTGGAGTTAGCTTCATCGCGGGAGATTCCAATGATTCTGAACGCTTTGGTTTCAACAGCGTGAAGACGAGCTAGGTGTGAGGCAGGAGCACCAGACCAGATGGGAGAGCAGTATTCCATAGAGCTGCGGATGAAAGCCTTGTATGTGGTGAGGAGCTCAGGTGTGCCAAGGAAGGACTTCGCACGATGGAGGATGCCCAGTCGGCGACTGGCTTTGAAGGCCAGATTTGAAATGTGGTTTTCCCAGGAAAGATCATGGCAAATAGTCAGACCCAAAAGCTTGAGTGACAGAACTTCTTGGAGAGGATTATTCAGAAAGTGGATGGGAGGGTTGTCCAGTCGGTCTTTTCGGAGAGACATCGGAGAGACATTTCTTCATCATGTGGCTGCATCGTACATGTGGGCTAGGGCTAGCTCCATCATACAGAGGAGCTTGGGCCGGCACCATCATACATGTAGGCTAGGGCTGGCTGCATCATACATGTGGGCTAGGGCTAGCTCCATCATACAGAGGGGCTAGGGCTGGCACCATCATACATGTGGGCTAGGGCTAGCTCCATCAGACATGTGGGCTAGGGCTAGCTTCATCATACAGAGGGGCTAGGGCTGGCACCATCATACATGTGGGATAGGGCTGGCTTCATCATACATGTGGGCGAGGGCTAGCTCCATCATACAGAGGGGCTAGGGCCGGCACCATCCTACATGTGGGCTAGGGCTGGCTGCATCATACATGTGGGCTAGGGTTAGCTCCATCATACAGAGGGGCTAGGGCCGGCACCATCATACATGTGGACTAGGGCTGGCTGCATCATACATGTGGGCTCAGGCTGGCTTTATCATACATGTGGGCTAGGGCTAGCTTCATCATACAGAGGGGCTCGGGCTGGCACCATCATACATGTGGGATAGGGCTGGCTACATCATACATGTGGGCTAGGGCTAGCTCCATTATACAGAGGGTTTAGGGCCGGCACCATCATGCATGTGGGCTAGGGCTGGCTGCATCATACATGTGGGCTAGGGCTGGCTGCACCATACATGTGGGCTAGGGCCGGCACCATCATACATGTGGGCTAGGGCTGGCTGCATCATACATGTGGGCTAGGGCTGCCTTCATCATACATGTGGGCTCGGGCTAGCTTCATCATACATAGGGGCTAGGGCTGGCACAATCATACATGTGGGATAGGGCTGGCTTCATCATACATGTGGGCTCGGGCTGGCTTCATCACACATGTGGGCTAGGGCTGGCTTCATCATACATGTGGGTGAGGGCTGGCACCATCATACATGTGGGATGGGGCTGGCTTCATCATACATGTGGGCTAGGGCTGGCTTCATCATACAGAGCGGCTAGGGCCGGCACCATCATACATGTGGGCTAGGGCTGGCTTCATAATACAGAGCGGCTAGGGCTGGCACCATCATACATGTGGGATGGGGCTGGCTTCATCATACATGTTGGCTAGGGCTGGCTTTATCATACAGAGCGGCTAGGGCTGGCTTCATCATACATGTGGGCTAGGGCTGGCTTCATCATACATGTGGGCTAGGGCTGGCTTCATCATACATGTGGGCTAGGGCTGACTTCGTCATACATGTGGGCTAGGGTTGGCTTCATCATACATATGGGCTCGGGCAAGCACCATCATACATGTGGTTTCGGGCTGGCTTCATCGTACATGTGGGCTCGGGCTGGCTTCATCATACATGTGGGCTCGGTCTGGCTTCATCATACATGTGGGCTCGGGCTGGCTTCATCATACATGTGGGCTAGGGCTGGCTTCATCATACATGTGGGCTCGGGCTGGCTTCATCATACATGTGGGCTCGGGCGAGCACCATCATACATGTGGGCTAGGGCTGGCTTCATCATACAGAGCGGCGAGGGCAAGCTCCATCATACAGAGCGGCTTGGGCCGGCACCATCATACATGTGGGCTTGGGCTGGCTTCATCATACAGAGCGGCTAGGGCTGGCTTCACCATACATGTGGGCTCGGGCTGGCTTCATCATACATGTGGGCTAGGGCTGGCTTCATCATACATGTGTTCTAGGGCCGGCACCATCATACATGTGGGCTAGGGCTGGCTTCACCATACAGAGCGGCTCGGGCTGGCTTCATCATACATGTGGGCTTGGGCTGGCTTCATCATACATGTGGGCTAGGGCTGGCTTCATCATACATGTGGGCTAGGGCTGGCTTAATCATACATGTGGGCTAGGGCTGGCTTCATCATACATGTGGGCTATGGCTGGCTTCATCATACATGTGGGCTCGGGCTGGCTTCATCATACATGTGGGCTAGGGCCGGCTTCATCATACATGTGGACTTGGGCTGGCTTCGTCATACATGTGGCCTCAGGCTGGCTTCGTCATACATGTGGCCTCGGGCTGGCTTCATCACACATGTGGGCTAGGGCTGGCTTCATCATACATTTGGGGGAGGGCTGGCACCCTCATACATGTGGGATGGGGCTGGCTTCATCATACATGTGGGCTAGGGCTGGCTTCATCATACATGTGGGATAGGGCTGGCTTCATCATACAGAGCGGCTAGGGCCGGCACCATCATACATGTGGGCTAGGGCTGGCTTCATCATACAGAGCGGCTAGGGCTGGCTTCATCATACATGTGGGCTAGGGCTGGCTTCCTCATACAGAGGGGCTAGGGCTGGCACCATCATATATGTGGGATAGGGCTGGCTTCATCATACAGAGGGGCTAGGGCTGACACCATCATACATGTGGGCTAGGGCTGGCTTCATCATACAGAGGGGCTAGGGCTGGCACCATCGTACATGTGGGCTAGGGCTGGCTTCATCATACAGAGGGGCTTGGGCCGGCACCATCATACATGTGGGCTTGGGCTGGCTGCCTCATACATGTGGGCTAGGGCTAGCTCCATCATACAGAGGGGCTAGGGCCAGCACCATCATACATGTGGGCTAGGGCTGGCTTCATCATACAGAGGGGCTAGGGCTGGCACCATCATACATGTGGGATAGGGCTGGCTTCATCATACATGTGGGCTCGGGCTGGCTTCATCATACATGTGGGCTAGGGCTGGCTTAATCATACATGTGGGCTCGGGCTGGCTTCATCATACATGTGGGCTAGGGCTGGCTTCATCATACAGAGCGGCTCGGGCAAGCTCCATCATACAGAGCGGCTAGGGCCGGCACCATCATACATGTGGGCTCGGGCTGGCTTCATCATACAGAGCGGCTAGGGCTGGCTTCATCATACATGTGGGCTCAGGCTGGCTTCATCATACATGTGGGCTAGGGCTGGCTTCATCATACATGTGTTCTATGGCCGGCACCATCATACATGTGGGCTAGGGCTGGCTTCATCATACAGAGCGGCTCGGGCTGGCTTCATCATACATGCGGGCTTGGGCTGGCTTCATCATGCATGTGGGCTAGGGCTGGCTTCATCATACATGTGGGCTAGGGCTGGCTTCATCATACATGTGGGCTAGGGCTGGCTTCATCATGCATGTGGGCTCGGGCTGGCTTCATCATACATGTGGGCTAGGGCCGGCTTCATCATACATGTGGACTTGGGCTGGCTTCATCATACATGTGGCCTCGGGCTGGCTTCATCACACATGTGGGCTAGGGCTGGCTTCATCATACATGTGGGGGAGGGCTGGCACCATCATACATGTGGGATGGGGCTGGCTTCATCATACATGTGGGCTAGGGCTGGCTTCATCATACATGTGGGCTAGGGCTGGCTTCATCATACAGAGCGGCTAGGGCCGGCACCATCACACATGTGGGCTAGGGCTGGCTTCATCATACAGAGCGGCTCGGGCTGGCTTCATCATACATGTGGGCTAGGGCTGGCTTAATCATACAGAGGGGCTAGGGCTGTCACCATCATACATGTGGGATAGGGCTGGCTTCATCATACATGTGGGCTAGGGCTGGCTTCATCATACATGTGGGCTATGGCTGGCTTCATCATACATGTGGGCTATGGCTGGCTTCATCATACATGTGGGCTAGGGCTGGCTTCATCATACATGTGGGCTCGTGCGAGCACCATCATACATGTGGGCTAGGGCTGGCTTCATCATACAGAGCGGCTAGGGCAAGCTCCATCATACAGAGCGGCTAGGGCCGGCACCATCATACATGTGGGCTAGGGCTGGCTTCATCATACATGTGGGCTCGGGCTGGCTTCATCATACATGTGGGCTAGGGCTGGCTTCATCATACATGTGTTCTAGGGCCGGCACCATCATACATGTGGGCTAGGGCTGGCTTCATCATACAGAGTGGCTCGGGCTGGCTTCATCATACATTTGGGCTAGGGCTGGCTTCATCATACATGTGGGCTAGGGCTGGCTTCATCATACATGTGGGCTAGGGCTGGCTTCATCATACATGTGGGCTATGGCTGGCTTCATCATACATGTGGGCTCGGGCTGGCTTCATCATACATGTGGGCTAGGGCCGGCTTCATCATACATGTGGACTTGGGCTGGCTTCGTCATACATGTGGCTTCGGGCTGGCTTCGTCATACATGTGGCCTCGGGCTGGCTTCATCACACATGTGGGCTAGGGCTGGCTTCATCATACATGTGGGGGAGGGCTGGCACCATCATACATGTGGGATGGGGCTGGCTTCATCATACATGTAGGCTAGGGCTGGCTTCATCATACATGTGGGCTAGGGCTGGCTTCATCATACAGAGGGGCTAAGGCCAGCACCATCATACATGTGGGCTAGGGCTGGCTTCATCATACATGTGGGCTCGGGCTGGCTTCATCATACATGTGGGCTAGGGCTGGCGTCATCATACAGAGTGGCTAGGGCTGGCTTCATCATACATGTTGCTATGGCTGGCTTCATCATACATGTGGGCTAGGGCTGGCTTCATCATACATGTGGGCTAGGGCTGGCACCATCATACATGTGGGCTAGGGCTGGCTTCATCATACAGAGGGGGTTGGGGCGGCACCATCATGCATGTGGTTAACATAGGCCAAATTTCTAAAATTGTCAAATTTCATCTGATTAACTTAAAATTTGAAAACGATTTGCATTTCAGGTGACTGAATTCAACCACTTATTATTTTTGAGGTCAAAAGGAGGCTCTACTGAGTGCAATTCTACTTTGTTCTGTTTTGCCAAGTTTTGCTTTATGAGTGATTTTTCATTACGTGAAACAATTCTAAACTGATCATCATGAAACTACCAAATTGTGGAGGTAGTCACAACTGAGAAGACGATTTATTTTTCAAAGGTCAACGGTCATTGTTGTAAAATCAGAGTCTCACAACCGCTTTGTCGATCCGAGTTTAATCTGAATCAATCTCAAACAGCATCTAAGAAAGAATACATAACAGCCATCATTCATGTGCACTGATAGGCATCAGGGCCGGTATTCATGAAGCTACTTAAGTCAAAGTGGGGCCACTAAGTACCATCTTAACTGAAGCGGACCGAACAAGTGGTATTCAATATGCTACTTACATGGAACTCACTTAAATCGGCCCCTAAATTTAAGACACCTCCGAGGCATTCTTAACTTTAGGGTGGGTGGTTACTAGATTGAATATTCTGTCATTCGGTTCAGTTCGCTCAAGGGATATGGCAGCTCTGATGTTGGCAGTGCAGTTTGATGTAGACCGAAGGTGGGCAATGCGTCGCGAACGTGTTTTTCGTCAGAGTTCACTCATTGGAAATTTTAAAATGTACTGTTTCCATGTAGGCATTGAGTTCAAATTTGAATCGGTAAAGGCATACATATGTAAAAATACTGAAATTACCTGTCTTTGATCATTCCTTCTTGTATTGCCGATATTCCTCCTTCATTATACTGCACAGGTTTTGCCACTTTTTTGCACCTCTGCCAATGTCCTTGCCACTGCATTACGACTATTCAGGGCCGTCAACATTCTCTCCCAAGCCAAGTGATTTTTTGGGGGACGAAACGGTTCGCCCAAATTTATGGAGAATCGCCGACATTTCTCTCTCATACATGTCCACTAGTCGGAGTTTCTCAATCTCGGAGAAATTCGGTTTTCTCGTCCTCTTGTCCATGTTGAGTGTGAGAAGACGGCTCTTCATACACGGCATTTTTAGCAATTCAACAATGACTTGGCCTTGGAACTCAGTAATAACTGTCGTTGGTCTGTCGCCAAACCACAGAAAATGAACATAAACGGCAATGAAATGTAACGTCGAGCCTTGGAAACCACTTGAGACAATCTTCATAACTTTATGCGGGGCACTCAGCTATTAGCAGGGTACTTAAGAGTGTTTATGAATTTCAATATAACAACCCCACTCAGCAAAGTGGGGTACTTAGCAGTTAAGTAGTCTTAACTTAAGAAGTTATATGAATACGGGCCCAGGAGTATATATATAATATCGGGTACAATTAAGCAAGCCTCATTCAAATATGATTTCCTCACCATCCCAAGTAAGCACGTAATGCTCACAGGTCTGCCCCTCGCTTTCAGCGGATGGATATTTATAAGAGCACTTCAGTGGGCAGAAGATGTTACTACACCTGGGTTATAACTTATGACCTGGAGTTCCTACGTTTCACTACAGTCATCTTGAGGTCAAATTTCTAAAATCGTCATTTTTCATCTGATTGACGAGAAAATTAAAAAGCACTTGCATAGTTCATCACTGAATTGCGAATCCAACTATTTTTGCTGTCAAAAGGTCAAAGGTCAACTCAAAGTCAAACTCCTAAAAAGTATCAATTTTCATCTGAAAAATCATCAATTTTTATCGATTGACCCAAGCGATGATAATTATGATTGTCAATTTTAGTCTTGTTAGCATCGACAATTTGATATCTCGATGGCAAGTTTTTTTGGGGGGACGTGGGGTGGATTTTGCAAGTATCGTGCTCTGCACGACGTCTTTCTTGTTTGTTGGTTTGTCTGTGAGCATGATATCTCAAAACGTTATGGGTGGATTTAAAGGAAACTTGGTGGACAAGTTGTAAGTGTGACAAGGCCAAATTAATTCGATTTTCGTGTGAAGATCTGGAACTGTATTCAGGTAGGAGATTGTCAAATGATTCTTCACCATTGAGAAATAGAGCCAAAAACCATATATAGCACGACATCTCAAAATAGTTATGGACGGATTCGGATGAAACTTGGTAGACATGATGGATGTGTCGTAAGAACGAATTGTTTTGATTTTGAATATCCAGAATATATATATATATCGCAGAATATATATAAAACTAGAATGGCACGCTTCGACGTCACGTCGTCGACGTCGATATGCTTCCTTCCACTTTATTACATCATTACCATACTTGTATCAAGTTTGATTTAAATCCATTCAGCTGTTCTCAAGTTATCACATTTCTACCTGACATGACCTCTGACCTTTGACTTCGACTCCCAAATTTAATCAGTTCATGTTTACATCATTATACATAGCTGTACAAAGTTTTAATTTAAATCCCTTCAGCCGTTCTTAAGTTATAGACCTATTACAGAATTTGACTTTCACCTTTGACACCAAAGTGTAATCAGTTAATCTTGACATCATTACACATACCTGTACCAAGTTTGAATGAGATCACTTCAGCCATTCTCAAGTTTTAGACTTATAACAGACTTTGACCTGTAACCTTTGACCTCTTGGCCCCAAAGTGTAATCAGTTAATCTTGACATCATTATAATACCTGCACCAAGTTTGAATTAGATCACTTCAACCGTTCTCAAGTTATAGACTTATAACAGACTTTGACCTGTGACCTTTGATCTCTTAGCCCCAAAGTGTAATCAGTTAATCTTGACATCATTATACATACCAGTACCAAGTTTGAATTGGATCAATTCAGCTGTTCTCAAGTTATAGACTTATAACAGACTTTGACCTGTGACCTTTGATCTCTTAGCCCCAAAGTGTAATCAGTTAATCTTGACATCATTATACATACCAGTACCAAGTTTGAATGAGATCACTTCAGCCATTCTCAAGTTATAGACCTATAACAGACTTTGACCTGTGACCTTTGACCTCTTGGCCCCAAAATGTAATCAGTTAATCTTTACATCATTATACATACCTGCAGCAAGTGTGAATTGGATCGATTCAGCTGTTCTCAAGTTATAGACTTATAACAGACTTTGACCTGTGACCCTTGACCTCTTGGCCCCAAAGTGTAATCAGTTAATCTTTACATCATTATAATACCTGTACCAAGTTTGAATGAGATCACTTCAGCCGTTCTCAAGTTATAGACTTATAACAGACTTTGACCTGTAACCTTTGACCTCTTGGCCCCAAAGTGTAATCAGTTAATCTTGACATCATTATAATACCTGTACCAAGTTTGAATGATATCACTTCAGCTGTTCTCAAGTTATAGACCTATAACAGACTTTGACCTGTGACCTTTGACCTCTTAGCCCTGAAGTGTAATCAGTTAATCTTGACATCATTATACATGCTTGCACCAAGTTTGAATTGGATCAATTTAGCCGTTCTAAAGATTTTTATTTTTTTTGGGGGGGGGGGGATACTGAATCGAGGCTCGTGAAAGAGCTGACATTTATTTCACAAACAAATCAACCAGACAAACAAAATATATAAAAAGAAGGAGCGGAAGACAAGATGGGGAGAGAAGGGGAAGCACACAAACATAACATTTGAGAGCAGGGAGATGTATGGGAGGGAGAGGGCTTGGGGGGAGGAGGCATGGGAAGGGGTGGGGGTGGGGGGGGTGGGAGAAGGATAAAACACAAGGACACCAAGGACTTCCAAGACAGAAGTTGGTATTTCAAAAAAGTGGATTTGGGGTGAAATTAGCGGGGGAAGAAAAGATCAAGGTTTTGGATGGGGGAAGATAAGAGATTGTGGTGAACAGCTGTTTTAAAGACCTGGAGGGTGGAGTGGGATTGAAGAGAGTGAGGGAGCTTGTTCCAGAGGCGGGAGAAAAGAGGAATGAAGGAGTGAAGGTGAGCAGAGAGTCTTGATTTTGGCAGTTTAACCATAAGAGGGTTGCAGGCAGATCTTGTGCGACCTGTAGGAATATTTGGGGGACGGAGCCCAGAGAGAGCTGGGGGGGCAAGGCCAGAGAGGAGTCGGTAGAAGACGGAAAGACCACCCACCTGCCTGCGGTGAATGAGTGAAAGGCCCTTGGAGTTAGCTTCATCGCGGGAGATTCCAATGTTATAGACTTATACCAGACTTTGACCTGTGACCTTTGACCTCTTGGCCCCAAAGTGTAATCAGTTAATCTTGACATTATAATACCTGTACCAAGTTTGAATGAGATGACTTCAGCTGTTCTCAAGTTATAGACCTATAACAGACTTTGACCTGTGACCTTTGACCTCTTAGCCCTAAAGTGTAATCAGTTAATCTTGACATCATTATAATACCAGTACCAAGTTTGAATTGGATCAATTCAACCGTTCTTAAGTTATAGACTTATAACAGACTTTGACCTGTGACCTTTGATCTCTTAGTCCTAAAGTGTAATCAGTTAATCTTGACATCATTATACATACTTGTACCAAGTTTGAATTGGATCAATTCAGGCGTTCTCAAGTTATAGACCTATAACAGACTTTGACCTGTGACTTTTGACCTCTTGGCCCCAAAGTGTAATCAGTTAATCTTTACATCATTATACATACTTGTACCAAGTTTGAATTGGATCAATTCAGCTGTTCTCAAGTTATAGACTTATAACAGACTTTGACCTGTGACCTTTGACCTCTTGGCCCCAAAGTCTAATCAGTTAATCTTTACATCATTATACATACCAGTACCAAATTTGAATTGGATCAATTCAGCTGTTCTCAAGTTATAGACTTATAACAGACTTTGACCTGTGACCTTTGACCTCTTGGCCCCAAAGTGTAATCAGTTAATCTTGACATCATTATAATACCTGCACCAAGTTTGAATTAGATCACTTCAACCGTTCTCAAGTTATAGACTTATAACAGACTTTGACCTGTGACCTTTGACCTCTTAGCCCCAAAGTCTAATCAGTTAATCTTTACATCATTATACATACTTGTACCAAGTTTGAATTGGATCAATTCAGCTGTTCTCAAGTTATAGACTTATAACAGACTTTGACCTGTGACCTTTGACCTCTTGGCCCCAAAGTCTAATCAGTTAATCTTGACATCATTATACATACGTGTACCAAGTTTGAATTGGATCGATTCAGCTGTTCTCAAGTTATAGACTTATAACAGACTTTGACCTGTGACCCTTGACCTCTTGGCCCCAAAGTGTAATCGGTTAATCTTTACATCATTATACATACCAGTACCAAATTTGAATTGGATCAATTCAGCTGTTCTCAAGTTATAGACTTATAACAGACTTTGACCTGTGACCCTTGACCTCTTGGCCCCAAAGTCTAATCAGGTAATCTTTACATCATTATACATACGTGTACCAAGTTTGAATTGGATCGATTCAGCTCTTCTCAAGTTATAGACTTATAACAGACTTTGACCTGTGACCCTTGACCTCTTGGCCCCAAAGTGTAATCAGTTAATCTTTACATCATTATACATACCTGTACCAAGTTTGAATTGGATCGATTCAGCTGTTCTCAAGTTATAGACATATAACAGACTTTGACCTGTGACCTTTGGCCTCTTGACTCCAAAATCGAATCAGTTCATCGTTACATCATTCTACATAATTGTACCAAATTTGGTCAGAATCCCATCGCTGGTTCACAAGTTATCGCGGTAACAGGATTTTTACCTAACATGACCTCTGACCTTTGGCATTTGACCTCGTGACCTCAAAATCGAATCAGTTCATCATCACCTCATTATGCATACCTGCACGAAGTTTGACTAAGATCCCTTCAGCCGTTCTCAGGTTATCGCGGTAACGAAAACCTATCACGGACGGACGGACGGACCGACAACCTGAAAACATTAGTGCCTCCGGCGACTTCATCAGCGGTGGCATAAAAATTGTGGATGGATTTGGACGAAACATGCTGGACAGGTGAGCTTTGTGTCAAGGACAAATTGATTCGATTTTGGTGAAGATCCTGATCTGGAGACAGCCTATGGTGGAATATTTGTTCAGCCTAACAGGTGCGTGCTCCGCCGAGTGCCATTCTCTGCAAACGAAGGTGGGCGGAGGTTGTGTTTTCACCCGTCTGTCTGTCTGATTGCTTAATTTGTCTGTGAAGAAGATATCTCGAAAAGTTGTGGATGGATTCGGACAAAATTTGGTGATGTTGGCTATTCGACAAGGACGAAATGATTTGATTTCGGTGAAGGTCCAGATCCGGAAACTATAACTTTTTCAGTGATTCTTCACCATTGAGAGATCGGACCAAAAATGATAAATAGCAGGATATCTGAAAAAGTTGCGGAAGGATTCGGAAGAATCTTGGTGGACAGGTTGGGTGTGTGACAAGGAAGAATTGATTCAATTTTGGTGAAGATTAGAATCCGGATCCGGATCAGTGAATTCTTAAAGTGAATCTGCACCATTGAGTGAGAGGGCTAAAACCGATCTTAACACGATATCTCAAAAATGTATGGACGGATTTGATGACACATGGTGGACGTGTTGGGTGTGACAAGGACGAATTGATTCGATGTTGAAGATCCAGATGCGATAATGTTTTTGATTTTTTGAAGTCAGTAACAAATTGAGAGATGGGGCCTGGCATATGTAACATATTATTTCAAAAAGTTGTGCACAAGTCATGACAAAACGATGTGGATGAGTTGGACAGGTGACAAGAAGAAGCCAATGTGATTTTGGTTCAGGTCCGGATCCAGATCCGGCCCATCAGTGGGATTTTTTTTGTTGTTCTCCTCCTCATATTCAACTGAAACTTGGTACATTGCTTTGCAGTATTTTGATAACTTACAGAACAAGTTTGTGTTTTTTTGGTGTTTGACCAAATTTTCACGGTGTTGTGCCCTTTTTGGACTCGTTGTTGTTGTTGTTGTTGTTGTTGTTGTTGTATTGCTTTATTCTTCAATGCACAAACGCTGTTCAATTCACATGGTCTCCTGATTTATTTGTGCATGACTCTTTGCAATTGTGTCATCCTTAACCCTCTGGAGTCAACAAGCCGATTCTATCGGCTTGTCTCTAATATTGTCTCTAATAATGTCTCTAAACTTGTCTCTAATGTCTCTTCTCTAATCTAATAATGTCTCTAATCTCAAATTTGAATGCGGTTAGAGCCGATAAATTCGGCTTGTCGACATTTAGGCGCATGCGTGAAGCCGATAAATTCGGCTTGTCGACATTTCGGCGCATGCGTGAAGCCGATAAATTCGGCTTGTAGACATTTCGGCGCATGCGTGAAGCCGATAGAATCGGCTTGTAGACTCCAGAGGGTTAAGGTGGACAATTGGCAAAGTAATTCAAGGACAGAAAAGGGTTTCAAGGGAAAGCAATTTTTGATACAACATTAGAGGATACCATTTCCACAATCAGCACCACAGGTGTCAATATCCATTATAATTTACCTACACCCTCCACCTAACTTTAAACTACCCCCCCCCCCGGGCCTCCGTGAATGGGGTCCACCCCTCCCCCTCCCCCCCCCCCCCCCCCCACCATTCAATCCTTCGCACCATGCATTCCACTCGTACTACTCAAAGAATTATGTTCACACCAACACAATTCAATTGATACTCAAACACACAGCATCACCTACAGTGCATTCAGAAAGTATTCAGACCCCTTCACTTTTTTCACATTTTGTTATGTTGCAGCCTTATGCTGAAATCGTTCAAATTCATTTTTCCCCTCATCAATCTACACTCAATACCCCATAACGACAAAGGGAAAATAGGATTTTAGAAAGTTTTGCAAATTTATTAAAAAGAAAAAACTGAAATATCACATTTACATAAGTATTCAGACCCTTTGCTATGACACTTGAAATTTATCTCAGGTGCCTCCCATTTCTCTTGATCATATTTGAGATGTTTCTACACCTTGATTGGAGTCCACCTGTGGTAAATTCAATTGATTGGACATGATTTGGAAAGGCACACACCTGTCTATATAAGGTCTCACAGCTGACAATGCATATCAGAGCAAAAACCAAGCCATGAGGTCGAAGGAACTGCCTGCAGAGCTCAGAGACAGGATTGTGTCGAGGCACAGATCCGGGGAAGACTACAAAAAAGATTTCTGCTGCATTGAAGGTTCCCAAGAGCACAGTGGCCTCCATAATTCTTAAATGGAAGAAGTTTGGAACAACCAGTACTCTTCCTAGAGCTGTCCGTCCGGCCAAACTGAGCAATCAGGGGAGAAGGGCCTTGGTAAGAGAGGTGACCAAGAACCCGATGGTCACTCTGGTTGAGCTCCAGAGATCCTGTGTGGAGATGGGAGAAACTTCCAGAAGGACAACCATCACTGCAACACTCCACCGATCTGGGCTTTATGGCAGAGAGGCCAGACGGAAGCCTCTCCTCAGTGAAAGACATATGAAAGCCCACAGAATCTTGTTTCTCACAGTCTGAGAGTCCTTTAGGTGCTTTTTTGCAAACTCCAAGCAGGATTCAAACTCAGTATCCTAGGATCCCAAGCCAGCACCCTAACCGTTATTATATATATAGCTTATTCCACACAGAAATCCTAAAATGGCCCGGTCAATATTATTGGCACCTTTTTGAAGTTGATGGAGATAATTAGATTTCAAGAAGGTGATTATTCTTTACTTTGGAATTGAAGTCACCTGTGGTGAGTTGCAGGTGCCTGCAATATAAAAATCGCTCATTCAACCAGTTTGAATGGAGAAAAGGAGTCATTCTGCTGTTGTGTGTCACTGTGTGTACCACAATGAGCATGGAGAAAATAAATAAAACCAGAGAATTGTCTGAGGAGGTTAGACACAAGATTGTAGCCAAGCATGGACAATCTCAAGGCTACAAGTCCATCTCCAGATACCTTGATGTTCCTGTGTCCAACAACAACAGGCATTTTAAGGCCATTTTCCCTGCAAGAGCAGGGGTTACTCTTGCGGTCCCCATGACAATGGTTGTTGTGTAATGTAAATAATTAACAATAAATAAATAACAATGTAAATAACATCCCCATGCGGTTCCTGTGTCCACCATACGCAAAGTTGTCAGGAAGTTTAAGGCCCATGGCACTGCAGCCAACCTCCCTGAACGTGGCCGCAAGAGAAAACTTGATCGAACATGGCAGCGAAGGATTGTTCAAATGGTGGAGAAAGCATCTCGATCAACTACCAAACAGATTCAAGCTGACCTTCAGACACAAGGTATGACAGTTTCAACTCGCACCATTCGTCGCCAACTCAATATATATATATATATATATTTTTGTATACTGAATCGAGGCTCGTGAAAGAGCTGACATTTACTTCACAAACAAATCAACCAGACAAACAAAATATATAAAAGGAGGGAGCGGAAGACAAGAGAATGGGAAGCACGCAAACACTTGAGAGCACACAACATTTAAGAGCAGGGATATGTGTGGGAGGGAGAGGGCTTGGGGGGAGGAGGCGTGGGAAGGGGGGGGGGGGGGGAATGAAATGAAATCAATGAAAGGGAGTTCTATGGTAGGAGACCCAGGAGGACCCCACTGCTGAGAGAGACATAAGAAAGCCTGACTGGAGTTTGCCAAACACACCTGAACAAGCCAAAACCTTTCTGGGAGAATGTCCTGTGGAGAGATGAGACAAAATTAGAGCTTTTTAGTGAAGCACATCATCTCTATGTTTACAGAAAACAAAATGAAGTCTTTAAAGAAAAGAACACCTTCCCTACAATCAAACATGGAGGAGGTTCAGTGATGTTTTGGGGTTGCTGTGCTGCCTCTGGCACTGGGTGCCTTGAATATGCGCATGGCATCATGAAATCAAGAGATTACCGTGGCATTTTGGAGCGCAATGTTGAACCCAGTGTCAAAAACTGGGTCTCCGTCGAAGGTCATGGGTCTTGCAGTAGCACAATGACACCAAACACACTTCAAAAAGCACCCAGGAATGGTTCAAGACAAAACACTGGACTGTTCTGAAGTGGCCAGCAACGAGTCCAGATCTAAATCCCATTGTACACCTTTGGAGAGATCTGAAAACAGCAGGTGGGAGAAGGGACTCGTTGCTTCCAATCTCCCTTCAAATCTGGGAGAACTGGAGCAGCTTGCACAAGAAGAGTGGGCCAAACTGCCAGCAGAGAAGTGTAGGAATCTCGTTCATGGCTACAGGAAGCGCTTGACTGCAGTTGTTTTGTCCAAAGGTTGTGCTACCTAATATTAAGTCAAGGGTGTCAATAATTTTGTCGATGCCATTTATTTTTATTTTCTGATTTAAAAGGAAATATTAAGTTATGAATCAAAAACAAAGGTTCTGTAATATTAACAGTGAAACAAAGAATTGTGGAGACCAAATACTTTTGTCAATTTCAACTTATTTATAGAGAAAATTGTGAGTTATTTGAAAAAAGTGCAACGCTGCCAATATTTTTGTCCACGAGTGTATATAGAGACACTTACCCACGAACATGATGTACAAAAGTCATTTTTAATTGGACACCATACGTGTTGATGTTATTTATTTATTTATTGTGAACATGCATGAAGACAACGCTAATGGTCCTCACTTTGTTCCTCTCGTCAACGCCTGCTGGGTGTACCCGGTTGTAACCACCCGTGTTCGGTTTCGCAGCGGGAGTTAAATAAACACTTCTCCATGTCCTTCTCTCTCCCCTTTCAATCCCCAATGTAGTTTGATTGCGGGCAATAATTGCACGATCGTGCAAAATAATGTCCATAAACCCCCCTTTCCATGCGCCTAAAAGCATTACAAAACTGGAGGCCGCGTGCTTTGTCTTGCAAAAGAGAGGATGAAATGAGATTAACCCCCTCACGGTATTTCCACGATTCCTCGCAATCCCCATCCCGACCGCCGCACATCTGCTCTGCGCGTCATTGTGGGTCCGCTGTTCCCACACTCGCCACCGAGCCCCGCCGCGCACCGGCCCTTTGTGCGACTTGTGTGCACGCACAAAAGGCGCCGCTATCCGGGACAGCTCCCGTGAAAAGCAATTTCCAAAAAAAGGAGAGTATACTGTGCTCGCTTTCTGCTTGTCGCCGCTTCTTCTGCCTTCTGCTCTCTTCTTTAAGATGCACGTGTGCGCACGAATATCTGTTGTCCGCACCGCACGTCGCTCCCTGCATCGCACGTGTGCACACGAATGGCTGTCACTCCCTGCACCGCACGTCTCTCCTTGCACCCACGTCACTCCTTGCACCCACGTCACTCCTTGCACCCACGTCTCTCCTTGCACCCACGTCTCTCCTTGCACCCACGTCACTCCTTGCACCCACGTCACTCCTTGCACCCACGTCACTCCTTGCACCGCACGTCTCTCCTTGCACCCACGTCGCTCCTTGTACCCACGTCTCTCCTTGCACCCACGTCGCTCCTTGTACCCACGTCGCTCCTTGTACCCACGTCGCTCCTTGTACCCACGTCTCTCCTTGTACCCACGTCTCTCCTTGCACCCACGTCACTCCTTGCACCCACGTCGCTCCTTGTACCCACGTCTCTCCTTGTACCCACGTCTCTCCTTGCACCCACGTCTCTCCTTGCACCCACGTCACTCCTTGCACCCACGTCACTCCTTGCACCCACGTCCTCCTTGCACCCACGTCTCTCCTTGCACCCACGTCGCTCCTTGTACCCACGTCTCTCCTTGCACCCACGTCACTCCTTGCACCCACGTCACTCCTTGCACCCACGTCACTCCTTGCACCCACGTCACTCCTTGCACCCACGTCACTCCTTGCACCGCACGTCTCTCCTTGCACCCACGTCTCTCCTTGCACCCACGTCTCTCCTTGCACCCACGTCTCTCCTTGCACCCACGTCACTCCTTGCACCCACGTCTCTCCTTGTACCCACGTCTCTCCTTGGACCCACGTCGCTCCTTGTACCCACGTCGCTCCTTGTACCCACGTCGCTCCTTGTACCCACGTCGCTCCTTGCACCCATGTCGCTCCTTGAACCCACGCCGTTTCTTGCACCCACGTCTCTCCTTGCACCCACGTCTGTCCTTGCACCCACGTCTCTCTTTGCACCCACGTCTCTCCTTGCACCCACGTCGCTCCTTGCACCCACGTCTCTCCTTGCACCTACACCTCTCCTTGCACCCACGTCTCTCCTTGCATCCACCCCACGGCTCTTCTTGCACCCACGTCTCTCCTTGCACCCACGTCTGTTCTTGCACCCACGTCTCTCTTTGCACCCACGTCTGTCCTTGCACCCACGTCTCTCCTTGCACCCACGTCTCTCCTTACACCCACGTCTCTCCTTGCACCCACGTCTCTCCTTGCACCTACGTCTCTCCTTGCACCCACGTCTCTCCTTGCACCCACCCCACGTCTCTTCTTGCACCCACGTCTCTCCTTGCACCCACGTCTCTCCTTGCACCCACGTCTCTCCTTACACCCACGTCTCTCCTTGCACCCACGTCTCTCCTTGCACCTACGTCTCTCCTTGCACCCACGTCTCTCCTTGCACCCACCCCACGTCTCTTCTTGCACCCACGTCTCTCCTTGCATCCATGTCTCTCCTTGCATTGCACGTCGCTCCTTGCATTGCTGTACATTGTTGAGCAGAGAAATCCTTCCACTTCTCTTCAAACCTGCATCCATCTAATGCGTTACTGTCGATCATAGGTACGTCAAAACGACTCAGCCTTGATCTGTCGAGCCTGGGTTCCAATCTCAGCGCAACGTTAAACTGTCATCCTGGTGTTTCACAGGCAAGGCGATACATCAATAAAGTGAGTTCCGTCCCTCGGATGGACGTTGGACTGGATGTCCAACCTACTGGCATTATAGTTGGTGGATGCAAAAGATCCCATGGCGTCCGTAGTGAAGAGTGCGCGAGTTATCGCTGACACCATATGAACAAATTCCAAATTCCGGCACCGCAGGTGTAGCAAGTGCTGCGATCTTGGAAATTCCTTGACACCAACCAGGTTACACTGCTACTATCTATGTGCAAGGTTGTTGTCTGGGTAGCAGGTTGTGTGTTGTAAACAAATTGACCATCTCGCATGTTCCTTGTGAAAGACCTTCCTTGGATACAAAAGGGAAACCCAACACACAGGTGTGTTCGATGTCGACCGGTTTTGTGGCTGTGTCATCCTTCTGAACTCATGGACTAATTTGTGGGCTCCAGACAATGCAAGAGGGTTTTGCGCACAGATGGGAGATGGAAATCGAAAAGACAAACTATTTCCCCCCACCCGCTACCTCTAGGCTCTAGTCCACCTTCCCCCTTCCTCCACCCTCTCTCACGATCGTAATTTCAAATCGGCCAGAGACGTCAAACTTTGGCGCACGATTCTCACGCAAATGGACGATCGCTCCGGGCACTTTGATTTAACGAGACGTTGGTGGAGGCGACACGATCTGGCTGTGTGGATGGAGGGACAAAAGCTGTGCGACCCGAACGGAGAGCCACCGCACTTCGACCGACAGATGGGCTGCTCACAGCTCACCCTCCACACTCCTGTGCTCATATCCCACCCACAACTCCCACCCAATTCACACCGCATCACCATAGGGCCACCACTCCCATCGCCCCACTACCTACCGTTTGACACCGTTCCACTAAAATAGCTGCTGTTCCAATTTGTCCGCCTCTTCTAAACGGGGTTTCGCAAGGGGCTATGAAGATGTTTTTTCAAAATGAAAACGCACGAAGAGCACGAAAAACGAGGTTATAGCACCGAGTGATGGGCAAATGATGAGCAAAGTGATGGGTAAATGGCTTGATGGGCAAAGAGTCGTTCATTTGCACTTTCTTTTTTACAGCAATATCGACCTTTTAGTGATTGGTTGAGCAAAACGATGGATGTACTGGTCAACTTCCATTCACCAGTAAACATTGAGAACTCCTCGCTCCGCAAGGCTCTTAAACGACTTCTATACGACACGATTGGTTCGGTAACGACATGGAATAAAAAGAAAGAAAATGTGAAATTTGTTCAAGGAAAGTATGCCATTGATGAATTGCCTTAAAGCTCTGAAGCACGAATCAAGACCACAAGGAGTTGCAGATGAAGTTCCACATTAGGAAGGGGACATTGAGGGCCAAATTAGCGAAGATGGATGGACGGGTCAGACTTCATATATGAGGACAGGGTGAGAGCATAGTGGAGGATAAGACAGAGTTCAAAGGAGGCTTTTGCTAACGAGGAAAGAGGCAGCAGAGACAGCGGTGCTGGGATGTTGTTGGAAGATTGAGGTTCCTCTCCAAACTCTCGGCTCTTCCATGGAATGGGTGCCGGTGGAATGCCATGGTGACCGCATTCTGCTCGCTGGTGTCATTGTCTCTTGGGACAAAGCTTCTCGCTAACCCTTTTCCCCCTCGCCCTCCCCGTCTCTGTTTTTCCTCTCGACATCCCTCCTTCACTGAGTCACAGATAATTAGCCCCAAACGAGGCAAACCTTCGACCGAGAGAGGTACAGAAGTTGAAACAGGTTCTAGTGGTGAACTATTTGCCATTCTATCGAAATGGACATCACAGGAGACCCAGAACAATACTTGCCAATAACGTCCCCAATATTTGTTCCTTTGTTGTTGGTATTCTTCCCTTTCATTTCTCTTCCTCTTCTTCCTCTTGTCTTCCTTTTCCAATATTGTGGTTGCTTTTCCATCTATTTCACAGTATTGTCTGGCCTTCGCTATGGCATGTTCTTCTTTCCCAAAAGCTCTACCTTACTTTATAACATCACCTTCAAACATCCAAACACATCTCCACGTTGCTGTATTTCTATCTTTACATATTCTCTATCGGTTGGCTTCACGAGATGTCTGCTAAAGGAATATACTGATGGAGTGTGTTTATCACATATGGGAAGGTGGGGGATGGATAGAGAAGGGTTGTGGGGAAGGAGTGAAGGAGAGGGATATGTTATCAGAATTACCGACAGCGATAATTCCCCCAGAATTGGCGTATTATTAATATGGCTCGTAATACCCGATCCCACAGGAGCAACGTTACGTCATACGTTTACAACGAGATAATTTTGGTCAGACCACACCCTGAACACCCCAGACTGTTATTATTTTTTTGTACCTCCGAAATCCCTGGCATGCACACCTTGAGTACAACCATCAGTTGCAACTCATTCCATCCAGCGGTTTCGAGTGCATAGAGGTCAAACACACAAACACATACAAAACTATAAGGACACTCAGTAGAGAGCATACTGTTACGGATTCGTCACTTCCGCAGTTGTGGTTTTCCTCCACTTGAAAGATTTCTGATTCTATGTACTATTATTGTCTTCCAAAGGTTTATTGTTTATGAACAGTTATTAAAAGTTAAAAAGGTTAACTTAAAATGATACAGGAACCCGAACCGGAAGACAATGAGGAAGAGGAGGAGGTGGTGAGAAAAAGTCGGAGAAGAAGCTAGTTGCTTTGCGTTCTGGATCGACCGTTGTCGAGCAAGAGACACGAGTGAACTTTGGGGTTTCCTGGAAAGAGATTCTGCGATAGAGTTGTGATCGCTGTGACTGATTAAACCTGCGTGTCAGGTTGGCGTTGGATTCGGAGGAACCATCGTCGTGTGATTACGTCTCAAGTACGAGTCGTCCGCCATTTTGACTCGTGCGCTTCGCGCGTCGAGCAAACTTTCCTTGCTTCGTCAACCGTTTCCACCGCGTTCAGACGTATCTGTGGTGTGTGTGTGCACCGAGGCTTCTGACGATTACTTTGCGGCTCGCCGACCGTGAACAGTGAAAGTTCGTACCTGGAGGGGGCCTTTGGATTTCCCAGTCGCCGTGAGTGCACCTTTGTGCCACTTTAACCACGTGACCCTTTTCTCCACTTTGGGTCGCGTGCGCCTTGGTGCTGTTTTGGGCGACGTGTCTGTGCCTGCCCTCGGAACGAGATTCTGGTTTAGAGTCGACATCGTTCCGTTGATCACTGGAGGGGACCAACTCTGAGCTCGAAGATGGGAATATAGAGACATTGGGGAAGGTTCTTTCCACTCACTTGGAACACTGTGAGTTACTTTATGCATGCTAGCTGATGGAATAGACAGTGCACTCTTAATTGTCATTGGTGGTAATGTTATTCCTGTGTGATTTATAATATATTATTGGTTTGTTCGTACTCATTGGTGTTGTTTCCTGATTGATTTCGACACGGAAATATATATTTTTCTGCCGTGATTCCTCCCGGGGTTCGGAGGTATACCGAGACCAGGAGGTCGGGGAGGAACACGTAACAGAAATTGGGGGCTCGTCCAATTGACTCGTGGGCTCGAAATTGGGTCTGCGTCCGGGATCTAAAAATCCCCTAAATTTAGTCCGGGAAAGAATTCCCTAACATTCCCAGAATTCCCAAATTTGGAACTTGTTCCAACATTCCCAAATTTTTCCCAAAAAAAAAAAATTGTTTTTTTTAAATTTATTGTGTGAAGGTTAACAGGTGTTAACAATAGTCACCATGGAGTTTGACGCAGAGAAGTTTGCAGTGACCCCTAGTGAAGCACAGTTCAGAGCGTTAGTAAAATCGGACCTCTTGAAATTGGCCAAACATTTTAGCTTGGAGGTCTGAACTAATATGAGGAAGGCAGAGATGCAGACAGTGGTGATACAATCTATGGTGGGATTAGGAGCATGGGAAGAGGTAGCTTGGGATTGGTTACCCGAGGAACAAGAAAATTTGGAGCTCCAACAAATGGAGATGCAATTGCAGAGCGACGAAAGAAGAGCAACACAGGAAAGAGAACTCCAGGAAAGGTTAAAAGCAGAGGAAAGGAAAGCAGAAAAGGAAAGAGCAGAACAGGAAAGAACTCCAGGAAAGGTTAGAAGAGAAAAAAGCAGAGGAAAGGAGAGTTGAAAGAGAACTCGAAGAAAGAAGAGAAAAGGAACAAGCAGAGGAAAGGAGAGCTGCAAGGGAACTCGAAGCAGAGGAGAGAAAAGCCGAAAGGGAGTTCAAGGACCGTGAAATGGTGCGTCAGCAGGAAATTAGAGTCAAGGAGCTGGAGTTAATGAGAGAACGGGGAGAGGTACCATCCATGCCGACTGGTTCGACACCTAGTCAGAACACCTGGGATGTTGACAGACATGTGAGGCTGGTTCCACCCTTCAATGAAAAGGAGGTAGACAATTTTTTTTCACACTTTGAGAAGGTGGCTCAACTGCTAAACTGGCCTGAGGAGTCCTGGACCATATTAGTGCAAAGTGTTCTGGTGGGTAAAGCTCAAGATATTTATTCGGCTTTACCGATTGACCAATGTGCAGATTATGAGATTTTGAAGAAAAACATTCTCAAGGCCTATGAATTGGTACCGGAAGCTTACCGGCAAAAATTCCGGAATGCCAGGAAGAGGGAGAGTGAGACCCATGTGGAGTTTGCCAGAATGAAAGAAACCATGTTTGATAGGTGGTGTGATTCAAAAGGGGTTGGGAAAGACTTCGAACTATTGCGACAATTGATCCTGGTGGAGGAATTCCAGCAGTGTGTCCACGAGGACATTAAAGTACATCTGGAGGAAAGGAAAGTACCAAAGCTGTATGAAGCAGCAACCCTGGCAGATGACTATGCCTTAACACACAGGATGGGGTTCCACAAACCGAACTTCTCGCCTAGACCTAGCCAGGGGAGCTATGGTACATCAGGGGCGGAGAACGAAAATTCATGGGGGCGGCCTCGAGATGATAATGAGGACCACTTTGATACCATGACTTCTAGAAATCCGAAGACAGCAGTTCCAAGGCAGACTTATCCTCCGGGGGGCTCGAGACAAACCACGAGGTTCTCCTCCGGGCTTACTTGCGCCTTTTCCAATAAACCTGGACACTTGATGTCCCACAGTTGTGCTCGGGGAAAGGAAAATCAGGAGCGGAGTTCGACTAGTACAACTCCGAATGCAATGGCCAATGTGAGAAATCGCCCTCAACAGAGTTACCAACCATTTATTTCAGAGGGGTTGGTGTCACTGGGTGGAGACCCGACTAACCGGAGACCTGTTAGGGGGTTGAGGGACACAGGAGCACATCAATCTTTAATGCTTCAAGGCATCTTGCCATTGTCGGAGGAGATGGCAACTGGTGATAGTGTTCGTTTACAGGGGATTGGTGGCTGTGTTAGAGCTCCACTTCATGCCATCCATTTGGAGTCCGATTTGGTGTCAGGACCGGTCACCGTAGGTTTACAAGCCACTCTTCCTGTAGAGGGAGTATCTGTTGTTATCGGGAATGATTTGGCCGGTGGTCAAGTTTATGGTAACCCGATGGTTGTTAAAAAGCCCAGTAGGGAAATTAACACCACCCCAGTTAGGGATGGCGACAAATGTAGCAAGTTATTTGTAGGTGGACTGAACTTCAAAACAAAGGAAGAAGTTCTGACCTCTGTCTTCAGCAAATATGGACCACTTTTGGAAGTGCGGTTGCTAAAAGACAGGGAAACGCACAAGTCAAGAGGGTTTGGCTTTATCACGTTTGAAAGCACAAAGGACGCCAACGAGGCAGAGAAGAATTAGAATGGTAAGGATTTGGAGGGTCGGACCATAGCCGTAGAGAAGGCAGGCCGTAGGCGGCGAGGGGGCTACAGAGGAGGACCACGGAGTAGTGGTGGTGGCCACAATCAATATTATTCTGGAGTCTTCCAGAGTTATGGCAGCTCCCGAAGGAAGGACTATCCGAGCAGTGGCCAAGAAGGAGACCGCTATTCATGTGACTACCGTGACAAGTGGTCCAACCGTGATTGTTAGGAAAGTTAGAAAGAGTTGAAACACTGAATGCTGCGGAGCAGCCGAGCCAAGATTCCTACATGGATTAACCGTGAACGCCACGTTCCTAAAGGCGTGCATGTAGTGAACTTCCCCACACGGATTAACCGTGAACGCCACATTCCTAAAGGCGTTCATGAAGTGAACTTCCCTACACGGACTAACCGTGAACTCCACGTTCCTAAAGGCGTCCATGTAGTGAACTTTCCTCCACGGACTAACCGTGAACTCCACGTTCCTAAAGGCGTCCATGTAGTGAATATGTCCAAGCCTCAACACCCAACTACCATGGAACCTGGCCCTCAGCTCGGCCTCCCGGAAAAAGTGCTATCGATTTGTTTGAGTTTGGATTTTTGATCAACCCCTTAACCTTCATTCAAAAGAAACTAAAAGTAAAAATCAGAGGTTGAGGAGATGGAGTTTGGCTTTGCAGGGGTTCAACTTGGAAATTAAACATGTAAAGGGCAGGGACAATGTCGTGGCTGATGCTTTGTCCAGAGTGAATTAACTTTGGGAATCCCTGTGGGTTGTGTGAAATTTTTTTGCTTTATTTTTGAGATGTTGATAATTGTTGCTTACGGGAATTGAGTATTTGGGTTGTGAGTTTACTTTTGTTTGTTGAAAGAGCTTGTCTGCAAAGAAAGTTTTCACTGTGTTCAAACTTTCTTTCTTGAAGGGGGGAAGTGTTACGGATTCGTCACTTCCACTGTTGTGGTTTTCCTCCACTTGAAAGATTTCTGATTCTATGTACTATTATTGTCTTCCAAAGGTTTATTGTTTATGAACAGTTATTAAAAGTTAAAAAGGTTAACTTAAAATGATACAGGAACCCGAACCAGAAGACAATGAGGAAGAGGAGGAGGCGGTGAGAAAAAGTCGGAGAAGAAGCTGGTTGCTTTGCGTTCTGGATCGACCGTTGTCGAGCAAGAGACACGAGTGAACTTTGGGGTTTCCTGGAAAGGGATTCCGTGATCGCTGTGACTGATCAAACCTGCGTGTCAGGTTGGCGTTGGATTCGGAGGAACCATCGTCGTGTGATTACGTCTCAAGTACGAGCCGTCCGCCATTTTGACTTGTGCGCTTCGCGCGTTCAGCAAACTTTCCTTGCTTCGTCAACCGTTTCCACTGCGTTCAGACATATCTGTGGTGTGTGTGTGCACCGAGGCTTCTGACGATTACTTTGCGGCTCGCCGACCGTGAACAGTGAAAGTTCGTACCTGGAGGGGGCTTTTGGATTTCCCAGTCGCCGTGAGTGTGCCTTTGTGCCACTTTAGCCACGTGACCCTTTTCTCCGCTTTGGGTCGCGTGCGCCTTGGTGCCGTTTTGGGCGGCGTGTCTGTGCTTGCCCTCGGAACGAGATTCTGGTTTAGAGTCGACATCGTTCCGTTGATCACTGGAGGGGACCAACTCTGAGCTCGAAGATGGGAATATAGAGACATTGGGGAAGGTTCTTTCCACTCACTTGGAACACTGTGAGTTACTTTATGCATGCTAGCTGATGGAATAGAGAGTGCACTCTTAATTGTCATTGGTGGTAATGTTATTCCTGTGTGATTTATAATATATTATTGGTTTGTTCGTAATCATTGGTGTTGTTTCCTTATTGATTTCAACACGGAAATATATATTTTTCTGCCGTGATTCCTCCCGGGGTTCGGAGGTATACCGAGACCAGGAGGTCGGGGAGGAACACGTGACAATACACACCTCCACCTGGTTGGTCATATCACTCAATGGTGAAGAATCACTTAAATATTCCACCAGCTGGATTCGGATCCGGATCCGCATCTTCACCAAAATTGAATCGATTCTTCCTTATCAGACACACAACCTGTCCAACAAGTGTCGTCCAAATCCATCCATAACCTTTTGAGATATCCCGCTATGTATCGTTTTTGGCCCTATCTCTCATTGGTGAAGAATCACTTAAATAATAAAATAATTCTCATATCCGAATCCATATTCAGATCTACACCAAAATCGAAAGGAATCTTTATTGTCAGGCACCGAACCTGTCTACCAGGTTTCGTCCAAATCCGTCCACAACTTTTTGAGATATCCTGCTATGTATCGTTTTTGGCCCTATGTCCCAATGGTGAAGAATCGCTTAAAAATTCTAGTATCCGGATCCGAATCCGGATCATCACCAAAATCTAATCATTTCATCCTTGTCACATACGCTATCTTTCTGCCAAATTTCGTCCGAATCCCTCCACAACTTTTTGAGATATTTTGTTCACAGACAGACAAACAGACAGACAGGGGTGAAAACATAACCTCCATCTACCTATGGTGGTGGAGGTAACTAAACAGACAGACAAATATATATAACCCAATGAAGTTTCACAAGGACCCAAACATAACAAGAACAGCACTCAATAGTTTTGTACCCCAATGATAGGCTGGATCTGGATCTTAACCAAAATCCAATCAGCTTCTGCTAGTCACCTCCCGGTGTGTACCCTGGTTTAGAATAGGTACACCGTATCCCTGCGTGTTGTGGGAGGCGACGAAGAGGGTTGGCGTCAGGGAGGGCATCCAGCCATGAAAACATTGCCTCAAAAAGAGAACCATGACAATTACAACTACATATGGGCAGGGTACAGCCCGAAGTGGAGATCGGTTTCTGAGGTTTGGGACGTGGAATGGAGGGACAATGACAGGGAGATCAGGAGAAGTGGTGGAAGTATTGATCAGAAGAAGAGTGGACATATGTAGTGTGCAGGAGAGGAGATGGAAGGGAAGTGGTGTGAGAATGGTGAAGGGTAGGCAGGGACAGAAATACAAGTTTGTGTGGCAAGGGTGCCGGAGGGCGTGAATGGTGTTGGTGTCCTGTTTTCTGAGGAGTTTGTAGACAGTGTGGTGAGTGTGACAAGAGTGAGTGAAAGGTTGATGATGGTGAAAATGATGATTGGAAACTTCTTGGTGAACGTCATCTCGGGATATGCTCCGCAGGTTGGTCGGAGTGATGAAGAGAAGGACAAGTTCTGGTGTGCGATAGAGAAGCTGATGGAAAACGTGAAAGATGAGGAAGTTGTTGTGGTAGGAGGAGACCTAAATGGACATGTGGGAAGGAGTATGGACGGTTTTGAGGGAGTTCATGGGGGTTACGGATATGGTGTGAGAAATGGAGAAGGTGAAAGGATTTTGGAGTTTGCTGATGGAGCTGATTTGTTGATTTGTAATACTCAGTTCCAGAAAGAGGATAATAAGCTTGTTACAAACACGTCAGGTGGGTCGACGACAACCAATGAATACCTGATGGTGCGGAGGCGAGATAGGGGGCACCTCCGGGACACAAAGCTGATCCCGGGGAAGGAGGCTGTTTCACAGCACCAGTTGGTTGTCTGTGACATCGGGGTGAAAGGTGCGAGGAGAGCTCGGCGGGTGAAGTACCAACCGAGAATGAAGGTGTGGAGGTTGAAAGAGGTGACCATAAGGGAGGCATTAAAAGAGAGGCTCAGTAGGGTAGAGGATGATGTGGTTGAGCTTGAAAGTGGTTGGATGTCAATGAAAGATAGTCTGTTGGGAGCCATTGGTGAGGTATGTGGATGGACAAAAGGACCACTGAGGCACTCGGAAACATGGTGGTGGGATGATGAAGTTGGAAAGAGGATTGACGAGAAGAGGAAGAAGTTCAAGGAGTGGCAGAAGGCGAAGAGTGCGGGAGCAGAAAAAGCAGAGCATGAAAGTTATAAGGCAGCCAAGAAGGCTGCAAAGAAAGAGGTAGCAAAGGCGCAGGAGGCATGTAGGAAAATGTTCGGAGAGCGCTTGGATTCGGAAGAGGGTTAGAGAGCGGTATTCAGGATTGCAAGGCAGATAGCGAAAGAGAGGTGTGATATGATGGGGGTGAGTTGCTTGAAGGATGAAGTGGGACAAATCGTTGTGGACCCAGATGGAATTAAAGGAAGATGGAAAAGATATATGGAAATGCTGTTGAATACAGAGAATGAATGGGATTGGCAACATAGAGAGTAACCCAGTTTTAGGACCGGCAGAGAAGATAACTGAGAAGGAAGTTGAGGAAGCAATAAAAGCAATGAAGAGCAGAAAAGCGGGACGGCCGACGGGAGTTGTGGGGGATATGTTGAAGGCAGCAGGAAGTTGGGGAGTGAAGAGAATGACAGATCTGTAATCTGGTGGTGAAAGAAGGCCATATTCCAGTGGATTGGGAACTGAGTACCCTCATCCCTCTATACAAGGGGAAAGGTGACACTCTGGAGTGTGGCTCGTACCGTGCGATAAAGTTATTGGAACATGGAATGAAGGTATTGGAAAGGGTGTTGGAGAGGAGGATAAGGAAGAAGGTGAAGATCGATGAAATGCAGTTTGGATTTATGCCAGGAAGAGGAACGACAGACGTGTTCTTTATTGTAAGGCAGTTGCAGGAGAAGTACATGGAGAGGAGGAAGAGGTTGTTTCTTAGTTTTGTTGATCTAGAGAAAGCATTCGATAGGGTTCCACACGAAGTATTGACATGGGCATTGAGGAAGTTAGGAGTGGAGCATTGGTTGATCAGAGTATTGATGGCAATGTACAAAATAGCACGCACAACTGTAAGGACGAAGGAATGGAACAGTGGTGAGTTTGAGGTGAAGGTGGGAGTGCATCAGGGGTCGGTACTCAGTCCACTACTATTTGTAGCTGTGATGGAGGTGCTGGCTCAGAACGTAAAGGAGGGTTTACCGTGGGAGTTGTTGTATGCAGATGATCTGATGTTGATTGCGCAAAGTATGGATGGACTGAAGGAAAAGATGAACAAGTGGAAGGAATGTATGGAGACAAAAGGTCTGAAGGTGAATATCGGAAAGACGAAGGTGATGGCAAGTGGTCAAGCATGTGGTGAGGTGGAAAGAACTGGGAAGTGGCCATGTGCTGTGTGCAGGAAGGGTGTCGGAGTGAACTCCATTCAATGTACAATGTGCGCTGAGTGGGTTCATCAAAAATGCAGTGGTCTGAGAGGGTCATTAACCAGTGTGGCAGCTACATTCAAATGTAAGGTGTGCACAGAGGGAGCTGCAGATGGAGGAAATGTTGAGTTGGATCTTGGAGATGGCGTGAAGCTGGAAGGTGTGAAAACATTTTGCTCCCTCGGAGACATGCTGAATGGAGAAGGTGGATCAGACTCGGCAACTGTTGCTTGAGTGAGATGTGCATGGAAGAAGTTTCGGGAACTGAGTGGCGTGCTGATGAGGAGGGGAGTGTCGTTGAAGCTGAAGGGAAAGGTGTATGCTGCATGTGTGTGAAGTGTTCTGATTTATGGGAGCGAGACATGGGTAATGAACGTAGAGCAGCAACGAAGGCTGGAAAGGGTGGAAATGCGAATGGTTCAGTGGATGTGCGGAGTATCATTGACAGAGAGGAAGACAAGTGATGAATTGCGAAAGATGATGGGAATAGAGCCTGTGATGGATGCTGTAAAGAGGAACAGGTTGAGATGGTTTGGTCATGTGTTGAGGAAGGATGAAAGTGACTGGTTGAGAAGTGTGATGGAAATGAATGTAGAAGGAAGTAGAGGATGGGGAAGACCGAGAAAGACTTGGCTAAAGATGGTGGAAGAAGAAATGCGTGCAAGGGGGTTAACAAGGAGAGATGCAGAAAATAGGGCAAAATGGAGAAGATTGTCATGGGGACCGCAAGGCTAATAGTAGGGTGGCTTAGCGTCAATTTTGTCGATTTTATCGTTACATGGTGGATAAAAGCATCATTTTTGGTACAGAGCTTCCTTGTGGCCACCTTTTGATTTTAGAAGGGGTGCCACCTGAACGGGGTCATGGACCCGGGTCAGGGGGGCCAGGGGCACTAGCCCCCTCCCATGGAGCTGTAATACGGGTTTTATGCCTTTCTCACATTGTCTATTAACACCATTTTGGGTTCATAACCTAAGTTACGCACAACATTTCACTTTTAAATGTGATGGCCCTTGTAACAGGGGCTAAAGGTCAGGTGAGGGGCCAGGGGGAGCCCCCCCCCCCCATTTCTCAATGTCAAAAATATGGGCTTTGTTCGCAGTTATGAGAGATTTATTTCTGAGTTAACATGTGTTGTTGTTTTCGCTTTATGATGGGTGCACTTGGATTAGGTCTGTCGTTTGTTGCCCACACAAAATCAGCGACACTTTGTTGCAACATTAATTCTCCAAGTTATCTTTCTGCTTGTGTCAGGTAAAATTTCAACGTAGCATAAAATACAGACATCTGAATTTTTTTGATGTTGAATCATGATGATGATGTTGAATCATTTGATGTTTGATGTTGATGCCCTTTGATGTTGAATCCATCCATTTCAATTTTGTGCTTACAGCTTCGACGTATCGCCATGGATTTCAACTGGAGCCGCTGCATCATTTGTCAGAAAGACGAGGATGAACCGTTAAAGTGTCCCATGAAGTCCTTAGATAAAGGCGTTGATGGAGCAGATGCCTATAAATCATTTTTATTAATTGTGGAAGCATTTCGAGCCATTGATGCTCTTCCTACTGAGCTCTACTTTGGTGAAGAAACTGCTGACAGTTTTGCTTCACATGCTGCTTCTTGGCACAAGTCCTGTCATTTGAAATTCAGTAACTCTAAGATTGAAAGGGCCAGAAAAAGAAAAATGAAAGATTCCAGTGATGCTGTAAGCAAGAAACCTATGAAGCGCCGATCATTTGATGTTGAGAAATGCATCTTCTGTGAAAAGGGAAAAGAGGAAGATGCCCTACATGAAGTTAGCACCCTAGAAGCAGACAACAATATCAGGGAAATGATAACCGAACTGAATGACACAAAACTCATGACTAGAATAGTTGGAGGTGATCTCATCGCACATGAAGCAAAGTATCATCTACTGTGTCTAGGGAGCTTAAGAAACCGGTACCGTTCTCACATGAGGGCATCTCAAACGCTGGATAATGATGATGAAAAAAATGAATGAAGCACGTGCATTTGCTGAACTATAAAGCTACATCAAATGCCAAGTAGACTCAGGAATATTCTTCTTCAAGTTAAGTGAAATTCATACTCTGTACGTAAATCGTCTCGTTGAATTAGGTATCGAAAAAAGGGTGAACAAGACAATGCAGAAGAAGGAGAAGAAGATCAAAGTGCTTCAGAATAATGTAGCTCTCTTTGGCCAACTATACATCGCCATGCAGAGCCGTGAGAGTGACTTGGATGAATTATTTGCACATGAGATACAGTCATTTCCTCCTTCTCTGTCAGATTTTGGTAAACTTTATCTGCCAGGTACCAAGTCAGATCTGTTGCAATGTCTTGAGTAGCCAGAGCAACGAGAGCCACCTTCAACATTTTGTTGCAAGATCATGGATGGAGCCGTTATTGTCCATTGTCTACCTGTGATTGGTGTCAGCACCTTTGACAATTATGCAGATGAAGTCTTTATTCCATACCTAGAGAAGCAGCTGCAACATACAAAGAGGTTAGACCTGGTATGGAACGCATACATCGAAGGCAGTTTGAAAGAGAGTACACGGGAAAAGAGGGGAGCTGGTGTGCGCAGAAAAGTGTCTGGCCAAACTAAATTATCACGCAACTGGATGGAATTTGTTCGTGATCCAGTCAACAAGAAGGAGCTGTTTGCCTTTCTTACAGCCAAGATCGAAAGATTCAACTGGCCACAGGACAAAAATATCAATGTCACTTCAGAGGAAAGTGTGTCATCTTCAGGATCAGACAACATGGAAAAATGTAATCACGAGGAAGCCGACACCAGGATCGTTGTCCACATTGTCCATGCTCTTCAACAAGGAGCAAAGCAAGTGTTAGTGCGAACAGTAGATACAGATGTTGTAGTAATCATTGTAGGCCAATTCCATGAGCTCCTCAAGACCCAACAGTCGACTGATATCTGGGTGGCCTTTGGAATGGGAAGGAAATACAGATACTACCACATCAATTCAATCTGCCAGAGTCTTGGGACATCGAAATCACAATCCCTGCCTGTGTTTCATTCATTCTCTGGATGTGACACAACATCAGCATTCCGTGGCCTGGTGGGCCTGGCGGGCTTGGCAGGCGTATTATGATGCTACAGAGGCATTCACCTACCTAGCAAAGCATCCTTTCCAAAAGCTGCATGTTGGCTCTGAGATATTCCAAATCTTGGAGAGACTGACTGTAATCCTATATGGCAAATCCAGTCCACTGAGTTCTGTCAATGAGACGAGGAGAAAACTCTTCTGCCATGAGAATCGAACAATGGAGAACCTGCCCCCAACACAGGATGCACTCTGCAGCATGTAAGAAGGGCAATATATCAGGCAGGAATCTGGACAACAAGTACTCAGTCTCTGCCAGTGATTCCATCTCCAGAAGACTATGGCTGGACCAAGGAATCAGGATCCTGGGTGCCGGTGTGGATGACAGTTCCAGAGGTCTCCAAAGCATGCCGAGAACTGATCAAATGTTCCTGCAGAGGAAACTGTTCTACCTGCAAATGTAGCAATGCAAATCTGGATTGCTCTCCACTCTGCAAGAGCAGCTGTAAGAAATAGACTATGAACTACTGCATTGCAAGATACATTTGTCTCATTTCTGCTTTTTTTTTTTGCTAGAAAATTGGGGGAGAGGGCTGCAGCCCCCAGCCCCCTCCCCCCGGTTCCAGGGCCCATGCTGAAGATCTCGCATGTGCTTTATTTCAAAAATAGGAAAATCTAAAATCAAAAGTTGGGACACAAGATGAGCTCTGCCAAAATGTGCCTCATAATTATCACAAGCAAAGAAAAATAATATTATGGTGTTGGGGGGGGGGGGGCTCCCCACCCCAATCGCCCGACCATTTGCCCCTGTTCTCAGGAACCTCACATTCTAAAATGAAATGGAGTGCTTAAAAATGTTATGTACCAAAAAATTGTGCTCATAGACAATATAAGATTGGTGTAAAACCCGTATTTCAGCAATATGGGAGGGGGGGGGGTAGTGCCTCCGGCCCCTCCGACCCGGATCCATGACCCCGTTCAGGTGGCACCCCTTGTAAAATCAAAAGTGAGGCTAAAAGGAAGCTCTGTACCAGAAATGGCGCTTTTATCCAACCTGTAACGATATTTCCACTAAGCCACCTACAGTCACGTGAAAAAGTAAGTACACCCCATGTAAAGTTTTGACTTTTTCAACATATTTCAACATACAGCTATTTGATCTTCATTTTAACAATACTGATAGATAAAGGTGATATAATATAACAAATGTCATGAAACATTTACATTTTGTAGTCCATTGTATAATTTAAATAAACATAAATGCAAATTTCACATGTGGAAAAAGTAAGTACACCCTTGGCTCTAATAGGTGGTATTGCCCCCTTTGGCAGAAACAACCTCCAGTAGGCGTTTCTTATAACTGTCTACAAGTCTCTGACATCGACTGGGAGAAATTTCTGCCCACTCCTCCATGCAGAATTCTTTCAGCTGTGCGATGTTTGAGGGGTTTCTTACATGCACAGCTCGTTTCAAATCCCCCAAGAACATCTCGATGGGATTTAGATCTGGGCTTTGACTTGGCCATTCCAGAACCCTCCATTTCTTTCTTTTCAGCCATTCCTTGGTGGATTTACTGCTATGTTTAGGGTCATTGTCGTGTTGCAAGGTCCACTTTCGGTTGAGCTTCAACTTTCCGACAGATGGCCTCACATTATCCTCAAGCACCCTCTGGTACAATGAAGAATTCATAGTGGATTCTATGATGGTGAGCTGCCCAGGCCCTGATGTAGCAAAGCTGCCCCAAACCATAATATTTCCACCACCATGCTTTACAGTTGGTATCAGGTTCTTGTGGTCAAATGCTGTCTTTGGTTTTCGCCAAACATGTCTTCTGGTACTGTGGCCAAATAGCTCTACCTTTGACTCATCTGTCCAGAGCACATTGTTCCAGAAGTGCTGGTCTTTGCCTGGGTGTTCATTGGCAAACTTTAGTCTTGCCCTGATGTTCTTTCTGGACAGCAAAGGTTTCCTCCTGGCACACCTCCCATGTAGATTAAATTTGTGCAGCCTCTTTCTAATGGTAGACTCGTGCACTTTGACATCAACAGTGGCAAGAGCTACCTGTAGGTCCCGTGATGACATTCTGGGGTTCTTAGAGACTTCTTTCAGCATCTTGCGTTCTGCTCTCGGGCTGAACTTGCTGGGGCGGCCTGGCCTGAACAAGTTGGCAGTTGTTTGGAATCTTCTCCACTTGTAGATGATCTTCCGGACAGTCGAATGATTGATGTCAAATTGTTTGGAGATCTTTTAAATCCCTTCTCAGACTCGTAGGCATCTATAACCTTCTTTCTGAAGGCCTCAGAGAGCTCTTTTGATCTCGGCATTGTGACACCACACACTTCAACAACAAAGAGCAAACCAAACTAAATGTCTGAGGTTTAAATAAGACAGGTTCCTCCAAGATCCTCTCCAACGATGTTCTAATCATTTGCACCTGAGCTGGTGCACCTGATTCTAATTTTAGGTATTTGAAGTAGTGATAAATGTAGGGGTGTACTTACTTTTTCCACATGCGAAATTTGCATTTATGTTTATTTAAATTATACAATGGACTACAAAATGTAAATGTTTCATGATATTTGTTATATTATATCACCTTTATCTATCAATATTGTTGAAATGAAGATGAAATAGCTGTATGTTGAAATATGTTGAAAAAGTCAAAACTTTACAGGGGGTGTAGTTACTTTTTCACGTTGATGCACGAGTTCACTACAGTATTTATTATATATTTGTAACGTCAGGATAGGTTTGCTTAAAATAAAATTCAAACAAGTATACACCACCTATTTAATAGTACATCTTTGCTAAAAAATAAAAATGATACATCTCAGAGGATTTATTTTCATAGCTTAATTTTTATTTTAAACAGAGTTTATATGTATGTATGTATGTGTATATATATCCCAGGAAGGAAGGAAGGGATGGAACACAACAATGTCTCACCCACGTCGTGATGCGTCTCACTTCTCAAACAGTTGACAGAGCCTTGGTGTGGAGCTCGTCCTCCTCGGTGACTGGCTGTGGATGGTGCGAAGGAATTTCTCATATCCTAACTACTCCACTGACATTTACTTTTAAACTATCCGGGGTCGTGCCCTGCCAATCGGCCATCTTTAAACTATGTGGTTCTAAGAACCCGAATTTCCATTGCCCACACTGTGGTGCCCTCCGAATTTGCGTCTCACCCCACGGATTTTCTTACTGTGCCCTCGCACAATTTCGGGGCTGGGTCGTGTGGCTCCACCAGCAGGTCTACCGACCTGCGCACCTCCGCCACTGAAGCCGCCTCCCGAGCTTGCCTGCTGCTGTGAAGACCTAACTGGGGAAGGCCCTCCCTGGCACTTACCCCCTCTATGCCCACCTTGGCATCGGGCAACCCGGGTCCTCTCCTGGGATCCTCGGGCCCCACTCACAAACTACAACTAACCGGCTCCCAGAGCCTACCTGCGGCCTCACCTGGCCGACAAACTACCAGTGGCGGAGTGCCTCAATAACTATACTCACTAATTAAGCCACACGCCCAGCCATGTCACTGACTCATGCACCCTACAAAGCACTACTTGCTACTACCTGCACCACAGGTGTCAATATCCATGCAATTTACGTATGCCCTCTACCTGGCTTTACACTACCCCCCCACCCCGGGCTTTCACGAATGGGTTCCACTCTCCCCCATTCGATCCTTCGCACCATGCATTCCACACCTTTTATTCCACACCAAGCATTCTCACCTTTTATTCTGCACACCGAACATTTGCACACCATGCAATTCGATTCACACTACACCTCAACACAATTCCATTTATTTTCCACACACAATTCCTCAAACACACAGCATCATCTAGCTAATTAGTTTCCCCTAAAACTCGTGCTTCCCCGTCGTCCCTTTCAACTAAGCACACCCTTTCCTTTAACATCCACCTAAACTCGCTACTTCCCTCTATAGTTCAGGTGTCACTACTTAAATCTCAGTCGCTACTGTCTTCTAATTCCCTAACAATTATCATAGCCCTCCCTCGGCTAACTTCGGTGCCCCATGGAGGCAACCATTGCTGGCCCCTCCATGGGCCTAACACTGCCATCCCCCTAAACTAATGCTGATGGACCCCCTCGTGTGAGGAATGGTCACACTACCATTCCCCCACGTGGGGTACACTACTCCCCCCAGTCCTCTAAACTATGAGCCTCTCCATGTGGATGTATCTTGTCACGGCCCGACCACGAAGGGCCGAGCGATCCATGCGGGTGGTAGGTCGCCTGTATGGGGTGTCCATCCGGCATTTTCGATCCAAGGGGGGAGGGATTGATGGGCCCAGGTGCTGGGCTCCATCCCTGCATGGGGCCTCACGGTCCCACGCACGATGACCCATCCGGCCACGGTCAGAGCACCGCACCCGATAAGGTGCATGGCTCCGACAACCCGAACCTCCCCTTGAACCCGGCCGATTGGCCTTGCCGCCATACGGCACCAACCATACAGTGCGGGGGCCGGAGGCACGAATCGTGCACGCCGGTCCTTGTGAGACCGACGCCGCACCGATCCCCTCCGGTCCCTGCAGCACACAACTCACCGGGGGCTCGCGCACACTACTCGTCCCGCTAAGCTCTACCCCGGTCTGTGTCAATGCATGAGCCGCGTCCTCACCACGCGCGACCCACTCCACACGCGCACACCCAGGCGCACACACGCCTCTCACACACTCTGTCCTCACACACTCTTGTGCACACTCTTTTTCTGCACACTCCGGTGCACACTTTTCCTCCACACACTCGGCCATCGCACACTCCAGTGCACACTTTTCCACCACACACTCGGCCATCGCACACTCCAGTGCACACTTTTCCCCTACACAATCGCCCATCACACACTCCGGTGCACACTCCTCCCACACACTCCGGTGCACACTCCTCCTACACACTCCGGTGTGAATTCTCCCTCACGCTCCGGTGCACACTCTTTTTCACACTCCGGTGTGCATTCTCGCTCACACTCCGGTGCATACTCTCTCACACCGCACAATGGGCCCTTCGCAAATCGTACCACCCTCACCCGTACACCGCACAATGGGCCCATCGCGAACGCCTGGGTCTCGCATCTCTCCCAAGCGCGCGAGCACCCGTTCGCGCCAATCACATTCACGCCATTTTTACTCACCTCGAGGCCCTCCTTCTCCGCCAGCACCTGCAAACTTTTTATTTTGTCAGCAAGCACGGCATCACGGTGCAAACACGAACTTTGTACATGTTCCATTTCCACCTCCCGTGATTTTCTCCCTCTCTCCCGTCTCTTCGGCCCCAATTATTTCTTTTTCTACCACGACGATCGTCGGCACCCCTGAAATTTCCTTTTCCAACTCAACCCTCGCCGGCGCCCTCAAAATTTTATTTTCCAATGCGACGATCATCGGCCCCTCTACACCCCGCGTCGCGACTCCCATAGCCCCGGTCAACTTGGCTGTCCTTCGCTCAAGCTCGCTCCCCACGCGTTCTCCGCACCGCGTCACCTCGTCGCGTTCCACCGCGACCTTCCCGCTCAGCTTGCGCCCAATGTCCTCCCCCATTTTTAAAATATCCCTCTTTGACACTGCCCACATCTTTTCCATGTCACACCTGGATTCCTTTATTTCTTCCCCCAATTTTTCCATTTCCCGGGTGGATTTGTCACTCATTTCTTTCATGTATGCCATCATTTGCGTCATGAGTAGCGGCATGTCCAAACCCGCTGGCACCGCGGGCTCGGCTTCCGCCACCACGTGCGAGGCGTCGCCATTTTCCTCCCCTACTGCCGCACCCTCATCTGCTTCCCCATCTTCTACCAACCCTTCCTGCTGGTCCTGGGCCATTAATTCTTCCTCGTCTAATATCCCCACCCGCATTTGACCGTCTTGGCCAGCCATCGTACGAATATAAATTTGCTTTTTAAAAAAAACTAAATTTCGTCCACTCGTAATTTCTGAGTGTGTGAAGTGCACTCTAGGTCCAATTATCCCACTCCTGACACCAATTTGTTGTGGATCTCTCGAAGCCCGTCGACGTACCGAGGCGGGGTTAAACCCCTTTTCCCCCTCTGGTCTTCGAGTGCACGAGGCCGAGTCGCCACTCCCGTAGGGAGCGTGTGGAAGGGTATCGGGTCGATTCCACACGTACCTTCGGTACCCACGCTGCCACGAAAACGGGGACCTGACCTCGCACAAGCCACACTAATCGAATACGCCCGAGCGGTTTGCGTATCACGTGACTCATGCCGTTACTTTTATTGAACCCGATTCGAGCGGTTTTATTTGTGCGATGCTAGGCCAATGGTGAAATGACGGGAACAGTCAAATGGAAGAAAGAACAGGTTTATTTATAACTATACAAGACGAAGAGACACAGAACAGGCTTAATCAGTCGTAACTTATCCCCCGGACGAGGGCCCACTCACTCACGCAGGGAAAAGGAGGAAGGACAGTTCGCGCTCCAAACGCACCTTGGCGCCGGTCGCTCCCGGACAGCTCGCCAGGCGTGGCCCTCGGATGTTCGCGGCACGTGTGCTGGGAGCGCAGGCAGGAGACCGTGCGTCTGTGGCCCGGAATGGATCGTCCTCACGAGCGCGTTATCCACAGGCAGCAGCAGAGGGCAGGGCACAGGGATAGTTCGTGCACAGAGGCTATAACAAGCAAGGGACTTCACTCGTGCTGTGACAAAAGCTCTGACTGGGAGACTCTGACCGATTCTGATGCGGGGGGCTCGGGGCAGGGTCTTACATGGCCCCTCCCCAGCCTTACCCGAATGTTCCAAGCCCCTCCTCTCGCTGCCGTTGTGAGCCACTCCCCTTGAGCTCCGATTGGCTGCTCGCCACCGACCGGCCACTCCCCTGCAGCTCCTCCCTTCGGCCTTGCCAGACTTGTTCCAGGCCTAGCACATGGCATTCCAGCCCAAAGAACACCTAACTCACTGGCCTGCTCAACGCAAACTAACACAGGAAAGGAGACGACGCTTACATTTAATAAGAAATAACTGAAATAAAGCGAGGCTACATGTTGTGGTGCAACTACCTACGAGGGGGGTCATCCTTTATTCAAAAAACCGCAACAGTATCTTTTGTAACACAGTAAAAGTTTATAATTGAAAAAAGTTGGATTTACTAGTCGTTAAAGCCGATGTTTCGGCGAGTATCCACCCACCTTGGTCACGATGGGTATTCGCTGAAACGTCGACTTTACCAACTAGTAAGTCCAACCATTTTCAACTATAAACTTTTAGTTTTAATGCGACTGGATGAAAATAACAACCTGCATCAATGTATATTTTGTGATTACATTTTCATTACTTAACCTAAAAAATATATGAAGGAACAGGATTATTTCAAAATTATACAAAAAATGAATTACTTTACAAGATTGATGAGAGAAAGGAATATAAAGTGTGAGGGTGATAATGCACTTTTCCTAACAACAGAAGAGATTGATAAAATTAGGATGATGTTCCACAGATTAATGATATATATATTATTCACAACTGTCATTTTAGGGAGAACATCAACTCAATAAATGATATAAATAAAATAATGGATTTTTAGAAATCAACCTGAACTTCAGATAAACTGTAGAGTTTAAAAAAAAAACTTGCAAAAAGTATTGTCTTGTATCTACCCTGTAGTGAACACCACAGGTCGACATGGATGACCAAATGAGCTTTAACTCCAAGGTGTTAAATCCAATGGCAGACCTTCGTTATACGCAAGGGGGTTTGGGGGAGTAGTGGGGGAAGAGCCACGAGCGCTTCCCTGGATGGGTCCACCGGCCGTCTTCGCACCAGCGATGATTAATTCAAAACCAACACAGGATTTAACTGTACAAAAATGCCGGCTTTATTAAAGAAATGCCGGTAACAAAATAATGCATGATAAAAACTATGATTCCTAAATTGCACGTCCCCATACAGACCCGTATACACACAAAGGGAAAAATAACTGGAAAATAAATGTGTTATTTTGTGGGCACTTCGCTCGGAGCGGCTCTTAGCTCTGACCGCGTCAGGAATCGTCCCGGATCGTCACAGGCCTCCACGTCCTTGCGCAGGAACCACAGGCTGCACTGCCACAAGCGGGAACTAGGCCTCGCTGTGCAGTCTGCCCCTCTCCCGCCGAGCGCGAAGTCAGCAGGCCACGCCCATTCCACTCGCCCCCGCTCGTCCCCGTCAATCTTGTTCAGCAACACCGATGTGCCAAGGAAAAGAAAAAAGCGGACGTGCTTCCAATCGGAACCCCGTGCCAAGAGAGCACGCAAATGCGCCCACCTTCCACCAACACCTCCAAGTCCAGCTCAAGAGGCACCGTATCTGTGACTGTTCCTTATGAACTCCAGATGCCGAGAGCTGATCTGAACAAAGAGCGAGAGAGAACCAAAAAGGGAAAGTTCGCGATGGAGTCCCGAAGCAGAAAGATATACAAAATCGTGACCGTTCTCAATGAATGTCCTTCGATCCAGCGGACAAAATGTCGGGGACACAATCCTTTGTACTCAAGACTCTGACGTCATCCTACGACGTCTGTGTGTCTGCTCCTATCAGCTGTTCCCATCTCATCGGTCTTGGTGTCCCAACCAATCTCTGCTCTTTGGGGCATGGCCTCCCAGACCTGCCTGCTTGATGTGGTGATGTGGCTGCTGGCAGTGCCAGCGGTATTGTTCAATGTCTTGTTCCAGTCACTTTTATTTTGTGTTATAAATGCGCGATTTCTTGCTCGTGTGTGTGCTGCATTGTCATAAGGAACCGAGGAAAAATAACAGAGGCCATTACATTCAGGGGATTAATTACCCATAATCCCTAACTAATTAACCCCACCCCTCTCATGAGGACACTTATACGCGCTGACACAACATCCGGTCTAAACAGATTTCCTACTTATATATGGGGATTCCTCTTCTTCATATCGACATACGGAGCATGGTAATCTATACAATTCTACCTGGACTAAGGTATTACCTACCCCCCACAAACGTAACAGTATTTTCTAAATATGTCAACAAACCACAATTTTTTTTTTAACCTCTCTCGGAGAGTTAGATAAAATTTAACAACCATATAAAATATTCTGAATTCATTAAGATGTCTAATAGTTGGTTCAAGCACATGTGGAAAAACTGTTTGCTTTTAAAGATACTCCTTACTCCAAACCTTTTGGATTATGAAAATTTAATAATTTTTACACCCAAGTATCAACTACTCTCACAAGGTTTTAATACGGGTCTTCAAAAAGAAGACATTATTGGTTTCTTTCAACTTCAAAACAAACGAAATGATTGTCCCATTGCAGATATAATATAACTATTTTGGCATCATACGATAACATGCAATTTGGTGTCCGTCTGTCTTACTTTTTTTTTACCGCGATACATCCGGTTGTTACTTAACCAATCGCAACCAAACTTGACAGGGGGCCTAAGGGTCACACGGCGGAGATTGTTGCAATTTAACTTCTCCCCCTCCCCAAAGGGGATTTGCACTTTAGACAAACTCCGTGTTGTGGTCTATATCCGTATCAAAATAGCTTATCGTGGCATTTCTCCAAGGTCGCTTCTAATAAGAAAAGTAATAACAAAACTAAAGATAACATCGTAATATTAATTACAGACTTAGCATTTAATATGGAATTTTTTTTTTTTCTTGACTTGGGTTTACTTTCTTAACTCAGTATATCAATCTGGTGAGTTTCTTTTACACTTCGGTGATTTATTTGTTAAAAGAACCATGTCACTGATTGTCTGTCGCAGCAAGAAGTCAACAACAGGATTATATCACAGGTGGCGTGACAAAATGTAAGGACAGGTACATTTGACGATTGGCTTCACAATCGGGTATATAAGGGTTGTTGCGTTCTGTATTAGTGGAAAACAACTGCTGCACGTCTCCAAAAGTTATTGCCGCTTCCTCTGGAGATGGTCCGTCAACTCGACAATGCTGTTTGTCATGGAGTGGTGGCTTTACGAAATTACGGCATGAAACAGCGTGCTATTGCTCGGCAGTATGGCATCACTCAAGGTCAGGTGTCAAAGATCCTGAAACGAAATGCTCAGAGGGGTGTCCCTACTCCAAAACCGAAGCCAGGACGTCCCCGCAGAACCACAAGGAGGGATGATCGCCAGCTGCACCGGTTGGTCCGCAATGGCCGTACCAAGTCAGCTAATCGGTTTAGGGCTGAGTGGCAGCAACTGACAAATGTGCCTGTATCCAGAAGGCTAGTCAACCAACGACTGGTTCAAGCAGGCTATCGTGCCAGGCGTCCCCTGAGAAAGCCATGCCTGACCAGCCAACACCACCAGTGCCGATTGCAGTGGGCCAGAGAGCACCGTCAATGGCAGCCAGGACACTGGAATCACGTGATCTTCAGTGACGAGTCTAGATTTCTGGTCTATCGTCAATATGGCCGTGTCCGAGTGCGCAGACAAGTGCATGAAGCCTACAACAAAGATTGTATAGTGCCAAGAGTCCAAGCTGGAGGTGGTGGGGTGACCGTTTGGGCTGCTTTTCATGCAGGGGGAAAACTGACCTGGTTGTTCTGAATGGAAACCTGAACCAGTTCAAGTACAGGGCCATTCTGGAAGAAACATTGCTTCCATTTGCTCGTGCAGCCTGTTGAGGAAACTTTGTCTTCCAAGATGACAATGCACGGCCTCATCGTGCTCGCATGATCCAACACTTTCTTGCTGACCGTGGTGTAGAGCATATGGAGTGGCCTGCGATGTCCCCGGATATGAATCCGATAGAGAACTTGTGGGCAGAATTAACGTGTCAAATCGACCACTTGGACCAGCAGCCGACCTCTGTGCGTGAATTGCAGCAGGCTATTGTCACTGCATGGCAAGCGATTCATGTCCAAACCTTGGCAAATCTCGTGAACAGCATGCCTCAATGTGTACGTGCTCTCCTGAATGCTCGTGGGGGTTACCCGAAGTACTGAACTGTAATTTTACTGTCCGTAATCCCAGTCGTAATTGAACTTTTATTTTTGTTAAAAAATTTTTTGGCTAATGTGCAAAATAAAGAGATACTTCTGGAAAACGCACAGACGTTTAACACAGTACTGTCCGTGAATTGAGTTCGATATCAGTTTACATCACTTTCAAGGATCAATTTATTTTGTTTCGAAATGTCAAATGTGGTTTTTGTTTTTTTTAAAGGTCACATTAACAAAATCTAGAATAATTTCAACATAATTCCAATGAACTTTTGGTTCTAAGTCATCTTGAAAAGTAAGTTCACCCCCCCAAAAAAATATTCCATATTAAATGCCAAGTCTGTATTATTCCAAAACAAATTAATATTAATAATATCCCATCTCCTAAAGGGTTTTTTTCCTCCTTGGACAAACGCCGTGTAAATGCATATAAATAGCATATCATGGCTCTTCGTGGAAAACCTTTACTGGAAGTAAAAGGAAAACATTACAAACCACAAACATGTATGATTACCTTTTTAAACAGTCGTTAATGCTGTTTAACACTAAACTGAAAGGGAGGAAATCCGGGGTGTGTTTAGTTACCAAGCAGTTAGCTAGCGCTTACCAAGGCAGCTGTTCCTTAGCAACGGTTTTGAATGGAGTGCTTGCTTGAATGCTTAAGCCACTTGGTGAGCGCTCTACAAGAAACTTGGTAAATATACACCCCTGATGTTCTTGAGGCCCGACCTTAGATCTACTGTAATCTATATGCCCCAGAGAGGAATGACACTTCCTGCCACTCCCAAAGGGAATGGGTGTACTAGTACTCAAAAATGTAAAAAGAAAACCACTCCCTCAGTATCTTGTGATAATACGGATTATATACCGTTCCTTCACCCCGAGATTTAGATAGATCAAAAAAGAATGTCATTATCTTTGATGATTGTGTTAATGAGAGAAATCAAACGGTTATGGATATAAACTACTACACCAGAGGGAGACATTCTTCTCGTCTTAGCCTCGTATTTATCTTAGCCAATCATATTTTCATCTCCCTCGTCGCTCGAAAAGAAATAATGGCAATACTTTCAATTTTATTCAAGCTAAATTCAATAGATACAAATAATGTTTGGAGAGACAATTATTGTTTAACATTTTGTAGTAAAAAAGGAAAACTTCAAATTTTGAAAGATTTTAGTCAAATGACTGAGCAAGAACTTGGAGACCGGAAAATTAGAATATGATGATCCAAGGATTACTCCAACAGCTGGGATAGGTCAACCAACCTCCTGATTATGTTGTGAAGGCTATTCAAAACAATGAATATTCAACAGATTCTCAAACCATAGCTGCTTTCATACCAACAGAAGAATCAGCACAGTTCTATCTTGTGAATGAAAAGGTGTTGATATTTAATGATGAATTGATATTCTTGAGTTCTACTCGATCCAAAGTTAAATTGACTCTGAGATTAATGTTTCTCCAACAAAAGATGGTCTCCAAGGTTCAAGTTATTTTGATGAACCGTTGAATACAGAATATTAGGATGATAGAGTATATATTATTGATTTACTAGACTCACTTGATTATGGAGTTTCTGTAGCTGGTAGAAGTAAGAAGAAGGAGAAGAAGAAACATATTATTGTGGTTATGTCTAAAAGACCCCGGGGTGACGCACTCAACACAGCTATCCATGGCTTGTCGGATTCAAGGTCGGAAGTTAGGGAGCGGGTCCAATCCTCAGTTAGATATCTCATAAGGAATTCTGTTTAGCGAGGTAACCTTTCCCCTCATATAACAAGGGGAGGGAAATTTGTTGGTTGTGGCTTCAGGTTCACCCTCTCTTGCCCCTAGCCCCCTCTAACCTGCCCCCCACCCCCTGACGTCCGACGAATCTACATATTAGGGATTTTGGGATTGTATTTGAGTTTTGGGATTTTAGTTGCTCTCAGGTGCACTCTGATTGTCTGCTGACCACATTGGCTACATGTTCGAAGGGGCAGGGGGAACCTTTGTTTCGATTGTGAAATACATTTTATTTGTCTTTTCATTATTAATTTTGATTGAGATGATGATTGATGAAACTGGTAGCTTTGTCAGCTTAAAGTGACATCACTTGCAGAACAATCCATTTTAATTCACTCCGAAACAAGAATGTCTTTTGTAGTAATTAAATCGTAGCATCTGAATTGGTTCAGGAACTCCAAGGGTTGTTCGTGAATATTCACGAGTACTAGAACTTATGTAGCAATCGGGAACAGTTTCCCTTTATACTGTGTAAGTGTATGTTCATGAATACCGCGAGCAGTTCTCGTTATACTTTCCATGTATATATTGTTGCAGCCCCGGGTTCCGGGTCTAATAAGAGGGGGGTAGCCTCAGTTCTCCTCAACCTTACCAGGCCTGAAGCTACCGCACACTATTAACTTCATGCCACAGCAGGTTGCTAATCAACTGTGGATGCCAACCAAGTTAATCACATGCTTCAGTATCCACCGTCTTATACCGTTTAACTGAATGTCACATGACCTTTTGGCCGGGATACGTGCCCTCGGCTATGCACCAATCTGATCTTAATTAGATCTTTAATGAGGGCGGCCAAGCACATACTTGGTACATGCCGGACTAACGTACCAATTAGTTGGGGAATGATAATCTCGGGAATCTCCACTGTATGAGTAAACAAATCCACCATTTGCTACATACAGAAGAATGAGAAGGTGATCTGAGAAAGTGTTGGGGCAAGCGCTGTACCAAGCACTAAAGTGGTCATTCAGTTCCAGGACGTCCACATAGAAAGGAGGGAGAAAGCTCTCAATATATTGCTGGAGGACAACTCACAGAAGAACATACCTTTAATTGGACATCTCATTCACAAAAAAGCAAAATGCATGTATGCGTATTTGGCTGGCGTGTGTGACGTGAGCACGAGTGATGCGGGTCTGGACATGATTGATGCGGGTGCACTGAGTGATGTGGGCACGAGTGGCCCCAGTCCATTCCAAGCGAGCAGGAGATGGTTTGACCACTTCAATAAGTGGTACGCCTTCTGTGACATTAAACTGTCAGGCAAGTGTGCCTCTGTGGACCAAGAGGTGGCCAAAATGTTCCCTGCCCAATTTGAGCAGTTCATCAATGAGAAGGGGTACATGCCAGGGCAGGTGTTCAATGCTGACAAGACCAGCATGCTTTGGAAAAATATGTCAACGCAAACTTTCATCTCGAAGCGAGAGAGGACATCATCGGGGTTCAAGGCTGCCATGGACCAGATATCTCTTCTCCTCTGCGCAAACGCAAACGCAAAAGGGGACTGTTTGACGAAGCCCATGATGCGACACCATTTCCTGAACCTGCATGCTCTCAAGGGCAAGAACAAACACGCTGCTTGTGGTTTGGAGGGCTAACAGGAAGTTGTGGGTCATGGCACCAATTTTGTTGGACTGGTTCAATAACGTTTTCGTCCCTCAGGTGGAGAGGTACCTGGCGGAAAAAAACCTTGCGTTCAAGGTTCTTCTGCTCATCGATAACGCTCCTGACCACCCAGGAGTCCTGAAGGTGGTTCAACCAAACATCGAGGTGATCTTCCTGCCAACCAATAACACCTCCCTGACCCATCCTCTCAACCAAGGGGTACTTTCCACTTTCAAAACATATTATATCCACCGTACCTTTTTCCACATTTTGGATGTGATGGACTTCGACCCAGAGCTCACGATTGGGCAGTGTTGGAAGGGGTTCAGCAGAGCCCACTGCATCGGCGCAATCAAAGAGTCACTGTGTGAAAGGAGAGCCTCCACCATCAACACCTTCTGGAAAAGCTGCGGCCAAAGGCAGTGAATAACTTTGCAGGCTTTCCTGACAACATGGAGGAGAGGCATGAAATTGCCAGGTTGGCATGGCAGGTTGGAGGGGAAGGCTTTGATGACATGGAGCTTAAGGATTTGGATGATCTTATTGCCTCGCATGATGAGGAGCTCACCGAGGACGAGTTAAACACCATTATCAAGGTTTCCGAGGAGGAGGAGTTGGGTGGGCAGTGATGAGGAGGAATAAGTGCCGAGGTCCAACCTCATGGTCAAATTATTGGTCAGGTGCTGCGGGACATGCAATTGCCAACAGGCTGAAAAATGCCAACCCAGTCATGGAGCGTTACTTCAAGTTCAAGAGGGGATTGGATGACATGATGCTCTCAAACAAGGAGCTACATCGAAACCTGTGGCAATCTGCCAGGCAACTTAATGTCGATGACACATTATTTTCACCTTTGTCCCTCCACCGCATGAGCATCAGCACCCTCTCTTGCCTGTCCTGCCTCTCCCATCTCTCCTGCCTCCCTTTAGTGCATGACTCATCAGTGACTTCACCTGCACCCTCTTCAGAGGAGTTTATTGAGTTCACTGGATTTTAATTCTTCATCATTATCATTTGAAAAGTTGCGTGTGTTTGTGTAAATTTAGAAATTTTGAAACGGTACCTGCTGTTTTTTTGTTTGTTTGTTTTTTACGGTGTAGCCTATAGGGCAAAGCCGTCTAGAACAGTGTTTGTCTGTCTGTGTGTATGTATGTATGTCCCCTCAAACGTACACCAATCAGAGCTGAGGATCTGGTCACGTGACAGGGGTGATGTGATGTGATTACATCTGTGATGTCATTATGGCATATGACGGCTAACTCCACACACCGCCATTTTGATTTATATACCGTGCAGGCCAAACATATCGTCGAACCTGTCACATATCACAATCACCATGCTCTACATTTACGTTTTTCATTCAGTGGAAACACAAACAAACCGATTGTTAAAATGACCATCAAATATCGAAAGCATCGGCGTTACGGGTCTACCAACACACAGTACATATAGGCCACAGGCTTCATGCCTTCATGCTTCACCTTCAGACTGCTTCGGACAAATTAGCCCCGGTTTCTTAATACAGTAACATCGTCTTCGTAATAATAACAACAATAACGTTAATAATAACGCATTCTGAGTATTACATGTCCCCTACCCAGCACTACCCTGTGCTCCCAGCACACATGTCCATGTCTGAGTATTACATGCGCTGCAATACATGTCCCCTACCAAAGTTCAAAGTGCCATAACTTTGTCAAAAATGATCGAAACGTCGTGAAGTTCGAACTTGATCTGTAACTTATCATGAGGAAACCATGTACCAAGTTTGAAATCATTAGCATTAAGCGTTTAGAAAAAAAATCGGGAAAGCTGTTCTTTGTGTGACGGACTGGCGGACTGACGGACTGACTGACGGACGGACAGACGGACGGACAGACGGAGGAACGGCGTGCAAACCTATAGTCCCCTCCGGTGTAAACCGGTAGGGGACTAATAATAATAATAATATAGTAAATATAATCATGACACTGCAATCCCTTTATTGTGACTGCAAAGTTGCTGGATTGAAGCGGTGTAGGGTTGGTTCAATTTTGAATTGAAACATATGGAATAAACCAGTGTCTCAATGAATGCAATCTCTTCACTTCCCATGGTGACAGACAGTTTGGGACTTACAGTACTTCAAAAAAATACTTACATTATTTGCTAACTGGTATCCCCACCCACGTCATACTATCCTTGTCAACTAAAGTATCAAACCCGGCTACACCGCTGTTCGACTTTCGGTCTTGTTTTACTTTCACGGTGTAGTGAAATCGTATTCGTACTAATGCTGAACCCAGGTGATGATCGTTGCTCGCTGACACCGCTAGGGGCGTGGCTATAAGACCCGCTGCGGTCGGTGCTCAGGGGGACTTCTCCTGTGACATGTTACATCTAGTGGACTCGCTAACGGTACGCCTGCATAGAATATTAAGCTTGCTTGCATTGAATGTTATGGATGGACCCATGTGATGCCAAACCTTATTCCTATTGCATTTCCTGTATTACAGAATGATGTCATGGTCTTAATGGAATTAAACCACCAGATGGACTAAAGTTGTGGACCCGACTGGTTTTTCACAACACTTAATTCCATTAACGATCTACCGACATGGCGGGCAACAAGACGCTGGTGGTCACACCATTCTGCGCCGACCCGCAAGCCTCGGATGGTGGATTGCAACTGAAGCACTGGCTGAAAACGTTGGAGAACCATTTCGCTGAGCCTGAGACCGAGCCGACGGCTGTCGCGAAGCTAGCAACGCTGCACTCCAAAATCGACTACAAGGTGTACAATAGCATCGCACAATGTGCGACGTACGACCTCGCGATTGCGGAGCTCAAACGATTGTACATAAAGGAAAAGAGCCCGGTGTATGCTCGGCACTTGCTACTAACGCGACGCCAGCAACCCAACGAGCCGATGGATCACTATGCCCAGGAGCTCCGGCAACTCTTGCTGGACAGCACCCGGGAGCCACGGACTCATGAGCAGGCTCAGGATGACCTTCTCCTAGACGCCTATGTCGCTGGGGTCTCCTCTCAGGACCTAAGGCTCAAACTCCTGGAGAAGACCGACCTGACCTTCGCTGCGGCACTCGAGCAAGGAAAGGTACACACTGAAGCGCGGTTGCAGTCGAACGTCTATGATCGCACGCGCCTCTTGGCGGGAACCTCGCTCCACGCACGGCCGGAGAGTGCTACCGCCGAGGGAGCGGAACTGCTCGCGGAACTCCAGGATGCTCCGGAGGAGGATCCGGTCCTGATGGCTGCCGCAACGGCCAGACCCAAGGCCTTACGCGGAGCCACCTGCTATTTCTGTGGGGGACAACGTCATTCCCGGGCTGTGTGTCTGGCTCGGGACGCCATATGCCATTTGTGCTCGCAAAAGGGGCACTACGCAAAAGTGTGCCGGAAAACCGCACGCGGCTCGCGGCTGCGCGCGGCCTTGAATGGGCTCATTGCGGAGCCTACGAGCCGAGCTCGGAACACTGCGCCTTACCCGGCTTTGAAGGACAGGGCCCCTCTTCGCGGGACCCTGGTCGCTCAATCGACCTTGGCGAGAGTCACCGAACAGCCACAACAGTCTCATCCTCAATCGGGCATGGCACATGCGTCCTTGACCAGACTCCGGGCCACGCGAGGGGCTTTGGAGCCTCGCCAAGCCCCAGCGGTACGTTCTCGTCGTGTCTCTCAAGAGCGTATGGCGTCCACTGGCGGCGACACGAGTTCGGTACCAACTACGGTGGCCCTCACCCGTCAAACGGCGATTTCGAATACTACGGAGGCCCATACACATCAAACGGCGATTTTGAATCGCAAAACACCGGAATGCATGGGAAAGCTCTCTGATGGCTTTAACGGATTCCCCATGGACAACGAATACTCCGGCAACGACCGCAAAACTGCAGATTGCATGGGAACACACCCTGACAACTTATACGAGACTCCACGGGCACCCTCTGACGCCCGGAAAACTGCCGCTGGCATAGGATCCGCCCGCGAGGCGAGGCCGACCCACTCGGGAGGTTCGGTCCCACTCCCAGCAGGCTCGTCCGGCCTGGCTCAAGCCCTTATTCCCCTCATGGTCGAGGGCCATTGTGTGCGGGCCTTGGTGGATACAGGGTCTACGGATAGTTTTATCGACCAGCGACTAGTGCACAGGCATGGTTGGCAGGACTTGAGGTCTACGAGACGGATCTTCATGGCTTCCCAGGGACTTCGACTCAGCACGAAGGGGGAATGCCGATTGAAACTCGTGATAAAGGGACGGGTTTTCCCAGATGTACACCTTATGGTCTTACCTGCTTTATGTGCAGATATTCTGTTAGGACACGATTTTCTTCAGCGACATGGACGTCTGGAAATGGAGTTTGGTGGGCCTGACACGCTTGTTGTGGGGGCTGACGCGCTTGCTGTGTGTGCCCTAGCGAAAATGGAAATCCAGCCGCTTTCGATGTTCCCCAATCTAACCTCCGACTGTACCCCTGTCGCGGTAAAATCACGGCGCTACTCTCGAGCAGACATGCAATTCATTGCGGATGAAACGGCTCAGCTCTTGAAAGACGGTATCATAGAACATAGCCGGTCGCCGTGGCGAGCCCAGGTCTTGGTGGTGCGAAGCGATGCACACCGCAGACGCATGGTAATCGACTATTCCCAAACGATTAACCGCTTTACACAGCTGGATGCCTACCCCTTCCGGGGATGGACGCGCTGGTGCTACAGGTGGCCCAGTACTCGGTCTACAGCACTCTCGATCTCTGTAGTGCGTACCATCAGTACCATGAGAAGAACTTTGGAGGGCCTACGCGTGCTGCATGCCACTGCGGGGCATCCGGGCATAACGCGTTTCGCTCATTTTGTGCGGCGTGGCAATCTACCATACTCGATTGACGATATCCGCCGTATCTGTCGCGACTGCGCTATATGCGCGGAAATCGAACCGCGTTTCTATAACCCACCCATGGGGACTCTGGTTAGGGCTATGAGGCCGTGGGAACGCTTGGCGATGGATTTCAAGGGCCCATTGCCGGTGTCGAGTAACTCTCGCTATCTGCTCACTATCGTCGATGAGTACTCGCGATTCCCCTTCGCTTATACGTGCGTGGACATGACTGCTGCCACGGTAATGCGATGCTTACAGAACTTGTTCTCTATGTTCGGGTACCCGGCCTATGTGCATACCGACCGGGGTGCGGTCTTCTTGTCTCAGGAGGTGCGAGGCTATCTGCTCCAAAATAACATCGCTTCTAGTTACACCACGCCGTACAGACCCCAGGCAAATGGGAAGATCGAACGCTTCAACGGGATTATATGGAGGGCCGTCATGCTCAACCTCCGGACCCTCGGCCGGGGCCTCGATAAATGGGCTTGGTCGCTACCTGCGGCGTTGAACTCGATCAGGGCTCTACTGTGTACGGCCACCAACCAGACTCCCCACGAGCGACTTTTCCACCACCCCAGGAGCACGGGTTGTATATGGTCTTTACCCAGTTGGCTTGCTGAGCCCGGGCCGGCCTACCTCAAACGGGCGGTTCGCACGAGCAAGTACGACCCCTTAGTGGACAAAGTGCAGATACTCCAGGCTAATCCTGAGCATGCTCGTGTGATGACGGCTGATGGACGTGAGACCACTGTCTCCGTACGTCATCTTGCCCCATGTGGGATCGCCGACCCTTGTAGGGAATCGGACGAACCGATCGAACCAATCTATGAGACTATGGACTCTTCCGACGCTCCCGTCGCTGAAAGTCTGCCGACCCTCCCCTCGCCGCATCTACCCGTGCCCGAAGGCTTGGCGGTACCCCCTTCGTCACCTGACTCCGGTAGCTCCTCCGACGCCGGGGTCTCTGGGATACGTGATGCCGTACCCGGGGAATTTCGGACGCGTGCTGGCAGAGAAATTCGCCGCCCGGACCGGTACGGTTGGGTCGACTGATACCATGTTCCACACCCTGTTAATGCTGACGCTCGCTCGATTCTAGCTGCTCTGCAGTATAATTCTAACGGTGGGGAGAATGTAGTGAAATCGTATTCGTACTAATGCTGAACCCAGGTGATGATCGTTGCTCGCTGACACCGCTAGGGGCGCGGCTATAAGACCCGCTGCGGTCGGTGCTCAGGGGGACTTCTCCTGTGACATGTTACATCTAGTGGACTCGCTAACGGTACGCCTGCATAGAATATTAAGCTTGCTTGCATTGAATGTTATGGATGGACCCATGTGATGCCAAACCTTATTCCTATTGCATTTCCTGTATTACAGAATGATGTCATGGTCTTAATGGAATTAAACCACCAGATGGACTAAAGTTGTGGACCCGACTGGTTTTTCACAACACACGGTATGGTTGGTTAAGCACATTTAATAAACTGTAATCGCATTCCTTCAAGAAACTTTCGAAGTGGTACCTGGTATTGTCGTTTTTTTTGTAAGGATTTTTTGTGAAACTGTAATCATGTGCATTCGCGGTGGAAAGATTTTTAAACTTAAAAATTTTTCCCCTATGAATCAGGAATGTCCAGGAACCTATTCCCCCTTTTTCCATTGAAACAATGCCCCAACATCCGCGGTGTGCATTTGAGGCTTCACCATTCGCAGCATTTTTCATGCATCATGAACTGCCGGGAACCTATCCCTCTTTTTCCCATTTTTTTTTTTTTTTTTTTTTTTTTTTTTGTATACTGAATCGAGGCTCGTGAAAGAGCTAACATTTACTTCACAAACAAATCGACCAGACAAACAAAACACACAAAAAGCGGGAGTGGAAAACAAGATGGGGAGAGAAGGTGAAGCACACAAACGCAACATTTGAGAGCAGGGAGATGTGTGGAAGGGAGAGGGCTTGGGGGGAGGAGGCATGGGAAGGGGGGGGGGGGGGGGTAGAGGGAGAAGTATAAAACACAAGGACACCAATGACTTCCAGGACAGAAGTTGGTATTTCAAAAAAGTGGAATTGGGGTGAAATTAGCGGGGGTAGAAAAGATCAAGGTTTTGGATGGGGGAAGATAAGAGATGGTGGTGAACAGCTGTTTTAAAGACCTGGAGGGTGGAGTGGGATTGAAGAGAGTGAGGGAGTTTGTTCCAGAGGCGGGAGAAAAGAGGAATGAAGGAGTGAAGGTGAGCAGAGAGTCTTGATTTTGGCAGTTTGACCATAAGAGGGTTGCAGGCAGATCTTGTGCGACCTGTAGGAATATTTGCGGGACAGAGCCCAGAGAGAGCTGGGGGGGGCAAGGCCAGAGAGGAGTCGGTAGAAGATGGAAAGACCACCAACCTGCCTGCGGTGAGTGAGTGAGAGGCCCTTGGAGTTAGCTTCATCGCGGGAGATTCCAATGATTCTGAATGCTTTGGTTTCAACAGCGTGAAGACGAGCTAGGTGTGAGGCAGGAGCACCAGCCCAGAGGGGAGAGCAGTATTCCATTGAGCTGCGGATGAAAGCCTTGTATGTGGTGAGGAGCTCAGGTGTGCCAAGGAAGGACTTCGCACGACGGAGGATGCCCAGTCGGCGACTGGCTTTGGAGGCCAGATTTGAAATGTGGTTTTCCCAGGAAAGATCATGGCAGATAGAGAGACCCAAAAGCTTGAGTGACAGAACTTCTTGGAGAGGATTATTCAGAAAGTGGATGGGAGGGTTGTCCAGTCGGTCTTTTCGGAGAGACATCGTAAGAGTGTGAGATTTGTCAGGATTGAAAGACATGTTCCACTTGTTTGCCCAGTCTGTGATTTTGTCCAGGTCTGCAGAGAGTGAGGAGGCAGCAGACTGCCGATCTGAGGGATGAAGAATGGAGCGACAGAGAGTAGAGTCATCAGCAAAGAGATACAGAGGATTTTCAAGAGAGTCAGAGAGATCATTGATGAAGACCAGAAAAAGCACAGGGCCTAGAACACTGCCTTGTGGAACTCCAGCCTGAACAGGAAGAGGAGATGAGAGAAACCCATTCAGGGCCACACGTTGACTACGACTAGAGAGGAAGTCCGCCAGCCATGCGTGGAGATTTCCATGGATACCAAAAGAGGAGAGTTTGGTGAGCAGAGCGGGGTGCCAGACCGTATCGAAGGCACGTGATATGTCAAGGGAGACTGCTCTAATTTCCTGTTTGGCATTGTGGAAGTGTAACTCAGTGTAACTCATTGGTTGGAACTGGTAACGAACCAAGGTACGAGCAGGTGGTCGTAAGAATGTCAGGAATGCATCTCGCCCTGTCGAAGCTGGGAGTCCTGTTGTGTAGCTTTAGCACGGCCCCGGGCTAACACACATTCCCAAGCCTTCACTATTGACTTGGGACATCGGGATGCAAAGAGGGTGAAGGAACTCCCCAGCAGGGGGGCGAGCATGCATGACCTCGGGGCATTTGCGGAGAAGGGATTAGCGCGACAAGGCCCATATAAACCAGAGCAAACTATGAGTCAGGATCACTTGCCATCAGAAGCCCTGCCCGATGGAATGAACGAGTACGGCGCTACGGAGAAACATCGGCTGAGAAAGAGGGACTATGCGGATAGAGTTATCTGGTCCATTGAGTTAACGGTAGTTATTAGTATTTGAATGAAGTGAACAACTAGTTAATAAAGTCATGACCTTTTGTAAAACCTGTTTCCGATTATTGGAGTCTTGAGTCCCAAACCACTTCCACGACAATTTGGCGAGCCAGATAGGGGTCAATTTGGACACAACATCTGAAAAGGTAAGTTATTCTTTGTTATTCTTGTCCAAAATATGATCTACGAACCTGCGTTTAGTTCTTGTACATACATGGTTGAGGAGGTGGTGTGGGGCTTCCCGCGATATAGGTAACATGCCGCGATATAGGTAACATAACGACAATCCAAGGAGTGTAAACGTATTTTTGTCACGACCGTCCGAGGTAAAAGTCACGGATGGAACGTTTTAAATGATTCTATTATTCGTGTGTTTGCGAGGATGCGTACTTTATACGCTGGGTGTTAAGAGCCTTACTCTGGTCTGCAGGCAAATCGGCTCATGAAGTGCACCATGAGGCGATTTGTTTGCCAGTTCGGTAAGGTTCGGTAAGGTCCGTACACGTGTACAATCGTGTACACCCGTTTTAAATAAATAATTTTTTTTTTTTTTTCAGTTTTCCCGCCATTTCTAAAACTCGTTTGATTAACATATAAATTAATGACAGACAACGCCATCTCATGCCGGTCCAGAATTATTGTGAAAGATGGCGATTGGATGAAAATTGCATACTGACACTCCCTCACTGTCCCTCATTGTCCCTCATTTCCATTTCGGCTACCTGTCTCTTGCCCCCGCTCTTTCTTGCGAAATGAACGTTCTTTGAACAAGTGGAATGATTTAGGAATGTTTAGAGGTCATTGCAATATTAATTACTTGTGATCATTTGTGAAATTTCATGAACAGATATGTGCAATGGATCTAATTTGAGTGAGTATGAGAAAATTTGGTGCAGGATTCGTGGAATGTACAAGGCTGGTACATGTGTTTAGCACTTGAAGACGTACCCCTGAGCTGCCCGCTCAAGGTGTGCGATTAAGGCGGCGGACAAAGAAATTATTATATACAGATATTTTTTCTCAGTCAAATTGGATGGGAAAAATGCACTTTTATATTTTCCCCCATTGCAATGTGCTTATATTTTGGAACGGCTAGGGGGATTTAAATAAAATAAAAATGAGTAAGCTTTTCAGACATGCTTCACGGTTAAATGAAAGACAATAATTAAGCGCTTTGGGGAAGGCAATGGCAAACCACCCAATGTCGTACACGATATTTTCAGCACGATCATGGATTTGAGAATGCATGTAACTTGCAGTGTTGAACAAATTAATACAGAGAGAAAGAGATAGACAGGGAGAGAGAAAGACATAGAGAGAGACAGACAGAGAGAGAGAGATAAACAGAGAGACAGACAGACAGATAGACAGAGAGAGACAAACAGACAGAGAGACAGAGAGAGACAGAAAGAAAGAGAGAGAGACATAGAGACAGACAGAGATAAAGATGATATTCAGATAGATAGAGAGAGACAGACAGACAGACAGACAGAGAGAGATAGACAGAGAGAGACAGAAAGCGAGAGAGACAGACAGACAGAGAGAGATAGACAGAGAGAGACAGACAGAGAGAGACATAGACAGACAGAGAGATAGACAGACAGAGAGAACCACAGACAGAGACATAGACAGACAGAGAGATAGACAGACAGAGAGAGAGATAACAGAGAGAGAGAGACAGACAGACAGAGAGATAGACAGACAGAGAGATAGACAGACAGAGAGAGACAGACAGAGAGAGACATAGACAGACAGAGAGATAGACAGACAGAGAGAGACAGACAGAGAGACTGACAGACAGAGAGAACCACAGACAGAGAGAGAGATAGACAGACAGAGACAGACAGAGAGAGAGAGACAGACAGAAAGAGAGAGAGATAGACAGAGAGAGAGACAGAGAGAGAGAGATAGACAGAGAGAGACAGAGAGACAGAGAGAGAGAGACAGAAAGAAAGAGAGAGAGACATAGAGACAGACAGAGATAAAGATGATATTCAGACAGATAGAGAGAGACAGACAGACAGACAGACAGAGATAGACAGAGAGAGACAGAAAGCGAGAGAGACAGACAGACAGAGAGAGACATAGACAGACAGAGAGATAGACAGACAGAGAGAACCACAGACAGAGAGAGACATAGACAGACAGAGAGATAGACAGACAGAGAGAGAGATAACAGAGAGAGAGAGACAGACAGAGAGATAGACAGACAGAGAGAGACAGACAGAGAGAGACAGACAGACAGAGAGATAGACAGACAGAGAGAGACAGACAGAGAGAGACATAGACAGACAGAGAGATAGACAGACAGAGAGAGACAGACAGAGAGGGAGACAGACAGAGAACCACAGACAGAGAGAGAGAGATAGACAGACAGAGAGAGAGATAGACAGACAGAGAGAGACAGACAGAGAGAGAGAGACAGACAGAAAGAGAGAGAGATAGACAGACAGAGAGATAGACAGACAGAGAGAGAAAGACAGAGAGAGAGACAGACAGAGAACCACAGACAGAGAGAGAGAGATAGACAGACAGAGAGCGAGATAGACAGACAGAGAGAGACAGACAGAGAGAGAGAGACAGACAGAAAGAGAGAGAGATAGACAGAGAGAGAGACAGAGAGAGAGAGATAGACAGAGAGAGACATAGACAGACAGAAAGAGAGACAGACAGAGAGAGAACATTTTTGGGAACGTTTTGGGAACATTCAAATGTTGGGTTTTGCTGACGTTTCCACAACGTCGCCACCACGTTTCACTTTCGTTGTTGCAACGTTTTGCTCCAACGTTTTGGGAACATTCAAATGTTGGGTTTTGCTGACGTTTCCACAACGTCGCCACAACGTTTCACTTTCGTTGTTGCAACGTTTTGCTCCAACGTTTTGGGAACATTCAAATGTTGGGTTTTGCTGACGTTTCCACAACGTCGCCACAACGTTTCACTTTCGTTGTTGCAACGTTTTGCTCCAACGTTTTGGGAACATTCAAATGTTGGGTTTTGCTGACGTTTCCACAACGTCGCCACAACGTTTCACTTTCGTTGTTGCAACGTTTTGCTCCGACGTTTTGGGAACATTCAAATGTTGGGTTTTGCTGACGTTTCCACAACGTCGCCACAACGTTTCACTTTCGTTGTTGCAACGTTTTGCTCCAACGTTTTGGGAACATTCAAATGTTGGGTTTTGCTGACGTTTCCACAACGTCGCTACAACGTTTCACTTTCGTTGTTGCAACGTTTTGCTCCAACGTTTTGGGGACACTCAAATGTTAAGTAAATCGGATAAGAATTCACGAGTTATTTAATTATTAGCGATTAATGAAGTACTTATTTAATTAATTACATTTCTTATTACATTACAGTAATTACATTACAGTAATTACCTGAGGTAATTACAGTAATTACAGTTCCGGTAATTACAGTAATTACAGTAATCATTACAGTAATTACAGTAATCTTATTACAGTAATTACATTACATTAACTCAGGCACCTTTTGAGTAAGGAAGCTGATATTTGGACATGACACTGACCAAGTGATGTGGCTGTCAAGGAAAATTTTGATTTATTGATTAATCATTTAATAAATTAACTCGTTGATTTATAAATGACTTATTTAATTAAAATTCCTCAGAGATACATCTTCGGATGAAATACTTGCAGATTGGTTATGCTATGAGCCAATTGATTAAGGAAAATATTTTGTGATGGCTATATTGGAGTTCGTGACAACTCAGTTAGTGCCACTGCACCTTTAAAATGCATCCCTGCGTTCATTTTTCGATCGATTGAGTTGAAATTTTGAACAATCGGATCTGGACTGTCGTTGTTAACGACTCTAGCACGCACCCGTCCAATCAGGATGGAGCGGTATGGTCCCCGGATCATCACTGCCCGCAGTTTTAATTAGTTTTACTTTTTCTCTTGGTCATATAATTTTGAAGACATGCATGTCATGATATAGGAAATGTTTGTTCTGTTGAACGGAAGAAATGTTGTTTATTTGTGTGGGTGTGTATTTTTGTGTATTTTGGATATATTTTCACGACTAATTCCAGTTAACATCCTGCAAAATTTGCTCGTTTTTCTGGCCGAGTCGAAATTGCGTTGAGTTCCTATGGCATGCGCCATTAAAAGCGCTGTGTAATGGTTGAGCTCCCTTTATTTCGTTTTGGTCACGCGGATGAGCAGACAAAGTGACGAATGCTGCGGCTGGAGCAGTAGAAGCGATGTTTCTTTTTTTAATTGAAATGATGTAATTTAATTAAACGTGGTAGGTGGGCAACACCACAAAGCATACCTCTTTTAAGGTGTGTATAAACCCATGAACATTTCAGCAATCAATACGATGCTGAAATGGTGTAATTTAATTAAACGTGGTAGGTGGGCAACACCACAAAGCATACCTCTTTTAAGGTGTGTATAAACCCATGAACATTTCAGCAATCAATACGATGCTGAAATGGTGTAATTTAATTAAACGTGGTAGGTGGGCAACACCACAAAGCATACCTCTTTTAAGGTGTGTATAAACCCATGAACATTTCAGCAATCAATACGATGCTGAAATGGTGTAATTTATGGTCGACCTTGGTTTTGTTTGGGTTTTGTTGTTTATTTTTGTGGGTGTGTATCTTTGTGTATTTTGTATATATTTTCACGGCTAATTCCAGTTAACATCCTGCAAAATTTGCTCGTTTTTCTGGCCGAGTCGAAATTGCGTTGAGTTCCTATGGCATGCGCCATTAAAAGCGCTGTGTAATGGTTGAGCTCCCTTTATTTCGTTTTGGTCACGCGGATGAGCAGACAAAATGACGAATGCTGCGGCTGGAGCAGTAGAAGCGATTTTTAAATTGTTCAATGATTATTCGATATTGTTATGACTTATTGTCAATAGGTATACTAAGTGGTCAGGAGGTAGCCTGTTGCTATGTACAGTTTTATTCTATTGTTGATTATACCACATAGCTGTGGTGATAAAGGAAATGTTAGTTTTTAAATAGATGATTATGATAGGACCGTGATTATAAAATCATGATGATTATTATGAATGATATCATAGGGTTCAAATGCAGAATGATTGCACGAACTTGGAAAAGAACTTTCAAGCCCTATGGGATAAATTGGGTATTACAAGCGATGGAGTTTCAAAATTTAGCATGATTGAAGGAATTTTACAGTCTTATTTCAGGAGTTTTACGAAATTTATATTGCCAAGAGATTTTGGGTACTATTAAAAGAAAAATGATGAGATATTTTTCCCAATGAACTTTAATATCTGCCATCCATTTTGGCTGTCTCACGAATGAAGGATGAGTTGCCTTTAGTGGTTGCAAAGAAAATTTGTGGAGACCAGGCAAAATGGGGAAATATGTCAGATATGACCCTAGGACAGAACGGTGATTCATCAATTGACATGAGGTATGAACCAGAGGTGACGACCGATGAGCTTCGATCTCAGTCAATTGGTGGACCTGTCCTGACATCATTGGGGAAAGGGCTTATGCAAGGAGTCATCCAAAATGATTAATTTGATTTATTGATGAATATTGATGAATTAATTGAAATTGAATAATTGATTGAATTGTTGATTGATTGAATCTAATTGATTGAATTTAATTGAATAAATTTAACTGGATAAATTGAATTGAATAAATTGAATTGAATATATTGATCGTTTGATTGATGAAAATGCAGTCTCAAGAAAGAAGCTTTGATATCTTTGTGAGATATTATCAATGTGAAGACAACCTTGGAAAATTGAGCAAGGTGGTGAGTTTATATATAGATATATATGTGCGGTTACCATTGTGTGATTTCCCCTTCAACAGAGCGGACACCTGAGAATTCACCCATTTCATACTGACCCTTTGGCTCATCTGCAAATACTGATCTGTGAGATTGGATTGTGCAAAAGCCACAGGTGAGAGAAATTCTCTGGAAATCACCATTTGAACAGGTGGAGAGATCCTTCCTGGAGGTACGAGTGAAGCTTGAGAGGAACAAGCTACAACACATCCAACGCTACTTTGATAAAAGGCAGAATGGGAAATGGAGCCTGCAAGAATACACAAGGACAACTAGAGATTCCACAAAAAGGTACTTGTACATATCATATGTACGACCGTTATGGTGCCGAAGCTATAAGACAGGTCGAGAATTGGTATTTGTGGACAAAGGGAAATGCTGAGGAGTTTCCAAGAGATGGTACATTTGAGCGAAGTCGATTGGAAAGATTGGGACAAAGATTGAAAGCCAGGGAGAGACAGAATCTAACGGTAGACTGGCTTGCATTCCATCTTTGGGATGGTGAATCCAGACAACAGGAACAGCAAGAACAGATAACGGATCTAGAACTTAAAATAAAAAGGATACAGGATACAGTGGAGGAGACAAATGCACAACTGCCCTCGAAATTAGGAATGAAAGTGACAGTTGTCCCATCTGATTCCCATTTGTCTCCCCAAAAAGGACGGTACAGAGAATTTTTTTCGTGTTTCAGGAGATAACGAGAGATTGCAGTGGCAACTCAGGAATGCAGAGATGCAGCCCAGCAATACAAGTGCACAGGTGCACAGACCAGGCAACGACAGAAACCGGTGTTTCAAGTGTGGACAGATGGAACATTGGAAAAGAAGATGTCCGTATACCAACAGGAAGACAAGTTCATAGGGTAAACCAAGATCAAGGGTACCACTGCTTACCGGTACCTCAGAGAACGATTAGGCCTTCATTGCGGCAAATCCCAAATGACGATTGGCCTCAACAGATTAGATTACTGGACAAACATGAATAACTGTCGATGATTCTTGTGTCTGAAAAGGTTTTCGGAGCAAGAATTATTCATTTTTTCTTTTGCTTGTAAGCAAATTAGTAATTAATTGATCAAATGCCGAAATTGGATCTTTTATGTTGGGCACAAAATTTTAAATTTACAAAGTTGGAACAATTGCTTTGCAAATTTTTGAAACCAAGTGACAAGAGTCACATGATGATCAGGTGGGAATTTCGGACTAGTGTTCCGCATGATTGATAGGTCAGTGGTCGACTGACATGCAAATGGGTGTGTAGTCAAATTTGGATAAATTATGGTGGGAACTGAAAGGGTAATTTCAATGTGACATCATAGGGGTTTTCTAAAAATAAACTTTTTGGTCCATTTGCGTATTAGCATTTATAAAATTGAAGGACAAATTTTATGAAAATGAAATAAAACTGACACCCATCCTGATCTGTAAATAATGGTTCCAACGCAAACAAATATGCATAATGCATGCATGTGTGTGTGTTTTGTGTATCAATGTTTGTGTTTGTTGTCGTTGTTTTGTGTATCAATCTTACAAGATTGTTGACACCGACAGTGGGCCTTGTCTGAAAATAGATAGTTCCATGTGGATGGGATCGAATATCGAGAGAATTCGTAAAATAAAATAGAAATATAATTTGATTATGAAAATTATCACTTTTGTCAAGGGAGATGGAGAATAAAGATTTGATTTGCTGAGTTATGAGCAGCTATTCATTAATAGTAAAAATTGGGAGTAATCTTGGGATTCCATTTTTGATAGAATTTATATGAGAATAACAGCTATTTATGGATATGAGCTTCAAAAAAAAAAAAAAAAATGTGGGAGTACAAAATTAGTCAAAATTGGGAGAGGTCTTACACTGACGTCCCAGAATACACAATTTACACAGGGTAAACGAATTGATTTGTCATAGTGGATTGTTAACAGCAGCCTGAAAATGTCTTGAGAGTGTGCATCCATGTAATCAGAAATCCCAGATTTGTTTTTACAAACAACATTTTGGTAGAGGTCTTGTGTGGACGAGCACTTCCTTGGTAGATAAAAAACGGTACTGCATGCTGGCAGCCATTTTTTGCGGCCAGTTAGGCCAAACAAACAGAGGAAATTGTAGTTAAATACGTAATGTACACATGGCTATTTGTAAAAAAGGAAATTTGTTGAGATGGGAAACATTTTTCGAAGGTTTATTAAAGTGTAATAATATGACATGTGGCAAGGGAAACTATTGGATGGGAAAATTAGATCTGGTTATAAAAAAAATTTAAAAAATAAAAATAATAAAAAAAATTATTGACCCCTTGAAGTTAATTCTTCGAATCATTGTTTCACTGGCATTTGGAGTTCACATTGGAAATAGTTTGGTAGAACTTTGGTTAAAACCTTTGGTTGTGGTATTTTGGAACAAATTGATAAACCATAGGAGATTGATAAGAATAGGAACAAATATGGACCCAAAATAGAAAGTTGGATTCATGCCTCTCATTGTAAGCAAGCACATGGGGCTAAGATGGACGATCCCACAGAAAATGAGGCTGCACCTAGCAGCCCAGCAGAACATTCAGTGGCGGATAAATGATAATCGTGATTTACATTCATTTGAATTACATTTTAACACCCCTTGCATTGATAAACATTACATTTTCAACATTTAATATTCCTACTTGAATTAGGGAAGATAGTGACATTTATTTGCCTACATGACATACCATTATCTACTGATATTAGCGCAACATGAGGGATAATGTATCACAACTACACTCATGATTAGGGGATTTAGTTCGACCCCGGGAGATAGGGGGATCAGGGTAAGACAAATAATCTGATTTATGTGACATATTAAGGGATTTTCTTTATTTACCTTTTAGGAAGCTTGTTAGTTTGGTATATAATGTTGAATGTCGTCGACATATAATTATGTCATAGGTATGAATATATACAAGGAGTAGCAGACTTGTTTGTGGGTTTAGTAGTTATATTGGCAATTGTTTTAGTGGTGGCTTGCTTGAAAGCCTTAGTGACGGTGTGTTTGAATAAGGTAACCAACAACACGATGATAACGCATGAAGTGACAAATGAGGAAAGAAATGTGGAACCACAAGAGGAAGACTTTTATGGCGACATAAATACTGAGATTAAAAGATTAAATCAAGTGATGTTGCAAATGAATACAGTAGAATTAAGATAATGACATAACGAAATGTTTTGTGTTGTGTCAATTACAAGATCAGTGAACTCATATCACCACAAGTGACACACTGTTAGTAAAAAAAAAGAAGAAAAAAAAGAAGGAAAAGGAAAAGTGGGGAGGAATTATGGTAATAATACATTATGCTTAATTTGTTGGTTTGGGAAAATTTTTGGTGGGAATTAGATATTCCTGTTTGTGACTGTAATCATATACAATTTATTTTCTTAGAGTAGTGCTAAAATACCTGCACGAGTTAATTTTGAACTATATTAACCTGAAAGCAATTGTGGATGCTATTCTTAGTTTAGTAGTATAATACATACCTGATTGAATATTACTTGTGTGACGCATATAAATGAATATAACTTTTTGAATGTTGTAAAGGAAAACAACAAATTGTTGAATGTGAAACTGTCGGAAGATATACATAATTATGCTGATTTCATGGTAAGATGTACCCTATCTGATTCAGTGTGTGTGGAAAGCAGATTCAGATGTGACTGAGCATAAGGATAAGACGAGATCACATTTGAAGGGGGTGCTAACGGAATTGGGAAGAAGTTCGAGAAAGAAAATTTGTGGCTAAAAAATGAAGTTAATCGTGGCATACACCCTCTTTCTCAAAGAATGATGAAGACATTCTCCCGTGTAACTTGGAGATGGATGCTTACCTTCACCAAGGAAATTTATGTGACCATTTGCCTGGATCACACTGCAACATATGAAAGAAAGGCGATCACTTACTCTTGTTCGAAGGCTTCGAACATTCATTACATCAGAAGTTGCAGGACAACGACATTTTACCTGCAACCTCTGTGAAATGCGGGGACATATGTTATTACTTCATCAACGTCCGGGGAACCAGCATGGAGCTGCAAAAAACGGCTGTGCCCTTGTCACAACAGCTGTGCACGATTCTGCTGGTTGCTCCTGGTATGGACCATGAATGACCTGAACACCATGGTCCCAACATCATTGTGGATGCATCCGGCATCCCTGTTCCACATCTTGCTGGCCAATCAACATTACACCAACACTTGCTGCCCACTCATAATGAGGGAGGAGGCAAGTCGACTACAACTGGGCGAAGGCCTTGTTCAAGGAATCATTATGGTTCACAGCAAGAGTGGCAAGAATGCTACATGGAGAGCAGGGTCAGTCTATGACTCCGCACCGTTACCACAACAGCGAAATCCTACACGAAGTAGTGCAGGTGTTTATAAAGACAGAAGAAAATGTTTCATACCTGAATTCAAACACAAGTGATCAGCCCTTCCTTTCAAACAAAGAATCAACATTTGTTTGGAGGGAAACGTTTTTGCCAGATGTTGCAGATGCTTTAAAAACTTGAAAATGGTGAAGCAAAATTGTTGTATCTTGGTGATGGTGAAGTGTTGTTTTACAAAGATATTTGTGATGCAAATGAAATAGATTGAATTAACAATATGGAAGGAGTCAATGACCAACGAAATGTTTTGTGATCAGATTCTTGCAGGATGACGGTGTATGCCTAAGGAAATTGTATTGATGTTTACTTGTAGTGATTGATTGAGTACTTGTATTGATGTTTACTTGTAGTGATTGATTGTTTACTTATATTGATGTTTAGATTAATGGTTAATATAAACAAAAACAAAAAAGATGAGGGAATTGTGGAAGTGTAACTCAGTGTAACTCATTGGTTGGAACTGGTAACGAACCAAGGTACGAGCAGGTGGTCGTAAGAATGTCAGGAATGCATCTCGCCCTGTCGAAGCTGGGAGTCCTGTTGTGTAGCTTTAGCATGGCCCCGGGCTAACACACATTCCCAAGCCTTCACTATTGACTTGGGACATCGGGATGCAAAGAGGGTGAAGGAACTCCCCAGCAGGGGGGCGAGCATGCATGACCTCGGGGCATTTGCGGAGAAGGGATTAGCGCGACAAGGCCCATATAAACCAGAGCAAACTATGAGTCAGGATCACTTGCCATCAGAAGCCCTGCCCGATGGAATGAACGAGTACGGTGCTACGGAGAAACATCGGCTGAGAAAGAGGGACTATGCGGATAGAGTTATCTGGTCCATTGAGTTAACGGTAGTTATTAGTATTTGAATGAAGTGAACAACTAGTTAATAAAGTCATGACCTTTTGTAAAACCTGTTTCCAATTATTGGAGTCTTGAGTCCCAAACCACTTCCACGACAGCATTGAGGACCTCCATCCATTGTTGAGAAAGCAGAAGCAGCATGTCCAGAGTAGAGTGTCCAGGTCTGAAACCAAATTGATGATCAGAGATCAAGCCATTGGAGAAGAGGAAAGATTTCATATCTGAAGCAATGATGGATTCCATGACTTTGCTGATAATTGGGAGAAGGCTGATTGGTCTGTAGTTGCTGGGATCTGTTTTTGCACCTTTTTTGTGCAAAGCGGTGATGTTGGCAGATTTCCAAGCAGATGGAAGATGACCTTGAGCAAAAGAGAGGGTGAAGAGAACAGAGAGAGGGAGTGAAAGAGCGGAAGAACAGGATTTTAGGACCCGTGGGCTGATGCCGTCAGGTCCAGTTGCAGAATCCGAGTCGAGGGTTGACAGAAACTTTTCCACCTTGTCAGGAGGAAAGGACACAGAGTCCAGGAGCAGCTGGGTACGACTGGGTATGGTGGGTACAGAGAGGGATGGGTTTGGGACACAAGATTTAGAGGCAAACACAGAGTTGAGGCATTCAGCTTTTTCACGTGCGGAGTCAGCCGTGTGGCCATTTGAGGTGAGGGAGGGGATGGATGGGGAACAAACACCAGAAACAGATTTGACCAGACGCCACCAGGATTTGGAGGAGGGAGACAGATAAGAGAGTTCGGTCCTGAGAACGGAGAGATATTGTTTCCTGGCTCTCCTGAGGGTGGACACACACTTGTTTCGGGCTTTGTGAAAGGAAATGAGATTTCCTTCCGTTGGATTTGCTTTCCAGGAGACGAAAGCAAGTTGTTTCTGGGCAATAGCCTCACCACAAGATTCCGTGTACCATGGACGGGAGGAAGGGTATGACAACAGAAGACGAGATGGGATAAATCTGTGCATGAGAGAGAGCAGTTTGCTTTGGAAGATTTCCCAGGAAGAATTTATGTCAGAGGCAGTAGAGATGGGAGACCAGTCCAGATGATTGATGGCTGCTTGAAGACCGTGCCAGTTGGCCTGAGTGAAATGCCAGACTCGTCGACGCTGAGGAGGCTCTCTGAGAATGGTCAGAGAGATGTCCACTTTAACAAGCACATGATCAGAAGAGCCGATTGGAGCAGAAGAAGAGCAGCAGACATTTTCAGGGAAGTTAGTCATAACCAAGTCCAGAAGAGAAGATGCTCCGTTGACTGAAATCCGGGTCGGGAAATTGACAGATTGTGTCAGTCCCAGTGAGTCACAGAAGTCCTTTGCTGAAGAGCCATGGCTGGTGAGAGAGGTACCCACACCCAGCCAACTGGCATGGTGACAGTTGAAATCACCACATATGAGGAAGAGAGAGTTGGGATGGGTAGATAGAAGTTGGTCCATATTCTCAGACAGCGAGATGTAGATGGAGTCATCACTGTTTGGTGGACGGTACAACACACATATGAACAAAAGGTGGGAGCGAAGGGGAAGCCGTAGCCAAAGGTATTCCTGGGGGTGAGGTGGAGAGAGGGCAGTGCAGGGCGAGTGAGGAAGAGGGTTTTTTATAAAGATAGCAACCCCACCTCCAGGACGAGGCTCAGGTCTATCATACCGGAGTAGGGAGTAACCTGGGAGAGATACCAAGGAATCAGAGACATCATGAAGGAGGAAAGTTTCTGTTAAGCAGATCATGTCTGGTTTGTCAGAAGCAACCTGTATGGAGAGATCAGACATGTTTGAGCGAAGGCCCCGGATGTTTGAGGTCCATACTGTTAAGGAAGAGGAAGGGGGAGCATCGGATACAGAACAGGGGGGGGGGGGGAGCGGTAGGGTAAGATGTGGAAGAGGAGGAAGAGGTAGGGAGAGCTGTTGAAGGTGTGTCAGAGATTACAGAATAGCTCGGAGAAAGGGAAGGATGGGGCAGACAAAAGGTTTGATGGTGATTGGGAGAGGTGCAGTGAGGTGTTATTTGACGAGGGGGAAGAGCGAGGCAGAAGGTTGAGGGAGATGAAGGTGAAAGTTGGAAGGGGGAAGAAGCGGGGAGGACGCTTTGAGGGGGAGGGGTGAGAGGGGAGTCTAGGAGGGGAGGAGCGAGGGAGAGTCTCGGAGGGGAGGGGTGTGGGGGGAGATTTGAAAGGAATGGGTGATTGGGAAGATTTGGAGGGGAGGGGCAAGGGGGAAGATTTGAAAGAGATGGGTGATGGGGATGATTTGGAGGGGATGGGCAAGGGGGTAGATTTAGAGGGGAGGGGTGATGGGAAATGGGATTTTGGGGTGATGGGATTTTGAAAAATGTACGATTAATGGGAAACGAACATTTATTGCAAAATGAGTTTCTTGAGACATTCGAGTCAAAAATACGTTTGAGGACGCTGGAGGGAGGATGGAGTGCTGGAGAGTTTAGGGAATAAATGAAAGATGCACTATAAGAGATGGAATTTTTTTTTGGAATGAATGGATTTGGTGAGCAAGTCGAAAGCATCCTTTTATAGAAGAAGAAGAAAAGGTGTTATAGAATATGACAGAATACAGGTCTTCAGGGTTCAGATGAGACATTTTTTAACAACGTGATCACAAACAGCGTGGTCGAAGAATGAACGAATGAACAACTAAGAACGAATAAACGAATAAAAACGGAAGGAAATGTTTTTTTTTTTTGTTTGTTTTTTGGGAGATTTTAAAACAAGGAAGTATGGGATGAAAAGACCGTGAAAAACAGAGACCGGAAAAAAATTGCAGCGCAATCGGAGAACAAAAACAAAAACAAAGCCTAAAGCCAAGGTTGGACACAGTAGCCTAGTACTACACTTAGGCCTCAGAATACACGATGAGAAAGACCGACGATTCTGTACACAGGTATGAAAAACCAATGCCAAGAATACTATTAAAGACACCCCAATAGGTACATACAAGACCAGTTTCGACAAAAACACAATTGTGAAAAGTTACTTAACTTCGAAAGCGAGCGTGCATGGACAGCTTTGAAGAGACGAGACCTCCAATCTTGCGCATGCGCAGAAAAAGCCAATTGAATTGTGGTTTGCCAATTGAAAAGCCAATTGAAAAAGCCATTGAAACAATGCCCCGACATTCGTGGTTTCGAGATTTGCTGCATTTTCCAGGAACGTATCCCCTGCGAATGTCGGGGTCAGACAGTACCTACACTCACAATTTTGGGCTGTAGGTGAAATTATATTGTACAATTACACAGACAAACACAAAAACACTTCATATTGTTACGTTCATGATATTGATATTGTTACATTTTAAAGATATTGTTACGTTTCTGGGGGGGATGATGCAGTGCTAATTAGTGGTAGGGTTTAAGGATAATTCTCCCCAGTGCATCAAACCTTCTGTAATTTTTCCTAACGTTTTGCTGACAACCCTTAAAATTACAATAACCACCGACAAAAGCCAAGAATGAGCCGGTCGAGCTGGAGGCCGCATTGTGCTTCGCCAGGCAGTGGGACCTAAAAGAAGGCTGTCCTCACCACTCGCCCCACCACTCTGGGCACCTTCGACGCGCGGGCTTTCATCGAGCATCACCATCTCGCTCGATTTGGTGTGGAAGGCTTGGACTTGGCCATCACCACCACTCTCTACAAAAGTGCCAGCACCATCAAGGGGGATTTTTGTTTTTATTTTATCTTTCCCCTGCCATGTTTTGTGAGTCAGTATGTTGAGTCAGTGTGAGTCAGGGGTTCCCTACCTCAAAGTAGGGAATTTTCGTTTTACTACAGCATTTATTTTGTTCGCGTTCAATTTCATTAAATAATTTGTGTACATTTTATTGTTGTGTTTATTTGTTGTGGTTTCGGAATAAACCCGTGTGTTCCGTTCAGTTAAGCATCTCGCATCTCTTCATTCCCGCGGGCGTGAAAAAGAACCGCCATTCTTGGGAGTCACCTCTGAGTTAAAGCTGGTTTGGCTATCCGTCCCTGGTGATTTTAATCGCCGAGCGACGCGACAATATCATACATCTACAGTATATATTGTGATGGTTGTGAGCCCCGGAAAGGACAAAGCGCATTCACATAGGATTATGCTAGTTATGCCTTTGAATTCTGTTTGACAATTGATATACATATATCATTTTCATGTGGATAGATATGCGTTGCGAATGTGAGTTGGCATAGGTTCATGGTCTTCCTTCTTCACATTCTGGACTCCAACCATCTCTCTCTCTCTCTCTCTCTCTCTCTCTCTCTCTCTCTCTCTCTCTCTCTCTCTCACACACACACACACACACACACACACACACACACACACGTGTTTGTTTCTGTTTTTTAGTGATTTGATGAAGCTAATGTGTGTGTGTGTTGGTGTGCGTGTGTGTTTCTCTTTTAGCGATTTGATTTGCATTTCTATTTCATTGAAAAATCCACTGTACTGTTTTTTTATATAGGTGTGAAACATTCAAATAAATACATTTTTAAAAATTCACTTGTTGTTAGGGGGTGCAGTAGAATGTATGGGAAATCTGTTAAAATGACAGTGTTTTGTATTTGAATAACAGCTCAATGCAGTAGTGAGCGAAATGGACATGCTGGGGAATGTTGTGTAATCTGCAAGGTCAGGCGTGTATGTATTCACCGTTGATGTAAGATAGTATATGTACAGTATTGTTAATAAAATGGAATGTGCGATAAGAATAGTGAATATATGATAATAAATGAAAGCCTCTAGTAGCAAAGAAGTTTAAAAAAAAAAAAAACCGTCAATGGGTACAGCTAAATATTCTATGTAGAAAGCTTAAATAGTGACTGGTTGATTGGACACAGCTGAGGTTATTGACCTACTGTCTGGTTATGTACAACCCATAGTTGTCTGGATGTAGCTGGATCTGCTGATATAAACTCATGCCTGATGTTGTGGACTCGGGGTTTGGAGAGGTCTGGGCTGAAAGGGTCAAAAACTGTATGAAGAATAGAGCACAGCTGGTGGATGATGAGGGCAGTCAGAAAATTATTCACTTGTTTTTAAGTTACTAAAGTTCTTATTTTAAGAATGTAATTTTTTTAGCCATTACTGTGCAATATCTATAACTAGGGGTCCCGTTGGTCCATTGGACCAAATTTTCATTGGTCTTCATCGCCTTGTAGCATACCTGCCTGCCAGACTCTGGTGTCTTTTGGGTCCACGGAATCTCTTGGGTACTCGGGGACTTTTGGGTCTTCAGAGTAGTTTGAGTCCTCTGGGTCTTGTGCCCTCTGGGTCTTGTGTCCTCTGGGTCTTTTGCATCTTCTGGGTCTTTTGGGTCCTTGGGAACTATTGGGTCATCTGTGTTTTTGGGGTCCTCAGGGACTATTGGATCATCTTAGTCTTTTGGGTCCTCGGGGACGTTTGGGTCACCTGGGTCTTTTGGGTCCTTGGGAACTTTTTGGTCTTCTGGGTCTTTTGGGGTCTTTGGGGTCTTAAGTATTTGAGGGGTCTTAAGAGGTTGAAGGGGTCTCAGCAGTCCAAAGAGTTAAAAGGTAAATTTCAATAGTACGTAATACCTAATTAATTAATAGACGTATGTAATTAATAGACGTAATTAATTAATAGACGTATGTAATTAATAGACGTAATTAATTAATAGACGTAATTAATTAATAGACGTCATTAATTAATAGACGTATGTAATTAATAGACACAAAAAGTATGCCTCACACACACACACACACACACACACACACACACACACACATACACCCAATCTCCCGTATGAGCGCTTGTGAGTGGATTGAGGCACTGCAGCCTGTTCGAAGTAGCGTTACAGTAAAGCATAAGCACAAGTTCATCAACACGACAACCCCAAAGTACCAAAGATTTACCTTTAAAGAGGCCTTTGGTCGTCCATAGGTGTACTTTCTACTTTTTAAAGGAAGGAAATATGTTAAATAGATTATAGGCATAGCAGGAGGAATGACATTCTTTTAATTCTATTTATATTTTGATTTATCTTGCCTTCCTCACTCAGAGATTTCCCCAAAGAGTACACAGGCATGACTGCAGAAGCCTTGCTGTCGATCATGTTGTTAATTATTTTGTGACACACACAAATACACACATAAACACACAAACACATACATAAACACACAAACACATACATAAACACACATAAATACACACAAATACATACATAAACACACACAAACACACACACAAATACACACACAAATACACACACATAAACACACAAACACATACATAAACACACAAACACATACATAAACACACACAAATACACACATAAACACACAAACACATACATAAACACACAAACACATACATAAACACACATAAATACACACAAATACATACATAAACACACACAAACACACACACAAATACACACACAAATACACACACATAAACACACAAACACATACATAAACACACAAACACATACATAAACACACACAAATACATACATAAACACACACAAACACACACACAAATACACACACAAACACACAAAAACACACATAAGCACACATAAATACACACAAATACATACATAAACACACATAAACACACATAAACACACAGATACACACAAACACAGACAAATACACACAGACATACATAAACACACATAAACACACATAAACACACACAAACACACACAATACGAGAAGACGAGAAGATGGCGGCGGCGAGGGAGGAAGCATGACTTGCCGGTCTGCCTCTTCCCTTTCGCCTGGGACGGAGACGACCAGGAGCTGTGTCGAATAAATCAGTTTCAAAGTCAGTAAAGACTGCCCTGAGAACGATAGCTTTGATGGGAGGAGATAGTGGTGGTGTTGCGCCGTTTGACGTGAGTTTGAGCGACTTTGCTGTGCAGCTTGGTGGGACTTCTGCGCCCCATGCTGCCAGGTGGGAAGGCCCAAGCTTTGCCGGAGCCCCTCCTGTAGAGCTCCATCCGTTGAGGATGTGTGAGGGTGAGATCGAGGATTTGTGCCATGTGCAGCGACTTCGGAGTGCACGGCAGTTTTGATGGGGCGGAGGGCCGTTCATGTGGCGTCCGAGATGACGTGGATCATCTGGGGTGAGGCCTGGCCTGGCAGTTTGCTGGGTTTCTCCAACTTCGTCATGCTGGGAATGAGGGCCTGGGATTTGGTGACTCCATTTTAAACCATGTTGTGCCTGCAGGGAGCCGGGCTCCGTGGGGTCCAGTAGTAACGGGCCGGGTACGGAGGCTTCGTATTCTGCTTTGGTGGGGGGAAGGAGGAAGCGCCCATGGCTTGATGGGTTTTGCCAGCTCTGGCCTATCGAGGAGGACACACGCGCACACAGGGAGGGGGTCCTGAGATTTGGTAGACCCGAGTGGAAGGAGGGCCTGAGATTTGACAGACCTGAGTGGAAGGAGGGCCTGAGATTTGGCGGACCCGAGTGGAAGGAGGACCTGAGATTTGGTGGACCTGAGTGGAAGGAGGGCCTGAGATTTGGTGGACCTGAGTGGAAGGAGGACCTGAGATTTGACGGACCCGAGTGGAAGGAGGGCCTGAGATTTGGTGGACCCGAGTAGAAGGAGGGCCTGAGAAAGATGAGGACCGGTGGCGATGCCGAAAGCACACACACACACACACACACACACACACACACACACACAACCTAATGAATTCGAGGTCAATAATTAATTGTTCCCAGTTGTGATGAGAATTGTATAATTCTAAGAAGAACTAGAAAGGCACTCGGTAGAGAGCATAGCTCCACCAGGCTGAACAGTTTACATTTTGTATCCCCTGAATGGCTGGATCTGGACCTGAACCTAAATGTAATAGCTTGTTCTTGTCACCTCACCAACCCATCCACTATGTTTTGTCATCACTCGTTCACAACTATTTGAAATATCGTGCTATATATCGTTTTTGGCCTTATCATTATCTAGATCCGGATTTTCATCACAATCTAATAATTTCGTTCTTGTCACATTCCCAACCTCTCTGACAAATTTCCGCCGAATCCGTCCACAACTTTTTGAGATATCTTGTTCACAGATAGACAAACAGGTGAAAACATCATCTCCATGCCATCATCCACCTTCGGTGGCGGAGGTGATTATCCAACTCGTCATGAGGTTCCACATTGGCAAGCTTGTTGCAATTTCTCACCCAACCCGAGCAGTCCAAGAGCAAAAGGATTAGCATGTGGCACAATTCCAAAGCTGTGCGACCATTTTACCGACATACTAGTTTCACCGTGAGATGGTAATTCGTTTGTAACGATGTAGCATACCGACATACTATTGTGTCGAATACACAAACATACACATGTATGTTTTGCCCCATAAATGAGAGCAAATGGCCTACGGATTTAAGCCAGACAGAAGCCTCTCCTCAGTGAAAGACACATGAAAGCCCACTTGGAGTTTGCAAAAAAGCACCTAAAGGACTCTCAGACTGTGAGAAACAAGATGCTGTGGGCTTTCATGTGTCTTTCACTGAGGCGAGGCTTCCGTCTGGCCACTCTGCCATAAAGCCCAGATCAGTGAAGTGTTGCAGTGATGGTTGTCCTTCTGGAAGTTTCTCCCATCTCTACACAGGATCTCTGGAGCTCAGCCAGTGATCATCGGGTTCTTGGTCACATCTCTTGGTCATCTTGGTCACATCTCTCCCTTCTCCCCCGATTGCTCAGTTTGGCCGGGCGGCCAGCTCTAGGAAGAGTCCTGGTTGTTCCAAACTTCTTCCATTTAAGAATTATGGAGGCCACTGTGCTCTTGGGAACCTTCAATGCAGCAGAAGTTTTTCTGTAGGCTTCCCCAGATCTGTGCCTCGACACAATCCTGTCTCTGAGCTCTGCAGGCAGTTCCTTCGACCTCATGGCTTGGTTTTTGCTCTGATATGCATCGTCAGCTGTGAGACCTTATATAGACAGGTGTGTGCCTTTCCAAATCATGTCCAATCAATTGAATTTACCACAGGTGGACTCCAATCAAGGTGTAGAAACATCTCAAAGATGATCAAGAGAAATGGAAGGCACCTGAGCTAAATTTCAAGTGTTATAGCAAAGGGTCTGAATACTTATGTAAATGTGATATTTCAGTTTAAAAAAAAAAAAAAATTTGCAAAACTTTCTAAAATCCTGTTTTCACTTTGTCATTATGGGGTAATGAGTGTAGATTGATGAGGGAAAAAAAGGAATTTAAACGATTTCAGCATAAGGCTGCAACATAACAAAATGTGAAAAAAGTGAAGGGGTCTGAATACTTTCTGAATAGATAGGTAAACTACCTCTCCGCCAAATTTCGTCCGAATCCATCCACAACTTTTTGAGATATCTGGTTCATAGACAAACAGACAGACAGGGGTGAAAACATAACCTCCATCCACCTTTGGTGGCGGAGGTAATACGTTTTGTTAACGATGACGTCATTGGTGCCTTCATTTTTGACATCATATTTCGACCAGTACAACGCTTAGTCCGATCAGTTTGAAATTTATTGAGTGTGATTGATGCGACAATTATATTGGAGAATGAGAGTTTATGACATCGTCGGTCACGTAGTCTGGCAGCCATATTGAAGAACCGCCTTTGGAGGCTATTTTTCCCCACAGAGCGGGGGTTGGCCTTTTTTGGGCACTGTGGTCCCCTTTTTGAAGCAATGTTTTATGGCCGGATGCCCTTCCTGCCGCCAACCCTGTTGGTCGCCTCTTGCGACACATAGGGAATTACCAGTGAACTGGTACTCAATTTGCCGACCTCGGAAGGATGACAGGCTGTCAACCCCCCTGGTGTTAATTCAGCGATTGACCACGATTCAAATCCAGGATCCTAGGATCCCAAGCCGGCACCCTAACCACTAAGAACCCATGATCCTAGGATCCCAAGCCGGCACCCTAACCACGATGCCAACACCAGGCTTCTGGCAGCCATATTGGATCAAAGAAAAAGAAAAAAATCCTTAAATACAGAAGAGATAGCTCTCTCTAAGTCGACTGCATGGGGTGAGTATTCTCTGAATACCATGTAGATTCTTGTTTACGGAAGCAATCGATAGTTTCACACAGGTTGGACTGGGATTACATGATTTATAGAAAGAATAAGGAGACTATCATACTGTCCCGGCAAGATATTCTCTACTGTAGAGCTCAATGTTCTTTTTCTGTTGTTTTCATCAAATCATCAAAACTATTTTTCATCAAAATTTTCATGTTTTCATCAAATCTTAGTTTATGAATGGATGCATTGAGTCATGGTATGTGGGGATGCAATGAACACAACATATCGCTGCCTCTCTGTTTGAACCGTTTTATAGAGAATGGCAAAAAAACCCCACAATGTTTGTGAAACAAAGTTGGGATTGGAAAAAAAAGTTATACATTCCACAGTCAGCGATGTGTACATTTGTGATGCTGGGGTGAAGGTTTTGGGGTTAAGGATGGCTCATGCATACACAGTTTAATGTTTAAACCCAGGAGGTACCTGCATGTTTGCCACGGTGCGAGAAGGTGCCTAATCAACGAGACGTTACTGCCCGAATCATGGAACTCTTGGGACCGCTGTATGGAGTTCCAGTAAATATTCAACACATTGGCGGACGAAAAAGGAATGCGGACTTTTCGACATTGACCAGGACTATGGAAATAGTATATTTGACAAAGTTTGATCGAGATAGAATGATGATACAAGAGATACATATTTATTGGCTAGTTTCATGGTACACCACCCAAAAAGAGGCCTGTAACTATGGTTGAGAGTAACCAAGTAACTGAAAAATGTTTGCTTGATACAAGAGGAAGGAAAATCAAGCCAACGATACGTTTTAAATCCGGAAAACACTTCACCATTTACAGCAATGAAAACGTAAATGCACTTGTGAATGTTCACAGGTATTTTTATTGCACTTCCCAATTGTACCTAAGAATATATTGGTAGAAGGTAGTCCTTTTCTTTCTGTGATCTGCCGTATTCCATGTGGGACTGGTTTACCCATGTTGGTACAGTATTTGGTAGGGCATTCCAGTATTAAAATCCAGCAATGATGAAAGGTTTGTAATATAGTCCAAGTCAGCATATTGTGCCACTTGAAGGTGTTGTAGTTCAGAGCATGACTCCATTATTCATTGTGTGGGCCATTGAGCTAGTTGTTGTATAGCCCCAGACAGTTCTCTTGAACAAGCCCACGGCACGGAGACAGTCGATGGATCTCCCAGGAGCGACCCAGAGATCCCTCACATCCAGGACCACACAGAGTGAGAGAGAGAGAGAGAGAGACTTGACTTTTATGTCCTTTTATTACAAAAGTATAAAAAAACAATAAATTATGATTCAAAGAAAACAATCACAACAGTTGCACAAACCTTTACATGATAAATAAACAAAATATAAGCAAATAAATAAGCAAGTATTAAGGAAATAAACTACATAGTAAATAATAACTGACCCTCAGCTATTTTGCAAAATGCATCTCTCACACACCACTGCTTCTCAAAGAGTTGTACCTCAGAACAACAACAAAATTCCAGCTTCATTCTTGAAACACAGAGAGCTTTAAACATTTCCAAAACATCTGTACTATACGAATCATTACGTATCTTTGATTTCCTGGTCTTATATATCGCCAACTTGGGTTGCGCAAGAAAGAAATGAATTAAAATTGTTGATGGGGAATTGAACCGCCCACTTGGGCCAAAAATAAAGGCAGGAAAATCAAAAACAAAGGAAAGCCGTGAAAGTAACATTTTAAAGAAAACAAATAAAGGAGTTAACCGGTCACTGCGCACATACGCATGGGGCAAGGTTTCAGTTTGTCCACAAAATGGACATTGCTCACTTATCGCTTGCGAGAAGCGGTGAATTAGGGAATTTGTGGGTAGGATCCAATGAGAAATTCTCCATTGAAGATCCCCAACATGTTTCGGCACAGGCTGTTTGTAGTACCACCCCCAAATAGGGTAAAGGGGAGGGGCATTCGGCAGGACTGCAGGCCATCTACAGGATACAGGGGAGGACAACGAAGGAAAAAGGATTTTTAAGCATTGCACATATGGGGTCTTTCGATTGCTCCCAGAAAAGGATAGAGAGCGGCCAAAACTAATCGGTTCCAAACTGAGAGAACCAGATAGACAAAGATTGGGGAAGGGTGGAGAAGATTCAGAGGTGGCTACGTGACCGGGTTGCTTGCCCAGCCATTTGAGGCACAGTCGATGCGAAGCACCATTTTCAAAAAGCTGTCAACTCTGCGACACGATCTAATGCCAACCGTCGAAGTCAGAGCGGTAGCACTGATCCACCTGTCATTGGTGGCGTTTCTCAAGTAACACACTTTTGTTACTGAGGCATTTATAAACTTTTGAATGAAGGTGCTTTCATTCACACATTCACCAAATACCATGTTGTGAAATAATGGTTCGTTGAAGAACATGGATCGAACATAAGTCGAGGGGTCAAGGAGACAGGTAAAGGCTTGCCACACATTCAGTCGGCTTTGGTGAAAGGCAGGTAGCATCGATAGGTCTATCTTGGTCGAGTCCATCAGGAACAGCTCCTGTGCAAGGTCCAACTTCCCCACTTGATGTAAGATGCAGCTGGTAAGCTGTCTCCAGGCCAAACATGGTACAAACAAGAAGCGCCATGTTGTTCGTAGGCGGAAAGCCATGATGCGGCACTTGACATTGACCAGTCCTTGGCCACCCTCTGCAGTCAGTAAGTTTAGAATCTCTGGTCTCAGCCAATGCTTTCCGGACTAGAAGAAATGGGTGATGCATTTTTGTATGTCCTCTACCAGAGTTTTGGGCAGCTGCAGGGAAAGAACCTTGTACCATAACTTCCTGGTGACCAGACTGTTGATGACTAGTACCCTACCTCGGTAGGACAGTTGGCAGAGCAAGTTCTTCCATTTCAGTAACAGTACTTCAATGTGTGCCAACAAGCCTTCCCAGTTATGCCTCACAAAATTCCCAGGGCCAAGGAACACCCCTAGGAACTTAATCCCATCTCTTCTCCATGAAAGATTGGCAGGGAGAGGAGGAGGGAGAGGAAATATGGGGGCAGGTAGGGGGTAGATAGAGGGTTGAAGCCACAGCGCTTCTGTTTTTGTCCAAATTATCTTGGCCGATGATGCCCTACTGAAGACATCCAAAGCACTCATCATCAAATCAACATCTTCTAACTGTCTGATGCAGACACAGATGTCATCTGCATAAGCAATGCTTTTTAAGGGGTGGGTTCCAAAAGTAACACCAGACAAGGACTTCCGAAAGGTATTTAAGAGGGGCTCAAGGGATAAAGCGTACAAAATTCCTGACAGAGGGCAGCCCTGCCTTAGCCCTCTCCTAACAAAAAAGGGGAGTACAAGTTCATTGTTTATCTTAAAGATAGCTGATATGTTTGAATAACATAATTGTATATTGGATAGAAAGAGAGGTCCAAAACCAAAACATTTTAGCACTTCAAAAAGATATGTATGAGAAATACAGTCAAAAGCTTTTTCCTGGTCGAGGAAGATCAAGCCACAACTTTCATAATTAATTTCACAGATTTCAATGACATCTCGGACAACAGAGATGTTATCCTGAATATTGCGACCAGGAACACAATAAGTCTGGTCCATGTGTATAATGCCTCCTAGTAGGGGTGAGAGACGCAAGGCCAAAGCCTTTGAGAAAATGTCATAGTCCGTACACAATAAGGACACTGGCCTCCACTGTGATATGAGCAATACATTTCCTTTTTTAGGAAGCAAAGTAAGCGCAGCTCTCCTGCAGTTCAGTGGAAGTTCACCCTTCTTCAAGCTCTCCAGGAAAACCAGAAGCAAATCAAGTCCATCAAGTCCCAAAATTCCTCGAAGCCTCCACTGGCAGACCTTTCCATGGTTAGGAACCGATTCCGGACGGGTTGCCCCTCCGCCGCAGGGTGCAGAACGCAATGGTCGTGTCATTAAAACAATGAATTGGCAGCACAAATTTGTGCTAAACTCTGTCCTGAATCACCTGATGCCAAAAGTCTTATAAGCGGCACAAAGGTAATGGAGGTTTTTTTCTTTCCATGCATAGCATTTTATACGTTTTTTAACCTGGTTGTAATGTTACACAGAAGAATGCAGGAATACTTCTCAAAGTTCTGTCCCATTTAAATTGCGCAAATTGCTTTGTCTATGACATGTCGCCTGCCTGTTGCCCAATTAGTTCACCTTTTTTATGGCTGCATTCGTTTATGCTGGCTTTTTATGGCCAGGTGATTTCCCTCTGTCCAGGCTTTTAAGGGCAACAGAAAGTTCCTCAAGCGTGAGCGGTGACTCCAGATCCGTTCTTTGCTTTGGAGTTGGTGTACCGACACCATCAAACAAGTTCGGAACAAGTTCTGCATCGACATCTGTTGCCTGGTAAAGTGTAGAGAAGAAGAGTCTTGCATCCTTCTTAATTTATACAGGGTTGGTCGTGATTGAATTATCAGGACATTTCAAAGCAGTAATTAGGGAATGAGGAAATTTTGTTTCAAAATCAAACAAAAACCGGGTCGGAGAATCCAGGAGGTAAAGGTGCTGAAAGCGTAGTCTCGTTAGCGCTCCTTGGGTTTGATTAGAAATTATATTATTGAGAAGAGACTTCTTCTCACATAGTCTTAGTTTTTTTTGGGCGGGGGGGGGGGTTTGGGGGGGGGGGGTATGATGGGTTTTTTAATTTGTTTGAATCTGGAGAATCTCCTTCTCCAGCTCCGCTTTCATTCTACGTTCTACCTGTGTGTTTAGAAAACAAAACTGCTGACAGAAACTTCTAACTTGGACCTTTGTGTTGTCCCACCACAATCGGTGGTCCATAAAACTGGATTTGGAGCCTCTCAGATTGGACCACACCCTCTCAAAGGCATTCCTGAAGGAGGGGTTATCTAATATGGAAATGTTTAGTTTCTAAAAAGAGTGGCGATTTGGAGATAACCCGACACGGTAACTCATGGTAATGAGGTGATGGTCGGAGAAACAAGACGAGGAAATTTCAGTGGTGGGGGAGAGGTTGGCAAAATGGCAAATTTATATAAAATCTATCAAGTCTGGCAAGGGCCAATTGATTATTGGCAACCTTACACCAGGTACATTGATGGGTGCCTGGATTTTGTATCCGCCGGATATCTTGAAAACCAAAATCTCTCATTCTTTTCGATAATAGTCTGGCTGGTCCGGGGTGAAGTTCTGCGCCATTCCGATCGCACTCAGGTTGCAGGGTGCAATTAAAATCACCACCTATTATAATGCACTTCTGCAAGTCTAACTGCATAATGTGGAGTCGTAACCTGTCATAGAAGGTTCGTCGGTCTGTACCCTTTGAAAGGGCATATACATATATTAACGTAAAATTAATGTCTCCATCAACAAAATCCAGTGAAGCGAAGTGACCTGGCATTATTTCCTGAAATGAGAGTTGGAGCAGGCAAAAATGGGGATTAATTAGAAAAGCAACTCCTGCTGTACGAGAGGTTGAATCGCTAAAGTAGCCGGCCTTTTTCATCATTCGATTCCAGATAGCGTGAGACGATGGAGTAGAGCGGGTTTCTTGTAAGAAAGCCACATCTAGTTTCCGTTGCCTTACAAGGTTGACCACTTGGAGCATCCTAGACTGGCTGGCACCACCATTTATATTGAGGCTACCAAAAAAAGTCGTAGAGATGTAAAAGAGGTAAGGAAAGGGAAATATGCGTATCATCCTTTTAGTTCGTTTTTGCCTTAACAATGTGTTTCTTAAGCCTACTGCATTGGGGTTCCGTGAAATTGTGGTCACTGGGTCGGCGAATAATACACCTTGCCGTTTCAATAAACCCATGTAGACCAGAAAAATGATCTTTTATTTCAATATATCTTTTTCTAAAAGTCTGGTTCAGAAACTTGAGCATTTCTGATGGTAAGACGTTGGAATCGCTGTATGTGGGGAATTCCTCAATGTCATAGGATTCCTCCTCAGACATGTCAGAAGCACTATCTGGGATCCCTGGCTCTTAAGACACCAGAATACTCTGTGGTGTGCAGGTGTCATCCTGCCCTGTTTCTGTCGGACCAGGTTGAGAGAGAGGTTCCATCAAAACCCTGGGTAATGTGGGGGTGGGGGGGGGGGGGGGCGAGGGGGGGGCGATTCTGCAACCTGTTGCACAATTTGAGGTTCTCCCTCGGGACAATCATTGTGCTCAGGTACATTTTCTAAATTGGCCGGGACAACGACTATTTGATTTGAACGATCGCCATCAGGTGCGTTGGAACACTGAGGGGTCGAAATGTGCTCTTTTTCCCCCCCAGTCGAGTCTCGACCCGACTTGTCATAATCAGCACAAGGATTTAACGTAGTTTACACTTCAACCTCATCTGGAGGTAGCGCATGCAACTCTTCCACATTAAGCTGAGGGTCCATATCGACAGCAGGCAGAGGATCTGCATTCACATTTACCAAATACTTCATATCGATTATTCATCGATGTTTTATCAGGTGGTACTGATTCCAATGCATCGGAGTCCAACACCACCTTCTTTTCCTTACGGGGTGGAGGGACATTCTGAGGTGTTTTCCTCTTTCTCAAAGAGGAGACGAGTGTAAAACCATCCTGAACGTTTTCTTTTTCGGAAGTTTTCGATGTCGATGGTACGTTTTCTGTCACAGTATCAGGGGGTGTTGTCTGCCCGGCTACTGCAGGGGCAATTTGTGGAAAAAACCGTTTTAGATGGCCAAAGTTCCCACAGCCGAAACATTTTAACGTTTCCGTGGACGCATATACCTGGTACTCGTGATTATCCACAGGAAACATAAATACCGCGTTGAGCACCTTGTCCACATTGGATGCAGGAAACACAATGTACGCTTGCCGCCGAAAGGACATGATGTGTTTAGCCTGCTCGTTGCGACACCCCAAAGACAACATCGTGATCTCTGACACCACTGTACCCAGTGGCGTACCTAAGGTATGGCAGGTATGGCACGTGCCCTGGGCGCCACTTGAAGGGGGGCGCCACTGAGCAGTTTCTATTAAAGTCAGACAAGCCATCCTCGGATAGTGAAAAAAGAATTTTCTTCAGATGTATGATCTGTCTTTGATTATCATGGGTGAGAAGCACTCGGATGGCTAGATTGTTAAACCACTTAGATAAATTATTAGGTAAAAATACAGTGCTAGGAGCTACATGACCACATACCTCACAGTACCACTGCTCAGTGCCAACTGGCAGTAAGACCATTCTCCTGCGCAAACTCGGGAGGTAGTCTAGAATTTTGTGCAAAATCTGTGAAATTTAATGTTCTTATTAAAAGTGCCATTTCCTTATTTCAGAGCATTGTGTAAGAAGACCATGAAACGTTTCTTCACGAAGAAGAAGGAAAGTGGAGCTGAAGGACGGAAGAGACGAAAGTTGGAGACTGAGGAAACCAAGAAGTCGAGCAAGTTCTTCATGCCTTTCTTTGAAAAGCCCGGAACAAGTTGTTCGACACGTTCTATGGAGTCGCCTGCACCTGCTACAAGTTTGTTAGAATCCGAAGGTGGATCAAGTACAAATGCGTCACAAGCCGAGGAGGAAGTCAAGTCAGATAAATCCGAGTATGACGAGATTAAAAGTGAGGCTGCCAGAGAGAACGTGGACATGACAGGAGGGGAAGACGATGGTGGTGGTGGTGATGTTGAGTTTATTGACGAGATTTTACCTGACGAGATTGAACCTGACGACACTGAACCTAGTGAACTGGATGGTGTCGAAGAGCCTCGAACTGTCATACCAGAAGTGATTGAACAGCATGACATTGGACTTCTGAAGTTCGACAAGGATACTGGAAAAGCAATTCTGCCTGACGCGTTGAAAACAGAAATAATAAAGCTGGGTTCGAAGTATTTCCAGAACAGTGAGGGGCCTTTCCTACCAACAAATAACCACTCAATGAACAAAACTTGGTTCAAGAGGAAATTGGGAAATGGTCGTGGTGAGGAAGTGACTCGCTCATGGCTGGTCTATTCCCCTTATAAAAAGTCTGCATTTTGTATCTGTTGTCTTCTCTATTCCCGTTCCCGGTCAGACCATCAATCCTCATTGGAGATGGAAAGTGGATTCAACCAGTGGAAAGCACCTGAAAGGATTAGTGTTCATGAAAATGCTGAGAATCATCGGGAGTGCTTCACACAGTGGAAAGAAATGGAAAGAGAAATTTAGCTGAAAACAGAGGAGTTATTGACGCGGAACTTCAGTCACAGATTGAGAAGGAAAAGCAGAAGTGGCGTGATATCTTGACGCGAATCCTTCACTGCATAAAATTCCTTGCGACCCAGAACTGGCTTTGCGAGGAAACAGGGAGTCACTTCAGCTGGACGATGACTCCAATGTGGGAAATTTCCTTGGTTTACTGAAACTACTGGCCATCTTTGACCCTGTCATGAAAGAACACCTCACTCGTGTGGAAAGTCATCCTGGATCCACGTCTTGTCTTTCACCGGGTGTCCAGAACGAATTCATCCACATGATGGCATCCACTGTTCGCCAGAGTTTACTGAGAAGCATTCGTAAAGCCAAGTACTATGGTCTCATGTTCGACTCGACTCCTGATCAGGCACACCGTGAGCAGATGACAGAAGTAGTGAGGTACGTGGAAGTTGATTTTGAGAGGAAAACAATCCGTGTTAGAGAGTCCTTCCTTGGTTTTATCCAGATAAGCCAGAAGGATGCTGAGAGCTTGGTTGAAGACATCTTGAAACAGCTAGAGAAGGACGAAATGGAGCTACGAGATTGTCGGTCACAGTGCTATGACAACGCTGCTGTGATGGCTGGACACAGAAGTGGTTTTCATCAAAGAATAAGTGAGAAAAACAACCTGGCAGTGTTTGTGAATTGCGACAATCACTCACTCAACTTGGTGGGTGTACATGCAGCCAAGCAGGATACAATGATGGTCACGTTTTTTGGAACCATCGAGCTCTCTACGTGTTCTTCTCTCGTTCAACACAACGCTGGGAAAAACTCAAAAACGCCGTGCCTGTGGTTGTTAAGTCGGAGTCCGAAACCAGGTGGAGTGCAAGGACAGAAGCAGTGAAGCCCATCAACAAGTACCTTGAGGAGATACTTCAAGTTCCCCAGGACATGATAGACAATGAAAACGAGACCAGTGAAACAAGAAGTAACGCAAGGCAGCTGTATAACCGCATGTTGAGTTACGATTTTCTGACTTTGCTAGGATTTTGGAACAAAGTACTCATTCGCATTGACCGTATTCAAAAGAGGCTGCAGGATCCTAGCATGAACTTCCACGATGCTGCCCTGGATTTGAAAGCCCTCCGAGATTATTTTGATGATGAAAGAGAAGTGTTGGTCAGTGAGTCACTCGAAAAAGGACTCGGTCTCTGTCAAGAATGGAATATTGAAGTTGAAAGACGTCAGAGACGAAATAAATGAATGGTTGATGAGAACTCGAGAGACGCTGGGTTAACAGCCAAGGAGGAAATGGAAAGAGTCATGAAGGGAACACTCAACCGTCTTCACAGAGAAATGGATGAAAGGTTCGCTCGTTTGCACGAAACTGACGCCAAGTTTGGGTTCCTTCTCGATGTCGAGGGACTGTGTTATGGCGCCGACAGTAACGACCTAAAGAAGAAGTGCGAAAATTTGGGCGAATTGTACAGCTCTGATGTTGATGGACAGCAGCTATATGAAGAAATTTTGGATTGCAGAATGTTGCTATCAAGTCGGGCCAACATGAAAATATCAAGACCTGAAGAGCTTCTCGAATTAATTGTTCAGTATGGAGATGAGAGCGTCTTCCCCAATATTCGCATTGCTATTCAGATAATGCTAACCATAGCAGTTTCCATCGCCAGCTGTGAGAGATCATTCAGCAAGTTAAAACGAATACTTTCGTATTTGAGAGCCTCCATGGGCCAAGGCAGACTCTGTGATCTTGCTCTTCTGAGTGTAGAAAGAGAAGAAATGAAAAAACTGACTTTGAGCACATTGTAGGAGTTGCGGATGACGAGAGGACGAGACAATTCTTAACTGTTCAAAGCTCCTTTATTTCCACAGAACTCACTCGCGACCGGAACTCATACAGCTTGTATAAAGCTAAATCCCTCTTCGGGGGGCGTGGCTCCAACAACCGCGCGCATGCCACGCCCACACCATCAAAAGCCCCACTGGCCCGTGCCTGTGGATTATGTCCCAATAAGATAACTCCCACATGTGCCCCCCCCCCACCCCCCCAGCATTCACTCGCACGGGCAATGTCAGTTTTCGGGGGGCCTTAACCACCCGGCCAAAATGACTGATGACCCGAGCAGGGACTGTTAGCGGATTGGCGGTGGGCGGGCCAACCGGGGACTTACCCGATGGGGGACAGCCCCGCCATGGCTGAGCCAATCGAGGGGGCTGGTCTAGGCCTCGGGAGGCTGCTGAGGTTCCTCACGGGCCTCCCGAGGCTGCTGAGGTTCCTCACGGGCCTCCCGAGGCTGCTGAGGTTCCTCACGGGCCTCCCGAGGCTGCTGAGGTTCCTCACGGGCCTCCCGAGGCTGCTGAGGTTCCTCACATGCCTCTCGAGGCTGCTGAGGTTCCTCACGGGCCCCCTGAGGCTGCTGAGGTTCCTCACAGGCCTCCCGAGGCTGCTGAGGTTCCTCACGGGCCTCCTGAGGCTGCTGAGGTTCCTCACGGCCCTCCAGTAAAGCGCGACGGTGTCCGCCAGCGGTGGAAGCTCGACGGGGCCGGGGTCCCATGCGGCCGCACTACATTGCTGTCTGGCGGAGAAATACTTGTCTGCTTCCCTGGCCAGGGCGCGGAAATCCTTAACAGATAAGTTGGCCAGGGCTGACCATAACTGTCCTGGCAGCTGTTGCAGGAACAGTTCTTTGAAGAGGAAACATGGTCGGTGGCTGCCCAGGAGAGACAACATGTGGTCCATAAGCTCCGACGGCTTGGAATCGCCCAGCCCGGGTAGAGAAAGTAGTTCGCGGGCGCGCTCGGCCTCAGTGCGCTCGATGGTTACGAGCAGCAGCGCTTTTAGCGTCTCATACTTGCGGTCCTTCGGAGGATCCTGAAGAAGGCTCACCACTCTGGTCGCAGTGGAGCAGCTGAGCGCAGCCACGACATAATAATACTTCGTGTCATCCGCAGAAATGTTCCGAATGGCGAATTGAGCCTCAGCCTGTGCGAACCAGATGGCCGCTTGACGTTCCCAAAACTCCGGCAGTTTAATTGAAACTGCGCTTGTCGCCATGTTCGTTTGAAGCTCTGAAAACGTCGAGAGCAAGACAGGGTCACCAATGTAGGAGTTGCGGATGACGAGAGGACGAGACACTTCTTAGCTGTTCATAGCTCCTTTATTTCCACAGAACTCACTTGCGACCGGAACTCATACAGCTTTTATAAAGCTAAATCCCTCTTCGGGGGGCGTGGCTCCAACAACCGCATGCACGCCACGCCCACACCATCAAAAGCCCTACTGGCCCGTGCCTGTAGATTATGTCCCAATAAGGTAACCCCCACAACATCATAGACCAATTTGCATCAGTGAAAGCAAGGAAGGTGCAGTTGTAATTTTCATGTAGTGCCATAATTTGTTAAATAAAAGATTAACGAGCTTGACTTATATTTTTGAGCTGATTTTATGGTAAAGTTATCTAAAAGATGGGTGTCAGATGTTTGGACAGGGGTGCAATTTCAGTGCTTGCCATAGGCGCTATTTTCCGTATATACGCCCCTGACTGTACCATACCGAGAAAGCTCTTTTAAAATTAAATCGTTTTACAGGAACGGGGGACAATTTGATATCAAGACTTTCACGGCTGGGGTGTCCAGTGGGGAGACCAGGACAAAATGTCCATTCTCGGTAGACAAACCGGTCGCCACAATTTCATGTACAAGCTGCTCTTCAGTTACGAATATTACCAGGCGTTTGTTCATCCGTGAAGCTGCATGGATTTTCTCGAGCCCAATTATGTTACCCACCGCAATAACGATGTCTTCCACGGTGACCTCATTAGGGGGAACGCAAACCTCGCCATGTTTCCGTGTCAAGCCCTCAAAGGCCACGTAGAGGGAACGTGCCGACATTACGACGATCGGAAAAGCCTCGGCCTAAGCCGAGATGGATTTGGGGAGGGTGGACAGCTTTCTGTATCAGTAGGGGGAAAAAAGGGAAAAGTGCTACTCGGCATACACCAGCAGGAGCGAAACTATCGCGAGGAAACACACCTCTCAATGAGGAAAAGGGTGAGAAACCACGACAACCCGTCAGAGTGCCGATGGACTCACCCCTCAATCTCACCGAAAGGTGTGGGCTTTCTCTTTCTCTCTCTCTCTCTCTCTCTCTCTTTCTCTCGCGCCCCCTGCTGGCCGTTCGTGTGTTGGGCGTGGCAAGATGGCGCGTGCTCGTGCTTGTGTGTTGTAGCTCCTGGCTCGTGTTGTTTTTCATCCTCTCCCCACCAACCTTTTTTACCTTTCCCTTTCCTTTGTTTTTTTTCCTTTTGTACTCTTGTCGTGTATGTTGACCTTTTTCCTCCCTTCCTGCTTCGTTACCACCTGTCCCTCGTTTTTTTTTCCTCCTTCGAGACAGAGAGAGGGAGAGCCAGCACGGTAAGGGTTTGTTTGAACCACGTTTTTTCCTAATGTGGTTTAAACCGTGCTTTCGTTTTTTAGTTACTTAATATATATATTTTTTTCTATTCTTTTTTTTTGGGATTATACAAATCTATTTGCTTTCACTTCGTTTCTCCTTTGACGATATGGCTAATAGGAGTAGCCAAAGGCCTGCCGATCGTGTTACCGATGAGGGTTTATCGCGTAAGCACGGGCTGTGCCTTGTCCCGCCGGAGGGAGTTGAAATGGATGACATTTTGCTCGCGATTGGGGATTTGATCGACGTGAGTAACATTCGTGCCGCGTCTCGTATGAATCACAAAATTGTGGTTTTTGTTTCGCAAATAAGTCTGGCCGATATTGTTGTGCAGAATGGTTTGACCTTGGGAAACGATCTGTTTGTTCCTGTGTCGTCGATGGACACGCCGGCAGTTAAAGTCATTCTGAGCAATGTTCCGCCTTTCCTAGGTAACGAGGAAATCCTACACAAGCTAGGTGAGTTTGGCACTGTCGTCTCTCGAATCATTAGGGTTCCTCTACGTACGAGAAACGGCAGGTTGAAGCACGTACAATCGTTTCGACGTTTTTGTTTTGTTGTTCTAAAAGACGCAGCGAAGCAGTTGAACACCTCCCACACCTTTAAAGTCGGCGAACATGAATATAGAATCTTCATGGCTACCGAGACCTTGATCTGCTACGGATGTGGAGCACACGGACACACTAAGCAGTATTGCCCAGACGCCAAAAAGACGTACGCTACAGCAGCTGGGTCGGCCCCCCCTGTAACTGATGCAGTGCCCCCCGTTCATGAGCCTGGTGGAGTACAGACGTCCACACCAGAAGACCAGGGTGTGGAAAGTGGTGGCGGTGTTGCTGAGGTTAGTGCAGCAGGGGTGCACCCAGTCGATGTGGACAAGAGGCTGCAACCTCAAGAGAATATGGTCTTTGAGGAGGTATTGATGAAAGGCACCGAGGCTAAGAGGAACCTAAAACGTACCTTTTTGAGCGCCGAGGTGGAAGACAAAGGTAGCAAAGTGATACTCGTACAAACAAACAGTATCTCAGACTATCCTGATGATTCTCGGCAAGCTGGGCAGGGTGGTGACGAAACAGAGGAGAGTAGGACTTCACCCCTTGCTCTTGTTGAAGAAAATCAATGCAGCAGTATTGGTTGTGATGATGGCACCATTGTCCCTTGTGACAACGAGCAGTCCCAGGGCCTGAGTGACAACGGTTGTTGCTCACATCCGTTTGAAACGACCAAGGATGATGGTCCAAGCAGACCTATGATAGGCAGCAGTGGTGGCACAGATGTGCCCCTTGTGATGCAACAAGAAGACTGCAGTGGTGATGACACAGAAGGTGTGCCTGCTCCTGACACACAACAAAGGAGTTTCAACGTTGATGTGGTTAGGGAGCTGGATGAGGAAGCTCAAAGCCTTGTGTCTGTGAATGATCATCAGGGAGAAGAACAGATGGAAGCAACAAAGGAAAACGTCATCAGTTTCCTAAACGAGACGTTTAGGCAACGCTACGTTGTGATCAAAGACCATTTTCCCGATGTGAAAACTTTCATCAGGGCTGCAAGACCCCTCCTGCAAAGAAATGACCCAATGGAAATCTCGGAGGCCCAATTTCAGCGTCTTCGGAAAGCGGTCACAAAGGCGAATAAGGAATTGCAGGCGGAGGGTGAGTTACCTTTGTAAATGGCTTTGCGAAAGATATGTATCGCATCCCTGAATATCAATGGGGGTTGTACCCCCTTACGAAAAATTCAGACAATTCAGGCGATGGAGAGGGTGAAAGCCGACATCATCCTGATACAGGAGACTCATGCTACGAACACCCTGGTTGCTGAATGGGGAAAACTTTATCGAGGGCAGTGGTGGCTGAGTGGGTTTACCACACCCAAAGCTGGTGTTGCCATCACCTTGAGTGATAGAATCCCTGCTCGGAAGATTGTCTTTAAGGAAATTTATAAGGGACATCTGATAGCGGTGGATTTCTATTGCAACACGCAAAGGATCATCATTGTGAACGTATATGCACCGAGTGAGCCCATGGAAAGAAGAGTGTTCTTTTCCACTCTGCATGACTTTGTAAAAGGACTGGATACAACCGCTTTCATCTGTGTTGCTGGTGATTTCAATTGCACTATCAATCCTTCCGTAGACAGGACCGGTCATGAACCCCATCCAGCTTCTATGAGGATTTTGGAGAACATCATCAAAAATCAGCATTTGAAAGATGTTTGGAGGTTGCAACACCCAACTTCACGGTGCTATACGTGGTGCAGATGCCATGATGGGAGGATATCAATGGCAAGGCTAGACAGATTCTACGTGAATAAGCCAATGCTAAATGTGATGGCCACAACCCAGATACTCCCAACTGGTTTCACAGACCATTACCTGGTTTCAATGGGTTTTAATTTGCCTCTGACCTCAGGGGGTAGTGCGTATTGGTCACTTAATACCCACCTGCTGAATGATATGAGATTCAAAGAGGCTTTTCGAGCCGTGTGGGAAAGAATTCGGTCCTCCAAATTTGAACATGCTAACCTTCGACTGTGGTGGGACCTCGCAAAGGGTCAGGTCAAATCGTTCTGTCAACAATATAGTCTTTATGCCACTAAATTGAAAAATCTCTCGATTGATTCATTAAAGGCTGAAATTGCAGCCCTGGAGGAAAACATTAATACGGCTGGGAAAGACACTACAGGTGACCGGCTGCTATGGACTAAAAAGGCAATGTTGACTGAACTGGTACGGCAGCGAGCAATGGGCACCCTGGTACGCATGAGAATGAGTTATTTAACGTTGGATATGCCAAATAAGGCCTTGTTTGGTTTGGAGAACTCTGTTAAAAAATCACAACAGATTCATGGGCTACGTGCTGCTAATGGGTCAATAGTGACCTCCCAACAGGAGATTAAGTCTGTTTTGAAGGGTTTTTATACAAACTTGTACTCCCCCCAGAGCATAAGTAATGAGACCTTGCAGGAGCTGACTACCGGGCTTCCAAGACTTGAGGAAGACCAGCAACGCACATTGAACATGTCAGTTTCGGCTGCTGAACTTGAAACTGCTATGCGGAGCTTGAAGGATGGTAAAGCCTCTGGGATTGATGGTTTGCCCGGAGAGTTCTATAAGACTTTTTGGAAACTTGTGGGACCTGACCTGCTTGAGGTATTTGATGAATGCCTTCATGTTGGAGAGCTTCCCCTGTCCTGCAGAAGAGCAGTCATTTGCCTGTTGCGAAAGGCTGGGGACACTCAACTAGTCGAGAACTGGCGGCCTGTCTCATTGCTGTGTGCGGATTACAAGCTTTTGTCGAAGGCCTTAGCAAACCGTTTGGGAACTGTGATCAGCTCTATTGTGCACCCTGACCAGACCTACTGTGTACCAGGAAGGTCAATTTATGACAATATTTTTCTGATAAGGGATATTATTTCTTGTAATAAGTACTTGCGTGCCAGTTTTGGGTTGTTATTTCTTGACCAAACAAAGGCTTTTGATCGTGTTGATCATACATATTTGTTTTCTGTTCTGGAGCAGATGGGTTTTGGCGAAACTTTCATTTCCTATGTCAAGCTGTTATACACTAACACCTTCTGCATGATGAAAGTAAACAACAGTTTATGTCCCCCTTTTCCTTTCCGTCGGGGTATCCGTCAAGGGTGTCCCCTTTCTGGACTTCTGTATATAATTGCCCTTGAACCACTCTTAGCATCCATCAGGCAGCGAATAACTCAGGATGTGGGAGCCGTTTTTGGTTCAAGATTTGTGGTCACAGCTTATGCTGATGATGTATGTGTTCTGATTAAGGGCCCAAGTAGTGTTGCTGCGGTGCAGCGTTGCTTTAAAGACTACTCTGCGGCCTCTTCCGCCGAAGTAAATTGGGGCAAGAGTGTAGCCTTATGGTGCGGTTCAGATAACCTTTCTTTAACACTGCCACCGTCACTCCCACATAATCTAGAGTGGAAAACAGATGGAGTCAAATATCTTGGTGTCTATCTTGGCAACCAGGAAGTAGAAACGAAGAACTGGGAAGGAATGATTGAACAAATTACACACCGGTTGAAACGATGGGAAGGACTGCTGCGATCTCTTTCTTATAAAGGCCGCTCTCTTGTTATAAATAACTTGATAGCAGCAAGATTATGGCATAAACTAATTGCCTTGCAGCCACCCAAGGAGTTGATACCAGCCATCCAGCGGGTCTTGGTTAATTTCTTTTGGAATGGATACCACTGGCTTCGGCCGCAAATACTGTACCATCCTCGGAAGGAGGGTGGACATGGAATTGTGGAGGTGTCCACCCGGCTTATGGCTTTTCGCCTACAGTCTGTGCAACGTCTGTTGTATGCTGAAGAGCTGCCCTGGTGCTCATTTGCGTTTTTCTTGTTGCAACAAGCGGGAGGCCTGTGTTATGATAGGCACTTGTTCCTGGTGAACCTTGACCGTGTCAGCTTAGTTTCAATCCCAACTTTTTATCAGGGTTTGCTGAGAGTTTGGAAAGGTTTTGGGGTTCATCGTTGCCTTGAGGCTTATAATTGCCGGATGTTTATCCAAGAGCCTATTTTCTACAACGGGTTTTTTCCATGCATTCCTCATAGTCCGACTTTGATTAGGAAATTTACTCAAGGAGGAATTGGCAAAGTTTGTGACCTGAGGGATACATCTGGGACAAAATGGATGTCTGCTGGCAGGGTGGCGGCCATTCTTGGTTTAAGATCCGTGCGTATTGTCAGCCAAATTATACGCATCGTCAAGAGGAAGTTTAAGGAGTTAAATATTGGCTGGGAAGGTATAAACAATGTCGAGGATGTTCGGCTGTCTTTCCCTGAAATTAAGGTGCTCCCAGCTCTCCAGTCGAATGGTGAACTTGTATCTCATTTTCACTTGGTAACAAAGGCGGGTATTCACAAGCTCCTTCGAGAAAATCAAGCATCATCCTTCTCCGGAGTGGCGCGAGTGGCCTTGTGGTCCGAAAGGTTAGGGCCAGGGTCTCCTGCCACGCCACTGTGGCCTAATATGTACAAACTACCTATTTACGGGTTCCTCGCAGATATCCAGTGGAGACTAGCGCATTGGGCTCTCCCTACGAACACCTTTGTTCATCACCTTGACAGCTCAGTGCCAGTAGCATGCCCCTTCTGTGTACAGAAGGAGGATCTCTTTCATGCCTATGTGAAATGCGAAAGACTAATACCTCTTTTCTTGATTCTCACACACCTTTTTGATCAGTTGTCTTTTCCTTTTACTTCACATTCTTTTATTTTTGGTGTATCTTTCAGACCCTCCTGCAAGGACTCTGGTGTCCTCCTAAACTTCTTAGCTGCTGTAGCAAAATATTCAATATATAAATCGAGGAAAATTAAAATTGATAATGGGCATGGGTTTGATGTTGTTCCTATGTTTAAAGGGCTGGTGTCTGCAAGAATAAGGTTAGAGTTTGATTATTATGTGGCGAATGAAAATGTCAAACTCTTTGAATGCAAATGGTGTATTAATGAAGCCTTATGTGTTGTGAAAGAATCGAATTTGTACTTTTCTTTTTAACATTAAGAACTGTTGTTTTTTTCTATTTTTTTCTCTCCTGTAAAAATGTAACTTGACCTGGTGTGTTTTTTTTGTGAAATAAATGGTGTTGCAAATTCAATTCTCTCTCTCTCTCTCTCTCTCTCTCTCTCTCTCTCTCTCTCTCGCCCCCTGCTGGTTGTCGGTGTGTTTGGGCGCGGCAAGATGGTGGCTGTGCATGTGTGGTGAGGTACGAGCTGCTCTGCTGTTCTACTCTGTTGTCCCTTTCCACGTCGTATTTCACCTTCTCCTTCCCCCTGTTCGTTTATCTTCACATCCTTACTCTGCATTTGTGCCCCAACCCCTCCCCTTTGATCAGACCCAACACTTCGGGGCTTCGGCCTCCCCCATCCCCCTCTGCCTCCCTTTTCCCTCCTCGATTCCCTTTTCTTATCTCGTTTGTATTTATATTCACTCCGTGTCCTTTGTTTCCTTTTCCTTTTCTGAGAGAGAGAAAGAGAGCCCGCAGCTGTTTGTGGATAACTTTTGCATTAATCGGCGGCCCATCCCGTCCTCCGGCTGATCGCTTTTTTCTCCACCAGCTGTGTTTGTTTTCGCCTTTGAAAATCTGTCTCGGCTCGTAATTAATTAATCACTGTTCGAGAGCGATATTCACTCTCCCGTCCTCGTCCCCCCCCTCGTCCCTCGTCCCCCGTCCCCCGTCCCCCGCCCCCCGTCCCCCATCCCCCGTCCCCCGTCCCCCGTCCCTCGTCCCCCGTCCCACCCTCGTCCCTTGTCCCCCCCCCCTCGTCCCCTGTCCCCCCCCCCTCGTCCCCTGTCCCCCCCCCCTCGTCCCCTGTAAATTATGACTTCGTTTTCACGTTCCGCGGCATATGAAGCGTTAACTCGTAGACATGGCGTTGTTTGTGTCCCACCGAACGAGGTCAGCGTCGAAGACCTCGTTATTGCTGTGGGCAACATAATCGGTATTGATAAAGTTCGCGCGGCCTCACGAATGAACAAACGTGTCGTTATTTTCGTATCCGAGGCTGAACTGGTTCACGAGATTGTATGTACAGGATTATCGACAGATGACGGACATTTCGTACTCGTGTCCCCTCTCGACACTCCAGCCGTTAAGGTCATCATCTCGAACTGTCCTCCATTCCTGAAGAACGAGAGACTGGTCTCCGAACTATCTCGTTATGGTACTGTGGTTTCGCATGTCACGATGTTACCTTTACGTTGCCAGGACGACCGGGCTAAACATGTGATGCCTTTCAGGAGACAAGCTTATCTTGTACTTCCTCCTTCTAACGTCGAAAGAACGCTGAACATTGTTTTGAAATTCAAAATTGATAATCATGATTACCAATTATACGTAACCACTGACACCTTGAAATGTTTTGAATGTGGTAAATTCGGACACCTGAAACGCTCTTGCCCAAAAACGGCTTCGTCGAACGATGGGACAAACCACGTAAACAACAAGGATTCTTCTTCTTCATCTTTTGCTTCGGCTGTGAAGGGAACATCTTCCATGTCCGGCAATAACGCTCAGCCTTCCCATCCCGATGATCCAAACAGCACAACGAACGTCGGGGATGGTTTCACCATTGTTCCGTCAAAGAAGAGAAAGACCCTTCCCGACGGTCATTTAACTCAGAAAAAGGCAGCATTTAACAATAAGCAACCTGTCGGTAACACCCCCCCAGTCGTGACCGATGCCACTCTACAAGGCTTACCTGGGACAAACCCTGTACCTACAGCCAACAAGTTCGGCCCCCTTTCATGTGAGGACATAGACGTTCCACATGCAGGGACTGGTTTACCTGTTAACAAATCAAATGGAATCGTCTCACCTGTTACGGACTCGGCTATTGGAAAGTCCTCTGATGATTTTGCTGAGACCACTGGTGATGAACCTGCTGAGACCACTGGTGATGAACCTGTCGAGACCATGGATGATGAACCTGCTGAGACCATTGGTGATGAACCTGCCGAGACCACTGGTGATGAACCTGCCGAGACCACTGGTGATGAACCTGCTGAGACCATTGGTGATGAACCTGCCGAGGCCACTGGTGATGAACTTGCTGTCACTTTGGAAAATGTTAATCCTGAGCATGATGATGCTGAATTCCCGCCAGCAGAAAATAGCGAAACTGTCCCAGTTACTGCTCTCACTTCATCACCGGGTGAAGCTGGAATCGCAGGAATCAATATCTTGCAAGAGACTCCTATTCTGCTAGATACCGCCACACCATCGGAGGTTGTTGCAGTCGGGGGAAGCAACATCGCTGCATCTGCTGATGCTGTTTCTGTTTCACAAAATCCACAGATTATTGCTGTTATTCCTCAAAGCAATGTTCCCACGGTGGGAGAGCACACAGATGTTACAACTAGTGCAGGTCCGTGTGCCAATATTGATGACAGCAGCGACATGCAGGATTATACAAGCTTGTGTGATTCGGAAATTAAAACTGACTCCGACGAATCTGACCTGGAGGAAGCAAACAGCCAGGTGGAAGCAATGGAGAAACCTACCAGTCTAGGTCCTACTTCCCCTGAACAAATACGACTTTTCTTGCAAAATACGTACAGGAAACGCAGTATAAACCTAACAGAATACTTTCCCGATTTACCGTCCTTCCTTGAGTGTGCTCAGGCTATTATACGCAGGCCTGACTTATTCAACTTTCCTCAGACACATTGTCACCGTTTAAGAAAAATTGATCGCCAAGACGAAAAAGACTCTAAGTTAATTCATGGTGAGTTTCAAGATTGGAACAGTAAATGTCAATGGTGGTGGAAGTTCACTCCGCCAGATCCAGATCAAGCAGCTGATAAACGCAAACGGTCTCGACATAGCTTTGTTGCAGGAGACCCACGCTGTCAGATCTGTTCAGGCCCAGTGGCGGCTCATTATGGATAAGGAGTGTTTCTTTAGTAACAGCTCCTCGTCTAAGGCAGGAATCATGTTTGTCTTAGGGAAACATTTCCAACCATCCTCGCTTCAATTTGCGAATATCATTGATGGCCATCTTGCCTCTGTGACCTTCTATCTCAATCAGGTCAAGTTTACAATCCTTAATGTGTATGCTCCAAGCAAAAATGGTGAGCGGATCTCCTTCTTTGCTGAACTGAGAATGTTCCTCCAAACACTGGATCTGCAGACTTGTCTAATTATTGGTGGCGATTTTAACTGTACTGTTAATGCCTCATGCGACCGAAACGGGCCGGAACCTCAACCATGTACCGCAAAACTCTTTGCAAATATCATCGCAAAATATAATCTCCATGATGTCTGGCGCTTGCAACACCCTTCCGAACAATCCTACACATGGTGTCGTTGTTCCAACAACCACATCTCACTTGCGAGGCTTGATCGCATTTATGTAAATTCTCACCTGTTACATGGAGTTTGCAAATCTGACATCGTGCCTTCCGGTTTCTCCGATCACTTCCTAGCTCGAGCATTCGTTCAACTCTCGAAACCGTGTCCAGGGAGTTCTCACTGGAAGTTCAACAATAGTTTAATAGAAGACTTCAACTTTATTCAGGCTTTTGAATCTTTCTGGACAGATCTCTTGGAATGGAAGCTAAGCTGTTCTGTTAACCCACTGGTGTGGTGGGATCTAGTAAAAACCCAAATCAAAGGCTTCTGCCAACAATACCAGAGCTTCTCAAAAAGGGCTGATTATGAAGCAAGGAAATTATTGCAATCAGAGATTTTACATCTTCAGAGGGTCACAGGACAAAATAATAATGTGCAAAGAGCCTTAACCGAAAAACAGTCTTTATTGAAAGAAATAACTGAGAGGAATGCACGTGGTGCCCTAGTTCGGATGAGGGTGCAGCACCTTAACGAGACAGACATACCAACTAAGTATTTTTTTTCCTTAGAGAAACGCCTCCCGAACAAACAGCTCTCTCAACTGCGTTTGGCAGACTCATCCATCACTTTCAACCAATCAGTTATTAAACTTTTCACAAAGGAATATTTCTCGAAAATATACTCGATGGAGCAAATAAATCCCGTCAGTGTCGCCTCTATCTCCGTAGGGCTGCCAGTGTTGTGTGAGGGTGGACGTTCCTACCTGGAGGGGCCCATTACCTTGGACGAACTTGGCGCCGCTCTGCACAGCCTTGCTGTTGGGAAAGCGCCTGGATTGGACGGACTCACAACTGAATTTTATAAGAAATTCTGGCATCTACTGGGTCCCGAACTCCTCAACACCTTGAACGCAAGCTGCCAGCTTGGAGAATCTCTGTCTGTCTGTCTGTACGTTTGTTTGTTTGTCTGTGACCGCTGTTTCTCGACAACCACGGGTCCGATATACTTTTAACTTGCCAGGTATATTGCTGGGGACCCGAGGATGTGCCTTTTCAAGGTTTCATATTAATCGGACAATTACTTACCGAGCTATGTACAAAAAACGATTCAACCAATCAGAGAGCAGCGAACGATCGCGTGTGCCGAACGTGGCGGGCACACTCTGCCTCGGATGGCACATTTGACAGCGTATTCATTTATTTCACGTTTGCAAACTATGTTGGCGTTAAACTATGTTTTACAACTAATAAAAACGAATTTGCGATTCATTCGCTTTCCTGCGCGTTTGTGCACGCGATGGCGATTTCTTTACCAAACTCCGGAAGCCGTTCGCTTTGGACCAAACCATTGCATGTAAATAGAGGGGGGGGATTGTCACCACTCGCAAGCCGTTCGCTTTGGACCAAACCATTTCATGTAAATAGAGGGGGGGGATATAATTTTAGATATAGATATAGTACGGGCATGCCCTAGTTCCAAAGAAAGGAGACTTGCTCTATATTAAAAACTGGCGCCCAATCTCTTTGCTATGCACAGACTATAAAGTATTCTCAAAAGCCCTGGCATTGCGACTTACTCCTCATCTCTCCTCATTGTTGAAAGAAGACCAATGTTATTGTGTACCCAAGCGCTCCATCTATGACAACATCTCCCTCGTAAGAGACATGATTGAACTGTGCAAAGGAAACCCCACAGATTTGGGACTCCTTCTCCTTGATCAGGAGAAGGCCTTTGACCGCGTCGATCATCGGTACCTCTTCAAAGTGCTTGAACGGTTTGGACTTGGTCCAACCTTCATTTCTTACATTAAGATACTGTATAACAATATCTCTAGTGTGCTTAAGATAAACAATGGACTTGTTACACCCTTGCCTGTCAACAGGGGAATTCGACAAGGTTGCCCCCTCTCTGGCTTGCTCTATGCTCTCTCCATCGAACCCTTACTGGGTTATTTGCGTGCTAGACTAACCGGGGTTGGGTTTTCTCATCTTGAACGGCCCATTAAGGTGCTGGCATATGCTGATGATGTGTGTGTTTTTGTGCGGAACCTCAATGACATTAACGTTGTCCGTTATTGTCTATCCGTGTTTGAAAAGGCTTCTTCAGCCAAAGTGAATTGGGAGAAAACGAGCGCCATTTGGCTTGGTCCGTCATGTCACTCGGCACCCAAACTTCCTGCTCCTCTTGCATGGGCCACTGATGGCGTGAAATACCTTGGAGTGTTCTTGGGTAATGACGCCACAGTAGCAAAGAATTGGGCTGGTCTGTTGGATCTTGTTGAAGGGAAACTGCAAAAATGGAGAAATCTGATAACACAACTGTCTTATCGTGGAAGGGTCTTGGTGATCAACAGTTTGGTGGCCTCTACCCTATGGCACAGGTTCTTTGTGCTGCACCCTCCGGTAGTGTTGCTTCAACAGCTCCAGAAGTGCTTTGTGTCTTTCTTCTGGGATGGAAAGCACTGGTTGCGACCCGAGGTCCTCAGCTTGCCACTGACCGATGGAGGCCAAGGCCTGGTTGACATAAAGAGCCAGTTAATGGCCTTTCGACTTTCGGTTGCTCTACGCATGCTGTACATGCACCCCTCTCCACCTTGGGTCGACGTCGCTCGTCGCCTTTTGCAGCAGGCGGGGAGACTAGGCTATGACCACGCTATATTCTTGATGGATCTCTCGCATCTTGATATGTCTCCCCTCTCCAGGTTTTATCAAAGTGTACTAAACGCATGGCGAACTCTAACGACAACAAGAGCTACGCATTCGTACACAAAGCAAATGTTCTTGATGGAACCTTTGTTTTACAATTCAATTTTCCATGATATGCCTGCTGATAGGTGTCTCGTTCAATGCTTTGTCGCGAAGAACATAAAATCGGTCGCCGATCTTTTAAGCCCAAGTGGCAGTTGGATTGGAGCTGATGCATTGGCAAGCCTGGTTGGCGTGCGATCCTCCAGAGTTGTGGCACGTATGCTACGCTGTGTGCTTCATACCTATGTACAGCTTGCACCTAACTGGGAGCAAGTCCAAGCAGACAACGAACAAGGTGCCTCTCCTGCTACCTTTCCTGAACTTATTTGCAAGTTTTCTCTTGCCAACTCTCCTTCGTGTACCCCCTTTAGCATAGGATTCAATGGGTTTCCTAAACAAAAAGACCTCTATTTGGGTTGCGTAAGTTTCCTTTTGCAAGGGCAAATGACACAGCGGAGGGTTCGATGGAGAGACCTCTTACCTTGTTCCCCCCCATATTTTTCCTAATTGGAAAGGATTCTATCATCCTCCTGTGCCGCCACGACATGGTGACCTCCAATGGAGACTTGCACACTGGATCCTCCCCTCTAACCACTTGCTGCACCGCTTCTCAAGTCTCCTAGCAGATGAATGTCCCTTTTGTAAAAGGCCTGAAAACCTCTTTCATATTTATGTTGAATGTCAACGGTTGGCTCCTTTATTTATCTTTCTTAAGAATTGTTTTGGCAGGATTGGCTTGGTTTTCAACACTTGTGTTTTCATTTATGGCTTAGACATCTCACACAAGAATATGAATGATGTGTTAGGTAATTCCCTGCTTGCACAGGCAAAAATGGCAGTGTATAAATCAAGAAAAAGAAAAGTTGATGATCTCGGAGCTAATGAGGAAAATGCCTTATTCTTGTTTAAAAATCTTGTGACGAGCCGTGTAAAGTTAGACTTTGCCTTTTTCTCCATAACAGGAAGGCTGCCACAGTTTGAGACCAAATGGTGCGTGAAAGAAGTCATTTGTAAAATCCTGGAGAAACGTTTATTGTTTTGTGAAATGTTTTGTGCATAATTTTACTGTATTTTACTGTATTAATATTTTTTGTTTGTTTCTCTGCTTGAAATGACAATGTGACCCCTATTTGGGGGTTTTCTTTTTCTATTTTTATAATAAAAAGATACAAAAGTCTTTCTTTCTTTCTTTCTCTCTCTTTCTCTATATTTATCTATCTCTCTCTATTTATCTATATCTCTCTATCTCTCTCTATCTCTCTCTATATCTCTCTATATATCTCTCTATATCTCAGGGGAAAAAACGAAAGTGGGAAAAAATAAATAAATAAAGATAGCAACACAAGCGGGGAATGCAATGGAAGTGGTGAGGGGAACGAGTGGGGTGAGGGGAACGAGTGGGGGTGGGGGGGAGGGGAACGAATGGGGGGGGGGGAGGGGAACGAGTGGGGGGGGGGGAGGGGAACGAGTGGGGGGAGGGGAACGAGTGGGGAGGGGAGGGGAACGAGTGGGGGGGGGGGAGGGGAACGAGTGGGGGGGGGAGGGGAAGGAGTGGGGGGGGAGGGGAAGGAGTGGGGGGGGAGGGGAACGAGTGGGGGGGGGGAGGGGAACGAGTGGGGGGGGAGGGGAATGAGTGGGGGGGAGGCGAACGAGTGGGGGGGGGGAGGGGAACGAGTGGGGGGGGAGGGGAACGAGTGGGGGGGGAGGGGAATGAGTGGGGGGTGAGGGGAACGAGTGGGGGGGGGTGGGGAACGAGTGGGGGGGAGGGGAACGAGTAGGGGGGAGGGGAACGAGTGGGGGGGAGGGGAACGAGTGGGGGGGAGGGGAACGAGTAGTGGGGGAGGGGAACGAGTGGGGGGAGGGGAACGAGTGGGGGGGGGGGGAGGGGAACGAGTAGGGGGGAGGGGAACGAGTTGGGGGGGAGGGGAACGAGTGGGAGGGGAGGGGAACAAATGGGTGGGGGAGAGGAACGAGTGGGTGGGAGGGGAACAAGTGGGGGGGGGAGGGGAACGAGTGGGGGGGGAGGGGAACAAGTGGGGGGGAGGGGAACGAGTGGGGGGGAGGGGAACGAGTGGGGGGGTGGGGAATGAGAGGGGGGGGGGGAGACGGAGCAGGGGGAACGGGTGTGGAACTGGGAGGTGGGGGGAGGAAAAAAGGGAAGGGAGGAGGAGGGTTGTGGTACCGGGTTTGATGAAAATGGAGTGGTGTGGGAGACAGAGAATACACAATGTGAAAATAAACAAAAGTGGAAAGGAAAAGGTGAAAACAACGACCAAGAAAAGGGGGGGGGGGGGGGGTAGAAAGATCGAAAGTCGGAGCAGCTCGCACCTCACCACACATGCACAGCCGCCATCTTGCCACGCTCAACACACAAACGGCCAGCAGGGGGTGAGGGGGAGAGAGAGAGAGAGAGAGAGAGAGAGAGAGAGAGAAAAGTGAAAGGGCCGGTCCATGGGGACTGATCGGCACTCTGACTGTGACCGCGCTGACCTGACGAATCCAGGCAGCAGGAAAGAATGGTTACGATTTGGCCCCCGACTTGCGTTGGGGGGTACAACCAATGTAAAGAGGTGACCCTGATAGTTGGACTGGTAATTGTTGCTGTTGTTGTTGTTGTTGTTGTTGTTGTTGTATAGCCCCAGACAATTCTTTCAAATACGTCTGCGGCACTGAGACAGCCGATTGATCTCCCAGGAGAGACCCAGAGATCCCTCACATCCAGGACCACACAAAGTTAGAGAGAGAAAGAGAGAAAGAGAGAGAGAGAAATAAGAGACAAGAGGGTGATCAGCATGGTGACCGTGACCACACTGCCCTGATGAATCTGGGCAGCAGAGAAGAATGGGGAAGATTTGGCCCCTGACTTGTGGTGGGGGTACAACCACCGTGAAGAGGCATCCACGATAGTTTTGGGCCTGTAGTTATGTAAGCACAGAAGATGCATTGCCGTATGGAGACTGCATTCACAAATTCCCACTTGTGAGACAGGGATATGGATGTTGATTTGAAATGGTGATGCCCCAATTAAGTGAGCAACTTATTCAATATTTCCGATGCTCCCGTTCAGGTCAGACTATTCCAGAAGATTCATGATTACGTGGTAGACGGGTTTGTAGGGTCGGGATGTGAGCTTCTCTTCACATCACAGAGTGCACAACCAGGGTCCTGTTGTTGTAGCCACAGTGTTGATGTGACTGTTACATTTGAAATTCTGACAATGGTGACCCAAAAATATTTATAACTAGAGCAAAGTCGATCACAAATCACAAATCACAAATCCCCACGCTTCCCATTTGAAGTAAAGTTGAAAGATGGGAAAAAGTTCCATCAGGAATGACTCAATATCAAAGTTTGAGTTGACCCCAGTGACCCTATATCCCCATCCCAAGGGCATGAACCTGGATCAAATCAAAAAAATCGTTACATATTTCATTCGTCATCAATATTTCATCAATGTTGATTTTATTTACAAAGTTTCATTTTAAAATGTTTACAAACATCCCCGTAATTGCATTTTTCAATATTTGACCTTTTGACCCCAACCGTTTCGGAGCAGATATCGTGATGGGTGGACAGACAGAGCCTATTACAATATACACACGTTTTTAACTCAGCTGGAACATAGTTGAGGCGATGTATCAGCATCTCAAGGTGTCCGCCAGTCAGTCAGTGAATCAGTTTGTAAACACTCGGATCTTCTTCTCTGAAACTACACACGATTTCGATGAACCTTGGCCACAACATTCATCACCCATGATCCTAAAACTAATAATCCTATTTTCGCCAAACTTTGTAGAATTTCTGAGGACCGTGGCACGTACATAGGGTCTCCTGATGCTTTGGAAATCCCATCAAAAAATTGCATGTTAGTAAATAGGTCAATATAAAGGTCAAAGGTCATTACTATTCCAGGATCGCTACTTTTGACTTTTCAAAAGGTTTTTCACCCGATTTAGATGTAACTTGGTAGGAATAATCTGTGCATGATACTTTCACAAGTTTGTTCAAACCATCAGATAATTTACCTATTTTGTGGGTTATCCACGCCTACCAGGGGTTCCCTGGTTCTACCAGGCGCCACAGATATTATTGATCCATAACCACATCCCAAACACAACTTGAGTAATAGAATAAGAGTCGTACAAGACCTATATAATATGATAGTGTAAGTTGTCACTCCAAACACCAAGGCGTATATTAGCACAAACTGTTTTCAATAGTCAGCCAAGGCAGCTGAGCATCTCATGGACCCGCTGGTTTAATCTCCGGCTGGCGTTGTCCTTAGGGAGCACTGACTTGGCAGGACAGTTCGGGCTGCTCGCTAAGCCTCAACCCCAGGACCAGTTGTCAATGGCTCAAGGGGCAAGAGGCCAGCGGCGCTCAGCGAACAAATCGCAAACTGTTTCCTTTCTGTGCACCTTGGAAAAAGCTCATGGAAGAGCTTAAACTGTACGGTACATGACAGGGGGCTTCGTGGAGTGCTAAGGATCACCAAAAAAGATGTCTGCCCACTCCATGTGGTCATGAATTTGAGCTTGAAACGGACCTTGGGTTGGACAGATGGTCGCGGGTGTTATGGAGACGGAGATGAGGGCAACACTCGATGGCATTTGGGACAAACGACTCGAGATGGACAGACAGCTGCGAGTGCCTTTTACTGTTTATGCCTTTCAAGTGGGAGATTGAAATGATGTTTGAACCTGTTGGATATTGTTAATGCATGCATAGATGCGGGGTCCGACAATCCTGACTTCTGACAATCCTGACACTCCTTGACAAGGAAGAAGAGTAGCCGTGTATAAGGGCAGAGACAGCAACTTGAATACCAATTTATGACATTTTCTCTTCCACAGGCATATTGGAAATTAATTGTTTCAAAGAGACAGCAGGTATGTATGTATGTATAGTGCACTATAATTGGATCATTGGAAAATCGCAGACATGGTTATTGTCATTTATTGATTTCACCCCTGTCTGTTTGTTTGCGACAGGATATCTCAAAAGGTTGTGGACGGATTCGGACGAAATTTGGTGGAGAGGTTGGGTAGGTGACAAGGACGAAATGATTCGATTTTGGTGAAGATGCGGATCCGGATCCGAGAATTGTTAGTCATTCTTCACCATTGAGAGATAGGGATAAAACCGATATATATCACGATATCTCAAAAAGTTATGGACGAATCTGGACGAAACTCGGTGGACTTGTTAAGTGTGTGACAAGGAATAATTGATTCGATTTTGGTGAAGATGCGGATCCGGATATGATAATTTTAAATTTCTTAAGTAATTATATTCACTTTTGAGAGATGGGCCAAAACGATACATATCACGATATTTCAAAAAGTTGTGGATGGATTATGACAAAACTTGGTGGATAAGTTGGTTAGTTGACAAGAACAAGCCGATTCGATTTTGGTTCAGGTCTGGAACCAGATCTGGAACCGTGCCTGTAGCTGTGTCCTCCAAAATTGTCAGCCTTGTCGTCCAAGATGTGTGCATGTAGCCGTGTCCTCCAAAACAGTGAGCCGCATCCTCCAAGATGCGTGCCTGTAGCTGTGTCCTCCAAAACAGTCAGCCGTGTCCTCCAAGATGCGTGCCTGTAGCCGTGTCGTCCAAAACAGTTAGCTTTGTCTTCCAAGATCCGTGCCTGTAGCCGTGTCCTCAAAAACAGTCAGATGTGTCCTCCAACATGCGTGCCTGTAGCCATGTACTCCAAAACAGTCAGCCTTGTCTTCCAAGATGCGTGCCTGTAGCTGTGTCCCCAAAAATAGTCAGACGTGTCCTCCAACATGCGTGCCTGTAGCCGTGTCCTCCAAAACAGTTAGCTTTGTCTTCCAAGATCCGTGCCTGTAGCTGTGTCCCCAAAAACAGTCAGACGTGTCCTCCAACATGCGTGCCTGTAGATGTGTTCTCCAAGATGCGTGCATGTATCTGTGTCCTCCAAAACAGTCAGCTGTGTCCTCCAACATGCGTGCCTGTAGCCGTGTCGTCCAAAACAGTCAGCCTTGTCTTCCAAGATGCGTGCCTGTAGCCGTGTCCCCAAAAACAGTCAGACGTGTCCTCCAACATGCGTGCCTGTAGATGTGTTCTCCAAGATGCGTGCATGTGACTGTGTCCTCCAAAACAGTCAGCCTTCTCCAAGATGCGTGTGTGTAGCCCTGTCCTCCAAAACAGTCAGCTGTGTCCTCCAAGATGCTTGCCATCAGGATCGAACTCTGTCTTCATCACCAGTCGGATGGGAAAAACCTAACCACAAGCACATGGCTTCTTACAAGGCGGCACGGGTAAATCAATCAGAGTAAACTTTCTTCCTAATCGCTTATCAGTACTGTTTGTGATGGCTCTGGGCCAGGCACGGTTTGTGCAACGAGTGGCAGGATTGTATATAATCCTGACAGGCCGATAGTGAGCTTCATGATTGATGAACAGACATAACGAAAGTTTCCTTCGTCATATGTCCAGTCTGAACTTGTCTCGCCTAAGGGCCTCAAGGCAATATGTTAGGCCACAAGGAAAAATGCTAGGCCTGAAGGAAACCTGTTCGAGAAAAAGAAACTGCGAAACGAAATGACATGGCACAGTGCGGCTTCGGAAACCTTTCACAACACCGTTTCTTTTCATTGATAAATGACTAAAAGGAAAATAAAATAAAAAGTGGTTAAAGTGTGGGCAAGTTGCAGCATGCCCGCGACTATCATTGCCGCTCTTAAGCCATGACAAACGTACAATGCTTCCAGTTTGATAATGCAATTTTAGCCTGAGTGAGAGGAGCATCTGGCATGTCATTCCCACCGGAGTGACCCGCCATTATGGCAATGCAATGGAAGAGGCATTGCTTATTATTGACATCGGCCCGCCGATTACACCGATCATGGTTTGCATCGACACTGCAGAATGGAACGTGTCGTTGGAATCCTTGTGCTGCCGGTCGCATAATCTTACTCTGTAGTCTGTACAGGATTAGAGTTCAACAGTGTGCTTCTTCACCACCCTCTCTCCCCATGCCCGTCTGGAGATAAGAATGGAGTTTACTTAACACCTGCAGATTAGCAAGCATGTAAACTGGCGTTGTGTGCCGGCAAACCGAAGCTCACCACAGCGGCAGCTGGCCCGCAGGCCACGCACTCTGTGCTGCGCCTTTGTCCAACCCTGTTTGTCCAGCAATCTCCTCCACCCCAAACACCCACTCAATTCCCCTAGTTGCCTAACCCGGTCTCATACCGTTAGAGGTTTCTGACACTATATGTGAAGGCCATTGTTGACTCAGCACTAACACCAAATAGCCTCCAGCAAGCTGAAATCCCACAACTCAAATCTCACATCATTTATCTTTCTCACCCATACCGGCTTCACAGCTGATGGACTCCGCACAGAATGTCTCCTTTCCTTTCTCCCTTTCTCATTTTATCCTCATCCTCATTCACTCTCACTCTCACTCTCACACTCTCTCTCACTCTCTCACACTCACTCACTCACTCTCTCTCTCTCTCTCTCTCGCCCCCTGTTGTAAACTGTTTACGTCAGTGCTTAATGCCGAATAAACATTCTGACAGTGATCTGAGGCTGCTTTTGTCAAGACACCTTGGCAGCTTTGGTGAATGTCAAAATACAGTACATTATAAAACCTACAAAATACAGTACATTATAAAAACTACTAAATACAGTACATTATAAAAACGACAAAATACAGTACATTATAAAAACTACAAAGTACAGTACATTATAAAAACTACAAAATACAGTACATTATAAAAACTACTAAATACAGTACATTATAAAAACTACAAAATACAGTACATTATAAAACCTACTAAATACAGTACATTATAAAAACTACAAAATACAGTACATTATAAAAACTACAAAATACAGTACATTAAAAAAACTACTAAATACAGTACATTATAAAAACGACAAAGTACAGTTCATTATAAAAACTGCAAACTACAGTACATTATAAAACCTACAAAATACAGTACATTATAAAACCTACAAAATACAGTACATTATAAAAACTACAAAATACAGTACATTATAAAAACTACAAAATACAGTACATTATAAAAACTACAAAATACAGTACATTATAAAAACCACAAAAATACAGTACATTATACAAACTACAAAATACAGTACATTATAAAAACTACAAAATACAGTACATTATAAAAACTACAAAATACAGTACATTATAAAAACTACAAAATACAGTACATTATAAAAACTACAAAATACAGTACATTATAAAAACTACAAAATACAGTACATTATAAAAACTACAAAATACAGTACATTATAAAAACTACAAAATACAGTGCATTGCAAAAACTACAAAATACAGTACATTATAAAAACTACAAAATACAGTACATTATAAAAACTACAAAATACAATACATTATAAAAACGACAAAATACAGTACATTATAAAAACTACAAAGTACAGTACATTATAAAAACTACAAAATACAGTACATTATAAAAACTACTAAATACAGTACATTATAAAAACTGCAAAATACAGTACATTATAAAACCTACTAAATACAGTACATTATAAAAACGCCAAAGTACAGTACATTATAAAAACTGCAAACTACAGTACATTATAAAACCTACAAAATACAGTACATTATAAAAACTACAAAATACAGTACATTATAAAAACTACAAAATACAGTGCATTATAAAAACTACAAAATACAGTACATTCTAAAAACTACAAAATACAGTACATTATAAAAACTACAAAATACAGTACATTATAAAAACTACAAAATACAGTACATTATAAAACTACAAAATACAGTACATTATAAAAACTACAAAATACAGTGCATTATAAAAACTACAAAATACAGTGCATTATAAAAACTACAAAATACAGTGCATTATAAAAACTACAAAATACAGTACATTATAAAAACTACAAAATACAGCAGTACATTATAAAAACCACAAAATACAGTACATTATACAAACTACAAAATACAGTGCATTATAAAAACTACAAAATACAGTACATTATAAAAACTACAAAATACAGTACATTATAAAAACTACAAAATACAGTGCATTATAAAAACTACAAAATACAGTGCATTATAAAAACTACAAAATACAGTGCATTATAAAAACTACAAAATACAGTACATTATAAAAACTACAAAATACAGCACATTATAAAAACCAGAAAAATACTGTACATTATACAAACTACAAAATACAGTACATTATAAAAACTACAAAATACAGTACATTATAAAAACTACAAAATACAGTGCATTATAAAAACTACAAAATACAGTACATTATAAAAACTACAAAATACAGTGCATTATAAAAACTACAAAATACAGTGCATTATAAAAACTACAAAATACAGTGCATTATAAAAACTACAAAATACAGTACATTATAAAAACTACAAAATACAGCACATTATAAAAACCACAAAAATACTGTACATTATACAAACTACAAAATACAGTACATTATAAAAACTACAAAATACAGTACATTATAAAAACTACAAAATACAGTACATTATAAAAACTACAAAATACAGTACATTATAAAAACTACAAAATACAGTACATTATAAAAACTACAAAATACAGTACATTATAAAAACTACAAAATACAGTACATTATAAAACCTACTAAATACAGTACATTATAAAAACTAAAAAATACAGTACATTTTAAAAACTACTAAATACAGTACATTATAAAAACTACAAAATACAGTACATTATAAAAACTACAAAATACAGTACATTATAAAAACTACTAAATGCAGTACATTATAAAAACTACAAAATACAGTACATTATAAAAACTACTAAATACAGTACATTATAAAAACTACAAAATACAGTACATTATAAAAACTACAAAATACAGTACTTTATAAAAACTGCAAAATACAGTACATTATAAAAACTACAAAATACAGTACATTATAAAACCTACAAAATACAGTACATTATACAAACTACTAAGTACAGTACATTATAAAAACTACAGAATACAGTACATTATAAAAACTACAAAATACAGTACATTATAAAAACTACAAGATACAGTACATTGTAAAAACTACAAAATACAGTACATTATAAAAACTGCAAAATACAGTACATTATAAAACCTACAAAATACAGTACATTATACAAACTACTAAGTACAGTACATTAGAAAAACTACAAAATACAGTACATTAGAAAAACTACAAAATACAGTACATTAGAAAAACTACAAAATACAGTACATTATAAAAACTACAAAATACAGTACATTATAAAAACTACAAAATACAGTACATTATAAAAACTACAAAATACAGTACATTATAAAAACTGCAAAATACAGCACATTATAAAAACTACAAAATACAGCACATTATAAAAACTACAAAATACAGTACATTATAAAAACTACAAAATACAGTACATTATAAAAACTACAAAATACAGTACATTATAAAAACTACAAAATACAGTACATTATAAAAACTACAAAATACAGTACATTATAAAAACTACAAAATACAGCACATTATAAAAACTACAAAATACAGTACATTATAAAAACTACAAAATACAGTACATTATAAAAACTACAAAATACAGTACATTATAAAAACTACAAAATACAGTACATTATAAAAACTACAAAATACAGTACATTATAAAAACTACAAAATACAGTACATTATAAAAACTACAAAATACAGTACATTATAAAAACTACAAAATACAGTACATAATAAAAACTACTAAATACAGTACATTATAAAAACTACAAAATACAGTACATTATAAAAACTACAAAATACAGTACATTATAGAAACTACAAAATACAGTACATTATAAAAACTACAAAATACAGTACATTATAAAAACTACAAAATACAGCACATTATAAAAACTACAAAATACAGCACATTATAAAAACTACAAAATACAGTACATTATAAAAACTACAAAATACAGTACATTATAAAAACTACAAAATACAGTACATTATAAAAACTACAAAATACAGTACATTATAAAAACTACAAAATACAGTACATTATAAAAACTACAAAATACAGTACATTATAAAAACTACAAAATACAGTACATTATAAAAACTACAAAATACAGTGCATTGCAAAAACTACAAAATACAGTACATTATAAAAACTACAAAATACAGTACATTATAAAAACTACAAAATACAATACATTATAAAAACGACAAAATACAGTACATTATAAAAACTACAAAGTACAGTACATTATAAAAACTACAAAATACAGTACATTATAAAAACTACTAAATACAGTACATTATAAAAACTGCAAAATACAGTACATTATAAAACCTACAAAATACAGTACATTATAAAAACGCCAAAGTACAGTACATTATAAAAACTGCAAACTACAGTACATTATAAAACCTACAAAATACAGTACATTATAAAAACTACAAAATACAGTACATTATAAAAACTACAAAATACAGTGCATTATAAAAACTACAAAATACAGTACATTCTAAAAACTACAAAATACAGTACATTATAAAAACTACAAAATACAGTACATTATAAAAACTACAAAATACAGTACATTATAAAAACTACAAAATACAGTACATTATAAAAACTACAAAATACAGTGCATTATAAAAACTACAAAATACAGTGCATTATAAAAACTACAAAATACAGTGCATTATAAAAACTACAAAATACAGTACATTATAAAAACTACAAAATACAGTACATTATAAAAACTACAAAATACAGCAGTACATTATAAAAACCACAAAATACAGTACATTATACAAACTACAAAATACAGTGCATTATAAAAACTACAAAATACAGTACATTATAAAAACTACAAAATACAGTACATTATAAAAACTACAAAATACAGTGCATTATAAAAACTACAAAATACAGTGCATTATAAAAACTACAAAATACAGTGCATTATAAAAACTACAAAATACAGTACATTATAAAAACTACAAAATACAGCACATTATAAAAACCACAAAAATACTGTACATTATACAAACTACAAAATACAGTACATTATAAAAACTACAAAATACAGTACATTATAAAAACTACAAAATACAGTGCATTGCAAAAACTACAAAATACAGTACATTATAAAAACTACAAAATACAGTACATTATAAAAACTACAAAATACAGTACATTATAAAAACTACAAAATACAGTACATTATAAAAACTACAAAATACAGTACATTATAAAACCTACTAAATACAGTACATTATAAAAACTAAAAAATACAGTACATTTTAAAAACTACTAAATACAGTACATTATAAAAACTACAAAATACAGTACATTATAAAAACTACAAAATACAGTACATTATAAAAACTACTAAATGCAGTACATTATAAAAACTACAAAATACAGTACATTATAAAAACTACTAAATACAGTACATTATAAAAACTACAAAATACAGTACATTATAAAAACTACAAAATACAGTACTTTATAAAAACTGCAAAATACAGTACATTATAAAAACTACAAAATACAGTACATTATAAAACCTACAAAATACAGTACATTATACAAACTACTAAGTACAGTACATTATAAAAACTACAGAATACAGTACATTATAAAAACTACAAAATACAGTACATTATAAAAACTACAAGATACAGTACATTATAAAAACTACAAAATACAGTACATTATAAAAACTGCAAAATACAGTACATTATAAAACCTACAAAATACAGTACATTATACAAACTACTAAGTACAGTACATTAGAAAAACTACAAAATACAGTACATTAGAAAAACTACAAAATACAGTACATTATAAAAACTACAAAATACAGTACATTATAAAAACTACAAAATACAGTACATTATAAAAACTACAAAATACAGTACATTATAAAAACTACAAAATACAGTACATTATAAAAACTGCAAAATACAGCACATTATAAAAACTACAAAATACAGCACATTATAAAAACTACAAAATACAGTACATTATAAAAACTACAAAATACAGTACATTATAAAAACTACAAAATACAGTACATTATAAAAACTACAAAATACAGTACATTATAAAAACTACAAAATACAGCACATTATAAAAACTACAAAATACAGCACATTATAAAAACTACAAAATACAGTACATTAGAAAAACTACAAAATACAGTACATTATAAAAACTACAAAATACAGTACATTATAAAAACTACAAAATACAGTACATTATAAAAACTACAAAATACAGTACATTATAAAAACTACAAAATACAGTACATTATAAAAACTACAAAATACAGTACATAATAAAAACTACTAAATACAGTACATTATAAAAACTACAAAATACAGTACATTATAAAAACTACTAAATACAGTACATTATAAAAGCTACAAAATACAGTACATTATAAAAACTACAAGATACAGTACATTATAAAAACTACAGAATACAGTACATTATAAAAACTACAAAATACAGTACATTATAAAAACTACAAAATACAGTACATTAGAAAAACAACAAAATACAGTACATTGTAAAAACTACAAGATACAGTACATTATAAAAACTACAAAATACAGTACATTATAAAAACTACTAACTACAGTACATTATAAAAGCTACAAAATACAGTACATTATAAAAACTGCAAAATACAGTACATTGTAAGAACTACAAAATACAGTACATTATAAAAACTACAAAATACAGTACATTATAAAAACTACAAAATACAGTACATTCTAAAAACTACAAAATACAGTACATTCTAAAAACTACAAAATACAGTACATTCTAAAAACTACAAAATACAGTACATTCTAAAAACTACGAAATGCAGTACATTATAAAAACTCCAAAATACAGTACATTATAAAAACTACAAAATACAGTACATTATAAAAACTACAAAATACAGTACATTATAAAAACTACAAGATACAGTACATTATAAAAACTACAAAATACAGTACATTATAAAAACTACAAAATACAGTACATTATAAAAACTACAAAATACAGTACATTATAAAAACTACAAAATACAGTACATTATAAAAACTACAAAATACAGTACATTATAAAAACTACAATATACAGTACATTATAAAAACTACAAAATACAGTACATTATAAAAACTACTAAATGCAGTACATTATAAAAACTACAAGATACAGTACATTATAAAAACTACAAAATACAGTACATTATAAAAACTACAAAAGACAGTACATTATAAAAACTACAAAATACAGTGCATTATAAAAACTACAAAATACAGTACATTATAAAAACTACAAAATACAGTACATTATAAAAACTACAAAATACAGTACATTGTAAAAACTACAAAATACAGTACATTATAAAAACTACAAAATACAGTACATTATAAAAACTACAAAATACAGTACATTATAAAAACTACAAAGTACAGTACATTATAAAAACTACAAAACACAGTACATTATAAAAACTACAAAATACAGTACATTATAAAAACTACAAAATACAGTACATTATAAAAACTACAAAATACAGTACATTCTAAAAACTACAAAATACAGTACATTATAAAAACTACAAAATACAGTACATTATAAAAACTACAAAATACAGTACATTATAAAAACTACAAAAGACAGTACATTACAAAAACTACAAAATACAGTACATTACAAAAACTACAAAATACAGTACATTATAAAAACCACAAAATACAGTACATTATAAAAACTACAAAATACAGTACATTATAAAAACTACAAAATAGTGTACATTATAAAAACTACAAAATACAGTGCATTATAAAAACTACAAAATACAGTACATTATAAAAACTACAAAATACAGTAGCTACATTATAAAAACTAGGGAACAAGAACCGCACTCAGTAGAGCGCATATACCTCCGCCAGGCTGAATAATTTACGCTTTGTATCCCACTGATAGGCCAGATCTGGATATGGACCTGAAACAAAATCAAATTGGCCAAAATCTAATTTAGATGTCATGCTGGATTTCAACCAAGGATAACACATCTTTCTGACGGGGACTCTCTCGGAGTTCGGAGGTCCACCGAGACCAGAGGTAAGGGGGGGACCCCGTAACAATATATATATATATAATTAAGACCAACTTCTATCTACTCATCCCAACTCTCTCTTCCTCATATGTGGTGATTTCAACTGTCATCATGCCAGTTGGCTGGGTGTGGGTACCTCTCTCACCAGCCATGGCTCCTCAGCAAAGGACTTCTGCGACTCACTGGGACTGACACAATCTGTCAATTTCCCGACCCGGATCTCAGTCAACGGAACATCTTCTCTTCTGGACTTGGTTATGACTAACTTCCCTGAAAATGTCTGCTGCTCTTCTTCTGCTCCGATCGGATCATCTGATCATGTCCTTGTTAAAGTGGACATCTCTCTGACCATCCTCAGGGAGCCTGCTCAGCGTCGACGAGTCTGGCATTTCACTCAGGCCAACTGGCACGGTCTTCAAGCAGCCATCAATCATCTGGACTGGTCTCCCATCTCTACCACCTCTGACATCAACTCATCCTGGGAATTCTTCCAAAGTAAATTGCTCTCTCTCATGCACAGATTTATCCCATCTCGTCTTCAGTTGTCATACCCTTCCTCCCGTCCATGGTACACGGAATCTTGTGGTGAGGCTGTTGCCCAGAAACAACTTGCCTTCGTCTCCTGGAAAGCAAATCCAACGGAAGGAAATCTCATTTCCTTTCACAAAGCCCGAAACAAGTGTGTGTCCACCCTCAGGAGAGCCAGGAAACAATATCTCTCCGTTCTCAAGACCGAACTCTCTTATCTGTCTCCCTCTTCCAAATCCTGGTGGCGTCTGGTCAAATCCGTTTCTGGTGTTTGTTCCCCCTCCATCCCCTCCCTTACCTCAAACGGCTACACAGCTGACTCCGCACGTGAAAAAGCTGAATGCCTCAACTCTGTGTTTGCCTCTAAATCTTGTGTCCCAAACCCATCCCTCTCTGTATCCACCATACCCAGTCGTACCCTGCTGCTCCTGGACTCCGTGTCCTTTCCTCCTGACAAGGTGGAAAAGTTTCTGTCAACCCTCGACTCTGATTCTGCAACTGGACCCGACGGCATCAGCCCACGGGTCCTAAAATCCTGCTCTGCTGCTCTATCTCACCCTCTCTCTGTTCTCTTCACCCTCTCTTTTGCTCAAGGTCAACTGCCATCTGCTTGGAAATCAGCCAACATCACCGCTTTGCACAAAAAAGGTGCAAAAACAGATCCTAGCAACTACAGACCAATCAGCCTTCTCCCAATTATCAGCAAAGTCATGGAATCCATCATTGCTTCGGATATGAAATCTTTCCTCTTCTCCAATGGCTTGATCTCTGATCATCAATTTGGTTTCAGACCAGGTCACTCTACTCTGGACATGCTGCTTCTGCTGTCTCAACAATGGATGGAGGTCCTCAATGCCAAACAGGAAATTAGAGCTGTCTCCCTCGACATATCACGTGCCTTCGACACGGTCTGGCACCCCGCTCTGCTCACCAAACTCTCCTCCTTTGGTATCCATGGAAATCTCCACGCATGGCTGGCGGACTTCCTCTCTAGTTGTCGTCAACGTGTGGCCCTGAATGGGTTTCTCTCATCTCCTCTTCCTGTTCAGGCTGGAGTTCCCCAAGGCAGTGTTCTGGGCCCCGTGCTTTTTCTGGTCTTCATCAATGATCTCTCTGACTCTCTCGAAAATCCTCTCTATCTCTTTGCTGATGACTCCACTCTCTGCCGCTCCATTCCTCTTCCCTCAGATCGGCAGTCTGCTGCCTCCTCACTCTCTGAAGACCTGGACAAAATCACAGACTGGTCAAACAAGTGGAACATGTCTTTCAATCCTGACAAATCTCACACTCTTACTATGTCTCTCTGAAAAGATCGACTGGACAACCCTCCCATCTACTTTCTCAACAATCCTCTCCAAGAAGTTCTGTCGCTCAAGATTTTGGGTCTCACTATCTGCCATGATCTTTCTTGGGAAAACCACATTTCCAAGCTGGCCTCCAAAGCCAGTCGCCGACTGGGCATCCTCCGTCGTGCGAAGTCCTTCCTCGGCACACCTGAGCTCCTCACCACATACAAGGCTTTCATCCGCAGCTCAATGGAATACTGTTCTCCCCTCTGGGCCGGTGCTCCTGCCTCACACCTAGCTCGGCTTCACGCTGTTGAAACCAAAGCTTTCAGAATTATTGGAATCTCCCGCGATGAAGCTATCTCTGAGGGCCTTTCACTCACTCACCGCAGGCAGGTAGGTGGTCTTTCTGTCTTCTACCGACTCCTCTCCGGCCTTGCACCCCCAGCTCTCTCTGTGCTCTGTCCCCCAAATATTCCTACAGGTCGCACAAGATCTGCCAGCAACCCTCTGATGGTTAAACTGCCGAAATCTCGGCTCTCTGCTCACCTTCACTCTTTCATTCCTCTTTTCTCCCGCCTCTGGAACAAACTCCCTCACTCCCTTCAATCCCACTCCTCCCTCCAGGTCTTTAAAACAGCTGTTCACCACCATCTCTTATCTTCCCCCATCCAAAACCTTGATCTTTTCTACCCCCGCTAATTCACCCCAAATCCACCTTGTTTGAAATTCCAACTTCTTTCCTGGAAGTCCTGGCAGTGTCCATATGTTTTATACCTCTCCCACCGCCCCCTTCCCATGCCCCCCCCCCCCAAGCCCTCGCCCTCTCTCAGATCTCTCGATGTCTCCATGTCTCTCGGTCCCTGCTCTCAAATGTTGTGTTTGTGTCCTTCCCCCTCTCTCCCCATCTTGTCTACCGCTCCCTATGTTATATGTTTTATGTGTCGGTTTGTCTTTCTGTGTGATTAATGTTCGCTCTTTCACGAGCCTCGATCTTGTATACAAAAAAAAAAAAAAAAAAAAAAAAAAAAAAAGGTATGTGGATCCGCATCCGACGGTGATCATCGCTACACAACTACCAGCGGCCACGACAGCTCTGCACCTCTACCGTGCAAGGGTCATCGGGACAAGGTGAGCAGTCAAAACGCCAACAGGGCCCATGAGTGTCCATAAGGGTGCGACCCACCATCCATCCTTCGGCCCCCCTATGAGGAACACAGCTGCACCAGCACCAGCTGGCCAATGTAGTGAGCACCTGCTGCCAAAACACGCACTACCGCACACACAACCTCGGCCCTGGGGGAGACGGTCACAGTGCGTGGCATTCCCCTCACGTCACCTACGCCGCCTTCCCGTCCCCCAGTCCACAGAACCGCAGCCCCCCCCCCCCCAGTGCTCACCCACACTTGACCACACCAAGGTCCAGTCAACAGCCATGCTCTACCAGGAGACTCACCCAGAAGACATGGTCCACACCCCTCGGACACGCACAACACCACGTTGACCCCCAGACTGCAAAACTACATCCACATAACCCCGCGGCCCAAATATCAGCACAGTCGCCCCCGCAACCAGTTGAAAGCTGTGTCCTGCTACCATATCAATTTTATCACAGCCTCCAACACTTTGGTCTAACACACCTGGATCACTAATGGTGTCACAAAACAGTGTCCACCATTTCTCGTCACAAAATTCACCCTTAAATTTACATCTAACCCACAGATTACCCATGCCAAACATTTTTCATAATTCACTCATTTCACCAAAGAAAGATGCTTTGTCATACACATGCCAGCCAAGCATGGCCCATATGCTCGGCTCGTTTCACACTCCCGATCACATCAATCCCGTGGCTCTCTTCCCAACCCGAGAGTCCATAAATCATAACGGGGCATCTGTGGAAGGTCACTCTCACACCATCACGTTCCACAGATGCTCCAATGGTTGTCCGGCAGGCTATCTCCATCCCTGTCCATGCGGTTCGACCCGCGTCCATAGACCAACCACCATGCCAGGTCACCACATGCTGGTTGTCCCAGAGTCTCAGGGAGAGGGTGTCAGGTCGCATGCCCGGGTGGTCACTACATCAGGCCCAAGTTGGCCGTCCGCAGTGCCACCACCAAAGCGCGACCCACAACACCTCCCCCTAGTGGTCCTCAATATCTGCCATCCCAGGCTTGAGAAACCACCTCGGACCCCCCTGGAGGTCTTAACCCCCACCAGGGTCCGGTGACCCTGCCGGCCCGAGCCACACACCCGGATGGTCCCCCGCTGGACAAGGGATGCCACACTCCACCAGACCCCTCCGTGGGGCCCAGGTCATACCTCGACACCCAAGGCTGGACCCCACGTCCAAATCTCGCCAGCACAGCCCCCCAGCTGGCTGGCATTCCCAAATTTTGAAAGGGGCAACTATTGCCCGAGGCCATCACCCATGACCTCTCCATGTCCAAATCCCGCAGCCCGGGGACCAACTCCAACCAAGGCTGCTCCAAATCCAACTCCCATTTAAATGTAATTTTATTTTTCCTTTTAAAATTTCTCACCACCTGTGCCAAACCACAGCTGCAGGTAACAACTCCTTCGGGTTGTTTTGCCTCTCCTTGCAGCTGGTCCACATTCCCTACGGGGACCAAATCGTCGGAGGCTCTATCTCCCGATCCTCCAAGATCCAAATCCAGCCCGGAGTCAACACACTCCCCCAACTGGTTGTCCAATTTTGGAGCCTCCGTTGCCCAATCGGTATGCACGGTGAGGGTCCCCACGGTCACCACAACCACCTCCTTGGACCGACTCACCTCTTCCCCCAAACTCCTTTGGGCCTGAACAAACTCTACCTCCATGGGACTGTCCCAGGTCCCCAGCTGCTGTGTCACATCATCCTCATCATCATCATCATCATCATCATCATCATCATCATGGCAAATCATTTCTGGCCCCGCCAGGCTTTGATCAATAAATACATGGTCCGGCTCCACCACACGGACCCCCAATAACGTTACCCCCCCTTTGCTCTGCACCATCGCCCTGGTGCTGCACCAACTCCAATTCACCCCCCTGTTGAGGTGTTGTGACATCCACCCGGTCCCGACAACCAACCAGGCCACCAGGTGGGAAACATTCCCTGTTACAATTCTCACATTCCAAATTTCCTTCCCCATTCACATGTGGGAACTCCCCGCTCACCTGTGGACACTCTACGTTTACCTGCAGGCATTCCCCATCTACCTGTTCACATTCCCCATCCACCTGTGGACATTCCCCATCCACCTGTACACATTCCCCATCCACCTGTGGACATTCCCCATTGGCCTCTTCACATGCCGTTCCTGGTGCAATTCCCAATTTGCCTTCCCCCCGTTCCGATTCGCATTCTGCCACTCTTGGCTTCTCCTGTGCCCCGGCGGCACCATTCGTTCGTCCTTCCCTCAATTTATTCCTACATTCATCAATTATATTTCCCACTCCTTCAATTTTTCCCTCTAATCGATCACTCATTCCCTTCATTCCTTCCCTACATTCATTCCCCTGGGACTCCATTTTGTTTTTCATTTCTCCCATCTCCTTACTCAATCCTCCAATTTTGTCATTCAATTCCCGACTGGCTCGCTCACTGTTCTCACTTATCGTATAAGCAATTGATTCAACATCTGGTCGTTTATCGGGGCCGCTCCTACTGCTCCCGACTCCCCGGTAGGGGAGGGGGGTAGGTTGGTACTCAGGACGGGGGAGGTTCCAAGGCTCACCTCAAAATCTAATACCCATATTTCCGGCTCACTCCCTTCACTGACGGAAGCCTCGCTACGTACCTCCATCTCGTCGATCTCGCCGACATCCGCTTTTCGGAAGGTCGTTACCCGCGCGCGTATTTATTTTAATTCCGAAAACAAAATTTAAATTTGTCGAAGATGCGATATCGCGCTCCGTATGTCCAATCGACTATTAAATTTCTACGCCTCGACTATAAAAATTTTTGCGTTCGAACGTTGGGCGCGATGTACGCCTGACCGTGTCGATGTCTTGCCGCGGACAAAAAAATTTGTCCGACGGGTTCGAATCCCTAACTCCTGACACCAAATGTCGCGCAACTGCCGAAATTAATATCTGGCGGTCGCGGATGCCGATCACGAAGCTCGATGGCGGATTCCAATATCTAAAACACCTAAGCGCGCGGAATGGAGGGAAGCGGCGAGAGCCCTGCAGCCTTAACTGTGAAATCAACCACCCGGTAAACTGCGTTCAGATATATGTACAAAAATAATGCAAGGGTTTATTGGGAAAAGCAAAGACAGTAAAAGCACGTGCCGGTAATGAAATAAGGTACTAAATTGGGATCCCACGCACAACAGATTTCAAACACGAACAGGGGATGTGAATTAATAAAAAGAACACGTTATGTTAAATGTACACGCGGAGCTCGGCTTATCTGTGTTTGTCGTCTTGTATGGTTTGCCGTCCACCATGGCCCCGCTCAGCCCCGATGCACCCATGAGGCCTTGCTCCAAGCTCCGATCCTCTCGCCGCCCACGAGGTCCGTGCACCAAGCTCCAAAGCACCCAACACAGGCCAGCGGCTTCACACGAGGTCGATCCCCACACGAAGCACGAAAAGACAGGAACGGAGAGAACGCAGGTGTGACTGCAAGTCTCGTCCTTCCAACTCGCTTCTCAATTGCTCACTGCCAAACTGCGCACTGCAAAACCAACTCTCGACCACGAATGTCACTCTACCGTACTGCCAGGGGCCAGGAGTGAACTCGTCTCAACTCAACACCAACTCGTGACTTATGGGCTGCATGACTCTCAACTCTCAAAAACTGCTTGTGCACATGAACTCGGAATCAGATCTCAACCCCTTCCCAACGTGCTGAACTCCCCCCAAAGGCGTCCGGCACTGTTAATATCTCTGGCCGATGACGTCAGCTTTGGCGCACTGCTCTGCCAATCAGAGCCTCCACCGACTCGCCCCTGTGCGCACCCACTGCGTCACTCCAACTCTCGTCCCCTACTCCGTGGTCCTTGTGTTATAGCATGTGCTATGCGAGGTGGATAGGCCTCTCGGAGGTGTAAATGGTGGCGGCCAATTGTGGCGGTGTTCTGGCCTGATTTCTTCCGAGGTCATGTCAGGGAGAAAGGGCGTCATTAGTGATGTACTAAAGGTCCTAACTAATGTCTATGTGGTCTGTAGTGCCATAAGGGACAAAGGTTTGATTACCAGGTGAGACATACAAGGGCTCTACTCATTATTCCCTACACTAACTAACAAACGAATCTCCTGGTAGATTCACAAACATACATCTTAACCCGACAAACGCCTACACATGACTTATTACAGGTAGATTCCCTATCGCGACAGTCGAAGCATGTTACCTACTCAGATATACCCTGCTCTACATACAGTCATGTGAAAAAGTAAGTACACCCCATGTAAAGTTTTGACATTTTCAACATATTCCAACATACAGCTATTTGATCTTCATTTCAACAATATTGATAGATAAAGGTGATATAATATAACAAATATCATGAAACATTTATATTTTGTAGTCCATTGTATAATTTAAATAAACATAAATGCAAATTTAGCATGTGGAAAAAGTAAGTACACCCCTACATTTATCATTACTTCAAATACCTAAAATTAGAATCAGGTGCACCAGCTCAGGTGCAAATGATAAGAACATCGTTGGAGAGGATCTTGGAGGAACCTGTCTTATTTAAACCTCAGACATTTAGTTTGGTTTGCTCTTTGTTGTTGAAGTGTGCGGCGTCACCATGCCTAGATCAAAAGAGCTCTCTGATGCATTCAGAAAGAAGGTTATAGATGCCTACGAGTCTGGGAAGGGATTTAAAAAGATCTCCAAACAATTTGAAATCAATCATTCGACTGTCCGGAAGATCGTCTACAAGTGGAGAAGATTCCAAACAACTGCCAACTTGTTCAGGCCAGGCCGCCCCAGCAAGTTCAGCCCGAGAGCAGACCGCAAGATGCTGAAAGAAGTCTCCAAGAAGCCCAGAATGTCATCACGGGACCTACAGGTAGTTCTTGCCACAGTTGATGTCAAAGTGCACGAGTCTACCATTAGAAAGAGGCTGCACAAATTTGATCTACATGGGAGGTGTGCCAGGAGGAAACCTTTGCTGTCCAAAAAGAACATCAGGGCAAGACTAAAGTTTGCCAATGAACACCAAGGCAAAGACCAGCACTCCTGGAACAATGTGCTCTGGACAGATGAGTCAAAGGTAGAGCTATTTGGCCACAGTACCAGAAGACATGTTTTGGCGAAAACCAAAGACAGCATTTGACCACAAGAACCTGATACCAACTGTAAAGCATGGTGGTGGAAATATTATGGTTTGGGGCAGCTATGCTGCATCAGGGCCTGGGCAGCTCTCCATCATAGAATCCACTATGAATTCTTCATTGTACCAGAGGGTGCTTGAAGATAATGTGAGGCCATCTGTCGGAAAGTTGAAGCTCAACCGAGGGTGGACCTTGCAACATGACAATGACCCTAAACATACCAGTAAATCCACCAAGGAATGGCTGAAAAGGAAGAAATGGAGGGTTCTGGAATGGCCAAGTCAAAGCCCGGATCTAAATCTCATTGAAATGTTGTGGGGGGATTTGAAACGAGCTGTGCATGCAAGAAACCACACAAACAATCGCACAGCTGAAAGAAATCTGCATGGAGGAGTGGGCAAAAATTTCTCCCAGTCGATGTCAGAGACTGGTAGACAGTAATAAGAAACGCCTACTTGAGGCTGTTTCTGCCAAAGGGGGCAATACCACCTATTAGAGCCAAGGGTGTACTTACTTTTTCCACATGCGAAATTTGCATTTATGTTTATTTAAATTATACAATGGACTACAAAATGTAAATGTTTCATGATATTTGTTATATTATATCACCTTTATCTATCAATATTGTTGAAATGAAGATCAAATAGCTGTATGTTGAAATATGTTGAAAAAGTCAAAACTTTATATGGGGTGTACTTACCTTTTCACGTGACTGTATATCACTACCCAAATTCGTAACAATATATATATATGTATATATTTATGTTTTTATTTATATATTTATTTATATATTGTTATGAATTTGGTAGAGCAACATCTAGAGCTAGGTAGATCTGAATAGGTAGGTATTCGACTGTCATGACAGGGACTCTACATGTAATAAGTTCTTGATGTTGAGGCGTTTGTCGGGGTAAGATGTATGATTGTGGATCTACCTGGAGATTCGAGTGTTAAGTAGTGAGGGATTAAAGGTAACGCCCCTGTGAGTCTCACCTCGTAGTCAAACCTTTGTCCATTATGGCACTGCAAACCACATAAACATTAGTTAGGTCCTTAGCGCAACATTAAATAATTCCTTTCCCTGACAATGACTTCGGAACAAATGGACAGGAAACCAGGCCAAAAACACCGGCACAATTGGCCGCCACCGTTTACACCTCCAAGGCCTACAAACCTCGCCTGGCACGTGTTATAACACAAGGACCACGGGGTCGGGGACGGGAGAGTGGAGCGATGCCGCAGAGGGCGTGACCTGGGCGAGCCGGCGAGTTGGGAGGCTATTATTGGCTGAGGAGTGCGCCAATGTGACGTCACCGGCGAGAGATATTATCGACGGTCGGACGCCATTTTTAGAGCAGTTGGCAGTTGGCACTCAGCAGTTGGCACTCAGCAGTCGGCAGTTGGCACTCAGCAGTTGGCACTCAGCAGTTGGCACTGAGTTGTTGGCACTCAGCAGTTGGCACTAGCAGTTGGCACTGAACAGTTGGCACTTGGCTGCCAGCACTCCCGCAGAGAGTCGAGTCGAGTGGAGTTCAAAGGAGTCCTTCCTGTCCCTGGTCAAGTGGAGTTCGTTTGCTCTGTGCAGCCCTGCGTTGGACCTTTGGAGCAAGGGAGCTCGTGGTGTGGGTGTGCCGTTGAACCGACGAGGCCTGGTGGCGCTTGGAGGCGGACGGAGAGGGCCGCGGGGCCGTGTTCCACTGAAGACGAAAGGAGCCAGATAAGCCCGATCTCCGCGTTTACACTTTACATGACAAGACGTGTTATTTTCGTATTAACCTCCCTCGTATCGTGTTTGATATCTGTTGTGTGTGGGATCCCAATTTAGGCTTATTAGAGTTATTAGTATTACCGGCGCGGGCTTTTTCACTGTCTTTACTTTTCATTAATAAATCCTTGTATTATTTTCTGTATATATCTGAACGCAGTTTGCTGGGTGTTTGATTTTAGTAGATAAGGCGGCGGGGCGGAGCTTTGCTGTGTCCGCCATTCCGCACGTTTAACTTTATGTGTTTGATTTGGAATCCGCATCCGCATTGAGTTCTCGCCTCGGGAGTCAAAGCCTCGCAATTGGCCATCCGCAACTGTGGTATTAATCGCGGTTTTTTTTTTTTTGTTTTTTTTGTTTTTGTATACAAGATCGAGGCTCGTGAAAGAGCTAACATTAATCACACAAAAAGACAAACCGACACACAAAACACAAAAAACAAGGGGAGCGGTAGACAAGATGGGGAGAGAGGGGGAAGGACACAAAAGAGAGGGGGAAGGACACAAACACAACATTTGAGAGCAGGGACATCGGGAGGACTTGGGGGGAGGTGGGAGAGGATTACACATGAACACTGCAAGGACTCTGGGGTGAATTACCGGGGGTAGAAAAGATCAAAGTTTTCGATGGGGGAAGATAAGAGATGGTGGTGAACAGCTGTTTTAAAGACCTGGAGGGAGGAGTGGGATTGAAGGGAGTGGGGGAGTTTGTTCCAGAGGCGGGAGAAAAGGGGAATGAAAGAGTGAAGGTGAGCAGAGAGCCTAGACTTTGGCAGTTTAACCAGAAGAGGGTTGCAGGCAGATCTTGTGCGACCTGAAGGAATATTGGGGGGACAGAGCACAGAGAGAGCTGGGGGAGCAAGGCCGGAGAGGAGTCGGTAGAAGACAGAAAGACCACCAACCTGCCTGCGGTGAGTGAGTGAAAGGCCCTCGGCGTTGACTACATCGCAGGAGATTCCAATGATTCTGAAAGCTTTGGCCTCAACAGCGTGAAGCCGAGCAAGGTGTGAGGCAGGAGCACCAGCCCAGAGGGGGGAACAGTATTCCATTGAGCTGCGGATGAAAGCCTTGTATGTGGTGAGGAGCTCAGGTGTGCCAAGGAAGGACTTCGCACGACGGAGGATGCCCAGTCGGCGACTGGCTTTGGAGGCCAGCTTGGAAATGTGGTTTTCCCAAGAAAGATCATGGCAGATAGTGAGACCCAAAAGCTTGAGCGACAGAACTTCTTGGAGAGGATTGTTGAGAAAGTAGATGGGAGGGTTGTCCAGTCGGTCCTTTCGGAGAGACATTGTAAGAGTGTGAGATTTGTCAGGATTGAAAGACATGTTCCACTTGTTTGACCAGTCTGTGATTTTGTCCAGGTCTGCAGAGAGTGAGGAGGCTGCAGACTGCCAATCTGAGGGATGAGGAATGGAGCGACAGAGAGTAGAGTCGTCAGCAAAGAGATAGAGAGGATTTTCAAGAGAGTCAGAGAGATCATTGATGAAGACCAGAAAAAGCACAGGGCCCAGAACACTACCTTGGGGAACTCCAGCCTGAACAGGAAGAGGAGATGAGAGAAACCCATTCAGGGCCACACGTTGACTACGACCAGAGAGGAAGTCCGCCAGCCATGCGTGGAGATTTCCATGGATACCAAAGGAGGAGAGTTTGGAGAGCAGAGCAGGGTGCCAGACCGTATGGAAGGCACGTGAAATGTCAAGGGAGACAGCTCTAATTTCCTGTTTGGCGTTGAGGACCTCCATCCATTGTTGAGAAAGCAGAAGCAGCATGTCCAGAGTAGAGTGACCAGGTCTGAAACCAAATTGATGATCAGAGATCAAGCCATTGGAGAAGAGGAAAGATTTAATATCTGAAGCAATGATGGATTCCATGACTTTGCTGATAATTGGGAGAAGGCTGATTGGTCTGTAGTTGCTGGGATCTGTTTTTGCACCTTTTTTGTGCAAAGCGGTGATGTTGGCTGATTTCCAAGCAGATGGCAGATGACCTTGAGCAAAAGAGAGGGTGAAGAGAACAGAAAGAGGGAGTGAAAGTGCAGAAGAACATGATTTTAGGACCCGTGGGCTGATGCCGTCAGGACCAGTTGCAGAATCAGAGTCGAGGGTTGCCAGAAACTTTTCCACCTTGTCAGGAGGAAAGGACACAGAGTCCAGGAGCAGCTGGGTACGACTGGGTACGGTGGGTACAGAGAGGGATGGGTTTGGGACACAAGATTTAGAGGCAAACACAGAGTTGAGGCATTCAGCTTTTTCACGTGCGGAGTCAGCCGTTAAGCCGTTTGAGGTGAGGGAGGGGATGGAGGGGGAACAAACACCAGAAACAGTTTTGACCAGACGCCACCAGGATTTGGAAGAGGGAGACAGATAAGAGAGTTCGGTCTTGAGAATGGTGAGATATTGTTTCCTGGCTCTCCTGAGGGTGGACACACACTTGTTTCGGGCTTTGTGAAAGGAAATGAGATTTCCTTCCGTTGGATTTGCTTTCCAGGAGACGAAAGCAAGTTGTTTCAGGGCAACAGCCTCACCACAAGATTCCGTGTACCATGGACGGGAGGATGGGTATGACAACTGAAGACGAGATGGTATAAATCTGTGCATGAGAGAGAGCAATTTACTTTGAAAGAATTCCCAGGATGAGTTGATGTCAGAGGCGGTAGAGATGGGAGACCAGTCCAGATGATTGATGGCTGCTTGAAGACCGTGCCAGTTGGCCTGAGTGAAATGCCAGACTCGTCGACGCTGAGGAGGCTCTCTGAGAATGGTCAGAGAGATGTCCACTTTGACAAGCACATGATCAGATGAGCCGATTGGAGCAGAAGAAGAGCAGCAGACATTTTCAGGGAAGTTTGTCATAACCAAATCCAGAAGAGAAGATGCTCCGTTGACTGAGATCCGGGTCAGGAAATTGACAGATTGTGTCAGTCCCAGTGAGTCGCAGAAGTCCTTTGCTGAAGAGCCATGGCTGGTGAGAGAGGTACCCACACCCAGCCAACTGGCATGGTGACAATTGAAATCACCACATATGAGGAAGAGAGAGTTGGGATGGGTAGATAGAAGTTGGTCCATATTATCAGACAGTGAGATGTAGATGGAGTCATCGCTGATTGGTGGACGGTACAACACACATATGAACAAAAGGTGGGAGCGAAGGGGAAGCCGTAGCCAAAGGTATTCCTGGGGGTGAGGTGGAGAGAGGGCAGTGGAGGGCGAGTGAGGAAGAGAGTTTTTTATAAAGATAGCAACCCCACCTCCAGGACGAGGCTCAGGTCTATCATACCGGAGGAGGGAGTAACCTGGGAGAGATACCAAGGCATCAGAGACATCATGAAGGAGGAAAGTTTCTGTTAAGCAGATCACATCTGGTTTGTCAGAAGCAACCTGTATGGAGAGGTCAGTCACGTTTGAGCGAAGGCCCCGGATGTTTGAGGTCCATACCGTTAATGAAGAGGAAGGGGTAGCATCGGGTCCAGAACAGGGGGGGGGAGGGGTAGGGTAAGATGTGGAAGAGGAGGAAGAGGTAGGGAGAGCTGTTGAAGGTGTGTCCGAGATTTCAGAATAGCTTGGAGAAAGGGAAGAATGGGGCGGACAAAAGGTTTGATGGAGATTGGGTGAGGCACAGTGAGGTGTTATTTGAGGCGGGGGAAGAGCAAGGCAGAAGGTTTGGGGAGATGAAGGTGAAAGTTGGAAGGAGGAAGAAGCAGGGAGGATGCTTTGAGGAGGAGGGGTGAGAGGGGAGTCTAGGAGGGGAGGAGCGAGGGAGAGTCTCGGAGGGGAGGGGTGTGGGGGGAGTTTTGGAGGGAGGGGAGGGAAGGGGCAAGGGGGGAGATTTGAAAGGGATGGGTGATGGGGAGGATTTGGAGGGGAGGGGTGAGATTGGATTTTGAAAAGTGTACGATTCATGGGAAACGAACATTTTTTGCAAAATGAGTTTGAGACCTTCGAGTCAAAAATACGTTTGAGGACACTGGAGGAGGGATGGAGTTCTGGATAGTTTAGGGAATGTAGAAAGGAGGAACTGTAAGAGATGGTATTATATATATTTTTTGGAATGAATAGATTTGGTGAGCAAGACGAAAGCATCCTTTTGTAGGAAAAGAAGAAAAGGGTGTTATAATATATGAGAAAATAGTTGTTCAGGGGAGAGATTATACATTTCTAACCACGTGATCGCGAACGAAGAACGAACGAACAAAAAGAACAAATAAACGAATAAGACCTGGGAAGGAAATAGTTTTTTTGGGGTTTTTTTTTTTTTTTTTTTTTTTTGTGAGTACAGATATTAAACAAGGAGGTACGGGGTGAACGACTGGGACGAAACAGAGAACGAAAATAATTTCAGCGCATTCGACGAATCGCTGAGTGAAAAACAAACCACAAGGTCGGAGACGGTACGGTAGTCCAAGCCTACGAGTACTAGGCCGCAGAATACTCGATACCATTAACCGACGATTGTGTATACATGTACGAAAAATTAGCACCGAAAATTTTCCAAAAGATACGCTATAGGTACATACACCGAAAGATAGATACAGTCTCGACAAAAACACGATTGAGAAATATCACTTAGCTTCGAAAGCGTGAGCGCATGGAGCAGCTTCGAAAAGACGTGACCTCGCCGTGGTTGCGTGACAATATGTTGATATATATATATATTTATGTTTATATATATTTATTTATATATACATATATATATTTATTTATATATATATTTATTTATATAACTGCGAGAAATAGTAGAAACTCCACAGTACGAGCAGGGTGTCTCATTTGCATTAAATA